>NC_139642.1:50442482-50579982 GCF_964638095.1 Poromitra crassiceps | reverse complement strand
AGTGATAGGAAGGTCGTAGAGAGTCTGGGTTCGAGGGTTAGGTAGGGGGAGTGGCTGGGGGGATGTGGGGGGGGGGGGGAATCAGGGTTAGGGTGCTGATCAGACTGACAAAATTTGCATATCTGCACTAGTTTCATATCAATCAATATCTTCATTCTAGCTTTAAAAATAAGCCCACTACGGCCTCTGAAAGACAGTAATGTCGGCCACTCATAATATCAAATTAGTGGTGGGGACAATTTTAGGTAATCAAGAAAAGTGGTAGCAGGGACAAATTACGCCCATGAACGCTTATTATGCCCATTATGCATAAATACAACCGCCCATCCGTTTCAAACGTATCACTTTTCAGCTGGTCAATATGGCTTGCTCCTGGAGCGCCATCATCAATCGAGGTATCAATATGGAAATACCACAGTGACCCAGACATTAATCAATGGCCTCCTCGGGGAGGAGCGGGCGAGCAGGGGCACCTAAAATCATCAATGAGACTGATCGGCCCGCACTCAGGCTCGGACAGACGTATTGATAAGAGCGTTTCCACCTGTAGCGGGCTGGGCCGGGACAGACAGGCAGGCCGCATCTGAATTCAATACCCGCCGCCGCAGCTGTGAGCTCCAAGCCCAGAAAGACACGCTTGAGCAGAGATACGTGCCTCGACTCATCATAAGACCAGTCTCTCTCTCTCTCTCTCTCTCTCCCCCTCTCTTTCTCTCTCCCTGTCCTTCCTCCATCTCTCTCTCCCTCCCTCCATCTCTCTCTCCCTCCACCTCTCTCTCCCTCCCTCTCTGGTTTCTCTCCTTCCCTCAGAACTTTTTTGGCCTTGCCTCGCACTAAGAAAGTGGATCACGTCTCTTAATACCTAAGTGGCAAAGCAACAATGACTTCAAATTAAGTTCTTTGTCTCTATTCCGCGGCTTATTTCTTTACCCAAGCAGCAGCGGCATTCCTCCTCCTCACACTCTCTGGAGTTTAGTTGACTCAACCTGCTCCCTCCTCACACTCTCTGGAGTTTAGTCGACTCAACCTGCTCCCTCCTCACACTCTCTGGAGTTTAGTTGACTCAACCTGCTCCCTCCTCACACTCTCTAGAGTTTAGTCGACTCAACCTGCTCCCTCCTCACACTCTCTGGAGTTTAGTCGACTCAACCTGCTCCCTCCTCACACTCTCTGGAGTTTAGTCGACTCAACCTGCTCCCTCCTCACACTCTCTAGAGTTTAGTCGACTCAACCTGCTCCCTCCTCACACTCTCTAGAGTTTAGTCGACTCAACCTGCTCCCTCCTCACACTCTCTGGAGTTTAGTCGACTCAACCTGCTCCCTCCTCACACTCTCTGGAGTTTAGTTGACTCAACCTGCTCCCTCCTCACACTCTCTGGAGTTTAGTCGACTCAACCTGCTCCCTCCTCACACTCTCTGGAGTTTAGTCGACTCAACCTGCTCCCTCCTCACACTCTCTGGAGTTTAGTTGACTCAACCTGCTCCCTCCTCACACTCTCTGGAGTTTAGTCGACTCAACCTGCTCCCTCCTCACACTCTCTGGAGTTTAGTCGACTCAACCTGCTCCCTCCTCACACTCTCTGGAGTTTAGTCGACTCAACCCGCTCCCTCCTCACACTCTCTGGAGTTTAGTTGACTCAACCTGCTCCCTCCTCACACTCTCTGGAGTTTAATCAACTCAACCTGCTCCCTCCTCACACTATCTAGAGTTTAGTCGACTCAACCTGCTCCCTCCTCACATTCTCTGGAGGTTAGTTGACTCAACCTGCTCCCTCCTCACACTCTCTGGAGGTTAGTTGACTCAACCTGGTCCCTCCTCACACTCTCTGGAGTTTAGTTGACTCAACCCGCTCCCTCCTCACACTCTCTGGAGTTTAGTTGACTCAACCCGCTCCCTCCTCACACTCTCTGGAGTTTAGTTGACTCAACCCGCTCCCTCCTCACACTCTCTGGAGTTTAGTCGACTCAACCTGCTCCCTCCTCACACTCTCTGGAATTTAGTTGACTCAACCTGCTCCCTCCTCACACTCTCTGGAGTTTAGTTGACTCAACCCGCTCCCTCCTCACACTCTCTGGAGTTTAGTTGACTCAACCCGCTCCCTCCTCACACTCTCTGGAGTTTAGTTGACTCAACCCGCTCCCTCCTCACACTCTCTGGAGTTTAGTTGACTCAACCTGCTCACTCCTCACACTCTCTGGAGTTTAGTTGACTCAACCTGCTCCCTCCTCACACTCTCTGGAGTTTAGTTGACTCAACCCGCTCACTCCTCACACTCTCTGGAGTTTAATCAACTCAACCTGCTCCCTCCTCACACTCTCTGGAGTTTAGTCGACTCAACCTGCTCCCTCCTCACACTCTCTGGAGTTTAGTCGACTCAACCTGCTCCCTCCTCACACTCTCTGGAGTTTAATCAACTCAACCTGCTCCCTCCTCACACTCTCTGGAGTTTAGTTGACTCAACCCGCTCACTCCTCACACTCTCTGGAGTTTAGTCGACTCAACCTGCTCCCTCCTCACACTCTCTGGAGTTTAGTTGACTCAACCTGCTCCCTCCTCACACTCTCTGGAGTTTAGTTGACTCAACCTGCTCCCTCCTCACACTCTCTGGAGTTTAGTTGACTCAACCCGCTCCCTCCTCACACTCTCTGGAGTTTAGTCGACTCAACCTGCTCCCTCCTCACACTCTCTGGAGTTTAGTCGACTCAACCCGCTCCCTCCTCACACTCTCTAGAGTTTTGTCAACTCAACCGGCTGCTCCCTCCTCACACTCTCTAGAGTTTTGTCAACTCAACCTGCTCCCTCCTCACACTCTCTGGAGTTTAGTTGACTCAACCTGCTCCCTCCTCACACTATCTAGAGTTTAGTCGACTCAACCCGCTCCCTCCTCACACTCTGGGGTTTAGTTGACTCAACCTGCTCCCTCCTCACACTCTCTAGAGTTTTGTCGACTCAACCTGCTCCCTCCTCACACTCTCTAGAGTTTTGTCGACTCAACCTGCTCCCTCCTCACACTCTCTAGAGTTTTGTCGACTCAACCTGCTCCCTCCTCACACTATCTAGAGTTTTGTCGACTCAACCTGCTCCCTCCTCACACTATCTAGAGTTTAGTCGACTCAACCTGCTCCCTCCTCACACTCTCTAGAGTTTAGTCGACTCAACCTGCTCCCTCCTCACTTGGGGTGACCAGATTCCAGCAAACCAAATGTGGGACAAATATGTACATAATGTTTGTGTGGGACAATGTGGGAGAAGTTACCAATGCTGAGTAGGGCTGCAACTAACGATTCTTTTTTACTATCGATTAATCTGTCGATTATTTTAGACTAATCAATTAATCGTTTGGTCTATAAAATGTCACAAAATGGTGAAAAATGGCGATGATTATCCCCCCAAAAACACAAGATGACATCCTCAAATGTCTTCTTTTGTCCTGACCAACAGTCCACAGCCCGAAGATAGTCTGTCAGAAGACTAAAGACATCAGAAAGACAGAACAAGATACAATTTTTTCCCCCTTAAAAAGAAGTCTCTCTCAATCTCCCTCTGTGTGTGTGTGTGTGTGTGTGTGTGTGTGTGTGTGTGTGTGTGTGTGTGTGTGTGTGTGTGTGTGTGTGTGTGTGTGTGTGTGTGTGTCTCTTTCTCTCTCTCTCTCTCTGTGTATGTGTGTGTGTGGGGGGTGTCTCTCTCTCTCTCTCTCTCTCTCTCTCAGTGGTTTAGCTTTTGAAACTAGAGACAATCAAAATGTGGGACATTATCTCAAAATGTGGGACATGGGAAAAGGCATGAAAATACTGTGAGGTCCCACACAAAGTCGGACATCTGGTCACCACCCTACTCACAGTCTCTGGAGTTCCTTCTGTAAAACTGTGAGACGGGCTCGACACCACGTGGCTGGGAAGTCTTCGGGACGAGTGCCTGCCTGTGTTTCTTGCATTCACCTCGCTGAGTGCAGGATTAAACCGTCGTCTCACTGTTGACATCCAAATCTTGACCCAATCAATTAGGTCCACGCGCCGTGTTTGCCTCCTTTACCCGGAGACAGCAGAGCAAAATGTTGTTGGGGAATGTGAGACGAGTGAGCCTCCTAGCGGCGATCACGCGTAAGCGCAGACCACGACAAATCACTATCGGCCCTTTTCACATCATCTGTTTTGATGTGGTAAAGCGGGTGTAACCATGAACATGATGGAACACCTAAATGAAATGGAACCATCATTAAAGGTAATGATTCCACCTGCTTTATTTCCTGCTTTACCATCTGAACAGCAATGCTCCTAGAAATATAGTGAGGTTGTGGTACTTTTAGTTTTTTAAATTCCTATAGGATAGTATCACTAATATTATTAGTTTGACTGATCTTTTTAAACAATTATTCTAAAATTGTATGTAGCTAATAATAATATAATAAGAAATGTTATCGGCTCTTTGCATTTAAAAAGGAGAGAAAGAGGTTAAAAATGTAGGAATAGCCTCTATGTTCATTGATTGTAAGAGTTGCCATCCTATATCCATTATCATAGTGTGTGCAACACTGCTTTATAAGAAATTGCCCTACTATAGCAAAGACAAAGCAGCAAAAGGTAATAGAGAAATAAAGTAGACATTAGAAAATGAACAAGAGGTTTTTCGATTCAATAACATAACAATAGCAACTTTGCAGCACAGCGGTGACTAATCCTGGTGTGTGTGTGTGTGTGTGTGTGTGTGTGTGAGAGAGAGAGAGAGAGAGAGAGAGAGAGAGTGAGATTTCCTCCCCGCCATGGTCAGACAAGCAATGTTGATAATGATGCCCATCTTTGACTTCCAATCAAATCCCACAGTGCACTCCCTGCTGACACTTGTTAAAGGTTGGAGTTCAAGGTGCCATCAGGTTGTTTAATCAACACATCAAATAATGTCTTTATATGCTGTGCATATATGCACTTCCCTGCACTTTAGATATTCGTGCAATGTACCTGTGTGTGTGTGTGTGTGTGTGTGTGTGTGTGTGTGTGTGTGTGTGTGTGTGTGTGTGTGTGTGTGTGTGTGTGTGTGTGCGCGTGTGCGTGTGCGTGTTGCTGTTTATATTGTATTTTATCTTGTTGGCCAGCGGTGCCTGTTCTTTATCTAGATACTTGTATTGTCACTTTATGCAAATTTTTTGCACTTTAGTATTATTATTATCAGTATTTTGCTGCCCTTTTTCTTTTCTTAGCACTTGACAGTACTTTTTGTGTGCCTTGCTACATGTTTCAATGTCCTCATGTTTTCTTGTTTTTGTCCTGACATGTTGAATGAAGCTGCATTACGTGACACATGAATTTCCTGCAAAGGATCAATAAAGTATCTATCTTGCTTTGCGACGTGAGCAACTTTGCAGCACAGCGGTGACTAATCCTGGTGTGTGTGTGTGTGTGTGTGTGTGTGTGTGTGTGTGTGTGTGTGAGAGAGAGAGAGAGAGAGAGAGAGAGAGAGTGAGATTTCCTCCCCGCCATGGTCAGACAAGCAATGTTGATAATGATGCCCATCTTTGACTTCCAATCAAATCCCACAGTGCACTCCCTGCTGACACTTGTTAAAGGTTGGAGTTCAAGGTGCCATCAGGTTGTTTAATCAACACATCAAATAATGTCTTTATATGCTGTGCATATATGCACTTCCCTGCACTTTAGATATTCGTGCAATGTACCTGTGTGTGTGTGTGTGTGTGTGTGTGTGTGTGTGTGTGTGTGTGTGTGTGTGTGTGTGTGTGTGTGTGTGTGTGTGTGTGTGTGTGTGTGTGTGTGTGTGTGTGTGTGTGTGTGCGTGCGTGTGCGTGCGTGCGCGTGTTGCTGTTTATATTGTATTTTATCTTGTTGGTCAGCGGTGCCTGTTCTTTATCTAGATACTTGTAAGTCACTTTATGCAAATTTTTTGCACTTTAGTATTATTATTATCAGTATTTTGCTGCACCTTTTTCTTTTCTTAGTACCTGACAGTACTTTTTGTGTGCCTTGCTACATGTATCAATGTCCTCATGTTTTCCTCTTTTTGTCGTGACATGTTGAATGTAGCTGCATTACGTGACACATGAATTTCCTGCAAAGGATCAATAAAGTATCTATCTTGCTTTGCGACCTGAGCAACTTTGCAGCACAGCGGTGACTAATCCTGGTGTGTGTGTGTGTGTGTGTGTGTGTGTGTGTGAGAGAGAGAGAGAGAGAGAGAGAGAGAGTGAGATTTCCTCCCCACCATGGTCAGACAAGCAATGTTGATAATGATGCCCATCTTTGACTTCCAATCAAATCCCACAGTGCACTCCCTGCTGACACTTGTTAAAGGTTGGAGTTCAAGGGTCGTGTGTCCTGTGTGCTCACAGTTCCTGCCCTTTTCATTCCCAATCAACCGCTCCCCCCCCCCCTCTATGCCAGAATGGAGAGACACAGCACAAAGGTCATGGACATGGATTTCCTTTGCTTTGACTCAATGAAAAGGTCAGATGGGGGCACCATGAAATGGCAGTGAGGCCTTCGCATCGGCATCATCGCCCTCATAGGGACCGGACCGGAGCCCTCACATCACCCTGAAATGGCACCGACGGAGCCCTTCTCCGACCGCTCTCCCGGGGACCAGCAGGGACCGCTGGGCCACCATGAGCCCCCTCTGGTCCCCGGGTGGCTCCACTTTCCCTCAACTAGTATGGGGAGAACACATTATTACCAATGGCGCGGGAAGCCCGGTGCGGTGGGTGCTGCAGCACCCCCTGGTGGCAAGAGATGAAATTTTTCGAAATTGTTGAAATTGTTGAAATAAAGTACTGTGTTTATTTAATGTGTTTCTGTGCATGAGTCTGTGCTGTGTAGTGGATATCTTCTCTATAGAATAGATCTATAGATCTATAGATCTATAGATCTTTGCTCAACGCAGTGGTTCTTGGGTAAAAATAGGATCCGCACAATGTGAAGCGTGCACTCCGGGAAATGCTGAAGTTTTGTTTACTTAGCCTCACGTTGAAACTAGTGTTTACATAGCTGTGTTTACTTTGTTCACGGAGTCGGAGACACGCTTTGTGAAGAGAAAGAGATACGAGATGACAAGACTGAGAAAAAAATAAAGAGAAGATGGGAGGAATAGCAGGTAGGCTACTGTCCCTGATTCCTGAGGGTAAATTGAGTAATGCTGCAGAGAAGAGGAGAAGATACTGAATAATGACATCACAACAGTATAATCCTAATGTTAATTTAAAATTAAATATTCCTCTAAATATGGCTAAAAGTAAAAAAAAAAGTCTACTTAAAAGTACTTCCAGCGCAGCTGCATAATACAAAGAAAGATGATCAAATGTTGTATGATGACAGCTGTTTTAAATTCAACTGCGGTGGGGAAGAGGCTAAAGTGCATATTTTCAGATTAGATTAATTCATGTCTTCCTGTGAGAATTCAAATTACTTGCCTATCTCAGTGTTTTTTCTTGATGAGATATGAGATCAGCTAAAGCCGTGCAGACGTTGGTCCCTCTGCTCCTAAGTATTGCCCATGTCAGCTTGCACTGCCTCATATTCCCAATGGAATCATTCACTGAGGTTATCAATTATCATGGATGCAACATGAAATGCTCATGGCCTCCGCTTGTCCACCGTGTATCAGCTTACTGGCCATTAGTCTGCCATGCTCACATGGTTTGCAAACAAATGATCATATGTCATATCCCATTTACGACCATCTGGTGTTTAAAATTTACTGGCCTCACAACAAATATTTCAGGGTTTATTTCAGACATAGTTTTACTTTTCAGTTTTCAGTGATTGTATGGATCAGATCCTTCACACAGAGACTATGGAGGACCAGGAGAGTCTTACGCTAATGAATAGAGTGTCTCCTTAATAATTATCCAATCGTACAATTAAAAAGAGTAATTTCAAAAAGGATTCACAAATGACGTATTAATACATCATTAAAAAGTCGTATTTGGAAAAGGAACTTCAAAAACATCCATTAAACAGTGTATTTCAAAATGGAATTACGAATACATCATTTAAAACATCATTTAATACATTGTTTCCTCATTCCTATTCGAAATAACCATTTGGAATTGTATTTGAAGTCACTATATTAAATCCCTGATTCGAAATAACGATTGGATATGCCATTTACCCATTGCATGACACTTTTGGCCTTAGCCTAGAAAAACTGTGTAAAACAATGCAAATTAGACGTGTACTTTAATTTTAAATTTTACATACCTTGTAGGCCCTGGAGAGTCTTAAGCTAATGAATAGAGTGTTCCTTTAATAATTATCTAATCGTACAATTAAAAAGAGTAATTTCAAAAAGAATTCACAAATGACGTATTAATACATCATTAAAAAGTCGTATTTGGAAAAGGAACTTCAAAAACATCCATTAAACAGCGTATTTCAAAATGGAATTACGAATACATCATTTAAAACATCATTTAAACAGTGTATTTCAAAATGGAATTACGAATACATCATTTAAAACATCATTTAATACATCATTTCCTTATTCCTATTCGAAATAAACATTTGTAATTGTATTTGAAGTCACTATTTCAAAACTAATTCAAAAAACCGTTTGGAAAACCATTTCGTTTTAACATGACACTTTTTTGCTCTTTGTCCCCAGCCAAACAGTGTCAATCGTGAATTGAGCCCCCTAATGCAAATGAGCCATGTAACAGGCTCTCTGATTGGCTAGAGAGCTTTGAGGCACGAAAGAGCCTGGCTCAGTGGACTGCCTCTCTAGCCAATCAGAGAGCCTGTTACATGGCTCATTTGCATTAGGACCATGGATTCACGATTGACACTGTTTGGCTGGGGACAAAGAGCAAAAAAGTGTCATGTTAAAACAAAATGGTTTTCCTATCGGTTTTTTGAATTGGTTTTGAAATAGTGACTTCAAATACAATTCCAAATGGTTATTTCGAATAGGAATAAGGAAATGATGTATTAAATTATGTTTTAAATGATGTATTCGTAATTCCATTTTGAAATACACTGTTTAATGGATGTTTTAAATGATGTATTCGTAATTCCATTTTGAAATACACTGTTTAATGGATGTTTTTGAAGTTCCTTTTCCAAATACGACTTTTTAATGATGTATTAATACGTGATTTGTGAATTCTTTTTGAAATTACTCTTTTTAATGGTACGATTAGATAATTATTAAAGGAACACTCTATTCATTAGCTTAAGACTCTCCAGGGCCTACAAGGTATGTCAAATTTAAAATTAAAGTACACGTCTAATTTGCATTGTTTTACACAGTTTTTCTAGGCTAAGGCCAAAAGTGTCATGCAATGGGTAAATGGCATTTCCAATCGTTATTTCGAATCGGGGATTTAATATAGTGACTTCAAATACAATTCCAAATGGTTATTTTGAATAGGAATAAGGAAACGATGTATTAAATGATGTTTTAAATGATGTATTCGTAATTCCATTTTGAAATACACTGTTTAATGGATGTTTTTGAAGTTCCTTTTCCAAATACGACTTTTTAATGATGTATTAATACATCATTTGTGAATTATTTTTGAAATTACTCTTTTTAATTGTACGATTGGATAATTATTAAGGGGACACTCTATTCATTAGCGTAAGACCCTCCTGGTCCTCCATAATTAGCGTAAGACCCTCCTGGTCCTCCATAAGAGACAGCCTAAAACCCTCCGGCCCCATTTACTGGTTTCAGAAAGTCTCTACCCATTATTTTTAATGTGATTCCCTGTAATAATACTATACTGCAGTTGCAATTTGTATGATATTCTACGTGTGTTGACATTACTGAAGAGACTCATTCCAGACTGAGATTGCCACCACTCACACTCTGAATGAATTGATAGCTGACAAGAGTCATTGCGGAATAGCATTTGAGTTACTGGCAATCTTACGAGTTTTGTCAACAAATAATCTATTTGAGGGTGTGATCGTTTCTTTTTTTGTAATAAACATGGATCTTAGGTGGGCAAAATACAAAAATACATGGGCAAAATACGCTCCCAGGGCCGGACCCATTCTGTGGATCTCAATCCGGCCCTCAATGTCCTCAATGGAAAACAAAATGACCCCCAAAAAATCAATAAAAGGCAGCATTATGTTAATAAATCTTTGTAACCTCAGAGTATACAGATCTGTAAAAAAAAAGTCAGCATTTTCTCATAGAAAGTTCACAGAAAGGACCCGGACCTTCTGGGCTATTAGTCCTATAGGCAAATAGCCTATAGGACGAATCAGCGTGACGTCACTTGCCACCCAGAAATGCGGAACCCGCGGCAGTTAATAGTATGAGTTGTGCCAAACAAACGTTAACATCTCAAAAACTATACATCACATCACTTATATTTTGACATTCTGAGTGAGAGCAGAATTAGCTCAGGAGTTTGATGTATAATACATGCATGTCGTGTTAAAATTGTGTGAACTGTCACAGTTTTTAAAATGTAAACAGAGTTAGCCGGCTAGAGTCAGACACACAAGCCTCGCGCCAGTTGGGCTCCATTGCCGTTGCCACCCAGTGACGCAGTTTATGTACCAAAATGCTGCTCGGCTGATCCCTTGTATTGTAAAACAAACATTCTGTCATGTCTACCAAATTCATGTAGTTTAACACAAGTCAGTGCGTTTTATGTTTCAATTGAATTGTCCAGTGTGTGGCCCATGTCTATTCGCTTACTTTATTAGTATGGCCCTCTGGGAAAGGGGGTGGGGGGATTGCCCACCCCTGACCTATAGGCTTGTTGGGGGTGCCAGCCGGAGCGTAGTCTGACAATTATTTAAGATACGGTACTAGTCAAAAGTTTGAACACACCTTCCCATTCACATTAAATGAGAAAGTGTATTCAAACGTTTGACTAGTAGCCTACTGTATTTATTTATTTATTCAAAATGGACATAGTGATTTGGAATGAACTTGTGTACTAATGAGTGTGTGGATCTTTTTTGTAATCTCAAAAACGCCCTGAAATCACTGAGGGGGGTTCTGATCCAGTGAATTTGATTTAAAAATACGGTATATATATATTTCTTGGGTCGTTCTCCTGGAAGTTGGTCAGGACTTTCTCCTATGCTCCATGATACGGATCTACACCAGTGTCAGCAGGTACAACAAAGAGACAGGAGTTTTACAAGATTTGATTTATTAACTATAATACAGATCACATAAGGCCTTGCTGTATACACCATTCCCATTGAGACAAATTACCATACTCAGCAAATAATGACATTTTTTTTGTTTGATGTATCTTTTCAGTTTACAGTACTTCATTACATTTTTTTAAACGATTTTCTCCCCCCCGCCCCCGTTACTTTGTAATATTGTTTTGTCATCTCTTAAATAGTGAGAGTGGTGGAGCCCTCTCCCTGGGTCAGGAAGAAATCATGCACTATACTGGGCTGGTCTCTCAACCATTCACAAAGAAATTGTTTAAAAAAAAAGGTGTATTTTTTAATTATTAAAATAAAACATAAAAAGAAAGATTTTTTCTATCACCATTGACTAAAGGGCAAAAGTGTTAGACCCCTAACGTACAAATAAACAACCAGTTGAATATAGTTTTGCTTGTTTCTCATTTTAACTTAACAGACATCTGTCGCCATTGTTGCAAAAGAAAAAAAAAAGAATAAAGAAAAGCAATGCAGCCACATATGATCGCTGAACCAAAGTCACATTTTTAATACAATTGTTTTTCCAATTGTCACTTTGCTTCCCATCTCTCCCCCTACCATTTTCTGCACAGTCTTTGGCTGCCTCACAGTCGGTTCAGTATTAACACATTGATATACACAGGGAACGCCACTGGTCGGCGTTCACACACAAGTACCAGTGGTCACCCCCTCCCCTTCCTCCATCTCCCAAATAATGAACCAAATCAACCATCCGTCTGCCTGTCTTCCCTCTCCTCTCTCTCACACACACGCACGCACACTTTCTCTCAGGATACGTCAGTGTGTGTAATCTGGACCAGCTAACGGTGCAACACGGGTATTGACCGCAAGGAGAACTGCGTATCTCTCCTTCAGGTTTGTTTGGATCACGCTGGTGTCTGCCGAGCACAGCATGCTAGCATGTTAGCTCAATCCCACATGCCCAAACAGACACTCTCAATGTATACACATTGAGATACACACAATATACACACACAGGTATATAGGTAGTGTTGGCCTATGGCATTAACAGTTTGGGGTAAGACTTCAGTGAATGGCGAAAATATCTTTTGTTTCAGGCATTGGGGACAGTCTGGGGATGCCATTCAGTGTCAAATTCAAACTGAATAAGTGACCTTGGTGAGTGTGTGCTCAACACAAACACAAGTTCACATGCACACACACACACACACAGTGTCTGGAGCGCACACAAACACAAAGATGCACACGCGCACACACTTCAAAAGCGGCCACAAGCAAGCCCCATCTCCCCGGTTTCTACGGTAACAGCAGGCTGGGCCGTGGAATTCTGTAATGCTGCGTTCCAGTCATGCAGACTGATGAATGGACTGTCTGTCCTGTCTGCCATCTCTCTTGGACAGGGAAGGACTGGGACGTAGCCTGGCACAGCGGCAACACTCTCACCCAATTACATTTGGCGTCCAACAAGAATAGATTTGAGTCTCGTTTCCGACGTCATAAGAGGACCGTGTGCCCACGCCTGGTGCAGTGGTTACAACTATTTCCCAATGATAGCGTATAAACCCTCCCATCTGTCACACAGCTTGAGCCTTGCTTCCAGCTACGATGTGCCGTACAATGAGTCTGGGAGGTGGGCACACAAAGACTCCGATCCTTTAAAAATGGCCGAGTGCTTTGGTGTCCACAGGGAAGAGGACCATAACAGAAGAGAGGCAATATGCAATGTGCCCACCCAACGTTACTGCATCCATGCTGTGTGGCTTCTGGCTTGACAGCATGGATCTATACATCCACATGGTAATCTCCACAGAATTGTAATGGATTTAAAATAGGGTTCTTTTATTTACACTTTGCACCTCGACGGCACTAAGTTCTTTTTTATAAGACATCCAACGAAGATAAATGTAGACAATCGCTCCTACATGACGATATGATGCTATAAAAACCATGGTAGGGAAATGGTGCTACGCCCATGCAGTAGTGGGTGTGTGAGGTCATGACTGCAATACCCATTTCTTCCTCTAGATGTCAGCGGTGTGCTCCCAGAGAGAGAAAGTAGGGTCGACTGACAAATAAAGTGAGTGTGGCTGTATCGATTATGGCAGCTCCAACATCTCCAACGACGTGCCTTAAAAGTGCTCAGAAAAGTGCTTCAGAACAAGGTCCTTGTTATCAAAATCTTTAGCGTCGACTCTACTGGCAAAAACCACCACAGGTTGAAGGGAGCAACATGTCAGGGGGAGGTCCAACTGATGTTATACACACTAGCTACCCAACAGAGGATAATTCAGACAAAACACCGAAAATGCATACTTATATATACACACACACACACACACACAGACAAGCACACACCAAGGCCACTCATTAACTGATGTCTATATTTCTCTGTGTTCCCTCAAATGAGATTAGCACATTAGAACAGGAAAAAGAGAGGGATCATGAAACTGCATAGAGCAACGATGACGACGATAAATATAGAAATCCTCTTTCAAACACTGACCAGTGCGGAGTTGCTCGGATGGTCGGGGTATTAGGTCGAAGTTCAAACAGAGAGAGAGAGAGAGAGAGAGAGAGCGAGCGCAGATCCGGTTGGTTGAGATTTTTACTTTTCTTTTTCCATCCTCGGTGTACTGTCTCAACTGAAACTGAATGTTGTGTGTGTGTGTGTGTGTAGCACAGTGTGTGTGAGGGGTTGATCGACAGGAATGTGTGAGTGTTAGAGGACAGAACATTCTCCTGGGTGAGTGGGCGGGCATGTTTCTCGTCAGAAAAGTCCTCTAGACACTGTGGTCGAACACGCTCGGGTTGAGGACTCGCTCTCTGTGCCCCAGGCAGTACAGTAGGCAGGCAGGCCGGCTGGCAGAGGGGCGCGCAGGCCGCCATGACTCCCGGCACCGTGACAGGTCGAGGGGGGTCGAGCGGAGCAGAGTGGTTGTCGGGAGGCACACTGGCCCCTGGGTGTGTGTGCGTGTCATTTTTTCGTGTCTGTGTGAGCGAGTGTTTGTGCGGTGAAGCAATCCAACAAGATGGACATTCACAGAGTTCACACTCCTCCTGTGTTTCTACGGGGAATTATTTGAGCGTTACTCGCTCCACGAGTCCCGTTGGCAGCGACTGGCACCACCGCTCTTTCTCTCTCCACTTGTATGTGTGTGTGTGTGTGTGTGTGTAGGGGGGGTCTTTATAAGGCAAGGAGGGCAGGTCTAGATGAGGTGAGATAGAGAGGGAAAGGGATAAAGTGGTCAAGTTGGGAGGAAGATCATACTGTTGTTTCAAATGCTCTTCAGTCTTCCCCCTGCTCTGTGTCCATGTTTCTAAAAGCAATGGATGCAACAACAACAACAAAAAACTCTTCTCCCAAACATGTAGGTTTCTCCCTATACATACTGCATCTCGCTCACTCTCTCCTAGCATCTCTTCCTACCTCCGGTTCTTGTTTCAATTTCTCTTCTTCCGTCACTTTCCAAAAAAAAACCCTTCACAATCTCCTCTTCTGAGCCCTCACATCTCTCTGAATCTCAGTCTGTCTCTCGTTTTTTTTTCTTCCCTCTCTCTTTCCCTTGATCCCTGGATTCACAGCGTGTGTTGTTCCGTGGGGGGGTGGTGGGGGTGCAGCAGGGCCGGGATGGGGGACTGGGGGGTAGCGGGTGGAGAGTGCGGCGGGGACTGATGCCGATGGTGGTGGAGGTGGTGGTGGTGGATGGGGGGGCCGTAGTGCGGGATGACAGGCGGGGTGGCGGGCATGACGTAGGGGGCCGGGGAGGGAGTGGGGGAGGACGAGTAGCCTCCGGCCATACAGGAGTAGGCGGAGGTTCCTCCCCCAGAGGAGAGCGTGGCGCTGGGGGAGCCGGGCAGCCCGTCGGCCAGAGGCTGGTTGTAGAAGAAGTAGGAGCACTGCTGGATGAAGCTCTCGATGATTGTCTGGTAGGTGCGCGTGGCCGTCAGGGCGTCCATGGTGATGAAGTCCGGCCTCATCAGCGTGGGCCAGAAGCAGATGGACAGGTTCTCACTGGTCATCAGGTTCGACCTGTTGTTCTGGCTCACCCTGGGGACAGAGCGGAGTGACACATTTGATGACCAGACACCTTACTTACTTTGTACAGGAACTTTGGTCACATTAGGGAACCTCCAAATGATTGGCTGCTAATTATTTGAGCGGTGACATGACACAGGCTAAATTATTACAAAGGCTTTATACATGTACAGATGTTACCCGTTTCAAAATACCCTATTGCTGCTAAAGTGCTGCTGTGGTGTGGTTATGTAACTGTTGGATTTGTTTCTGTCTGTTTCATTTCTTGTCCAACAAAATGTCAAATGAAAGCGGAGAATCCACAGATTTGAATGGTATTAGTCTCATCACTTTATGACCAAATCTCACTGTGAACTAGCAGCCGAAGATAAACACTTACTGCTGTGACAGGCGGCAGGAAAACGGTACTTTGAAAAACAGGTAAGAGCTGTAATATAGCATCAAATAAGCTGTTAATAACATCTGGGCTCTCTGTTTTATTTATTCACAATGGTTGTTCCCATCTTTCCAAACTTGGTGTTTCTGACAAACTTTTTTTTTGTAGCACAGTGAGTTGTCAACTTGTGACCCGTCACAGATAACACTGTTAAATAAAGCATAGCTAACTGCATTAGAGAATTAGAGACCGTAACGACGTTAGGACTATACAGAATGTTTGTAGTCAAGTTGTCCTTGCCTTATACATTCACAGATAGTGGCTACTAGCACAATTCAGTTTCCACACCTCCACTTCACATGATGTGACCTGAGATCTGATCCGAGAGCTATCACTCACACTGAGTAAAAATCCCTTCACATGATGTGACTTGAGATCTGATCCGAGAGCTATCACTCATACTGAGTCAAAGCCCCTTCACATGATGTGACCTGAGATCTGATCCGAGAGCTATCACTTACACTGAGTCAAAATCCCTTCACATGATGTGACCTGAGATCTGATCCGATAGCTATCACTCAGACTGAGTCAAAATCCCTTCACATGATGTGACCCGAGATCTGATCTGAGAGCTATCACTCAGACTGAGTCAAAACCCTTCACATGATGTGACCTGAGATCTGATCTGAGAGCTATCACCCCTGCGTGTCAGCGTGCTGGTTTTGGTGATGTCACCCGCGGGTCACTGGACTGGGTGAGCAGCAGTGTAGTCAGCGAGGCTGTCAGAGGCGGTCTCTGACCTGCCACTCACTCACTTGCTCAAGTGGCTGTTGACGTATTTGAAGACCTCGTAGTTCTCCTTGGGGAAGCGACGCAGGATGTCCTTCATCGTCTGGAACCGCTGCTCCCTGTCAGTGATCTCTGAACGGCGGAGGACAGAGAAGAGGAGTTAGAGAAGGAAGGAAAGGGGCTGAAAGGGAAGAATAGGGAAACTGAGGACAATATCTCAAGGGAGTGTGAGCAGAGAGGAGAGAGAGACGGGGAGAGGAGAGGAGTACAATGGAGGACACATTGAACAGCATAGAGAAAGCAATTGGATTCAGCTCAGGGAGAAATCCGTGCAGAACACGGTGATTTCATCCCTACAACAGTTTGAGTTTCACACATCCCAGTGAGAGAGACACACACACACACACACACACACACACACACACACACACACACACACACACACACACACACACACACACACACACACACCTCTGATTTGGAGGGCTCACAAAGGCCACACACATCCCATGACAAATAAGAAATGTACTGCATATACTCCCGTCACGGTGTCTTACAGATCACAACAATGTTCGCAGTTACTAAAAACACACACAGGGTGTGTTGCGGCTGATGGCAGCGAGGAGGAGTGAGTCAGAAAAGCTGACGTCACCAGCAAACACAGTCCATCCTGTGTGTGTGTGTGTGTGTGTGTGTGTGTGTGTGTGTGTGTGTGTGTGAGAGAGAGAGAGACCAGCACTGAGCCCTGCAGATGTTCTCTTCCTCTTCACACACAAACAAAATTTACAATCCAAGAATCTGAGTAAGAATTCCCACAATGAGGTCAGCGTGTTGTGTATCAAAAACAGATTGAGCCGGAATGACGAAACAGTGCAGCCCCGGTCCCTCCTGCAGTCTCTATCCAGCGTCAGTGATCAAACTGAGTCGAGATGAAACAATATGAAAATTTCATATCACGATTATAGTGACGAACATTATTATCACGTCATCAGTATTATCACGCCGTATTGTTAAAATGTGCTGAAAATGTTCAAAAAGTACTAATACACTCACAGCAATCATTTCACCAAGTTTTATATTGAAAATATATGAAAATGTTTTTGTCTGTGCTTGGGTCTTGTTTATTTTAAATGCTGCCATGATCTCAAGTGACTACCTGGTGAAAGAAAGGTTCAATAAAAACTCAGACCCAAAAAGGATTGATACGCTCACTGAAATCATTTCTCTCTCACGTCTGCATCTGGGAGACGGTTGCCAACTTTGGTTGATGATGGACAGTAGTTACCATGTTTTTCAAAGTGTACGGTTATCGTAAGGAATTTGATCACGGTTATCATTAAAACCGCTTATCATTTTATCCCTAAAACTGAGTATAACTTAACTCACAGCATCAGTTCCTTCTTTCTTTCTTTTTTCTTCTTCTTCTTAATATATTTTTTCCCAGATTTCTTATCCCATTTTAATCCCCCGTTAGTGCTAATTTTTTATTTATTTATCCTGGTTGCTGCGCCACCCTCTGCCAATCTGGGGAGAGCCGAAACTGGCTCCATGCTTCCTCCGAGACATGGGCAGTAGCCAGCCGCTTCTTTTCACCTGACAGGGGAAGCTTCACCGGTAGGACATAGCACGTGGGAGGATCACGCTATTCCAACGAGTTCCCGAACAGGCGCCCCTAACAACCAGAGGAGGCACCACATCAGCAACCAGGATATTGCATGTTTTGGTGAAGGGGTTCCTATATGAAGGAAACCCCCAGGGGGCATGGGGAGAACATGCAAACTCCACACAGAAAGGCCCTTTTGACGACCCCACCTGGGCGGCGGGCACTCGAGGACATGTGGACGGGCACGCACTCCTTCAGCACCCACAGTGTCCCAGGTGGGAATCGAACCCAGGACCTTCTAGCTGTGAGGCGACAGTGCTTACCACTGCACCACCATGCTCCTCCAGTTCCTTCTTTCTGACTTGTTTTCTACTAAAAGCATCTACCTCTTTCTCTCCCTCTCTTGCTAATTGATTAATTGTTGCAGTTAAGCTCTCCTCTAGGAGAAGGAGAGCCAGCACACAAAATGTCCTTTCGTTAGATTTATTCCAGTTTTCACCAGGTACAACACGGACGTTTCAGCCTAACGGCCTTCTTCAGCGTGTCTTCTCCTGTGCCGTGCACCGGAACTTTAAAAACACCGGTGAGTGTGCTCGCTACTGGCTGATTGCCAGTTTGTTTGAACATAGCTCTCCTCTATGACAGTAAACTGAATATCTTTGCGTTGTGAACAAAAGACATTTGAAGATGTCTTCTTGGGCTTTGGGAAACACTGATCGACATTTTATGACATTTGATACAAACAACAAATCGATTAATCGAGAAAATAATCATCAGATTAATCGACAATCAAAATAATCGTTAGTTGCAGCCCTATAACATTGTGAAATAAGCTACAATTCTAAAATGCCAAGTGCAATTTGCTATTTCCTACAGACCTAAGGCTTTCAAATTGGGTGTCCTTGCCTCTAACTCCACATTTTCCTTTTCACTCTCTCTCTCTTCTTCTTCTCTTCCATCGTGCCACAGACTGCAGGAGCTTTATCAGGTCTCTGTCATAGCTGAAGGGTCTCGCCGGGGCCGTTAAAAACACGCACGCACACACAGAGCTCATTGAGTGACAGCAGCCTTCCGTCCTCGGGCTAAATCTCTCTGCCGCGATGCTCGACTAAGCTCCGCCTTAAATCTCCGTGCAGAGAGATTACAGGAGACAGAGAGCGAACGAGAGGCAGCGGAGAAAAGAGAGGGACACTCGTTTATCTAACATGACTGTTTTCTCATGACTTCATCCAGAGACGCTGCTATCCACAGCGGCCCCTGCATCCCTGCATCCCTCCATCATACACCATCACCCCCCGCCCCTCGCTACCAAGTCCAAGTGGCAAATCCAATTCTCTCCATGGACGGATTTAGATTGCAAGAGTTCTGCTTGTTAGGTTAAAGAAAAGTTACAATGAAGGGAAAGAGGGATTTAAGGCCCAGTCCAATGCACCTCGGATCTGACTGTGTGCAGAACATCTTCCCACAGGCCACACCCCGCCATGCGCTCACAGGGCAGCCCAGAGCCAGGACTTACTTTTTTCATGTTTTATTTTCAGTTATTTGGAACACAAAGAACAAAAACTAACAAACTCAGACACAGGGGAAAAAAGAAAAGCCACACACATATATGAGATTACAACGTGGTGCTATCAGCCACGTGAGCTGCTTATGGGTTCCCACGCAAGGGGACGGGCTCCATGAGAAATCAGTCGGGTGAGTCACCCGTCGCCCCTTAACCTTGTCAAAGTAGGCCAGAAACAGGTCCCAGATAGTTGAAAATCTTTTCAGTGAGTTGGTTGTCAGGAACCTGAGTCTCTCCTTCCGTATAACTGAGACCATGTCCGTCAACCACAGCTGAAAAGAAGGTGGAGAGGGGGACTTCCATTCCTTCAGGATGAGTCTCTTGGCAAGAGTCATCCCCTGTGTCAAAGACTGTTGCACAGCCTTAGGGAGGAGCAAAGAGGATTCCGAGCAGCTGAAGGGTTATTTTGTAGGCCTTAAAGTACCAATCAAATATTTTTCCCCAGAATAAAGAATCCAGATAGTGAATGGAAAAACCAAAAAGCATGGGAGAGCATGCCCTCTAACAGCTGACACCTATCACATAGTGAGTGGCGAAACAGAAGCGAAGATCTTGTGCAACCTATGCTTGGAATAATGAAGACAGTGAGCTACTTTAAATTGGAAGCCCCAGGACTTACTGAAGGCATTCACCAGGCCACACCCCCCATGCCCTCACACGGCAGCCCCAGGACTTACTGAGGGCCCCCACCAGGTCAACCTGCACGCCATAGGGCACCAGCGGCTCAGGCAGCTCCGAGAAGAATGCCTTCATGGCTCCTGCTACTGTGTTGATGGTGAAGTCTTTCTCCACCAGGTCCAGGTTGTAGTCTGACAGAGAGAGAGACAGAGAGAGAGAGAGAGAGAGAAAGACGGGGAGAGATTAGAAGCGGAACAAAATTCATTTTCTACAAAATCAAACGCATACCTCAATACCTCAACTTCAAAGCACACACATACCTCAACACATTAACTTCTAAACTGCACACATACCTCACATGCGTACACACCGTAAAGAAAATGCATGTGCACACACACAAGGTCAAAACAGGTCTGCTTTCAGAGTCCATGTCACACTTAAAACAAATATTCAAACCATCGTTGTGGATGTTACATTTGGGCATTTTGCGAATTGATAAACTGCAGCCAATTACTGCACAGGTTTGAGTGGGGAGATGTCCTGGCAACCTGACGATTCTGCCAGCTAGCTCATGTTTCATTTGCTGTGAATCCAGTGGAATGTGAAATGGTCTGTCAATGCCAGGCTAGTAGGGAGAGAGCCAAAGATAACTACTACTGGTGTACCAGTCTCTCTACTCCATCGTGCTGGTCTTCAGATCAATGTTGTGTACGAGCGAGAATGTGTGTGAGAGAGAAACACAATTTAAAAAATAATTTTCTGATTTAAAAAAAACAATAGCGTACGGGAGAAGCAAAGAGGAAGAAAAAAAGCATTGCAGATATGGTTGGCGAGTTCTTGAGCAGGCGTAAGAGAGCTTCTGTTTCCAAAGTGCAGTACTTCAGATGCTGCTTTCTCCTATAAGGGCTTATCATTAGTCTTTAGGGAGCTGATGAAGTGCCATCTTCAGTATGGCTATGAGACACCTGTGCTGTGCTATAGTTTCAGCTGTAATTGTCTTGTCCCATTGGCCTCTGCTCAGGTTCAGAACGACCCGACACAGGACTTCAACTCTGATTACCTGAGTCGGACTCAACCTCAACCAGGCGTGGACACACGCATACACTCGTGCACACACACACACACACACACACACACCCCTTCTTGCTCTGCTATCTATCTAGCCAGCGAGCATGCTTCATTAACCAAACCAATCTGGAGGTAATTAACTGCACGCACGCACACGCACACACACACACACACACACACACACACACACACACACAGAAGATTGAGGAGGCAGCTCTACGGACTAAAGAAAGTGAAGGCCAATTCCCTTGGTGGGATTAATGTATCCAGATGTTCCCTGGTTAGTGAAGAGGATCCAGCCTACAACAGGCTTATAGATAGACAGGAGACACACACACACACACACACACACACACACACACACACACACCCACCCACACACCCACCCACACCCACACACACACACCTTCATGGCCTTTTCCTTCACACCCAGCATGTAAGACTACAGATATACGTTTGAATGCGTCTCAGACATAGCATTTGAGAGTGTGCACGTGTAAGGGTGTGCATGTGAATGCGTCTCAGACATAGCATTTGAGAGTGTGCACGTGTAAGGGTGTGCATGTGAACGCGTCTCAGACATAACATTTGAGAGTGTGCACGTGTAAGGGTGTGCATGTGAATGCGTCTCAGACATAGCATTTGAGTGTGCACGTGTAAGGGTGTGCATGTGAATGCGTCTCAGACATACCATTTGAGAGTGTGCACGTGTAAGGGTGTGCATGTGAATGCGTCTCAGACATAGCATTTGAGGGTGTGCACGTGTAAGGGTGTGCATGTGAATGCGTCTCAGACACAGCATTTGAGGGTGTGCACGTGTAAGGGTGTGCATGTGAATGCGTCTCAGACACAGCATTTGAGAGTGTGCACGTGTAAGGGTGTGCATGTGAATGCGTCTCAGACATAGCATTTGAGTGTGCACGTGTAAGGGTGTGCATGTGAATGCGTCTCAGACATACCATTTGAGAGTGTGCACGTGTAAGAGTGTGCATGTGAATGCGTCTCAGACATAGCATTTGAGAGTGTGCACGTGTAAGAGTGTGCATGTGAATGCGTCTCAGACATAGCATTTGAGAGTGTGCACCGTGTAAGAGTGTGCATGTGAATGCGTCTCAGACATAGCATTTGAGAGTGTGCACGTGTAAGGGTGTGCATGTGAATGTGTCTCAGACATAGCATTTGAGAGTGTGCACCGTGTAAGAGTGTGCATGTGAATGCGTCTCAGACATAGCATTTGAGAGTGTGCACGTGTAAGGGTGTGCATGTGAATGCGTCTCCGACATAGCATTTGAGAGTGTGCACGTGTAAGGGTGTGACTGTGCATGTGAAGTAACGCACCTTGGTCAAACTGTCGCATCATGCTCTCCATCTCTGCCTTGTTCCCACTGACCCTGTAGATGCCCTCTGTGGTCAAACCTGATGAGGAGAGAGAAGGGGGGAGAGACAGAGAGAGGGAGGGAGAGAGAGAGAGAGGGAGGGAGAGAGAGAGAGATTGGGGTTATTAGCTCAATGTGCTTTCCATCAATTTGCCATGTGACAAGTATCACGTATTGGCAGTAGCCTATCAATCCCCTCCTGTCTATACTGTAATAAGAATGGTAGCTGCAGGAGCCCTTTGGTATAATGAATATCATAATAGAGTGTAGAGAGGGACTCTGCTGGGTTGAAACGGCAGAGTCATTGCAGGCTGCTGTAATGGCCTCCCCCCGTGTCCCCTACCATCTAAACACACTATTAGCACTATTTATTAAAGCCATAAAGCACTCCTGCAGGCCTAGTCAGAGCCCAGCCGGTGCCTTGTGACCAACTGAGGCTACCAGAGCTCCTCCCACATTCAAGTGACTTGATGGGCCTGTGGGTGTCAACCTAACTCCCTGCTTCTCTCCTAGTCTTCCCTTGTTCATATCCGCCACTCATCCATCTACACCCAGTCACGGAAAAGGCAACCATGTGAACAGAGAAAAAGAATGAGATAGAAATGAAATAGAGGGAAACAGTCTGAGCAAAAGGAAAAGCACAGCTCACTTAATTTTGGTTCATCCCTCCCCCCAATTAAACAATTAACTTTTTCCTCTACATGTATCTTTCTCCTTACTCCCTTTCATTCTCTCCATCTTCACACTTAGGTGGGGACTCAGGGAGACAAAGGCCGATCCAGAGGGAGCGGCAGAGAGAGAGAGAGAGAGAGAGCGAGATAGAGAGAGGCAGGGAGGATATGAGAGAGCTCTCAGTCCAGGCATAGAGCATCGATCTCCTCCTTCACCAATCAATTATCCACAAAAGCTTTTTCAGCCAGACACCAGTGGAAACAGGGATGGAGGGAGAGATAGAGAGAGGGGAGCAGTGGAGCAGATGGGGAGAGAGAGATAGAGAGAGAGGGGAGCAGTAGAGAGAGTGGGGAGAGAGAGATAGAGAGAGGGGAGCAGTAGAGAGGGAGTGGGGAGAGAGATAGAGAGAGGTGAGCAGTAGAGAGAGTGGGGAGAGAGAGATAGAGAGAGAGAGAGAGAGAGAGAGGGGAGCAGTAGAGAGAGTGGGGAGAGAGAGATAGAGAGAGAGGGGAGCAGTAGAGAGGGAGTGGGGAGAGAGATAGAGAGGTGAGCAGTAGAGAGAGTGGGGAGAGAGAGATAGAGAGAGAGGTGAGCAGTAGAGAGAGTGGGGAGAGAGAGATAGAGATAGAGAGAGAGAGAGAGAGGGGAGCAGTAGAGAGAGTGGGGAGAGATAGATAGAGAGAGAGAGAGGGGAGCAGTAGAGAGAGTGGGGAGAGATAGATAGAGAGAGAGAGAGGGGAGCAGTAGAGAGAGTGGGGAGAGAGAGAGATAGGGGCAAAATAGGAAAAAGCAGCCACGGATGGGAGCGATAGCGGGGACACATAGGAGTGAGGGTCAGATTGATGAAAGGGAGAATGAGGTAAAAAATAAAGGGGTAAGATAAGGGAGGATATATGGAGGGATAGGAGCTGAAAACAACAGCAGAGAAAAGATGGAGGTGGCAGGAGAATGAACTAACAAAACAAACTAAAATCAGTGGGGAAGCCTCTTCCGCCTTCAGCATGGGACCTAAGAGATTTCATTTAGCATTCATTTTCCCATTGACCTTTCTTAAAATCCTTATAAAGAGTGTTGTACATAGGCAAAAAATTAAAGTGATTTAGCTATATTCAGAATCACAAGAGACCATATGAAATCTTATATAGCATATAAAAGAAAAAAGAAAAACACAAACACCCCCCTTCCCAAGTGAGATCTTCTATGGTCTGTTGTGATTCTGAAGGTAGCTGAATCACTTGGTTTTTCCAAGTAAAACTCTTTTCATAAGGATTAAAAAAAACATCTAAGAGAAAATGAATGGTGAATGAAATCTCTTAGGCCCCATGTCGAACCAGGAAGAGGGCGTGACTTAGGCACTCCATAAAGATGATTTTGGAGAGATGATTGGAAAGGTGAACTCTCACTCGCCCCTCTGTCCTTTTCCTCTGGGGTCAAACCAAACAGGAGCACTTCCTGGGGTCAAAGTAAATATGAGCGCTTCCTCTGGTAAACAAACGTCCTATCTGCATCCTCCAACTACGTCCCTTGTAGCCCGGACCTTTTCTAATAACCCTCCGCTCGTTTCTTACGCCATTAGCAATCACAGCACAAACAGATCTCATATGACCCGTTAACACCGTTATCGCTCTCTGCGCTCCCGTCATCATGTTCTGCACACACATGGATGGTGCAGAAGGCTACAAATACAGCAATGATATTCTCTGTTGACTTCACAGCTTCAAACAGTGCTCAGGGCGGCCATTACCATCACTCACTCACTCACACACACACACACACACACACACACACACACACACACACACACACACACACACACACAGAGTGTGTGTACATCAGCCCTCAGTTCTCAGTCTCTATCCGCATCGTTCAACTAGAGTGTCTGAACCACAGAAGAGAATGCAGGGAGTGTCATTTCCAGAAACTTGACAAAGGGGACTAGGTTTGTTAGTAACGTTCTCGCCACCGTTCCAGAAACTATTTTTGACAAGAAGTTCCCAGACGATTGGTAGGCAGAGCTCTGGTAGGCAGAGCTCTCCAACTGTCTGGGAGGCGAGACTACATCAGCGCTGATCCCAGTGTGTCTCCCAGGGTTTGGCAACCAGAGGCTGATTTCATAGGTCACCGGGGAGACGGGCAGTCGCTGGGCGCTGCCCTTTACGTCGCTATGGAGGCTGCTACTACTGCCACAACACATCCATCACCTCTGCACCCACGGGCCCAACTCACTGCAGCTACCACGCCCACGGGCCCAACTCACTGCAGCTACCACGCCCACGGGCCCAACTCACTGCAGCTACCACACCCACAGGCCCAACTCACTGCAGCTACCACACCCACAGGCCCAACTCACTGCAGCTACCACGCCCACAGGCCCAACTCACTGCAGCTACCACGCCCACGGGCCCAACTCACTGTAGCTACCACGCCCACGGGTCCAACTCACTGCAGCTACCACGCCCACAGGCCCAACTCACTGCAGCTACCACACTAACAGGCCCAACTCACTGCAGCTACCACGCCCACAGGCCCAACTCACTGCAGCTACCACACTAACAGGCCCAACTCACTGCAGCTACCACGCCCACGGGCCCAACTCACTGTAGCTACCACGCCCACGGGCCCAACTCACTGTAGCTACCACGCCCACAGGCCCAACTCACTGCAGCTACCACGCCCACAGGCCCAACTCACTGCAGCTACCACGCCCACGGGCCCAACTCACTGTAGCTACCACGCCCACAGGCCCAATTCACTGCAGCTACCACGCCCACGGGCCCAACTCACTGCAGCTACCACACCCACAGGCCCAACTCACTGCAGCTACCACGCCCACGGGCCCAACTCACTGCAGCTACCACGCCCACAGGCCCAACTCACTGCAGCTACCACGCCCACAGGACCAACTCACTGCAGCTACCACGCCCACAGGACCAACTCACTGTAGCTACCACGCCCACGGGCCCAACTCACTGCAGCTACCACACCCACAGGCCCAACTCACTGCAGCTACCACGCCCACGGGCCCAACTCACTGCAGCTACCACGCCCACGGGCCCAACTCACTGCAGCTACCACGCCCACGGGCCCAACTCACTGCAGCTACCACGCCCACGGGCCCAACTCACTGCAGCTACCACGCCCACGGGCCCAACTCACTGCAGCTACCACGCCCACGGGCCCAACTCACTGCAGCTACCACGCCCACAGGTCCAACTCACTGCAGCTACCACGCCGTTAGAGAGCTGCATGGAGACAGAGAGATACCAACACTCCCTACGTACTGATCGATTTTGATAGCCTAGCTGCTTTTCTACAGGCTCACAAAGTATTGCAATTACACAAAATACCACATCCAGGCCAATAATTATCCAAGGCCCATAGAGGGAGGGAGCTACGGAGCATGAAGAAGAGGAGCGACAAAGACGTTTGGAGATGGAGCTAGTTTTGATTCTGCCAAAACTATAAATCTCCAAACATTAATATGTATTTCAACAGTTCCGCTTGGTCTGTGGGTCTCACATTTTCAAACATGGCGGCCAGTGTCAGTAGTACTATACAGTTAGAGCAAAAAAGGGGAAATTGAAGATTCAAGGTTTGTCAGATGGAAACGGGGCTTTCATAGGATAAGCACTGACATTTAGACAGACAGAGGATGACAGACAGGAAGACAGGAACACTGGGTTTGGGGTTTAGGTCACAATGTATTTCTGGTGGAGGTTGAGGGGGAAGGGAAGGATGTGGGTCAAAGCTACAGGTCCAGGTCCGCCTCATATCGTCACTCACTATCAGCAGACTCTGTACTGACTGACGACGTGTGCACGCTATACACTCGTTTCCTGTGACTTCCATTATACTGAGAGATTGCAGGCGCAGAGAGAAGATAAGTAAAGTCTGATTTAAATAATACATTGTAACTCATTTCCCCTTCCACTCGCAACAATCCACTGTATCTGTGTGTTATTCCAAGTGTCTGTGTCTGTGTTCTTGTGTGTCTGCGGCTAAAAACAAAAGACTGTACTTCTGTCCCCAGATTATCATTGGTAACTATAACTGTTGATTATCATCAAGAGTTAGAACAAAACACGGTGAAGCAGCATTTTCGTGCAATACAATGCAGACCAGGGAATAACCTCCCAGATGATATCAGACAAACCACGACTGACCACTTGACTGTCAAAGCTTATTTTACACTGTCTACTCTAGTAACCTGTAATAACTACTTTACCTGTATTATTCTATTTTAGCCTATTTTATGTTTATTCTATTAGCTCTGGAACTATATATATATATTTTGTATCATTATTACTTACCGGTAGTGGGCTTTATTTTACAAAATGATTAATCAATTGGCATAAACCTATATTGACAAGGATCGTTTCTAAGAATGCTTCATGATCTCATCAAAATAGATTTTTCCTTTTGAAAGGCAGAATTGAGGGAGTTCAGTCTCCGCATTTTATAGCACTCTATAAAATCTAATTATAGCACTCTATACATATTTTGTCCAGTGATGCCAACAAAAGGTCTTTTAAGTTGTGATGATCTTTTTAGATGTAAGGCACACTTAAGTGCATACTGGTTGACAGCGTCACTAGTTTGAGAATGACTCAAGTCATTACCAAGAAGTAACAAACGTCAGGGGATTTGACTTGATTTGATTCTTTGAATGTAATGCATTTTGATTGTTCTTTCATATGAATTTCACCTTGCTCACTTTGTAATCTTTTTATTTCTCTACGCTCTTTCCTTTCAATTATTTTATGTGAGGCACTTTCAATTGCCTCTGTGGATGAAATGTGCTGTACAAAATAAACTTGCCTCGGATCTGACTTGTTGGATGTGTGAGGCAGCTCTCTGTTTTGCCAGCACATACACACGCGCAGACGCACACACACACACACACACACGCACATCACGCACACAAACAAACAAAACACAGGAACAAGCAGAAAAGAGCTGAGCCCAAACATTCTTCCAATTTCCTACTATGTGATATTGATCGGAGTGAGGGAGCTATGGGGCAGAACATTACCACCAAGAGAACTGGCCCACTGGCCACTGGCGGCAACAACAACAGCACCACACACCCACACCACCCACACACACAGCAGGAAAGAGGGAGGAGTGAAGCCAAGTGAAGGTATTCAGAGAGACACCGAGGTAGAAGGAGGAACGGATGGGGAGAAAGAAGGAAAGAAAGAAGGGCGTGGCAGGGCTCAGTAAGGAGGAGAGGAAACAGAGGATCATGAGGACTACTTAGTGAGGACAAGAGGCAGGAGGTGCAGGTAATCATGTATGTAGCCTCTGGAGGAGCTGTATACCCTGATGTGTGTGGGAAGGGAAGGTGTGCAGTGCACGTACATAAATGCACGCATATTCAAGGACCCTTTCTCTATTCAGGGACGCAGACATCCATACGAGCCATTATCATGGCTTGGAGCTCCGGCGAACAACATCCAAACAGAACAAGGTGATATCTTGCCATCTAGAGTCTAGCTGCCCCTATACTCCAGCACAGATCTAGAGTCTAGCTGCCCCTATACTCCAGCACAGATCTAGAGTCTAGCTGCCCCTATACTCCAGCACAGATCTAGAGTCTAGCTGCCCCTATACTCCAGCACAGAGCGAGGCCTCAGTAACCCGCTGACGCGGTCTTTAATCAGGACACAGATTACAGTGGAATGCATTGGCAGAACATGTCAATAAGCCACTGCGATGCCTCCACAAACTCTCTCCAACACAGGAAAACAAGCTACTCAATGGCATTTAAACCTCCTACAGTATGGAAGCCTGGAAGGCAAAGAAAAGATGGGTAATGCGTGTGTGTGTGTGATTCCATTAACCGTTAGTAGAGCGCAGAAATGTACAAACAAGGTTCCTAAACCTGAGGTTCTCAACATGGGGTCCGGGGACCAACAGTGGCCCTTGAGGTGGGGGGTTTCAGGGGATCCTGCATCATTTTTTTATTTACAAGAAGTGAAGTGAACACAATGAAGGAATGTAGAAGAATGACTATTTTGGTCATAGTTTCACTGTTATCTTAGAGAAGAGAAGAAGAATGCCTTTATTGTCATTGATCAGTTGAACAACAGAATTGAGTCACTCCAGGGAGAGGCAAGACGCTGTGTCTGTGCGCGCGGCCATGTTAACTCAGGAGTATCAACCCTAACATACATGTATTTGATGGTGGGAGGAAACCGGAGCACCCGGAGGAAACTAGGGGTGGGAATCACCAGATGCCCACGATACGATACTGAAACGATACTTGAGTCACGATACGATAGTATTGCGATACTGCGATATTTTCGATATTGCGATATATTGAATATTGCGATATCTCGATATATTGCGATTTCTTACTTTTTCAACTGCAAATGATGTCCTCAAAGGAAAACTTTGTCAACATCTGGTTTATATAAGAACAATTTTTCAGTCTGTACATCTGACTTCAACCATTTTATTGCAGCAACATTGTCAAGTAGACAGACCAACAACTTTCATAAAGTCATGTCATAGTTGCATGCACCTGACAAACCGAACTGTTTGTTACAGTCTACTTACAGTCCACCTTAACTGGATGTGTGTGTGGACTACTGTACTTATGTAGTTTTTGCAACTTCACTTCACTTACACAAAACATCTTGTGCAGCCCATTCAGTAACTGGGGAATTTGTAAATTACTGTTATGACAAAACTGTTACTTTTAAAACAAAATGAAAATATGCTACCATTTGTTTACTGCTGGCCTTGGAACTAAAGTTTATAGTAGCCCGGTGGCCTGGCATGGCCTGCAAAGATTTTTTTTTTTTTTGCTTGCAATATCGATACTTGGCGTCCAAATATCGATACAATATCGTCAGGCAAAATATCGCGATATTGTGGTGTATCGATTTTTTCCCCCACCCCTAGAGGAAACCCACACAAACACAGGGGGAACATGCAAACTCCACACAGAAAGGACCTGGGACGGACCGGGGTTCGAACGCGGGACCTTCCTGCTGTGAGGCAACAGTGCTAACCACTGAGCCATCGTGTCGTCTCCCTACCTACAGTAGAGATAGTCTTGGGATTCTGGACAAAATCATATCTGCCAGTGGACATATTTCTCAGATTTGGGCCAGAGACAAAATCTAATGAAATGGGGGTTCACTAATCTGGACTAAATGAGGGTCATTAATATGAAAAAAGGTTTAGAATCACTGTCTTAAAACACATACGATCAAAAACAACATATTTACATTCAAATTAGGGGTAGCTGTGGGTCAGGAGGTAGAGCGGGTTGTCTACTAATCACTTGGGATAAAAGAGGTTGGCGGTTCGATCCCCAGCTCCTCCAGTCGCATGTCGAAGTGTCCTTCTAACCCCAACATGCTCTCGATGGCTGCACCAGGTCCTAGCTTGCCGCCATCGGTGTATGAATGTGTGTGTGTGAGTGAATGGGTGAATGTAGGCATTGTAAAGTGCTTTGGATAAAAGTGCTATATAAATGCAGTCCATTTACATTTACAAATCTAAATATAGCCACACACACACACACACACACACACACACACACACACACACACACACACACACACACCTATGCTGCACTAGCCAAGTCTCTTATGGTTTAGTGTAACAGCTGGTGGCTGAGTGAGAGGCAAGCTGGCAGGCCCAGGGCAGTGGGACACCAGAGGAGCCTGGCGAGGGGGTTTGGCATCTGGGCACCAGAGTAGCAAGGTTAGGAGGAGGCTAGCCAGCCCCATCTGTGCACCCAGCCCCAGAGGAGAGGAGGGTGAGAGTTACAGTGAGAGTGAGGAGGGGAGAGGAGAGGACGGGTGGTGTGGGTGGCTGGTGGCAACAGACTGAAAACCTGTAACAACACTGCACTGACCCACACTTGGTCCAAGCCAGCTTTATCACTGAAAGCACATGAGAATATTTAAATACATGCATACAATCAGAAGCTGACCTTGGAGCTTTCACTTGGCAACAATTGGGTGCAATTTGCCACAAAATCTTCAACTGGATCAATAAGTCATCAAAGGTAGCAGGGAGGGTAAATAATTACATAAATAAGAAAGCTGCTCATCCGTGGTTGTTCATACTTAATTCTGGTTTATTTGGTGAGAACACTATTTGAGTTACGGTAGTGAAAACTGAAAATCCGGTTATTAAAAGTAAACGCACCTTCTTGGTCCCAGAGGTGCCCACATATAAAGCCCACAGCTCGTGCAAACACTACCATTTGTCAAAGCCATACAAAGAATAAGGGAGAGCGAAAAGAGAACACGGGTGCGTGTGCATGCCCGCACACGTCACGTGCACGCCCGCACACGTCACGTGCACAAGTGTGTGCGTGTGCATGCCCGCACACGTCACGTGCACGCCCGCACACGTCACGTGCACAAGTGTGTGTTCGCTCATGGGCACACAGAGACAAAGGCAGCATCTGGAAGTGAAGAATATACTCTAGGTAACAACAATCCCAGCAGGGCTGAGGATAAGAAAACAAATCAAGGACAGTAAAAAAGAGAAAGGAGAAGTGGAGACTGGAGAGAGGCAGGTAAAATAGCAGGCAGTGGAGAGGGTTCTTTGAAATCATTCTGACATGCATACTTATACTGGATGTAACGGTCTATACGGTGTTCTACTGAGTGGGCTAGCTCCTAGCTCTGTTTGTGAAGCCAAATGTGGAAGTAACTTTGCATTCTTTCGAATGGCCTGCAGGGGGCTGCAAAGGAGGTCCGGTTACATGCAAGTGAATGGGAACATGGCCATACTTCTTGCTTGATTTATGGCCTCACTAAACACTTTCCTAATGAGTTTACGGTCTCAATCGCTAGTTTCAAGTCTTCGTCAATACAGCATGATGTTCATTTTGTAAATGATGGGCCCATTTCGAATAAAATAAACAATAGAAAAAACATTGTTTTGGGGGCGCAACAGGTCGCCTGTACAGTCCTCCAAATTCGCAAATAACCAAGATGGCGACGGTGAAAATGGCAACCTCAAGCCTTCAAAACGCGAGTCCAAAAACCAATGAGTGACGGCAGCGACGTCCATATTTTAACAGTCTATGGTCCTATTGGATGATACATGGCTGTCTGTAGTCCTTACACAGGACACGTCCATCACACGCAGTCTTACCTGTGGTTTCAATCAAACGGATACACTTCTCAATGAAGACGGGGATAGGCCGCTCAGGGGTGACCACGTTGACCAGTGGCACGCCAAAGTAGTTGCTTTCGATGGGCTTTGAGATGGAATGCCTGGGTTTGTGCCGCTGTTTCTGAAAAAGAGCCAGAGGAAAAGAGCGGTGGGAGGAGGAAGAAGAAGAAGAGAGAAAACACATCAGAATGTTTTCTTTTCGTTCTATTATTTCAGCCTGGGCACTGACGGACGCTGACACTGCTGACACACACATTTCAAAAATCACATTAAGTACGTTCAGGGGACTGGCAAAGAGGCATTGTTCTTCAACCGGTCTGGAATTTAGATGGAGCTTATATGAGACATTATGTTATTATATTAGTATCTACTTACTTACATGAGTACCCACTAGGGGTGTCACAATATATCGTCCCACGAAATTTCGCGATAGTAAAACGTCACGATATGTATCGTTGAGATGAAATCTCATATCGCAAAAAAAAAAAAAATTTTTTTTTTTTTTAAATAGACTAAGAAACGTCTTTGTTTGTTGAAGTTCAATGTGTGGAAAGTAGTTCAGTTGAACAAGTCTCTGAAGAGACACATGAGAAGTTATACAGGAGAGAAACCATTCAATTGAGTTTCTGGCAAAACTGTTTACTTGACAGGAAAAACTGAAGATGCATAAAAAATAGATTAAGAAAAGTCTTGTTGTTTGAGTTTGAAGAAAAACTGAAGATGCATAATGAGAATTTATACTGCTGAGAAACCTTTTAGTTCAAAGTAAATCTAAGTGACGGTGTAACTCATTCTATTTCAAGATAAGCCTTATCTCCAATCTCATGTTTTTTCTAGTTGTTATTGTAATAACAATTTCCCACAACAGCATGTTTTGTATTTGTGCATTTCAAATAAAATACTACTTTTCCAGTCATATATTGTCATTATTCAAGTTTAAAAAAATATTGTTAAAATCGTATCGTATCGTATCGTTATCGTGAACCCAGTATCGTGATACGTATCGTATCGTGAACTGAGTGTATCGTGACACCCCTAGTACCCACTGGTGGTGAGTAAAACAAAAAAGCCAAAACACACACACACCCCCACACCAACGCACACACCCACACCAACGCACCCACACCCACACCAACGCACACACCCCCACACCAACGCACACACCCCCACACCAACGCACACACCCCCACACCAACGCACACACCCCCACACCAACGCACACACCCCCACACCAACGCACCCACACCAACGCACACACCCATCCAGCACATTCTTTCAAACCTTAAACTGATAAGCAATCATACATTCCTGTCTTGAGCCCCGTGGTGTGCGTCAGTGTGATATACATCTCTGTTCCACTCATCGCTCCGTTCTCTCTTTTTGACATTCTCTCTCTCTCTCTCTATCTCTTTCTGTTATCTCTACTGCACTGCAGCCCCCATTATAATCACACGTCTTATTCAGTCTTTCATTATACTTTCTAACTCCTCTTATTGCGTTAAGAGACCTCTGATACACTCCTACGACATTCTCCTCCTGCGTCGGTATGGTGGAGGCAGCAGCAGCAGCAGTAAATTGTACTGTGCTTTGATAGTGCTCAGAGGGAATGTTTGCTAGGCCCCATGAGGCCTGGATCTCTAGTAAGTCTGTCAGCCCCCTGAGACCCGGCCCCGGCAGGCTGGGTGGTGAGGCAGGGATGCATGGTTGGCTGGGCACAGACTGTGTGGAGCAGTGCGGGCCTGACAGACAGACAGACAGACAGGCAGGCAAACAGGACAGACAGGCAGAGTAACAGACACGACAGACAGGCAGGGGAAGGGAGCACTCATTAGAGAGAAGGCGCCTGGCATGCCCTCTGCTCCAGATAGCGGCCTCACTGCACTCCAGCAAACACGCGCATATACACACGACTCAAAGTAATACTCAAGAAAGCACTTGTTAAAGACCAAGTCGATGAGCAAAGAAAGATATTTTGTTATCTGTTATTTATCTCTCAGCTCTTTTAACGGAGTGCCTGGCTCTCTTCTTTCATTAGATTGCTACCTAGGATTTCTTTCCATAACAACCTACGTGTATGGATCGTCCTAAACCAGCTACAGGCGCATAACGTGTGCACTGTGCACAAAAGCATGCACACACACACACACACACACACACACACACCGGGGTTTAATTGAATAAAAAAGGCGGGTAATAGGCGTGACAATACAACACAACAGCATCTCTGGTGGTAGAGAGCTGCGCTGTCATCATTCACTGGCAGCTTTGTGTTTAGCCCCGAGTAACAGTTTTATCATTTATTTGTGTGCTATCACACTGACTTTGCTGTATATCGATGCCATATCTCAGCTTAGCAGACTGTCTCTATGCCCCCCTTCTCTCTCCCCTTCCCTCCACCCTCTCTCTCTCTCTCCCTCCCTCTCTCTCCTTCCCTCCCCCCCTCTCTCCCCTTCCCTCCCTCTCTCCTTCCCTCCTCCCTCCCTCTCTCTCTCTCTTCTCCCTCACCCTCTCCCCCTGCAGTTCTGCCTTCTGGCCACTCCTTTTTAGTTGCTGACTGAGACAGGATACGTCGCCAGCGCTGAGAAGACAAAACAGACCTCGACCACACAAGACAAACAAAACGCGTCCTTAATAATAACATACAGACATGCACGGTGCACGTTTACATGACAGACCCACACACAACAGCTACACATCAAAGAGGAGAGAAGCCTGCATCTCCATTGAAATTCCTATTTCTCCCTCTCCATACATTTTCTCTTTCTGTTCTCCTGTTCTGTTGTCTCTGCCTTCTTGATTCTCTCCCTCTCTTGTTCTGTTGTCTCTGCCTTCTTGATTCTCTCCTCTTTCTGTTCTCTTGTTCTGTTGTCTCTGCCTTCTTGATTCTCTCCTCTTTCTGTTCTCTTGTTCTGTTGTCTCTGTCTTCTTGATTCTCTCCTCTTTCTGTTCTCTTGTTCTGTTGTCTCTGCCTTCTTGATTCTCTCCTCTTTCTGTTCTCTTGTTCTGTTGTCTCTGTCTTCTTGATTCTCTCCCTCTCTTGTTCTGTTGTCTCTGCCTTCTTGATTCTCTCCCTCTCTTGTTCTGTTGTCTCTGCCTTCTTGATTCTCTCTTTCTGTTCTCTTGTTCTGTTGTCTCTGCCTTCTTGATTCTCTCCTCTTTCTGTTCTCTTGTTCTGTTGTCTCTGCCTTCTTGATTCTCTCCTCTTTCTGTTCTCTTGTTCTGTTGTCTCTGCCTTCTTGATTCTCTCCTCTTTCTGTTCTCTTGTTCTGTTGTCTCTGCCTTCTTGATTCTCTCCTCTTTCTGTTCTCTTGTTCTGTTGTCTCTGTCTTCTTGATTCTCTCCTCTTTCTGTTCTCTTGTTCTGTTGTCTCTGCCTTCTTGATTCTCTCCTCTTTCTGTTCTCTTGTTCTGTTGTCTCTGCCTTCTTGATTCTCTCCTCTTTCTGTTCTCTTGTTCTGTTGTCTCTGTCTTCTTGATTCTCTCCCTCTCTTGTTCTGTTGTCTCTGCCTTCTTGATTCTCTCTTTCTGTTCTCTTGTTCTGTTGTCTCTGCCTTCTTGATTCTCTCCTCTTTCTGTTCTCTTGTTCTGTTGTCTCTGCCTTCTTGATTCTCTCCTCTTTCTGTTCTCTTGTTCTGTTGTCTGCCTTCTTGATTCTCTCCCTCTCTTGTTCTGTTGTCTCTGCCTTCTTGATTCTCTCCTCTTTCTGTTCTCTTGTTCTGTTGTCTCTGCCTTCTTGATTCTCTCCTTCTCTTGTTCTGTTGTCTCTGCCTTCTTGATTATCTCCTCTTTCTGTTCTCTTGTTCTGTTGTCTCTGCCTTCTTGATTCTCTCCTCTTTCTGTTCTCTTGTTCTGTTGTCTCTGCCTTCTTGATTCTCTCCTCTTTCTGTTCTCTTGTTCTGTTGTCTCTGCCTTCTTGATTATCTCCTCTTTCTGTTCTCTTGTTCTGTTGTCTCTGCCTTCTTGATTCTCTCCTCTTTCTGTTCTCTTGTTCCGTTGTCTCTGCCTTCTTGATTCTCTCCTCTTTCTGTTCTCTTGTTCTGTTGTCTCTGTCTTCTTGATTCTCTCCTCTTTCTGTTCTCTTGTTCTGTTGTCTCTGCCTTCTTGATTCTCTCCCTCTCTTGTTCTGTTGTCTCTGCCTTCTTGATTCTCTCCTCTTTCTGTTCTCTTGTTCTGTTGTCTCTGCCTTCTTGATTCTCTCCTCTTTCTGTTATCTTGTTCTGTTGTCTCTGCCTTCTTGATTCTCTCCCTCTCTTGTTCTGTTGTCTCCGCCTTCTTGATTCTCTCCTCTTTCTGTTCTCTTGTTCTGTTGTCTCTGCCTTCTTGATTCTCTCCCTCTCTTGTTCTGTTGTCTCTGCCTTCTTGATTCTCTCCTCTTTCTGTTCTCTTGTTCTGTTGTCTCTGCCTTCTTGATTCTCTCCTCTTTCTGTTCTCTTGTTCTGTTGTCTCTGCCTTCTTGATTCTCTCCCTCTCTCTCGTTTCGTGAGCGGGGGGCATTCGGATGGAACTAGGTGACGGAGGAATTTGAAACATTCCACTTGCTGGCTGAGGGGTTTTTAAAAAAGCTGCGGGAGAGAGAGAGAGAGAGGAAATGTTTCCGGGCCTCGCTCAGGGAGGGCGAGAGAGAGAAAGCAAGGGAGCGAGAGAGAGAGAGAGAGGGAGGGAGAAAGGACAGAACAGAGAGAGGTAGGAGGAGAGCAAGGAGTAAGAGAACAATTCCACGCAGTCAGTCATGGCTTGGGGTAAAAGGGTGTTTTAAGAGGGACTCGGAGTCTAGTTTCAATTATTTGTTCCTCCCCGTCATGACTCAGAGTGGTAGACATTGCCCTAAGCCTAAAGTCCAGTCCAGGCAACTGTTTACACTACATAAACCCAAACCATCACCATAAAACCATTAACAAGGCCAACTGAAAAGCAGACTGTGTGTTAACCCTGACCTGTCACTATTGGGAATGTCTGGCTCTACACTAACCTCAGGTCATTGCTACAATGACCGTCCCCAAAACGACCCAATCACCCAATAACAGGTCAGCTGTCCTGAGGGGGATTTCAGCCTGCAGCAGATTCAAAATGGAGGCTTTATCTACAGACAGCTGCTTAAGGAACAGGTGACGGAACCTAATCACTTAGTAAGGGCCCCAAATTAAGCCATAATGGTCTAATGTGGATATGCAGACCCCAAACCAGCCCAGCAGCACAAGTCACCATCACTACTGATTACCAGGGTAATGATGAGTGACACCAGCTGATATGAATCTTGCCTGCTTCATTTCTCTTTATATGTTTTGAAATGTCAACGTATATCATGTGGAATGTGGCACTTTATTGGCTGATGCCCTTGTGTCTTCACTAGGTCACCCTGCTGCCCCATATTCCAGCTGTCCCTGGGTACAGTAGTGTACGCTACAAGCTATAAGTCAGTGTTAGCATATTATTATAGCGGGGAAGAACGTAGTGGAGGCAGAGTCAGGAGCTAAGGGAGGAGAAGGCCTTCACTGAGCTATTGGGACATCACAGCCGAGTGTGTGAGAACATTAATCATCCCTTTCCTCCTGACAGCCATGGTAATCTCACACACACACACACACACACACACACACACACACACAGCATTAACTCCTACTCAGGTGGCACTTGTGTGTCGGGCCTGGTGTGTGAATGAATGAATACGCTGATACGCCTAACAGTGTAAGGTCAAATGTAGCTCCACGACACGCCTGAGACGAGCGCAGCAGAGAGGAGGAATTAACTGATACCTGTGTGTGTGTGTGTGTGTGTGTGCTACACCTCCATCACAGAAGAGAAAGGAAAGACACACATGAAGAGAACATGGTGGACTGGGGAGAGGGAGAAACATGGTGGCAGGAAGAGAATGACTGAATGTGACGGGATGACAGGAAGGAAGCAAAGAGGAAGCCAAGCCAAGAGGGAAGAAGGGCAGTCTGAAGAAAGAGTGTGCTGAATAGGGGTGTGGGTCTTTGGCTATCGCACGATTCGATTCGTTTCTGATTCCTGGGGTCATGATTTGATTCAAAATAGATTCTCGATTCTAAATGTGTGCCGATGTGTGCCAAGTGTCACATTTTTCACATGTTGTCCCAGGCTGAAATAAATGTGTGGCTTTCGATCGCTAACATTTTTTAGGTTAGCAGGCTAACCATTTTTAGCCTAAAATTGTTAGGCCATGTGCCTTTACGCACAGGTGAGGCGGAGGCACACTTTGATCCACGTTCAATACAGTGGAAGGCTATAGATACAGTACAGGCATAAATCACATTGTCGCTTACCAAACAGAGTATGGTGGAGCTTCACAGACAACATAATGTAAACTATGATCTATTTATCTAACACACTGCAAGTTGTTGCTCAGGGTTGATTGGCACCGCGCCACGTAAAATCCATTGCATAATCCATAGGCTTTTAAACCATTTTAATACATATTTTAGTGCATTTCTTTTCTATGAACACTAGAAAGGCCATGGGCTGGCTGGCATATTTTAAATTAGGTTTCTGAAACACTGAAAAAGTGATAATCTTGTCTCATCCTTCCATCACTTTTTGAAAGATTAATTGCTGCGCAGCACTACGCTTCTGTGGAATATCCAAAGATGAATATCAACAGCTAGCTACTTGTCAGAAACACCTTTTTATGGAATGCATGCCAAGGAAGCACTTGAGAGTGAGTGTGTTGACTGTGGATCAGAGAAATATGGAGAGGAGGAATATGAACTTGAAATTGATATGGAGAGGAGAGGAGTGCTGCGTAATGCATGAGGATTTAATGGACAGTGCAAAAGCTGTGTTATCTCTCGATGGTCTCATTTCTTTCCTATATTTGCTTGGTTTCAATTATAAATATTCATCGTGGACTAGTGAGTAGACCGAACCTCAATGATATTATACCATTTCTACGTTTATTTAGGCTACAAGAGCCATAACTACAGTACATAAAAAAGATTCCACAAGTCAAATGTATGATGACATGTAGACTTTATGTGTGAGGACAGTGTTTGCTGCATCCTGGACAATGTTTCATTGTTGAATGAGCTTTGTGTTACAGGCTATGTATTTCAGTATGATCGTTATCGGCATGCTCCTGGATGAGTGTAGAAACACACTGTGTTCCGTCCGCGCCTTTCCAATAAGATGGGCCCAACACTTTCTCCTCTTTTGACTGTTTAAAAGAATGAAGATAATAACATTGTTACTGCTACTTTCTACGTCTATTTTCGCTCGGATAATAACTAAACTGGATTATTTTCTTTCTGTTGGTGCGCAATTGGAACGCTAGAATGTATAAATGTCACTCACACCGGACTCAGTGTGTAAGCTTTACATGCAGAATATTCCCGCAGGAATATTCCACAAATTGGTTAGGGTTTGCGGCGGATGTCGGGCACAGCCGATGGTCTCAGCCCCCACCGTCGTAACATTGTGATGTCTAGTATAAGAGCCATGTGCAGTGTGCACATTCCTGTCTGTCACACTGCAGGGAAACGCAAGCAACGCGTTTACAACGTGTGCTGAAGCATCATTATCTACTGCTGTGCTTTATTAACTATTGGTGCATCGATCTATTGGCGAGGGATCGGAATCTGCAGATGATTTTCAGCCTAAATATGAGAATGGAGAATTCTGATTTCTGCTTTTATATGCCGAGTGCCAAAACCGATTGATAACGCAAAACACGTGAGCCATTCTTGGTGGAGTTGGTCGCATGTAAACAGCTGAAACCAAACCATGCTTAAAATATATTGGTGGTGTCAATAAGTGTATGAGACAAAAGGGGCGCCCTGCTGACTAACCCTAAGGAGATAAATAACCGCTTTAGGGAGTTTTATAGTGAACTCTACTCATCTAAGTGTGATGCCGGCCAGTCAGATTTGAGTGACTTTTTCGACCCTCTGGAAATGCCCAAACTTAGTGATGATGCCAGAAAGGACTTAGACTCTGATTTTACATTGGAGGAAATAACTTCTGCCATTAAGTCATTCCCATCAGGCAAAGCAGCTGGCCCGGATGGATTTGGCGCTGAATTTTACAAGAAATTTTGCAACATTCTCGCTCCACTCCTCCTCAGAATGGCATCTAACTCAGTGAAGGACAAAATCTTGCCTAAAACATTGTATGAAGCTAACATCTCCCTCATTTTAAAAAAGGGGAAGGACGAAGCCGATCCGGCTAGCTACAGACCCATAGCGCTTCAAAATTTTGATAGAAAAGTAATCACTAAAATGCTGGCGACCCGGTTAAATAGACATTTGTCATCTATTATTCATCCTGACCAGACAGGGTTTATCCCGAGTAGGTTTGCTTTCTCCAATGTCAGACGTCTCCTTAACACCATGTACGCGGATCACAGTAAGACCAGTGGTGCTGCGATTTTATCACTTGATGCACAGAAGGCGTTTGATCAGGTTGAGTGGCCGTATATGTTTGAGTCACTGCACAGATTCGGGTTCGGCAGTTCATTCATATCCTGGGTAAAGCTTATATATGCGAGTCCGGCATGCTCAGTTATAAGTAATGGCGATAAGTCAACCAGGTTTCCATTATTTCGTTCGGTCCAGCAGGGTTGCCCTCTCTCGCCGGCCCTCTTCGCCGTCGCGCTTGAGCCCCTTGCCTTAAAAATACGTAGTCACGCAAGCCTTGCAGGCCTTGAGGTCGGAGGTGTCGAGACGCGTATCAGTTTGTATGCCGACGATGTGATAATATATCTGCATAATTCAGAAAAATCTATCCCCCCTCTCCTAGAACTAATCACTTCTTTCGGTAAGCTGTCTGGATACACAATTAATTGGACAAAAAGTGACTTTATGCCTCTCTCTGATCTCTTTACTCCTGGGTTCCTGGAGAGTCTCCCATTCAAATTAGCAAAGGGCCGCCTCACCTATCTTGGCTTGACCATACCCAGAGATCCTAAGCTAATATTTAAGTTGAATTTTAGGGATTTTGTTTCAAAACTTAAACAATGTATAGAAAGCTGGAAAATCCTCCCTTTATCCATGATTGGTCGTATAAACTCAATTAAGATGGTTTCACTTCCCAGGTTCCTTTATTTGTGTCAAAGCCTCCCCATTTTTCTTACATCGGCTTTCTTCAAAGAGCTGGACTCCATAATTCTGTCCTATATTTGGAATTATAAGAACCATAGAATTTCTAAAATTCATCTGCAAAAACCCAAGTCGGCAGGGGGGCTGGCCTTACCAGTGTTTAAGCACTATTACTGGGCTGCCAATGTTAGGGCTCTGATGTTTTGGCGACAAGGAACTGCTGGCAATTTAACTCCCGGGGCCCCTCTGTGGCTACAAATGGAGGCTGGCTCTATCGCCAGGTCCTCATTGCCAGCCATGTTGTTTTCTAAGCTAGAGGAGCCTGGGACTTTGAAAGGTTTGAGTTTTGTTGTGAAAAACTCTGTCAGAATTCTGAATCAGGTTAAGAAAGTTTTGAATGTACCAGATGTTTCTGTTCACACACCAATCTGTTTTAATCATTCTTTTTTGCCCTCATGGTCAGATAGAATTTGCCATGCCTGGAGTGAAAAGGGGCTGGTCTCCATCAGTGACCTGTATATTGATGGCCAATTTGCATCCTTTGATCTTCTGAAGAGAGCATTTGAGTTGCCCCAAACGCATCTTTATAGATATATACAAGTTAGACATTATGTCCGATCCAAGATTCGCAATTTTGACATTCTCCCAGACGAACATGTTTTTTTTGAGGTTTTGTTAAGCCCTCCCAACTCCAGGCATCTTATTTCTAAGTTTGTGTGTTTGTTCGACGATTGCATTAAGGCCCCCACTGAGAGGATCAAAGAGGCGTGGCAGGAGGAACTTGGTGTGGATCTGTCTGAAATCATATGGGACAGGAGTCTGTCTGTGGTCCAGCTCTGTTCAATTAATAGTAGACATCAACTTATCCAATTTAAAGTTGCTCACCGTCTTCATTACTCCAAGCATAGGTTACACAAGATATATCCTTCGGTCTCACCACTATGTGATAGGTGTCGGGTGTCGGAGGGCACACTGTCCCATGCTTTTTGGTTTTGCCCTTCACTATCAGGATTCTGGGCCAAAATATTTGACTGGTACTCTAAGGCCTACAAAATAACCCTCCAACTGGAGGCGGAACTCGCCATCTTTGGCTGCTCGGAGTCCTCTTTGCTCCTCCCAACGGCCGTGCAGCAATCTCTGACACAGGGAATGACAGTTGCCAAGAAACTAATTTTGAAGGAATGGAAGTCCTCCTCTCCACCTTCTTTTCAGCTGTGGCTGACAGACATGATCTCAGTTATACGTATGGAGAGACTCAGATTCCAGAGGTCAAATTCTCTAAGGAAATTTTCCGTTATTTGGGACCCGTTCCTGACCTATTTTGATCAGGCTAAAAGCGGTATTTGAATTTCTTTGGGATCCTTTGCACAGTATATATATATATATATATATTTTTTTTTATCGATTTGTAAGCACATTTTGACATTTTGTAGCATTGTAATGTTGAATGTATGTATATATGTTTTTTCTTTTCTTTTTTCCTGTTCTTGTTTTGTTTTCTTTATGTTCTGAAAAAGTAAAATAAAATATATAAAAAAAAAAAAATAAGTGTATGAGACAGATACAACATAAAATAATAAAATACCTTGTGGGAGAAGCAATAGTAATCCTTGCAGCAGACAGTTGAGCAGGATGATAAGCAACTCCTCATGTTTCCTTCACTAGAGACGCATCTGCACTCAGGCTAGCTAATGTTAGCTCTAGTTAGTTTGCCAGCATATTAGCCGCTAGGTAACGTTACGTTACTTGGCTTTGCTAGTCTTTACTCTTATCCTGCCTGTAGGAAAGGCCCTCTCATACGACTGATGAACATGCACATTGGAACACCCACCGGCCGGATGCGAACCAGCGACCTCTGATGTTCACTCCACTGTGAGGCCATCAATGATGTCACTGCAAATATGAGGTCATCGATTATGTCACTTCAACTATGAGGTCATCGGTGATGTTATAAGTGATGTCGTAAGTGCAGTTGTGACGTCATTAGTGATGTCATACATGCCAAGATATAAATAGGTGTTGTTTCAGGTTTTCTGTTAGTCTCTCCGATTCTGTTGTTTGACTGCCACGTACTTGATCTGCTGCCGACTCCTGCCTGTTTTGCTCCAATAAAGCTTGAAAGACATCTCCGTGGTTTTTATCAGTCCCCTGTGGCGAGTTCCGATTTAAATAATCCAGCACAAAATAAGCGGAAGCTACAACTTCCCTACACTGCTTATAACATCAGAGTGGCATGCACACCAAACGATGGTTCTGGAAGTTAAGTTAGTTGCTTTTATTGAACCTTGAACTACCAAGACTGAAATGGAAAGGGATCGTTATTTCTCAGTTTGGGGCTGGTTGCCAGATACACCAGATGCCAAACCACCCAAATGCGCACAAAACTGCCCAAGCAAATGCAGGTCTATTGTAAACAATCTGTCAATGTGCTACCTAAAAGCACATGGTTTTTGTTTTCATGGTGATTAACGTAAATATTGAGGTACGGGGGCGGGGGGGCATTTTAACTTTGGACTTGGAAATGCATGTACAATTAAACTGTTCGACATATATAATACTACTATACAAGCTGATATAAAGGGGGGCGACATATAACACTGCTATAACTATCGATTTTTACCCTGGACATGATGATTCAAGTTGGCAGACATCGTCCAACCCTAAAATCCGTCCTGCATCTTTGTGACACACCGGTGTGAAACGTGAAACAGCTTCAACACTGAAGCTGAAAGCAGGGCAGTGATAGCACCATCAGGGTTGTGAATTATGATTAAAAAGAGTGAGTTGGAGTGAGTTAGGTTTTAATCCTACATAAACACTACTGTGCTTTTCCCCTCTTGTTAACTGTCATTTACTGACCAGCAGGGAGCTTTACAACAGATCTGGTAAGATATAACATTAGTTTTAATGGATGTCCATGTGACAATATAACTGTAGAAGGAAACTGACGTTTTTAGAATCTGGAGGAAAGAAATGTCAAACAATATTATGGCAGCTTTGATATAATGCGAAACCTGATGCAAGCAAACACACATCGCCACAGCATGCAGCTCTGTTCCTATTCATTAAGAGTTTCTGCCTCGTTATAGAAGTTCAGCGTCTGGATTTTCACTCTTCTTCTTCTGATGATTGGGGCTAGTTTGGAAGGCTCCCACAGAGCAGTCAGCCAGAGGAGGCCTTACAATATGCCATGGTTCCAATGGCTAGGTTGCAGTGAGCAGAAAGAGATGATACTAAAATCTTCACTTCAGTGATAAACACAACTGAATCTGAGCCTAGAACTAATTATACTCGGGGAACATTCTGCCTATTCCCATTTCTGAGCTAATAGAATAATCATTAGATATACAGTAACTCTTTTTGTTCAAAAATGACATTTGGAACAAAAATGAGACTTGATTACTAGGATCAAGTAATAAAAACAAACTAAATTTACTTTTTGATGTATATTTGGGTAATTCAAGTCCTTGAAAAATGCTTAAAGATATATTGAGTGGTTAACTTCAAAGGAGAAAAAGAATAAAACTCCTCAACTGCTGTATTTGGGAATAGTCCGCTCAATCGTTCATTCAATTTAAAATGTATGTTGGTGTTGATAATGTTTTCACATACTGTAGTTGAGGTATATTCACAAACTCATACACATGCATGCACAAACACTAACCTTTGTATTTAGGCGCAGGCTCTTCAGGATATTTCTCCTTTTGGGGTCCTCACTCTCCTCGTTGACGGAGTTGTCCTTCTGGGCTCCTCCCAGCTCATCATGGCTAGCTTTGGGTGGGCCACCCATCTCATCATCACTGCCAATAGAGAAGCTGGTCCTGAAGCTGCTGAACTTGCCAAGCCGTTTGGATCGGTCTCTGTAGAGCTTAGGCTTCACACCAATGGCTGATAACTTTCTCCTGCGCTCCAGTGAGCTGCTGTCAGCCTCACTGTCTGACCCAGTCCCTCCACCGCTGCCATTGGAGTGACCCTTGTTGGCATTGCGGATGGTGATGATCTTGCCCTGTGTGCTGTCATGAGGGACAGAGTAAATGGTCTCCTCCTCTGTGGGTCGAGGTTTACTCACAGCATCCATAGGCTCTGCGTAGTCTGAGGGGTCATAGCCACCATCGCTACCTGGAGCCCAGGTGACAGCTTGGGGCAAGGAGCGTCGGTTGGTGCCACCCTGCTGCTGGTCCATGTAGGGGCCAAGGTTGACCTTACGGACAGGCTTGGGTTTAACTTGTGGAGGAACCTTGTTGTTGAGCTTGCTCTCAAAGGTGCTGATCTCAGAAATTACAGAGAAGGCATCACTTGAATCCAGATCTGGGAGCTTGAAGGTTCCCATATGGGAACTGAGACTACCGTCTTCCCTCAGGGTAGGGTAGGGTGGTGACGGGTCAATATCATCTTCTGAGTCCAAAAGAGTGCTAACTGGACTGGGGGAGCCACAGCGAGGGCTGATGCTCTCATTTGTGCAAGCCTCAGCCACATTGTCATACATGTGTGTGGCCTCTACAATGGTGTGCTTCTCAACCACCTCCTTGAGGAAGGGTTGGAAGAGGTCTATCTTATGAAGCCCCCCTACTACCCCACCATGCCCACATATTACCGTGTTGAACCTAGCCTCTATTTCATGGGCCAAATCCTCTCCCTGAATGACCTGTTCCCTGGCTGACTCTGAGTCTGACAGCTCCATTTGACTCTCCCCTACTGCTAGCAACTGCACTGGGATGATGTCTTGCACCTCACACAGAAAGGCGCACAAGGTCTCCATAGAGGCCTTACGGCGGGCAGAGTAGACCACAATGTAGCCGTGGACCAGCCTGCTTTTGCGGAGGGAGAATGAGGAGTGGAAAGAGAGCAGAGACAGCTCAATACTCTGCCTCTGAGCTCCCACACTGAGCTCCAGCAGAACCGAGGTACCGCTGCTGAGGCTGGAGGCCGGACGACAATGCTGGGGCAGCAGGAAGGGAGCAAGGAGCTGCTCCAAGTCGTACGTGTCTCCACACATCAGGCACATGACTATCCTCAGGTCTGCCTCTGGGATTGGCTGGGACTGAGTGTCTCTGAAGACGGAGGGATGAGGGGGCAAGGGAGGGGAGCTGCTCCCTAGGCTTCTCCGGGATTCTAAGAGACCCTTCAGCATCTGGTTGATCTGCTTCTCGTTGACATTGCGCCCATAGCCCACCCCCGGGGAGGCAGGGTCTAGGTAGGCACACTGCAGCTTCCCGGCCACCTGCTGCCCTTGGTGGATAAGAGTCTGCGCCGTCTCCCCTCCTATATCCCCTATGGAGCCCACCCCCCGCTTGGTGACGAGAAGGAGGGACAGCGGGAGCTGAGCTAAGCTGTTTTCCCTTTCCCTTCTACTTAGGGTCGACTCCCTGAGCCTCTCTAAACTCTCCACAACATAGGATAGGGACTCCTTTGAGTTGTACAGACAGAGGCAGCCATGAGGTGTGAAGGTGGGTGTGTGGAAGGAGTTGACTGGCAGACGTACGTTGCCCTCTATGGGTCGAAGGGCTAACTCATACATCCTCCCATCTAACACGTACCGGTCGTCACTGGTGCACAGAGCCCTTATCTCATTAGCCATCTCTCTGGCCAGCCCATCTTTCCCTAGGATGACAAGATTGATCCGATCAGCTCTCCCTACCTCCTGTCTTGAACTGTCTGATGAAGGGTAGCGGGTAGGGAATTTGGAGGCCAGGATCTGTTCTATCTTACTGTCCACACAGTGGGGGCTGTTGGGACAGGTCTCCTTAGTGGGGTGGTAGACAAAGTGGATATGTTTCAATACCAGGGCATCCCTTTCAGCCTGTAGCTTCTGCAGGGCTTTAAACCTTTGCTCCTCTCCCAACACTTCCTGAATTGCACCCATTTTCTCTTTGCTTGGCTTTGCATCGACTTCCAGCTCATAGAACAGCTCAGAGTATTCTAGAAGCAGTTCCTGGAAGTCCTCTTTGGCTCGGTCAATGATCTCCTTCTGGTGTTTGTTGTAGATATCCATGTATTCAGCCTCATCCAGCCACTGGTAGAATTCTTCGTTCATGATGAAGCTTCGGGCCTCCTCCCAGGGTTTCCCTGCTGTGATGAACGGAGAGACACTCAACTTCTCCTTGAACTCCCACCTCATCTCCACCCGCTTGCGTTCATTCCTCAGCAGCTCCAGGTGGGTCTCGTAGACAGCCTCAGCTGCGGGGGTCTCCAGGAGGTCCTGGGGGATGCGGTCATCCTCCATTTTATCAATGTGTGGTGTGGTCTCCCAAGGGGTGTCATCCAGCACTACAAACCGCTGGGTGAAATCTCTCTTTGTCTCCAGGACTTTCTGAACCCCAGACCAGCTCAGGTGGTCAATCTCATCCAGCTCAGGTACTAGTAAAGATAGGGCTTGTGGCAGAGTGCTGAGATAGGCCCTCCTGCGCTTCTCTATATGCTCCTGTTTAAGTCTGTGCACATGCTGCTGGAAGAGCTTCTTAGCTTTAGCTGTCCCCTCCAGGAAGACATAGTCCTTGTACTCACTGGAGGACTGCATGCGGCATTTGATGTTGGGCCATGACTCGTTGTGGTTCTTGACAATTCGGCTGACCAGCCACTCATAGCGGTCTTTGGCCGAGGCAATCTGTTGACTCTGCTGTTTCAGTGCCTCAAAGTAAGGGATGATTTTGGGCTTTCCCCTACTCTTGTCTATTAGCTGAACCAGTGTGAGAAAGGCTAGGTCAACATTGACGTTAGAGCGTGCTGATGTTTCCACCACCTGTAGGTTTTTCTTAGCTAGAGCAAAGGTGTGGGAGTCTTTTATATAGCGCTCTACTCCTTCATCACATTTAGTGAGAACCAGTACCACAGGTTTCTTGGTTTTGGCTAGCTGGTTGTACAGGTTGGTGACAAATTTCATCTGGTCCTCAAAGCTACGGTTCATACCCCTGCTGACATCCACACAAAGTAGGAAGCCATCCACCATCAGCTTGCCTTCGGGCATCTGCTTCTGCTCAAAGTCCTGCTCCAGGCCCAGTTGATCCGTGCAAAAGTACATCAACTTCTCAGCCGAAGCCAACTTGGAGGAGGCTGCCCTCTTGATGTAAGGCTGGAGGGCTGTGCTGCGGTGTGGTTGGAATGTCTGATCATCAATGAACTCTGTCTGCTCCACCACGTGCATTCGACACTCTCCCTGTTTGTCACCCTCCTCCACCATCCGCCCAGACTCCCCCCAGAACAGGAAGTGGTCATTGTTCACCACGCGGCCCCCAAAGTCACTGGTGCTGAGAACGGAGGTGTGGTCCAGGAAGAAGTCATCTGCACTGGGCCGGACAAAGCGGTTACACAGGCAGGACTTGCCCACGCCACATTGGCCCTTCTCCTTCTCCGTGCCAGACAGGCCCACGACGACCAGGTTGTAGGTGGGTGCTCGGACATCTTGCTTTTTGGCCATCATCGTCGCTGGCAGAGGCTCATCCTGCCATGCTGACCACAAGCTCTAGGGAGAGGAGGAGGCTGCCAAGGGAGCAGGGTTTCCATGCAAGATGAGCTTACTCGGCTGGGCTCTGGTCCTGCAGGACAGAGAGAGACAAGGGAGAGATATAATTAACCTAGAGAAATATAATTCCCTGACGGGATTCGTTTAGAGGAGAGCTATTGTGCCTCTCATCTAAATTCCTACTGTGTGCCTATGTGCTGTTAAGAATGTTTAATCTGTGATCCTATTTCACCACAGAATGTTTCCTGAAAAGATTGAGGTCGGTAGCAAAGCTGCTGGAATGCTACACATTTTACTTACTGTAACCCAGCTGTAGCTCAGTCACAATTTCTCTCCATTCAATTTTTTTTTTTTTTTTGTTTTCACTGCTATAGCCGCAGCGCTAACAGTCGTGCTTTCCAGGTTTGATTGCTAGGTTCATTGAGGCTGTATATATGTTTTGGCTTATTATCTCACATGTAACACTATGGTTGGCAGGCTCACTGCCAGCAACATTTGAATCAAGTCATGTGGGGTTTTAGCTATCGCAGAAAACAGACACATGTTTGAGCACACACAGACACATAGCCTATGCACATACACAAAACACCACACACTTATGAAAACAAGCACATAGGCCCCATGCACCCAAACTGAAAGACAAACACAAGAAGATGAAAGCTGATAAGAGCTCCACAGCTAAAGTTACTAATTGGCCGACGAGGGAAAGGCTTCTGCATTTTAGAAGGCTGCATTGCCTGTTGGCTGCCTCGTCTCCATCAAAAACACGTTTTCCTATGTTTCTCACTACAGCTGAGCACTCTGCAAACGGATTGGAGTTGGCTGATGTACACCATCACTAATTTACCACATGTAAATAGATGTGAAATTTGGTGGTGTGCTGTCAAGAAACCACACACAGTTGTTCTAATCCAGGCTCAGTTGACTGGCTCTCTAAACAAATCATCACATCGGCAGGCTAGATCTAAAAGTGAGTGTGTGTGTGTGTGTGTGTGAGTGTGAGAGAGAGAGAGAGTGAGTTGCTGAATTAAGTTTGTCAGACAACAGAGATCTGCAGTCAGATGTGCAAAGAAGAACTTCAAAGTACAAAGTAGCACTATGCCAGAGGGCAGGGAAAGAAAAAGAAAAGTAAGAGACTCACTACAGTGGAATACATTGCAGATACTAGAATGCACCCTCACACCTGCCAGGTATCGACTACTGCATACATTGTCATTGGAAAATCCTGAGTGCCACTAATTGAGGTTTAAAGCTGACAGTTATGGCAAAGCCTTCAAAAGCTGAGTTGCTGTAGAAAGCAAATTGTATTGACATTAGAGAGGCAAGTAGTGCTGAGCGCCGTACCAGGTCCAGAACCAAGTACCAGCAGAAAGGGAATCAATATCAAAAAGAATGTCTCGTGTTTTGATGTAATAGAAAACATGCATGAAAAATGTATCAAGGGGCTCAGAGAGAGACCCATTCCCTTAAATAATATGTGTGTGTGTGTGTGTGTGTGTGTGTGTGTGTGTGTGTGTGTGTGTGTGTGTGTGTGTGTGTGTGTGTGTGGGTCAGTCTGCAGGTTGAACCAGTGGAATAGCTATAAAACCTGGGAATCATGGTTAATTCATGGTCTTCTCTTTTCATGACCCTCTACTGGGAAGTATATATGTCTGTTTGTGTGTGTGTCTGGGGAGAGAGAGAGAGAGAGAGAGAGAGAGAGAGAGAGAGAGAGAGAGAGGCTAACATCTGTGTGTTAGCCTGTGATCAATGCTCACGTCCAGTTGGAGAAATGGTACACTATGGCTAGATGAGAAGAAGTGCAGGTGTGGTATCTCTACAGCTAGAGTCAGCAGGCTGGGCTAAATGTGCACCTCTGCCCTGACCTCGTCGTGTTCACATTACAGAGCAGACAGTCAGACACATTGAACCACAACCTGCTGCCAGTGGATACGGTTCACTGATTAAACAGAACATACAACTAGTCTGAGTATCTGCTAATCACCATCCTTCTCAAAAACCTCTAATAAAAATGCTTTCATATATTTTACATCATCCCCTCCTGTGCAAATTCCCACTGATCTGTTTCAAAGACATCAGTATGCAAAGTATGTGATGTGAAGCTTGCAAGATTACACGTGAAGAAAAGTCCACATAGACTATCCTTTAAAAAAAAAAAAGTGAAGTCCATCATCAATATCTAAAATCCATTCTCTGTCTTTGTTCATTTTGTCAACTTAAGTTACCAACTATCCTTTAAAATATCATTTAAAAAGGCATTGTTTTAAATTTGCGCTATCAATCATTTTGTCAGGCTTGATATCCTTCTCTCTCTCTCCTTCTCTCTCTCTCTCTTCAATTTGTGGCTATCTAATTTTGCAGCAAAAGTATTCATGTGCAAATTGAGTGAACTTGTAGCAAATTCAAAGAAATCTCTCATTACTGCACAATGCGGTGCTAGGCTGCTAGCTTTTGTGACTATAAGGTCACAGAGATTTGATTTGATGAAATTGCATGTGGTAAAATAAATTAAGGTGTGCTTTGGTATTATATATATATATAAGGGGTTATGATCTGGGAAGTGTGTCCTGAACAGAGTGAGCGGTTGTGCTTGTAATAGCAGCCTCCTGAGGTGATGAGAAGAGAAGATGCTGTTACTGTACATTAAGAGATACGTATGACAGCTCTAGAGCCTATTGCACAAATGATCCACATGGGCTTACACGTAAACATGCACACACGCACCCACTAAGATCTTAGCCCATGTAATACCCTGTCATGTGAAGTGAAACGCTCTTTGTTTGTGACCAGTTGTGAGTGTGACTGGTTTAAATCCCCTATAGGTCTGGAGGCGGGCCTGGCTTAACACTCTGACAGATGCATTATATATGCAGCAAACATCTGCTTCACTTACCCCTGACAGTTAGCTATTTTTGAGGATGTCTGTATGTACAGTATGTGTGCACACATCAGTGTAGGGATTTAGCCAGGGGCAAGGACAAAAATGCCCCCAAGAAATCTCAGAATGCCTCTAAAAACCATGATCCAGGGGCAAAAATATTGCCCCCAATATTTTTGATAATTTTATTTCCATTCAATTCATTTAATTTCCATCTCTAACACACACTCAGCACCTGCAGGCTGGTTGCCAGAAGACAACGATGAAGAACACACTCACACAAACAGCGCTGTTGTTTACACTATGCTTTAGCAACTTTATGCACTAATTACTAGTTTTTTAAAGTGCCCCCAAAATGTTGTAAGTGCCCCCAGTTTTTAGACAGTGGGAGCAAAAGTAAATATTTAAGAGCACAGGTTAGGTGTGTGTGTGTGTACGTGTCAGAGACAATATTTAAGAGCAGTGGTATTTCTGCAAGGAATGCCAGGCGAAATAGTCCTAATCCAATTGTCATTATTTTCCGCTCTGTCAGAGTGACATGTCACCGAGGAGACATGTCACTGAGAGGAAGTAAACAAACAGACAGCTCAGCATTCAAGTGATGCAACGTTTCAGGACATAGAAACATCACATAATGGAGGGAAATGAAAATGAAATGAATGAAATACCTGGGGAGATTGCCTGGCCTGGCCTGCCCATGCCAAAGTGACACAACCACAGAATATATATGTGACACTACAACTGAGCAATTCAACAGCCAGTCCACTGGCAGACTATAAGCGCAGAAGTTCATATACAATCATTTAGGGAAGCTCTTTTTGCAGACCAATAAAAGACAGCACTGCTCAACCAGCCTCAGTATAGAGAGGCAAAGTGAACGTCACTTCCTGCTTCAGCAGCACTGTGCCAGAGATTTCCTTACGCAATTTATTTTCCCATAAACATTTCGTAAAATGCTTATAAAAATAGTTTTACTTGGTCAAGCCAAATGGTTCAGCTATATTTAGAATCGGGAGAGACCATAGAAAATTTCACTCGTCTCAGACCAAAACTAAAAAAAACGGTGAAAAAATATTTTCTTTAAACCCGCATTTGTTTTTTTTTTACCTTTTGGTCCGAGTGAAATGTTATGCGATCTCTCCTGTGTCTAAATATATCTGTACCGTTTGGTTTGAACAAGTACAACTATTTTTATAAGCATTTTACGAAATGTCTATGGGAAAATAAATGGTGGATGAAAATCTCTGGTACAGTGCTGAAGCAGGAAGTGACATTCCACTTTGCCTCTCTATATCAGTCCGGTTGTGGAGCAGTCAGGCAGCCAGTCTCTCAGTACAGCCTGCGGCCTGGTGCGCATGTCCATCTGCATACTGTCTCCAGGCATAGGTTAGGGCCTGTGTTGCATCTGCCACTGACCCTGAAACCTAGAGGAGGGGCAAGCAGGAAAGGAGCAAGAGAGAGAGGAGGAAGGAGGAGGTGGTTGTGGAGAAGCAGGAAGGGGTGGAAGGCATGAAGGAGGAGACAGAGGATGGGAGGTAAGTGGACATGAGCGGGAGAGAGTGCAGAGAAGAATGGAGAAGGGGGGAAGGAGAGAGGGGTCAGTGACCTGGGTCATGTGAGCTGCACGTTGGACTCCCCTCAGGGCAGGGGGGGGGAGGGGTGGGGTTGTTGTGAGGCCGGGCCGACTCGACGGTCAAGCTCTGACCAGGCACATCACTCTCTCCCGGAGTGATAACCGCAAACAGCATTACAAGCGGGGCCTGTCCCAATACTCTACCACTGCTCCATTTCCCCTGTCTTGCTTCTTTTCCTCCACTCTCCTCTAGGCCTCTTCACCATTTTCTACCTGTTTTGGAAGGGTTGAAAACACAGCAATGTTGCCTCGACCGAAACCACTCCTTTGTAGGTCACCGATTGGCTCAAGGACGGAAGAAGCAGAGGAGGATAGGGTGCATCTGTAGGGTATTGGAGTGCAGCCGGGAGCTAATGCTGGCGCGGCAGGGCGTGAAGTTCACACTAACACGCGCTTCAGAGGGCAGCAGGCGGTGTGCACCACCCCTTCAGAGGGCAGCGAGGGAGGAGGCGGTGTGCACCACCCCTTCAGAGGGCAGCGGGGGAGGGGGAGGTGTGTGCACCACCCATGGGGAGCGACCGCGCGTACCCTTCACAAAGCGGCTGCATTCCTTTCATTACAGGGTTATGGAGAGTTAGCCAGGGAACATCAAGCAGGAGTTTAAAGTGAGTCATTATCAGTGATGTGTACTCCTGGGGTTTTCCTCCACTATAACCTCCATCACTCTGCCATGTTAGCCTACATGAAAGGTCTCTACTGTAGTAGATAACCATACTTGTAAGCTGGATCTCAACGGGGCATGATGAAAAGACAAGTCAAGAGGATATTAGCGAGCTCGTAAATGCAGTGTGAACATCGTCAGAGAATGTTAGTAGTCAGGTATTTTTGCATAATATGCTTACATCTAAGTGGGGTATGTGAAATGTGAATGTGATTATACTTGTTGTAGTACATGGTGTGAAGAAGACTATGAAGCAGGAACAGTGGGAAAGAGAAGCATTATCTAGAGATGTTACAAATCCCTTCAAACGCATCCCAAAGGAGACATCCTTCACGCAGCGCTGCTTGCTTCACACATTTCACGCTGACGGCAACAAAGATCATATATAAAACAGCAGGAGAGATAAACAAGGAAACCTGCAGACATGGTTTCCCAGCATGCTCTGCGGCTGTACAGTGTGTTTACCCGGGAAGGCTGGGAGTTGTCAGAGCCACAGGTCATGAAATAGTCATGAAGCGGTGTGATGGCGGTGATGATGACAGAGAGGCAGCAGGGAAGAACACTCTCTCTCTCTCCCCTATTCTCTGAGATACAGTATAAGGCTGCCCTGCCCCCGTTGCAACACTTTCTTTTAGCTGGACGGCACAGCAGCCAGCTCTAGAAAGCCGAATATCACTGCGTGAGTGAGTGGGTGAGTGATGAAGCTCCACCACTGGTCAGCCGTGGCACGTGGCACACCCATAGGCTCGGGGCCGGCAAACTTTTTAAGGTTTTTAGCTGGAGGTACATTCAATGGCAGCAGGCTACAGATGGCTAGCTGACAGGAGTCTCCTCCACACACTTACTTTTTTCACTGAATAAAACATTACACAGCACGGTGAAACGTGACAGCAAAACGACACGTGGGACGGAGCAGCTTTACTGCTGCCTCCTGTAGCAGCATCAAGCTAGCTAGAGTTAGCTAGGATGAGGCAGGAAGTGGGACGGTTTTGTATTCAGACTAGAGTTATGTGCCGTTCCTTTAAAACTGGGAAATGGGAATGTGCCGGTTCAAAGGGCATCATGAGCTCCGACGGTGACGTCACCAGTGCTCATATCTTCTCTGCCAAACTCGGTGGAGCCTCAGGACAACTCGGCTGTGATGTCACTCAACCCGGAAATCCTTCGCTCCCAGTGCAGAGCAACATGAATGGTTAGAGAAGTATAAGAGTATAAAAGTATAATAAACACACCACACACCGTCCAATAGGCTACCAGGTCCCCTAGTCTAGTTTCCTCTCTCTCACTCCCTCTGCATGATGTAAATAAGGCATTCTGCAGCTCGTACTTCCTCCCTCCTCTTCGTATTCTTTCGCTCTCTCTACATATTGTCTTGCATAGAGATTTCCCTTCTCTTAATTATTTTCATGACCAGTCCTTATGCCTCGTCTCCCCTCACTCTCTGCTACTCGCCTCCTTCTCACCCCTCCCTCTCTCTTGAGACCTGTTGTCCATTAGTAAGGACCGGGGGAGAGGAGGGAGGAGGGAGGGAGGGTGGTTTGGAAACACAGCCCTCACACTGATACCACTTCCTGCTTAGGCTCAGCTCTCCCATCGGGGAAAAGGACACAGGATAGATTGAGAGAATGTAATACAGTGCACACACAGTACTACCATCAGCAAACACACAAAACCACCAACGCACACAGACGCACACACAGACACACACACACAGTCAATCAGATAAACCCGACGACTCCACACAATACAACCTGGTGTGCACCTCACAGAACCAGTGCACTGCACGCACCGCGATGCATTTACCACCAACACACTTTCAACACAAGTGGTTTGTCTCTTCCAGTAACGCAGCGCCTCCATCGATCACTGACACAAACCGGAACTACAAATTTCCTTTTTTCTTTCCATCCCTCCTCTATGTGTACAAGCAACCACCAACAGAACAACACAAACACTGTAACCGTACTATTGCTAATGTATCACACATGTGGGGGCGCACTCGTCTCGCCAGGCACACAAAATACACCAACCAAACCACAGGAGCAAATCCAGCAGTAATAAATCATTCCCATAATAAGAAAACACTTAGGCTAACCGCGAAAGCTCAGCACAGCTTGAATCAATGAACCTATGTCCTCCCATATGGAATACAATGTTAAGAAACGACATCTTTACGCCAGAAGGAAAACACAGAATCATCACACCCAGACATACGCAGAGATAAAATTACGTTAATACTTTCACAGTTCACACAAAGAGTCAGCGCATGGCCAGGTCCTGATCCAGATCTAGAAGAGCAGGTCAGTTGTGACTGGGATTACGGACGCTCTGTGGATTAGCTATGGCTATTAGCATCCGTCCATTTGTGGGATCATCACAAGCTGCACTGTCTGTGTGTGAGTATGATCTGAAGCCACGGTGATGGAAGCACGTGCACAAGGCCAGAGATACAGCCAACACATTCCCCTAAGGCCACTCTATCCAACTGCACACTTACCTATTGACACAAAGTGCACAAAAACACAAAGAAACACAGACATATCGACTCATCAGCAATTCTCTATATTTACTGCACACTGTTAAATACAACACTAGCACTGACGTTCACTGCTGCTCCCTCTCATTTTGTCTGGGTTCATATTGCTATGCTATGGTGGGGGGGGGGGGGGATCGATACCTCATCGTGACACACGAGGCCAAATATCACAAGTAGCGATATTTTATTATATTAAGTTTCAGGCGCACGCAACATTTATGACAGGTTTTTATGACAGTGTTGGTCAGTCTGTCTGCGTGACAATCCCATTTTGCTGCAATAAAATTGAGTGAAGTGAGGTGAACAGACTGGAAATTTTATCTTACTAGATAAAACAAGATTTTGACAATGTTTTTTCCTTTGGGGACAAAATTTGTAGTTGAGAAAAGGTAATAAATCACAATATATATCGCAATGTTTTTAAAATCGCAATAATATTGTATTGTGACATAAGTATCATGATAATATCGTATCGTGGGCTCTCTAGTGATTCCCACCCCGGCTACTACTATACAGTATGCCTTCAGAGGGCCAGAGTCCAGCTGCCATGTGGTGGGGCGTTGTCGCGTCACACACCAGGCACTCGGCTCTATGCTCACTTCCTCTTCCTGTCTGTGCCTGGCACTGCAGAGACAGAGGGCCCGTTACTGCTGGACCCCCTGAGGAGAGAGGTAGACGGCCAGACAGAGGGAGGAAGGATGCAGGATGGGGGCAGAAAAAACAGGAGGACGAGAGGGGGCAGAAACTGTAAACAAACACGCATTGAACAGATGAGAAGGCAGGATAGCAGCAAGGCGTCAGACAGGGAAGAGGGCAGAGGAGAGCATATTCACAGGCTAATCTGAGATGTACAGTAGGTCTGTTACTGAACAGTTCCAGGCAGAAAGACAGAGAGAAGAGCAAGGTTTAGGGCAGATAAAGGACGGGATCTGGAAAGAATGGACAGCCTATTAGAACGGGAGAGAGAAGGGGAGGAGTGTGTGTCACTGTGGTTTAACCTCCTCAACTGCACCAGAAGGCCTCTCTGATAGCACGGCTAAATATAATGTGCTGGAAACATGGACAGTGACAGCAATAAATTCAAACAACGTCCACATGAATACACACACACACGCACACACACACACACACACAGTGTGGTACCTTCTTCAGTGATAAGTATGTTTCTTTTCTCCAAGCTGACAGCAGAGAGAAGTGGCAGGCTATACAGTGTTCCTTCAAGGCAACTCCCTATACAACCTTCATATGACTTTGCTGGAGAGCTGCCGTCAATTGTAGTCACAGTTGAGGGCACACAATTTGGGCCAGTTGAACAGACATGCAGACTATTTTATCCCCCCCCCCCCCCCCGCTCATGGGGGACCTCCATTGAAATCCAAAATGAAGTTCTGTGTATGTCTAAATTGATCTTCTTTGGCTCACTTCCAATAGAGATAACGATCGACTTCTCACTGGTGCTGCCGCAAAATGGAGCGTGACTGAATGGGATTTCAGGGAGCAAACATTACAAGGCGTGCACGTTAAACGGTGCGCTGGTGTAGCGTAGGTGCTCCACAACTTACAACGACAACAACAACAACAGGTGTCGGACATGCAAGGTCAGAAAACAGGCAAGTCTGTGTTTTCCTTCAGTACAAAGACTCATCTGTAGGCCTCCCTCTCCCTCCCTCTTACTTCCCTCTGCCAGGCATGGATTGCCTTACTCCCCCATTTCTTTCAATCTCCCTGGCCCTTTGTCTATTTATCCCTATTTCACCCGCCTCTCTCCCCCGACTCTCCCTCTGCCCCTCTTAGCATGTCTCTCTTGCACTCCCCCCTCTCTCTCTCTCTCTCTCAGCTGTGTCTTCTCCTGCAGTCCTACCCAGAGCAATCTAGTAAGAGAGTGGCGTCAGCGGAGGTCCAAAATGCGTGACTCAGTAGCCAATGATGAATAGCCAGGAAGGGGTCTCGCACTACGTTTGAATGCTAAAATAAAGCTGATAATATACAATTTGATTCTTTAAATGTCTAACCCTTTCAAAGTACATCACAAACTGTCCATTTTGCTGCAACTCGACAGCGCTGCTTAATCCAGAACTTTACTTCTGGGAACTCTTGAGGGTAAAACATCTGGTCCATTGGAGTGAATGGAGATGTCACGACTCTTCTATATACATGACTCTGGTCCTACCTACCCTCCCAGACCAGCCCCCCTGTCAGGCTAGACTGTCTGGTGGTGATATTGGCATACATCTGATCCCTGCTCCATACTGGAAGGCTTGCCAGTATTCAGCACAAGGACACAACACATACATACCCAGACATCCAATACAGCTGTGTGTCCTCCCAGCCAAACTCAATGCAACAGCACAAACAAACAGTGCCACAGACAAGAGATATAGTGTGTACACAAACATGTCCCATAGGCACAACAGAGGAGGCTATTAAAAGCAGACGTGGGCCGTGCGTGCACACACACATACATACACAGCAGTTTTGTGGTTAGTGAAAGAGATGGCGACCATAAACTGTGGAAAGAGATGGACAGAGTGTGACGTCACCCATTGTTTGTCCCGTTTGGAAGCCTGTACTTTGGCCTTTTGGCCGCTGCCATCTTGGTTCTTGTGCAGCTCGCGCGAGCCCGAAGGGTTTCCCACAGAGCCACCTGCTATGTGAACCGTTCAAACTTTTTTTTGAACCAGGCTATAAATGTGTGTATTTTCGCTGTAAACTTGGGCATCTTAACATGGGGATGAAAGGAGATTGACTCCCTTTTGGAGCCAGTCTCAAGTGGCCATTCGAGGAACTGCGGTTTTTTGCATTTCTGCATTGGCCTCAATGAGTGCGTTTACATGCGCACACTAATAAACCGTTCATTATCGGATTTCTAGGGTTACCTGATTATCAAGTGGTCATGTAAACGGCATCTTTTATTGGATAAAGGCCGTTATTGGTTTATGAGAAATCCGATAAACACACCTAGCTTTCTGCTGAATCATGTGCGTGGCTCAACCTTAATGTCCACTCACAGACTTTGAGGTGAGTTCCCGCTATTTACTAAAGTGCATGTCAACACGGAAATCAGATTATTGCTAGTTACCTGATTATTCTCAGTTATCTGATTATTGTGTGCATGTGAACGCACTCCGTGGCACCAACTGAGACAGCCCCTAGGTGGTGATGTGGAGGGGCGGGGCAGCGTCTGTCCAACGTGTCCAAAGTGTCTTTCCAACCCAGCTGCTAATCTCCCACCTGACAGTCAAAGAGCCTCCCAGCCTAACTGCTAGTGTAATTGGCTTGACAAATGTGTGTGTGTGTGTGTGTGTGTGTGTGTGTGTGTGTGTGTGTGTGTGTGTGTGTGTGTGTGTGTGTGTGTGTGTGTGTGTGTGTGTGTGTGTGTGTGTGTGTGCGCATTTATACAGAACTGGAGAAAGCTTTCATCTCCGAATAGCTAAGGCTGGATATTGTTTGTAGAATCTTTCAATACCAATGCCGCTTCTAAAAGGGAACAAAAAATTTGTATTTAAATGGACAAAAGTGCATTATATACTGTAAATTACTTGCAGTACATCCCCTCTGCTTTTACAAATAAAATCAGACTGTGCATAATTGATTTCCTCAATAAAAGTGCCTGCAAACCACAAGGAAACTGAAGCTCTCATTGGAGGAATACAACATTTTGAAGCAGTTGCTGTAATGAGTAGGCAGATGTGACGTCCTTCAGCCACATGTCAGCAAGCGTCTGCCCTGGTGAAGTGCCCTTGAGCAACACATTGAATCCCGATTCCCGACCACCTCCATGTAGACGGGGAGCAAGAAAAAAAAATCTCCCACAGGGATTTGTCTAGTATTACAAAATAATTTGTACCAGCAATGAAAAAAAATTCAGTTTCATTACAAACACAAAATAGTGCTGTAACTCAGCTAACTAAGACAAAAACTGAGATTTTACATTTTATCAATATCTGAGTCGGTGACTCCTATTCGTTCAGACCACAGTTCTAGTCGTGGGTAGAGAATGCCATCGAGATAAAAGACTGATTTGTGAGAGACAGATCCAGCACTGACAGTGCCTTCAATTTAATTGTCGTTATTAAGCCATTTTCACTAGAGCCCTCTGTCTCCCCGATCTCGAGTGGGAGCCTCGTAGACGAGCTGGGTGTGTTTTCCCAGATGGTCAATGAGATGGGGAAGCTGTCCACACTTGTCAGACAGATGCTGTTGCCACAAGACTTTCATTTTTACGACTTTACTTTATCTATCGCTGCTATATGATTATGATGGCCCACAGACTAAACCAACAGCACAGTCTTGATGGCAACAATTACTTGATTACTGTGATAGTGGATTTTCCACTGCGCAGAATTATGGGCTGTGTCATCTGCCTCCCCATTTCAATGACATTGCCTTCCTACTGGGGCAGAGGCAGAATGGCCAGTGCAAAATGGCTGCTGGTGAAAGCTGTGACTTCCACAAAGGGTTGTTCCACATTGACAAATGACACAGAAGTGTATTTCCTTAGTGTTCATTTACCTGCGGCGCTCCTCCACAGCCAGAAAATTGCTCCCACTGCTAGAAGAATGTAAACACGATGATGAAAATGTATCATCTGGCCTCACTGCACGGCCCTCCCAACAATAAATAAACCCACAATTACAGCACACATGTCCATTTATCACAATAGGAATGTCCAAATAATACACCTACTGAATCTGATGATCTGAAATTATCCTCTCTCCCACGTGCCCGATACAAAAACGACTGAGACAGAAGGCAGAAATAATGCAACTGCCAAGATTTTGACATTTATACCGGTGCAAATGTATTATTATTATTATTATTATTACATTTATATTTTTCAGCCTGAAGCTGAAGCAAAACAATACTTTACCCTACTGCTTATCATCCACTGGTAATATAAGGATCTTGTTGCGATTAGTCCCACCTGGACTCCTAACCTACGCCCATACGAATCACATGTTAACATTATCTACAGGGAAATCTTAGAAGCAACATCAACTACAAGTCAGCCAAACCGTTACTAGGTGACAGATGGCGCGCGCACACACACACACACACACACACACACACACAAAACAAACAGCCACCATGCACGCACACCATATGCTCTAATGCACATCCACACCTCTCACACATATGCCCTCTTAGCATGCGCTTCACTCAAACAGCAAAAGTTTAAATAAACAGTGTTTTTAAGTCTCTCTCTCTCTCTCTCTCTCTCTCTCTCTCTCTCTCTCTCTCTCTCTCTCTCTCTCTCTCTCTCTCTCTCTCTCTCTCTCTCTCTCTCTCTCTCTCTCTCTCTGAGAAATGTTCACGCACTGCTGAATCTTGAGCCCAATTAAAACTGAAAATGACAGGAACCAAGGAACAAGGATGGGCCAAGGGGGAATGAGAGATAATACAGAGCAATTTGGACAGAATGCTGGCAACAGTGCTTAAGAGCAGCGCTCAGAAGCCCAAGCTGAGAGCCCTGCCTGGCTGGCTGGCTGGCATCATGGTGCATGCAGCAGCTATGGTGCATCAGTGTGGGGCTGTCCTGCACGTCCTGTACGAGGTCTGTTCTTGTCATGTCCTCCGTGTGGAGCCTAGGTGCTAATAGGCCGGCCTGGGCGGCAGCATGGTCCCTCCCTGCCAATAGCACAGGCAGACAGGTTAGTCACCACGCGTCTCTTCCACTCCCATCTCCAGTCAATTATCTCACTGGTCCTCCTGCTCTGTGGCAGCTAATAAAGCAGGCAGCAGTAATAAAGGTGCGCCTGGACACTGCACTGCCAACTGCAGTACACCCGCAGCCGTTCTGACAGGCTCCCCCGTAGTTAAAGTGACAACGCACATTCATATAGTTTCACCTGTGGTCGCCACAACATCCCACCGAACGAACGCTGCCTTTGTTTGTATAATTACTTTATTTTTTCATTTAATGGGACACATTTTGCACCCGCAAACCGACTGACTGAGCTATTGAAGGAGTGATAAGAGACAACTCATTATAACAACTAAATGGATTTGAAAAAGGGGCAAATGACTTTTGCATTTTTGCATTGTTTGTCGACACCGGAGAGAGACTCTGAAGTCAGATTGTGTTTTTGAGTTGTGTGGCTGCGTCTGAAAGTTGTGAGGAAAAACAAACTATAGTTATTTTCCATCAGCAAACGCTGCTACACCTTTCAAGAAGCGCTGTGTTTGCACACCGCTGATAAGCCTCATGAAATAGAAAAGGGAGAGATGAAGTGAGGACAAGAAAGAGAATGAAGGATTGTGGATTGCGAGCGGTTGGCAAAGGGTGGTGGAGGACGGGGGGGGTAGAGGGAGGAAGAGAAGACGAGCGTGGCATTATAAGTGTGACATTATATAAATGGGGGTGGTAAGAAAGTATTCAGACAGACCCAGAAGAGAATCAAACTAAGTGAGGAGAGGAGAGGAGAGGGGAGAAAGTGAGAGGAAGCTCTCGCCTGGTGTGGTGTGGTGTAGCGCAGCGCTGGGGGAGGAGAGGAGGCAGGTCACACAGGCAGCTTCGGGTAAGTGCTGCTTAGCAGTTGCGGTTGGCTAATGGCACACAGACACAGGGCTACTTTATGATGACTGCTCATCTGTACTGCTGCTGCTGCTGCTGCTGCTGCTGCCCCGACAAGCCTCAACGTGACAGAAATGAGCCCCCGACTGTTATAAAGAATAGACAACCACTTTCTTTTCTTCTTCACCTCCTCCACTCACCCCCCCCCCCCCCCCCTTCCCCCAGTCATTCAATCTTTCTCTTCACTCGCTCACTGTGTGTCAGCCATCAATACTTCACTATCTAATAGAAGAGGAGAAACGTGCTCCGTGCCCTATAGGAGCAAGAGAACCTCACAGCAGACAAGTGCATGGAGTGCGGCGGCTAAGAGCAGAGATACATGACATGCCAAGAGAAAAGGATGAGGTCAGACAGAGGAGCCCAGAGTCTTGCAGAGGACTCCTGCCAGAGACGGGTGAGTCACTGCAGAGAGAGAGAGAGAGAGAGGGAGAGAGAGAGAGAGAGAGAGAGAAAAAGAGCTAACGATACAATTGAAAACACCTGAACTTGCCACAGTGTCAATTAAAGATAATGACTTTTTACTGGTTGCCACAGTAACCAACTGTTGGCACAAAGGCAGATGGCTGCACAGGCATTTGTCCCTCCCTCCCCCTCTTCCTTTATCTCTTTCATTTCCCCCCCAAGAGCTTCACTCTCTCTTTCTCCAAGCCAAACAAATAAACCATTTCCCTGCTTTAATAACCCCTAACCAAAATGGCCTCCGCGTTGTCTCCTCTGTCAGGAAAAGTAATCAGCTTCAGGTGCAGAGCTGAAATAATCAGAGTGGAGAGGTGCTGAGTATCTAGTGTGTTTCTCAGCGTGCAAGTTCTTACATGGTATATGCCTGTGTGAACACATATCACCAATGAACTCCTATAGCATACTCATATAGCACACAGTGTGTGTGGGGTGCCTGGGTAATGAGGTACAGTAAAAGCACTCGCCTACCACCACAGAGAACCGGGTTCAATTCCCGGCAGCGGTACGTTCCGGCTTGGTCAGATGTTCCTACAGACACAAGTGGCCGTGTCTGCGGGTGGGAAGCCGCTGGGGTATGAATCCTGGTCGCTGCACTAGCACTTCCTCTGGGTCGGTCGGGGGCCTGTTCGGGGGGAGGGGAACTGGGGGGGAATAACTTACTGTGGCAATAAAAGTGAATCTGAATCTGCTGGTGAAACTCCTCGCTGCTGGGGGGAAAGAAGCGGCTGGCGACTGCACATGTGTCGGAGGAAGCATGTGCTAGTCGTCTACGGATCTCCCCAGATCAGCAGAGGGGGGGGGGCGGGTGAATGGGCCTTTTTCACAGCGGCCATTTTGTGTCAAAAAGGCAGGATAAACACAGATGCAAGCAAAACAGTAATTAGGCTTTCCAACTTCCAATCACCTGTGTTTATCCTGCCTTTTGGACACAAAATGGCCCCTGTGAAAAGGGCCTATTGGCCAAGTACAATTGGGGAAAAAATGGGAGAAAGAAATGATAGGAAAAACTTGATAAAAAAAAAGTAAAGTAAAAAAAAAAGGCATAGTGTGTGTGTGTGGATGTGTTGGGTGAGCTCCTGCAGCCTGAGCGGTGTGGAGGAGGAAGCTGACAGGCCCTGGGGCAGTGAGTCCAGAGGTTACAGGGGTTATGCTTGGTCATCCATTTTAAATCAGTCTCCAGACAGACACTGGAACGCCATTACAGCTCCACACCGCTCCGCTCTGCCTGCTATTGCACCACTGTGCTATTAGGGCCCAAGGCCGATCAGGCTCTGCCTGCTCGGGCTCACTTAGCTGAGTCCACAGCACAGCTGGCCCTGTGACTGCCTGCCTGCCTCCCAGTCACAGAGGAATGCAGCTTGGCCAGGTTAGGTTCAGCCTTCAGCCCACCCAGAGGTGAGAAGTGCACTATGCACTTTGCAGACTCGTGTGGCATGCACTCGCCTACGTGTGTCCTTGTGCAACCATATACTGTATATATATAACATATACCGTCAGCTCTTATTTAATGGCCAAGCACTCCTTGTGTACATGGTCATTCTAGGGTCACAGGAATATTTTCAGGGTGCTCGAGTCCTGACCCTTAAAGTGATGATCTCGAAGATTTCAGTATGGTTTGGCGGCTCCTTTGGCGATGAGCAGTAATTGCAGGCGAGATCCAAGCAGTGTTGCATCATGTGTCACTAGAGAGTCACCAAAGGCTTTAATCAATGGGCCATATAGTGACTTAAGAGACATTTATTTACATTAGTATCTTGAAGTATTATTTATAGTTACTAATTTTGGTGATGGTCAATTTCTATTTTATATATACTGTATATAATACAATATAATACATATATATATGTGTATATATTTGTGTGTGTATATATGTGTGTGTATATATATATATATATATATATATACAGTATATGTGTATTATATTGTATTATATATATATCGCTCGACAAAATCTGAAGAGTGGGCAGCAGGCGATTCAGGAGTCTAATTGAAACCTACTGTAAATGAAATGCCTACATGTAAATGTGAAAATTGCTACACTGGCGTCGCCAACAACTACACAGGAAACTGTCACCCCATGAACAAGATCAGTTACAACAGCGATGCTTTACAAACACCAGAACAATATTCTGATAAACAATTACTTCATGATCCGTCTAGCCTTGATTCAACATTGAATTTCTTCCCAAGCTCGAGAGGGAGCCTGTGTCCTGCCAGAGGGCAACTGCCTCTGAGTCTGTTCAGAGCGGCAGTTGGAGGCCAGTGGAGCAGTCTGGACTCAGACCAGAAGCCCGGATGTGTCAAGAAGACAGGCTGTGGAGCAGACGAAAGAGGCAGTGGAACTGGAACAAGTTAAGTCTGAAGTAGCTAGACTGTGCAATGCTGTATACAATATGCTGCAACACGGTGGAGATCATGGCAGTTTACAAGAGCAGACGCCGCCATATACTGGAGGAAATAATATCGATTTTGGTGCATCTTGGCCTCGTCCTCCTCCCCCTCATTTTGGGAAGTTCGATGCTGTACTGTCTGCTCTTCTGCCTCGCCTGGATGAAGAGTATTACTCAGGAAAAGGCAGGGGTGATTACCCTCTACCCCCCACCAACACACACACACGCACACACACACACACACACACACACACACACACCTAAATTCTTGTACTTCGTCTTAGCCGCGGCAGTGTGCCAACTCTCCTTCCATCCATCCCTCCTTTCCTTCTGCCTGGCTCTGCCGCTCCCCACTACCTCATTTCCCAGGGTTCTCATATGAGCCCAGCAGCCAATCACGTTAGCCGACAGGGTTCCAAAATCCACGCTGACATCACAAGCCTGAGAGAGGGAAAATAAGGATCCCTTCCTTGGTGGAAGAAGGATGTACTCCTTGTTTTTGGTCAAATTTTATTTGGATACTTTAATGTTACAATGTTGATATTCAACTGTCAGGTGACAAAAAGCAGATGACCAACAAAGTGTCACTTGCCTATTTATTGCATCTCCACAGATGACGTAAGCCAAACTCCACTAACAACCCAAAGATGAAACCCAGCCCAGACATTTTACACAATTATGAATATGACACGATGAAACTCTGCAGACATTTTAGTGACACATTACAGCAGATTGGAATTGGACTATTCAAATAAAGTTTGTCCCTTGTTTGTTTTCATCCTAAAATGGATAGGGAATAGGGGACTGGATAGGACATAGAAAACGCCCGTCCGCCCATTAATCTTAATGGGGGCAGTGCATTTAGGGTGCGGCAGTTGGTGAAAAGTTGAAACAGAATCAATGTTTGGAGACGTCATGTTGCGATAGCCAATCAAATAGCCGGCGAACAGATCGAAAGACGCCCACGGGAAGAAGAACCTTGTTTCCTTGTAGCCAACCGGGCCCATATCACTGCAGCCTCTGGCATTTCAGAGTGTTTGGAATGCAAGAGCATCCTCGAGTGTTGCTGACGTCATCATCTGAGATAACACTCACACACCTCGCAAAGACGCACAAACGCACACACTCGTCTCGGGCCCACCGTCTTTAAGCCCCTCTAATCCTTGATCTCAGACAGAGGGGGGCCACATACACATACGCAACACACACACACACATAACACACACCCCACATGTCCCCCTGTGGATGCAAGTCTGTCAATTGATGGGCCTGCAAGCTAAGGTCATTACTGTGATTGTCATGTGAAGGTAAAGAGGGATTATTCTGCCACCGTCCACTCAACACCCATCAGGGGACTTCAGGTTCTGTCTTTTGTCTTTACCTCTCTCTCTCCTACGATCTCTCTCTCTCTCCCTATGGCGCGGTTTCTTCCTCTGCTGTCTCCATGGGGATTTGAGAGTGGCGAGGAGGGGAGGGGAGGGGAGGTTTGGTTTGAGCCAGTCAACAAGTTTCAGATTTTTATCAGAGATAAAAGGAAATATGTGTGAGCTGTGTGTGTATGTGTAGAAAGCCTCGACACGCATGCTGACCATACGACCTTGAGTGGGCTCATTCATAAAGCCAACCAACCTAGCAGAGTGTGTGTGTGTGTGTGTGTATGTGTGGGGGGGGGGGAGAGAAAACACAACGAAACCCGATAAAATCTACTGGGAGGAGGGAAAAGAGTGGAATAAAGGAAATAAGGCCGGTAAAGCCTTGTTCCTATTGCACTGTGGAGACAGACGTGCTGCCATGGAGGTAGGAGGTGGAGAGAAGAGGGAGACGGCCCTTGGAACTGGAAGAGAGGGAAAGTCGTGATCTGAGGTTTGAGTCAGGAACTGAAACCACTGGCTAGTCAAGTCAAGTCAAATTTTATTTATATAGCACCTTTCATACACAAAGGCAATTCAAGGTGCTTTACAAAAAAAAAAAATCGAAAAAACAAGCAGCAAAGCAATGCACATATAAAAAAACACATAAAAAACACAGCCGACAGTTTTAGTTAAAATATATACTCAAATTAACAAACATGAAACATTATTTCTGTTTTAAATAAGTTACAAGGCATTCTTCAGTATTATTATTACATGCACAGTCCATTTGTTGGAAATGTACAGGAATCTTTTTTTTTTTAAATTACAGGCCGAGAGAGGCAGTAGTTTAGTAGCAGTTAAAAGCAAGAGTAAACATAAAGGTCTTTAGCTTGGATTTAAAAATAGGCAGAGTAGGGGCAGATCTAATGTGTTCGGGGAGTTTGTTCCAGTTATGAGAGGCATAGTGGGAGAACGCGGCTTCACCATGTTTTGATTTGGTCCTCGGGACAATTAGTAGACCAGTGCCTGAAGATCTCAGGGATCTGGATGGTTCATAGTGTAGAAGCATTTCAGAGATGTAGTGTGGGCCTGACCCGTTGAGAGATTTGTAAACTATTAGCAGAATTTTAAAGTCTATGGCTACAGCCATTCACTTCTATAGCACACTACTTCCAGAGAGATACATCCAGATGATGTAAGAGCTACTTCTCTGTTTCTAAGGGAGATAGGTTTACAACAATGTACCGTACATACTAGTTCCTATCCTAGTAGGGCTAAAATAATCGACTGATACTGGCATCACAATTATTTAACACAATCTCTCATCATTGACTTTGGCGGCAACATCATGCATTTATTGAACTTGAAAAAAACTTGCCTTTTTAATACTGGATTTCTTTGAACTTTAAATAAAATTGAACTGAAAAACAAAGTAAAAAAAGTAATAAAAAATAAGATAACGAAAAAAAACAGTATATTGAAAAATAATTGTTTTATCTTAATTATCTTGTTTTCATAATTGTGGGATGCAAATTTTTTTAATTTGTCATTGAAATTAAAATTGTATGAACTGTACAGCCCTAGTTCCTAGTGTCTTAATAAGTAACCTTTCAGATCTCTCAGTGGCTGAAGCGCACAGTAGATCCTGGCCACAATCCCATCTGACACTCTTGATGTTTTGGTTTTCAAGTGAGGCTCTTCCCTCAGTAGAAACAACCTATGATGGAAGCTAAATCAAACTCTTGGCACAATCACGACATTATGGAAATGAATAAGCAGAACAAAATGAGAAGAATTTAAAGATGAACGATATCAAAATGAACGGCCAGGCCAATTTAAACACAATCTGAAATTGTCCAGACTAGCAAATATTGCCTTGTTTAAATAACTATACTACTGCCTCTTTCTCCATTACCTATTTAAACCCTATCCCTTCATCTCCCAATTAACTGGCTGTCAGGTCGTCTGTTTGCTGGGCTGCTCAATACAATGGCATGTTTACCTCCCATCAGATTCCCATTTAGATCCCCTGAAGAAGCAGAGAGAGAGAGAGAGAGAGAGAGAGAGACAGAGAGAGAGAGACACACAGAGAGACAGAGAGAGAGAGGGAGAGAGACAGAGACAGAGAGAGAGAGAGAGAGAGAGAGAAAGGGAGGTGTGTGTCTGACTGTGTGAGTCCAACAATAGCCTAAAAGTCTTGCTCTAATGTTGCTACTATCCCCTGTGTCGCCACATTCTTCTCACAATAAACATCGGAAGAACTTGGAAGGAAGTCAGACCTGACAAGCACCATCTTACAAGACTTGATTATCATACTTTATGTTTTCTAACAATGGTTACTAACAATTTCCTTGAAAAAGCAATTGTTAGTCATATAAAACTAGAATGCAAATTACAGCTGGTTTAGCTGAGCACGTATGTACAGTATGTACCCTGATGGAAGCACGAGACGTGTGGAAGGTCCGACATCGTGCCCGACGGCGGCCATCCTGGCCTGAGTCGACGCAGTGAGTGAGTGAGTATGTACAGTATGAGTTAGCTGTAGCTATATTCAAGCCAATAACAAGCCCTATATCTACAAGATACAAAAGGACACGCTCAATATATCGAGCAATCCACCACCTGTTCCATGCAGGCGATTATATTCAAATCCAAGGACATCAACGAGCTCCTGGAGGGCCTGAAACCTGATAAGCCCTCAGGACCAGAGCAAATCCACCAGAGTCATCCTGAAGGAATACACTGCCAAGCTAGCCTTTTTCCATCCCTTCTGCTAAAACTATAGTATTTCCAAACCAGTGGAGGTTGCCACCAAAATACACAAGTAGGACTCAAACACAGATCCTTCCAAATACCCGCTCGATGTCTCTGCTCTCCAACATCAGCGAGGTAACAGAAGCTGCATAAATAAACAGCTTCAGAGAGACACATGCTCAAGAACCAGCTGATCTCCAGCAGACCCACAGCAGATGTGACAGACAGAGAGGTGAAACACCTCTCAGTCTGCACCAAGTCTGCATCTGAGCCTTCAACATCAAAGGAGCAGTCGCAGCAGACAATCAGAGCAGGGTAGCAATTGGGTGCATTAAAGACTCCATGAATTGGCATCTTTTACTTCCTGGATTTGATGCATTTCCTGTTGAAACAGGATGTTGGGGCAGGGCACAATGTAGCGAGGGATCATTCAAAAGTCTAAACCAATGGAATATGAGTCAGGGAGTGAAGGGCATTTGATGCATGGGGTGTGGAGACTAGGTGGGATTGTTCAATAACCTGGCGGTTTTATTGGTTGGAAATGTATAATTACACCTACTAGTGCAGCATGAAGTCACCATTAAATACACAGTGTTATCCAGAAAGTAATGGAGATCATTTCATAGAGACTTTAAGGAAAGTGGCTGGCACTGCCAGCCAAGCTGAAGCTACCATCCATGAAGGTGGAAGCCTGCAGTGATATGTGATGCGCCTCACTGCACTGGAGGAGTGCTTCTTCTGCAGACCTCAGCCTACTTGACAACATTCAAGAGAAGACCCTGGAAATAATTGGGAGTGGACCAGGACATCACCCGGATACACTGCTGCAACTATTCTCAGATTTCAATGTGTGACACATCATTTGAAAGCTTACAATCTGCACTTTCATCATCTGTAAAAAAAAAACTGGAAAATGACGTTGCCCCACTAGGGGACCAAAAATACCAGTCCCTGTCATATTATGGAACAGCGTGGGAGAAAGCTGCCTTCAGGTGTATTCACACCTCCTCATCACCTGACTGCAATGATCTGCATGATTGGCCAAGAGGATGTTGTTTTACATAATGTTCACATTTGTAATTTGTGACTAATAAGACAGAGATGATTTCATCAAAATTCAGTATGAAAAAAACAACAGTATGGTCAATGTTGTGCTTGTTTAAGAAAAATCATGGCGGGCCACTTAAAAACAGGCAACGGGCTGCAGATGGCCCAGCGTATAAAGTATAAACAGGGCTTTTGGGATGTAGGAGGAATAAGATGAGTGAGAGCATGTCAAATGGTCACACCTCCCATTACATGTTTGGTTGAATCAGGCCCACGACAAACCCAGAAGGCTCCAGAGGACGGCTGAGAGTCTCTTCAACTCTATTTGTGTTTGTATAGGTGTGTGTGTGTGTGTGTGTGTGTGTGTGTGTGTGTGTGTGTGTGTGTGTGTTCATGTGTGTATGTGTGTGTGTGTGTGTGTGTGTGTGTGTGTGTGTAGTGTACATGTCTTCCCTCTCTGCTAAGAGCGATCTCAGTGGGACCAGAATCCATGCATAAAACACCACGGGGAGGGGGGGAGGGGCTTAACTCTGAACTGCAGCTTTTCTGATATCACACACCATCTATTAATCATACAGCCAGTCTGCTGCAAGGCACATGTATGTATGCACACATGTCACTGTGTCATCAATGCATCTGAAGGCAAATTATTCCACTTTTACTTTGACAGCATTTTCTGAAAGCCCACTGCGCACGCACACGCACGCACGCACACACACACACACACGCACGCACACACACACACACACACACACACACACACACACACACACGCCCTCCTTCCAACTGCACACACGTCAAACTGACACACTCTGAAAATTATCCATGCAAATGAGCAGAGAACATTTATTTTATCTGATCTAATGGATATATGTCCGGAGGCCATGACAGGTTGAATGAGTTTGTTTGTGTGACTGTTGCTATGAGACTTCCACACAGGTGCATTGTCTAGCTAGCTGCACTCAAAGAAGAGGAGTTCACATAGATACTACCAGCACAGATGGCTCACCAATATCACGGCAACGGGATACATGTTAACTTATTCACACACACACACAGAGTAAGCTAACATGTTAACACCTTATTTTGACCAGATATCCTGTCTTATTTTTTTGAGCAACTTTGAGACCTGCCGAAATACAGATCATAGTTGTCGGGAGCATTTGCAAAATTCAAATTGTGGGAGGCAAAGCGTCTGCCTTGAGAGACTATAGCGTCTGGGAGACTAACTGTTTTTAAAATGTTTTTCAAAGTGCTGTAATCACAGCAACATGGTTTTAATGAGAATGAAAATCTGAAACGGTAATACTAGCTATCAGGAATTTCATCACAGTTGATCATTAAACCGGTAATCGTTTCATCCCTTCCTCTCACAAAAGCGTTGTTTTCATTCAAGCCACATTCATACAAAAGGCAAATTGACTCTCCCTGGCTGCCTCACACGGAAACATGCAAAGCTGCTGGTATAATAGGAGAACATGCTGCATGAAGGAAGGCACCACAAAGAGAGCTGGACCTGACCAGTGTGACAACACACCCATTCATCACCAGGCCTGCCCCTGAGACTCTACATCCACACACACACTCACTGACAGCAGATAGAGCACGCACGCACACACACGCACGCGCACACACGCACGCACGCACGCACACACACGCACACACGCACACACACACACGCACGCACACACACGCGCACACACGCACACGTTACAAAGAGCACAAGTACACAGCGTACAACGGCCCATGTCAGCATCACAACCAATCGCAAAGAGCTGCCTGTGTGTGTGTGTGTGTGTGTCGGCGTGTGTGTGTGTGTGTGTGTGTGTCCACATATATTATTCATTTGCATGCGAGCACACTCTGGCAGGGGAGATAAGGGGCTTCTTTATTTCAGCCTTCCGTGTGTGTGTGTGTGTGTGTGTGTGTGTGTGTGTGTGTGTATGCGTGTGCATGTGCATGTGCGTGAACGTACACGTGTGTGTGTGCGCACGCGTGTGTATGTATGGCCGGCCGCATGTGTGTGTTCTTTCAGTCGCCTATTAAACAGAGCATTTAAGACAGGGGAATGGAAACATGGAGATACAGACAAAGCAGGCAAGAGGCTGTCTAGGACGAGGACAGAGAAGAGGAATGACTTCTCAGATAGAGGAGTAAGGGGGTCAGTAAGGCAGGGTGAAGGCACAAGGAGCTCTGGAGGGCTTATCAATGTCATACTTTCACTTCAATGTACAAGCCTGGATTTAGCATGAGATTTGCAGACAGCTAGACAATTTAGGGAAAACACTGCAGATCTGCCTTCTCCTTCTAGCCCATGGTACTCCGCATTGAGCCACCATGTCGGCACTAACAAGCCAATACTGTCAATACAATACTCACATACTGTAGTGGGTCTGATTCCATCAACAGCACATTCTACTTCCTCAAAACCAAACAGAAAACACACACACAGGAGCGCACACACACACACACACACACACACACGTGTGGCTGCGCGTGTCTATCACTTTATTCACAAGCGACAGGGATAGGACAAGCTACAAAACATCATTGATGATCATCTAAAGTGTGGGAGTATTTTAGACCAAGACCAAACGATGTGCTGCTCTGTAACGTTAAACTAAAATTGGAAATGACACAAGGTAACGTTAATGTTATTGTACACCCGGAGCGCGTCCTGTTGATGGGCAGCAGACAACACCAAGTCAGTCCTGTTCTTCTAACGCACTTTTTGATCACGCATATTAGGGTTATCAACACGTGGAATGTGTTTGTTAGTATAACGTTAGTAACTTGTCCCGGGCTCAATTGGAGCCTCTCCTCTCAAGACCCTCTGTGGCTGCTCTATAGAGACACTGCGGAATGCGTCATCATTCAGAAACCACGCCCAACACAGGGGAAAACACAAAGGACCAACTATCGTGCCAACTTCTAGCAAAACAAACCGTGGCTAACCGGGCGAACAAAGGAACTCTCGTCAGATACAGATAGTTTTGCAGATATCTAGTTGGAACTGGCTAGTGTCAAATAATGAGACGATGTGTGCGTTTACTTATAATAATTCATTTGAACTGTGAACGAGACGTGAGCTGATCACAACGTTTGTCTGCCGACTTTCTGCTTCCTGAAACCCCCCCCCAATCCTTGCATTATCCTATGTTGCGTGCTGCACACAAAGATCTTATATACGGAAGATGAACACTCCTCAACTTACTTCATTGACAGCTAGATCCACATTTTTCTTCTCAATGGCTTCCTTGTTTTGCTCGGAAGTACAAAAAAACTTTAATTGGTGATTTTTTACATTTGTTGTGTGCGCAGCCCACCACACAACAGCTTTTAATAATAATAATAATAATAATGATTGGATTTATATAGCGCCTTTCCAAGTGCTCAAAGCGCTTCACAGAATCATTATTCGTTCACACCATTCATACCGGTGGTTCGAAAGCGTGGATTTTTTTCCATCTACCCGCCACTTGGCCGGTGACTCAAAAAGTTAATTTCGGGCCCTGGGTGCATACACACAATATAGTCACAAAAATATAAAATTGCAGCAAAACCTCTCAGGAAGAGAGAACGGCCTGTACAGAACACAACGCCTTCTTTCTCATACTATAATGACAACTGTCACATTTAACGCTTTCATCCACTGGCATCTGTCCATGCCCGGATAAACCTCAGTCTAGCCATCAAACACTCAGTCAGACAGACAGAGAGAGACAGACACACAGACAGACAGACAGAGACAGACACACAGACAGACAGACACACAGACAGACAGACAGAGACAGACAGTTGGACGGGATGATTTAGGTTAGGAGAGCAGGTAAAGATTTGTGTTTCACAGAGTACTGATGGTACTGTGGAGTGTGGGGGTTAAACTGTGGGTTTTTTCCTAACATAGAGGATTTTTGGCGCCCCCCCAAAGAGGTTTTAGCGCCACCCCCAAAGGCCCAAGGGGAATAAAAATCCTGACAATGACTGGTACACGAACCCAAAGGTCACGACACAGTTTATATGCTTACCTATGCTTACTGTAGTGCATAGTCACCCCTCAAAGGCCCATTTGGATCCAGGAAAAACCCTGACACTGTGGCCTGCCTGTGTGTGTGTGTGTGTGTGTGTGTGTGTGTGTGTGTGTGTGTGTGTGTGTGTGTGTGTGTGTGTGTGTGTGCTGCATGAGGATTTGGCCCAGAGCCTGTGGCTTGAGTTGAGGGTTCATCCAGAGAGCTGGGGACTAGAGTGGTCACTCCTCTCTCTCTCTTTCTCTGTGCACCAGCCCATTCTGTGTCTTGAGTGACCACACCCACCAACCTTGGGCAGGGCGATATCGTATAATATCGATATTGTGATAGAACTTAAGATTAGATATTATCTGGAATTTTGGTTATCATAATACTGTGAACTTAACCATCACTTCTTTCTGTTGCTAAAGGCTGATACTTAACTAGCCTGTTCTAGCTTGTAAAATGAACAATGATTGCTTTACCTGCTCAACATCATACCTATATTACTGATGACACATAACTAATTACTACTAATCATTACTAGCTTCCATGTGTGTAACTAAGTATCTTATGAAAGCAGGAATACTACTCACCAAAATATCATCCCACTATCGATATTTAGATATTCGCCTAAAACATCGTGATATCTGATTTTGTCAGTATCGTCCAGCCACAATCTATAGGAAGTAGGTGTGCCTATTCAATCTGAGCTCTCGTGGAGTCCTGCTCCGTGTTCTTGTGGTCCGTGCCTTGTGCAGTGCTTGTGGTCCCACAGGTATAGGAGGAAAGAGCTGTATAAGTGGTGTACAGTGCTGAGACTGTGACTCTGAGGGAGAAATGACTGCACAGACAGACAGACAGACAGACAGACAGACAGACAGAGGGAGCAGCTCACACCACATTTTACACCAAGAGCCATGAAAGCCCATCATGCATGTGTTCAAGTGCTGCAGTGCAGCCATTCAGGGATTTGCTGTGTCTGAGAGTATTAACATGTGCCGAGCACAAACGCTAAGACACGGTTATCTTATGGGTTGAAAGAAAAATGGCACACGCATTATATAGCCTATAAGCACAAGTCTGCACACTTGTGTGTATGTACACACACACAGAGACAGACAGACAGACAGACAGACAGACAGACAGACAGACACACACACACACACACATATACCAGCACACACACGCTTGGATATAAAACACATAGAAAAACACATGAATGAATGGGAGGGGGCAGGCTGGCTGGCAGGTGCTGTGTTTGTGGAAGATACGGCTTCTGGCCACCTCAGCATTTCTAAACACACAGTTATCTTCTCTCTCCACAGGAGGTCATTTCTTTTTTCTTTGCTCCTCTGCATCACCCTCTTCTCTCCTCCTCTCCTCCTCCTCATCTCCCCATTTCTCCTTTCTGCTCTTACCGTTTCTCCCTGCTCGTTCATCTACCTCTTTCTCCTTGCCTTTCAATTTTTTCAATATATCCCTCCCTTTAGCTTTTCTCTTTTTTCTGCATCCTCCCTAGTTGCCTTTCCACTCCACCCTTCTCCCCTCCATCCCCTCCCTCCTGCTCTTGGTGGAACAGCCCATTCAGCAACAAAACAAAGCTGCCCACAGCATCACACACACACACACACACACACACACACTGGCTAATCAAGCAAGACCAGAATGCAGCAGCCCTCTGATCCACTCAACAGCACCAACACCGGTCACATGACCAGCTGGTTTACCAGGCTAGGTAGTCTTTGCTCCATGGATCAAGTTCAATATTGGTGAACACTTTTCATCAAACTCAGTAAATCCTGCTGCACACTGACAAGAACAAACAGGAAAAAGGTGATGATATGAATCGCAGTTTTTAAATAATTGAAATTTTTTGTGTGTAAGCATCGTTCATCGTTCCCTGACATGTTTTATTACACAGTGAATATTGAACGGAAGATTGAACTTTAAAACATAATTGCAAATCAAATAGCAGGTAGATATTTTCCCAAAGAGAGGGTGGTCCCTTGAACATGTGACCGTTTCAAGGGACCACAAGCACTGCAGATGGACAGGAGGAGGGAGGCAGGAGGAGATGGAAGATAAGAGGGTGAAGAAAATGCACTGAGAGACAGACGGACAGGCCATCACCGGCCTCTGAGGCACTGCATTCATGACCATGATGAAACTCCACAATGGCCAGCTGCAATCTCCCCCTGGAGTGGACAGAGGAGGAGTGTTAGCAGCAAGCGTGCCAGGCAGCCACTCCTCTGTGCCAGGCAGCCACTCCTCCACACACACACACACACACACACACACACACACACACACACACACACACGGCTAGGGCACAATGTAGCCCCAGGATGGGGTCAGATGGGCAGTGAAGTGTGTCAGTGACATGGGACACACTTAGCAGGAGGAGGGGGGTCAGAAGGAGGGCAGGGAAGAGGAACCTGCCATACACCGGCTCAGGGAAGCAGGCCACAGACGTAGGAACAGGCCTACGTACAGAGCACAGAGCATTGTACAGTAGATTAGGCATTATGAGATGTCATTGTCGTGGATATGGTAGGTCTGGTTTTGGGTAAAAACAACAAAATTTGATTTTCTGATCATTTTATGGATAGGCTTATCCTTACTCAGGAGATGATGAGCCAACACTGACAGATCACAGACCAGAGCCACAGCGTAAACTATGGGGGTGGGGTTCAACATTTCACTATTCTGCTGGAACCATTATATAGTAATATTCTATAAAATGACAAATTGCAATAACTTGCAGTTTACCGCTGAATCAAATCAGAAAACATTAACTAACTATAGACCAAACATAACTACAAGATGATAATACAGTATGGGGAGATTCCCATCCCTAACACACACACAGGCGCAGACACAGTATATTACTGTATATAAATGATATATACAAAGAGGTTTGGAGCTTGTGATGTCAGCAGGACAGGAGAGTGTCATGGTGGAGAGGCAAGACAGTTTTATGGTGGACAGAAGAGGAGAGCGGGCCTGGAGGAGGAGAGACTGAGCGCGCTGCGACGAGGAGAGTGTGTAGCGATGAGACACAGAGACACAACTGATGGTGTGGAGTTGTAGAGAGTCTGATGGTAAGCAGCAGAGAGCGTGTAGTGATGTGACAGATAGACATGTCTGATGGTGTGGAGTTGTAGAGAGTCTGATGGTAAGCAGCAGAGGAGAGAGTGTAGCGATGTGACACAGAGGCACGACTGATGGTGTGGAGTTGTAGAGAGTCTGATGGTGAGCAGCAGAGGAGACAGTGTAGCGATGTGACAGATAGACATGTCTGATGGTGTGGAGTTGTAGAGAGTCTGATGGTGAGCAGCAGAGGAGACAGTGTAGCGATGTGACAGATAGACATGTCTGATGGTGTGGAGTTGTAGAGAGTCTGATGGTAAGCAGCAGAGAGCGTGTAGTGATGTGACAGATAGACATGTCTGATGGTGTGGAGTTGTAGAGAGTCTGATGGTAAGCAGCAGAGAGCGTGTAGTGATGTGACAGAGAGACATGTCTGATGGTGTGGAGTTGTAGAGAGTCTGATGGTAGGCAGCAGAGGAGAGAGTGTAGCGATGAGACAGAGAGACATGTCTGATGGTGTGGAGTTGTAGAGAGTCTGATGGTAGGCAGCAGAGAGCATGTAGCGATGAGACAGAGAGACATGTCTGATGGTGTGGAGTTGTAGAGAGTCTGATGGTAAGCAGCAGAGAGCATGTAGCGATGTGACAGAGAGACATGTCTGATGGTGTGGAGTTGTAGAGAGTCTGATGGTAGGCAGCAGAGAGCGTGTAGTGATGTGACAGATAGACATGTCTGATGGTGTGGAGTTGTAGAGAGTCTGATGGTAGGCAGCAGAGGAGACAGTGTAGCGATGTGACAGAGAGACATGTCTGATGGTGTGGAGTTGTAGAGAGTCTGATGGTAGGCAGCAGAGAGCATGTAGCGATGAGACAGAGAGACATGTCTGATGGTGTGGAGTTGTAGAGAGTCTGATGGTAGGCAGCAGAGAGCATGTAGCGATGAGACAGAGAGACATGTCTGATGGTGTGGAGTTGTAGAGATTCTGATGGTAGGCAGCAGAGGAGAGTGTGTAGTGATGTGACAGATAGACATGTCTGATGGTGAGGAGTTGTAGAGAGTCTGATGGTAGGCAGCAGAGAGCGTGTAGCGATGTGACAGAGAGACATGTCTGATGGTGTGGAGTTGTAGAGAGTCTGATGGTAGGCAGCAGAGGAGAGAGTGTAGTGATGAGACAGAGAGACATGTCTGATGGTGTGGAGTTGTAGAGAGTCTGATGGTAGGCAGCAGAGGAGAGAGTGTAGCGATGTGACAGAGAGACATGTCTGATGGTGTGGAGTTGTAGAGAGTCTGATGGTAGGCAGCAGAGAGCGCGTAGCGATGTGACAGATAGACATGTCTGATGGTGTGGAGTTGTAGAGAGTCTGATGGTAGGCAGCAGAGAGCGTGTAGTGATGTGACAGAGAGACATGTCTGATGGTGTGGAGTTGTAGAGAGTCTGATGGTAGGCAGCAGAGGAGAGTGTGTAGCGATGTGACAGATAGACATGTCTGATGGTGTGGAGTTGTAGAGAGTCTGATGGTAGGCAGCAGAGGAGACAGTGTAGCGATGTGACAGATAGACATGTCTGATGGTGTGGAGTTGTAGAGAGTCTGATGGTAGGCAGCAGAGGAGACAGTGTAGCGATGACACACAGAGGCACGACTGATGGTGTGGAGTCGAAGAGATTGTGATGGTAGGATGGGATTTGGGTCTTTTAACTTAATTAGTTCCGCCTCAGTCTGGGGCCTGTGTAGATTATGACTAATTAAGCGGCTTAGCATGGCTTAAAAAGTGCCACACAGAAAGCAGAAGAGCCTTATCTGTCAACCCGCTCAAAAGATTCCTCGCCTCTCCCTTTCTTCCCGCGGCGGGCTAACATCAATTCCCTCTGCATGGCCTTTATGTGGGAGAGATTAGAGGCTCTGACATGGGCACGAGCTGGCTAGCTAGCAGCCGCGGCGCCGGCGATAGCAGTGTGGGTCTGTGGGGGGAGAGAGAGAGAGAGAGAAGCATGTGTGGTGACTGGGCGAGCGCTGGGGTGGGGAGGTAGAGAGAGGCAGGCACACTGCAGGGGGAGAGGGTCGATGAAGAAGGGCGGGGCTCAACAAACACTGGAAAGTCCTCCTGTCATTCTAATGAGCAGCAGACAGAATTATTACAGCGTGTTCATTATCATGTAAGACACTGCATCAACACATGGCGATCTGTGGAGAAGCTTTTCCCCCACAACAGCTGCAGTGTAGAAATGACTTGAGGTTTGTTGTCTAACAGCTGTATAAACCAAGCTGTTCAGAGCAAAACTAGAGGGGCACTCTGAGAACGCAGACCTCTGCCAAGGCCAAGTGCTTGTTCCCGAGGGTCGTTCGTGAGTCGGATCCGGATCTGTTCTAAAATCGAATGGGTTCTTCTTCATTCGTGGCCCACGCAACACCCTTCCACAAAGTTTCATGAAAATCGGGCCAGTAGTTTGTCTGCAATCCTGCTGACAAACAGACAAAAACGACACTGAATACATAAACTCCTTGGCAGAGAGGTAACGAGCAGCAATATTCTCGACATGGAAACACACATTCTTTAAGTGTTGCTATGGGATACAGCTCCTTGGGTTACTTCAAGTCTTGTTAGGCGAAACAACCCATTATGAACAACAGTGTGGCAATAAAACGCTTTTTAAGCGAAGTGTGTGTGTGGCCTCTGCACCTCCTCCTATACAGACCACCTGTAATTAGCCAGGAGGAGTATCGTCACGTCACGGCATCAGCCAACAGGGCAGTAGAGTAGGATTGGGTGACATCAGACAGGCCTGGCAGCCATATTTCAGCTCCAGAGTGATAAAGTTGGCAGTTTTTAACGTGACAGAGAGAGGCGGGGTTAGAGAGGTAGCTGTAACACAAAGCAGGAGGTCACCGGGCTGGCGGGCTCCACTGTGTTTTCCATGCCAGGCTACATTCCCTACCTCAGGCGAGAGCGAGCACACACACTCACACAGCCAGTTACAGGCACACAGAAACACACTCCCCCCTGTTTGGTGTATTTTTCACTCCGTAGCCCTCAGTGCAGTTATACAATTCCAAACAAAGCAACGATTTATCAAAACCGACAAACAAACCTACAAAACCTATGCAAGGAAGTACAACAACGTCAATTACCTTCCCTCTACTCCACAAACACCGTCCTCCAGGTAGAGAGAGGCACGATGCATTATCTGTTGTGCGGTTACAGACAAGACACTGAGGGGCAGGGCAAGATGGCCTCCCCCAGAACTGGTCCATCCTGTTAACCGCCACACGTGCACACGCGTACACACGCAGGCACGGGCGGATGAGGGGGAACTGCTCTTCTCACACACGGGCTCAGCGCCATGGCAACGTTGACGAGGAGTCGCCTTAGAGCAAAATCCACAGAGCGTCTCGTTCTAACACCATCTCATCTCGCTCACTCCAGGTGTGAGGCCCATGGGGCAGTGAGAGGCAGGTTTGCTACAGGAATATGACAGGAACGGGCACGCAACATGAGCTATTAGTCAAAAAAAGAAGATAAGAAAAAAGGAGAAGAGAGAGAGAGCTTCAGTGCGAACTGAAGTATTCGAATATATTCTAAGCTTGGGCGGGGTCATATGTTGCTGGCTGCATGGTCAAACTGTCACAGTTTCAGTGCTGGTAAGTAAGGTTAGATGAGAGCTGTGAGGCACCAAACTATCACTAATGTTCAATGTCCCTGTCTAAGATGTTGAGGTGTGATCCCGTCAGCAGGTGATAAATGTCAGTTTTAGGGTACAGCTGTCATGTAAATAAATGAATTAACAAACAGCTGATAAATCATTGTTATGCAATGACGTCATTTAGGAGCGCATTTGGATACATTTGACTGTCAATCATAAAGTAGGCGGGTGTAAATAGGTTTGGGCGGTCATGACTGGTTGACCGTGTAGAGGGCGGCGTTGATGTCATTTCACCCAGACTCTAGGAGGAAGTGAAAATACCACGGTGATGGTAAATTAATGATTATTGATCAGTTAAACACATTCGAGACCTGACTGTAACAGAGAGAATAAGTAATAATTCATGTTGATGCATAATGTTTAATGAATAATGTAGTATTATTACTATTTAAAAATAAATGTAAACACACATACACACACACACAAAGCATTTGAATTAATTGAATAGCGATTTGAAAGTCGATTACCATGGCAACGATCGAAGCTTTGAAGCATTCTATAGAGAAGTTGAGGCCAACAGCGACAGCAGAGAAGAGAAAAGGAGAGCAAGGTAGCGATAGAGAGATAAAGTCTTGACTGATGTAGTGAAGAGAAAGAGAGAGTGGGGGACTCTAACGGAGAGAGAGAGAGAGCTGATATCTGATCTGATAGAAGGGATTTGCCCTTCCCTGGAACAGTAATTTACTAAAGCCATTCTACAGAGGCCCATCAGGCGATCTGCTGGCAGATTAGACGACAAAACCTCATCCCTCGCTTCCCCCCAGCCAATGGGGGCCAAGCAGCCAGTGCAGGGTACAGGGTGAAGGGAGGACAGAGGAGGGGAGGGGCTAAATATCCTGTGTCTGTCAGTCTGTTGAATTTGGGAGGCCAAATACACAAACATAGTCAGACGCCCAAACGCACACACACACATACATACGCACACGCACAGAATACACACAAGAAAGTGGAATGGAGTCACAGCTATTAGTGTTGCGTGTTCCCTCCCTCAGGATACGGCGGCTAACACTGTTGAATGCGAGAGCTGAGGATTTGTCGTTTATAATCAGTTTTCTTCTCTTGTTTCCCCTGCTCTCCGCTCGCTTGTCCTTTTGCAGTTTGTGTCCTGCCCTGAAGGCCCTGCAAGCAATCATCCCTCTGTTCTCTCAATCTACCTCGCCGTCACTCTCCCTCTCTCCTCCCTCTCTCTCTGAGTCTGTCTCTCTTCCCCATCTCTCTCTCTCTCTCCTCCGCCTCTCTGTAAGTCTGGGCCTCTTCCCCATCTCTTTCTCTCTCTCTCTCCTCCCTCTGAGAGTTCTCTCTCTCTCCTCCCTCTCTCTGAGTCTGTCTCTCTTTCCCATCTCTCTCTCTCTCTCTCTGAGTCCGTGCCTCCCCCCTCTCTCTCCATCTCTCTCTCTCCGTGAGTCTGTGCCTCCCCCCTCTCTCTCCCTCTCTGTAAGTCTGGCCCTTTTCCCCATCTCTCTCTCTCTCTCTACCTCCTGATCCACATGCACTGCAGAAGCCAGTTAGTGTGTGACCCAGCTGTGCGAGCAGCGGGGGCCGTTTACCACGGAGCATCATCATGGCGCCCGAGGAGCACCGCCCCTCGCATTCACCGAGCTCTCATAGCCTCGAGTCGGCACGAGTCTTTAGCAACGACGCACAATGTGGAATATTACCGCACACCTGGAACAAGTCAACTCAACACCCCAGTGTGCAATAAAACAACCTTTCCCCGAAAAAAGGCAACCCACGCAGGCTGAGATACAAATTCAAACGTATCCCAGTCATGACAGCACAATGCACAGAACCTTACCCACCAAAACAAGGCAATCCCCACAGCTAAGCATGAAGTCGATTATGATAACTACCACCTGTCCTGGAATATTGACAATACAAAAAATACTGCGCTGTGGAATCACACACACACACACACGCGCGCGCGCACGGAAGCATGCACACACACACACACACACACACACACACACACACACACACATTAGTGAGCTCTTGGCAATGTAGCCCTAACCAACATCCTGTGTCTCTTTTTAGCACTGACATGTGAAAAAACTCAAACAAAGTAGAACAACAGCGAGCTGTTGCTTCCCTCTCTGTGCCATGCCGACTTCCCATCCTCCAAGGAGTCCAATCCCCTCAGGCGAGGCGGCTGACATCACCCATCCATGTCTCCTGTGAACTCTGACCTCTGGAGGAGCAGCAGGCAGAGGCAGAGGGAGGCAAGGCCCAAGATGGACGCTCCCCTCTGTCACCGTGCTCCAAAAACGCTGCACGTGAACAATCTCTCTGTGTTGCACAATTTCCGAGAATCTGATCCACTATGGCGGCCAAACAGGGGGAGAGCAGGGACAGAGACAAGATATATTTACATAGTTGTGACGCAAAAAGTGAAATAGTGTAGAAGAGAGTTTATCTGACAGCACATTATAGACAATGATGACACAGAGTATATTGAGGATCTGACCACGTGCTGATGTGACACCTTGGTTTTGGTTCAAGGGCAGGTTAGACTAGTCTCGGGCGGTTGGTTGGTTCTACAAAATACACACAAACAAAAACGCCAACGGCATCATTCAAATGATCTGACATGTTTAAATCAACACAAGCTGATGCTTCTGAGATATTCGTCCTTTTGGTCCCAACAATCCCTCTATTCTCCCTACTTTTAATGAGGTTTTAGTATTCCAAGTCTGTCTTTGTTGCTCACTGTTGATCTCACATACACAACAGTGGATGTATGGTCAAATGGAAACAACGTTACTGTAATGATAGTGTTGGGTGACATGTCTGGCAGGAGTTTGACTGGCATCTCAAAAAGGACAAGGTAACAGTAATGACGACCATCACAGTGATGTGGAACGCTCATTTGGGGACCTTCCAAGACTACAATGGTGGCGGTGAAAAGCACGATGTTACTCGCGTTATGTTGTCGCATGGTTAGTTTGTTCAAATACCGTTGCTTGGCATTGAGTTTCAATTTCTCCCGGTGGGGTCCCTCTTTCTCCTTTCCCTTCTCCCTGACTGATTTAACCAACGTTTTAGCCAAAACAAAACAAAATGAAAGCACCGTGCAGGCACAGGTCATCACAATGCGTCCATGGCGGCGGCGCGATGGACCGTTGCTTTCTCTAATACTGGGGGTGTCTGTCAGGCGGTTTAGAAGCACTTGTGGATTATCTCTCTCTCACACACACACACTGGTGGAACAGGAACATTGGTAGGCTAAGGACTCTGATATGACAATGGCAGCTCCCATCACTGACACATTCATTTAGCATCATTTTGATATCAGGAAGGCAGCCCAAAAGTTAGCCAAGCAGAGCCAGGAAACATAGTTTAGACAAGGCAAAGAGGTAAGAATATGCCAATTCTAATCACAATACTACATTTGAGTGGCCACTATCCCATTGTTCAATTTATCTCTTGATGGTTTAAAGAGCATGAAGACACAATGGTATTCATTTATTAATATCATCTAATTGACCAGATATGATCACCAATTGAGAATAAAAGAGATTGTGAAAGAGCCTTTACCACCATCGTTGTAAAGATGATTACCCCATCAGTCACTCACAGTCATTAGTGATTAACGACCTTGTCATTTAGGAGACATGGGGTGCAAATTATTATTATTATGCCAGAAAACTTACAAATCTCATCTCAGACACACAGACACACACACACACTCTTCATCTGAGCTTGGCCTCTCTGCCTCGTTGTCACATGGATTAAAACTACAACAACAGGCCCAGCTCGTCCTGACAAACTGCATTCCCAACGACCTTTTCCCTCGTTGGGTGAAAAGGTCTGCACTCTCTTCTCTCATTGGGTGAAAAGGACTTACATTCTCTTCTCTCATTGGGTGAAGAGGTCTGCATTCTCTTCTCTCCGGGAACTGTGACTAATACGAGCCGTGGCGTGGTGAAGCTCCACTACGCTCTGTGAACAACCCTCAAAACCAAAAACAACTCCCAGAGATGTTTACATTCTTCAGCCATGTTTCCCCTACTTTTATCTTCACAACGTATGACATACATGGAAGTCAGCATAGCAACAAAGGAAAATAAAGACGGGAGGAGTACAGACTCGAGTTTGGGGCAGAGTTTCTATTTATTTTAACACCACCACTTACTGTATTATCTTAAACATAAACAAGAGTCAAATGTATTTGTGACATGGTCTCCATTCTCAAAATATTTAACTTAACTATCCCTCCTCATCCCTAATGTACCATTGCTCTAATAATCGTGTTAAGTCTGATGTACAATAGACCCTTCTCACAGGGGCCATTTTGTGTCAAAAAGGCAGGGTAAACACAGGTGCAAGCAAAACACTAATGAGGGTTTCAAACTTCCATGATTGGAATTTGGAAACCCTCATTAGTGTTTTGCTTGCCCCTGTGTTTATTCTGCCTTTTTTACACTAAATGGCGCCTGTGAAAAGGGTCTATTTCACATTTCTGCTACATTCGGTCCAGTATGACCTCACCCAGACTTACAGTTTATGGTAAATGGCCTGCATTTATATAGCTCCTTTATCCAAAGCGCTTTACAATCAGTAGGTACATTCACCCATTCATACACTGATGGCAGCAGGCTACCACGCAGGGTGCTGGCACACCATCAGGAGCAATTAGGGGTTCAGTATCTTGCCCAAGGACACTTCGACATGCAGACTGGAAAAGGCGAGAATCGAACCACCGACCTCTTTTATCCAAAGTGATTAGTGGACGAACCGCTCTACCTCCTGAGCTACAGCCGCCCCTCAGCACTTCAGCACTAGGGGGAGAGGGCCTCATACATTTCTATTCCTAGCTTATTGGTGATACTCTACTTCTTTCTTTTGCTTCTGTAGTATGCTATCCATTTGTGACGGGGGGGAAACGGGTGGGGAATTGAAAGACATTTCTCCAGTCCTCATAAAGGAATGTTACAAAATGGTGGATCCTCAGGAGCTGCTCTGGAGCACAGCAACAGGAAATGAACTCTGACATAAGAGCTCTGGACCTCGGGGCCACTACTGCATCCTGGGAAATCATGGCACTGAGAAGAGAAATGACCCATGTCCCCTCCACCAAAACCCAAGTCACAGCGAAAAGCCATTTACAATCGTCTAAAATGCCAGCACAATATATCCTTGGAGCATTCACACTTTCACAGGGCCTTTTTCTAATGGCTTCTAGATGCTAGCGCGATGATGATTCCTCCCAAAGAGAGATCACTTGGCACAAATAAATCTTGTGCTGTTTTCCCAACAACAGGCCAACAACGGGAATATTCAGAGTAACAAGGTCAAAACCAGAAAAACACACAGACTGGCAGGCTTCTCGAAACTATGGACTGTCTTTCAGCGAGAGAGAGAGCATGCGAGAGAGAGAGAAGGAATGAGAGAGAGAGAGAGAGAGCAACCATCTGAAGCTAGCATAACACAGTGCCACTTGGCTCAGGCTGTCTTGGGTGTGCCTCCTCCGTCGGTACCATCCGTCTTTCCCGCCAGCGCCGCTGTTAGTCGCCGCTCCCCGTTTTATGGCCGTTTTCCCGGCCGCCCCGCGACGCGAGCGCGGACATCATTAGCTAAGTGGTGGCTGGATGACAGGCGGTGGCGCTGCGATCGATAGCGTGCAGGCCCAGCCGTCCGCAGGCTGAGCACTGCTTACTCATCAGCCCTGGGCCTGCATGAGGCCTGCATGAGGCCTGCCCCCGGGCCAGAGCCAGAGCCTGGGACCGGGCCAGATAAGGGATGGGGAGGTGTCGCTGTGCGCTGTGCCTGTGAGAACTAATGGCTATGAACAGCCACCTTATCTTCCCACCTTAAAGAGGATATGATGTCCGCTGTCACACAGCTGCCCAACGGCCACAACTACTCTGACAGATATGTTACGAGCGTGAGAAGGACTCAAGACACTGGTGGTCGTGTGTGTGTGTGTGTGTGTGTGTGTGTTTGTTTGTTTGTGTGTAGTAGCTATTTGTCAGGCTGTTTAGGTGCTTTTAAGATTGCAAACAACAGTTTTCCATTTAGAATGCCAGTAATTAATGTCTAAAACATTTCAAAGTTGAGCTGTATCAACCCTGAATACTAAACACTAAGCAGCACCAGGTAATTATTTGCAAATGTTATAAAATGCCTGGAGCAAGCTCCAAGTTAGGAATGGCTAATCACAACACTGTAAAAAAAATGTCAGGGAGAGAGAGGGAGAGAAACTGTGAGCACATGTTTGGTGAGATGCCAAAGGGCACCATAGTGGTGGCCAGATGACCCTCAAGTGGCATCTGAGACAAACATCTAGTGACAAGGTGGTACCCTTCCTCTGTGCTTAACTAGCTCACAGTAACAGTGCACTGAGGGACGGAGAGAACGACGCAGATACAAAACCAGCAGAAATAGAAATATTGGGAAACAACATGTTTCCCAATACAGGGAAAGAGAGAAGGAAACAAGAGAGGTGGGAGGACAAATACAGGTTATGAAGAGTCATAGACCGTTTCCATTTGTGCCACGCCGATTTCATTTACAAGTTTAAACACGCTGAGCTGTGCCGAGCTGTGCCGCGCCCGAGATGGACCTTCTCCGGAGTCGGGCCAAAGAGCGCCTGACCCACGCAACTTTTTTTTTTTTTTTTTGTAACCTTTATTTATACAGGGGGACTCTCACTGAGAGCAATGCTCTCTTTTTCAGGAGCGCGTTCACATTCACACACACATTCACACCTGGAAGCTGCCCAGTACAACCACAGTCTGATCTGCTGGCCACTGAGCAGCTCCACTGGAGCAGTTGGGGTTAAGGGCCTTGCTCAAGGGCACCTCAGTGGTGGTAATGAGGGAGGGGCAAGCGCTGCCATTTCACTTTCCCCACCCAGATTTATCCTGCCGGTCCCGGGGATTGAACAGATGACCTTCCGGTCACAAGCTCGCTTCTCTAACCGTTGGGCCACCACTGCCCCTGTGTGTGTGTGTGTATTCATACCAATTGAGGGGTTTCTGAATGCAGGGTGGCAAGGCAGAGTAGGGTGGGCTGCCTGTGCCATCCTGCATTTCGTAAATGTTAGGGATGGGGGAGAGTACTCGGGTACTCGAGTACTCGTTTGTAACGAGAGTACTCGAGTACCGTTTCCGCTGTCCGGGTACTCGCCCCACCCCCCTCCCCTATAAAAATGGCCGATCTAACGTTAACAGCGTCTGGCGAATCGCCAGCAACACAGACGTCCATGTAACGCAATCTATATTCAGCAGATGTAAAATAAACAAGATTTGATTGCAGTTGTTTTCCGTTCATGGCCAATTTATATATAGATGTGCAAGCAAAGATGTTAACGTTAGATGTTTTTTACTCGGACGGACCACTTTGACTAACGGACCCCTGACAGTAACTTTGTTTACCATAGCCAAACGTTCCGTGTTTCACCACGGGCGGGGACCATCACTCGGATGTTGTTGGTGGTTTTTGCGGTTAACGTTAGCGAACATTATTACTGTTTGCAGTTATCATGTTTGCAGTTATCACTTTTTGGCAGAACACCAGAGTTTTTAATAAGTGGATTTACTTAACAGTGATCAAGAAGCAGTATGGAATGATTACCGACATGTATTGGGAATTACTTTTACTGAGGTAGGCTAACGGCTAACACCGGATCACCTTATCACAGTCAATCTGTAAAAACTAAAAAGTGCACCAGGCAGCGCTTTTTCCATGCAAAATTGGTAATGTGTGTGAAGTTGCTGTGAACAGCCCCATACAAAGCAGATCACCCCTGCTCTCATCACAGGCATTTGGCGAATGCTAATGGTAACTGCTTAACATAGCCAAACTTAGGATCTTTCATGTGTGCGTGTCGTTCCCCCGGGGGGGGGGGGGGGGGGGGGGGAGTACTCGAGTACTCTTTCATAACAGAAGGAGAGTACTCGAGTATTTAAATCCCTTACAATGCCCATCCCTAGTAAATGTGCATATGTATTGCGAATTCACGTTTTTGTTTTTACTTCTAGCTTCTAACTGAATCTCTGTGGTTTGAAGTTGAGTTTCTCTCCTGTGTCTCTGTTTGTACTTTCAGATATCTGCTAGTTTCCCGATCCCTTTCAGCCAGATGTGAGCCATGTTATGTGATGAAGACATTTCCTGCTGCTGCTGCTGCTTCATATGAAAAGCTTTCCAATGACAAAATAACAAAAAGGCTTTTTATTGTGAAGAACTTATAGGAAATTAAATGTTTATGCACTGTTTTACAACGCGTCATCATCCGGTAAAGACACCTTCAAGCGGGTAGCCATGTTGTAATGGAAATGCAAATCCCAGCCTGGGCTGCTGAGCCAAGCCAGGCCAGGCCAAGCCAGGCCAGGCCAAGCCAGGCCAGGTATGGAAAAAGGGCATTAGAGAAACCTAGAGAAACTGAGTGGTCACATACACACACCTAACATAGTTATGTCTTTTGACAATGTGCAAACCTAAACCCAAAGAGACATTGACGAGTCACAGCAGAGAACCCAAGACTAATCTAAGAAACACTACAAGCTCATTTCCTGTGTGCTGTGTTCGTGAAAATCAATCCTAAACCATTTCAGTCGGGGCCAAATGGTTTTTATTATCGCTAATGTGCAAAATTGGAATGAAGAAAGCAAATACCTGTAGTTAGTCACCCCGCCTACACCTTTCAATTATACAATGTTTACAGATCAGCTCAAGTGAAAAGTTCAAGTGGAGCCCAGGTGAGGAGGAAGCCAGGTTCATAAATGTTACAAGATCACACCTGATGGGAGCAGCTGATCTTACACACAAGGCGGCAGGATAATCCCCTCTTTGAGGTCAGGTGACCCCATCCCACCACAATCAGACACACACACACACACACACACACACACACACACACACACACACACACACACACACACACAGCTGCCCTCCTTCGACTCTCCTCCTCACCTCCCCTATCCTCTTCTCTCCCACACAGCTGGGCATCAGAGGTGGACTTCCTACAGGAAACCCAGGGGCGCCACAAAGGGATATCTCCAGAGAGAGAGAGAGAGAGTCCAACAACCACACAGGACCAAGACTACTCCTCACCTCGTCTCGAATACAGCAAATAAACCCTGGGGATTTGAGCTGGAGAGTTTGCGTGGGAAGTTTCTCACACACACACACACACACACACATGCGCGTGCACATACACACGCACAGAGTGTCCACAAACATGCCCAAGGTTAGCCTTTAATACCTGTGTGGGTAGAACTCAGGCAAGTCACTGCACCCAGCTCTCAGTGTGTACAGCAGTACACTCAACGAAAAACACTGACTCACTCAAAACCACTCATAAGACTATTATACTCTAACACGCTGAATTAAACTTCTATTCAAACCAAGTCACATAATTCACCATAATACATGACAGCACTCTCTTCTCAGGCTGAGCCCAGAGACATTTCTAAAAGAGGTTTTTGGTTAAGGACGACGACGGTATTAGTCGGTACTTTACAGCAACAGGAGTTCAACCTATTGAACTCCAGGCACAGACAGCGGCGGCCTCATTTCACTGGCAGCGACTCAATCATAACCTCTTATCTATGAACATGCCGAGTCATGGAATTCGGCTGCGGCCAATAGGCAGGCAGCATGGTTACTTGCGGCTGTCATTGATTGGTTGATCCCTGAGCACAAAGCTGAAAGGGCACATACCAGGAGGAACACAGCCTGGAGCACAAACTGGCAGCAGCTCTCTGAATGGAGGTTTTGCTCAGGCTCTCCTTTACTCTCTTCTAGCCGTTTTCCTCACTCTGACTATCTGCTTTACCGTATCTGCTTTACCGTGTCGTTCTCTCACCACTAGGGATGTCACGATACTACAATTTCTACTTCGATACCGATATACCCAGGAAAATATCGATACTCAATACCATTTTCGATACCACGGGGGGAGGTGACACATCAAGAGGCATAAGAAAATTAAAGACAGAGGGATGGACAGACATACACTTCTCCATAATCTAGGCCTGATATAACTCATTAAAAATGTTGCATTTACACAGCAGATTACCCCTGCTCTAGTCATCAGCCTATCACAACACAGCAGATTACCCCTGCTCTAGTCATCAGCCTATCACAACACAGCAGATTACCCCTGCTCTAGTCATCAGCCTATCATAACACTTTGAGCTTGTTGAAGCAACTACCACCAATGATAGGGAGAGACAAATCAGTAGTATGTTTGATTTTTGCTGGTAACCATACTGTTGCAAATGAGTATTGTATCGGTTTCAAATTTTTAGTATTGATAAATATCGATACTATCGATACCTGTTGAAAATGAGTATTGCATCAGTTTAAAAAATGTTGTATTGATTTTCATCAATACTATCGATACTTTTGACAACCCTACTCACTACTCCTAGTTTCTCCCATTCCCCGCTCTCTACTGTATGCTTCTTCCAACGCCAAATGGCCGTAGCCTGTTAGCCTTGTCCCTCTGGTTGCTAATCGGTTGTGCAACTGCATCTAGTAGAATAGCAAAGCAGAGCCGCTCACGTCCAGAGGTCACCATTCCACAGTGGCCTACATCCTGCTCCTTCATCTCCATGGCCACCATGTTTCCCAACAACACTGCCACCTTCTTTTGTCACAAAGCAGCAACGTGGAGGCTGGTCCAGACTATCTTCACAAAGCCCTATAGCCCCCCATCTGAGACCATTCATCAAATCTACCCCCTTCACTTTCCACTGGCATGATCCATTAGCAATGCATTTGTATTGAAACAGCAATACCATACTAGGGTGGGGTCGGGATATGAGGGCGAAGTGCACCCATCCATCCATTAAACGAGACCTTTGCTATTGATTGAGAAATATTTCTAATGCTCTTGGGTCAACCATTTGATACAAAGAGCTTTAGAGAGGGGTGTGTGTGTGTGTGTGTGTGTGTGTGTGTGTGTGTGTGTGTGCTTGCATGCGTGTGTGTGTGTGTGTGTGTGTGTGTGTGTGTGTGTGTGTGTGTGTGTGTGTGTGTGTGTGAGACATTCTGTACCTACTACCTAGAAGTTATTAGAAATATAACTTCTTGATTCCTCCAATATAGAAAATACAAACTAGTATATAGGCACAGCCAGCATGGCTGCTTTGAAGTCATTTTCTGCATACATAATTCAGTCATTCAATACATAGATGCAAACTGGCCCTAAACCAGAAGCAGGGTCAACTACAGAGGCCTTTATATCAAGCTGCCCGCATCTGCCCATCTGTAATGAGCCAGAGAGCTTAAACAGAAGAGAAGCTCAGTTCAACTGAGGCAGACACACTTTCTAATGGAAATTCACATACAATCATCCCAGAATGCACTTCTCTCTGCCTATTAATCGGCCACTAGAACAAGGCGGCCATTGAGAGGAGAGTGACTGTAATCTGGTCCACAAAACTCCAAAGCTGCCCGCTATAATTAGCTCTTTTCTCCATCAAACACAGGCTCACACTGACTCACAAGCTAGCTTCCCCTGTAAAGCAAGAGAGGCAGATTGAGCAAAAGCCACACTTTTTTTACACATTTTATTTTTTCCTTTGGATGAGCGGGGACATTTTGGTCCTCGGCATATGGAGTCTCTTCCTGGGTTGACTTGACACTGACAGGTACGCGAGCTGTTAAATCTGCAAGTAAGGCAGGTGAGAGGCAGCTGTTTCATTCGCCGGCAAGGCGGTTTATGAAAATAAACGCCTGTGGTTGGCATGGAAATAATATGATATGGGCAAGTTTTCAGATTGAGGGGTGTTACACATCCTTCCTTATTGGAATGCCCCGGTCACAGCTGGGCCTATCTAAAAATCAAAATCACAACACTGCAAGTGCAGTCCAATATATACAATATATACACGAATAGGAGAAGTGTTACACAGGCATTATATGAATTTACAGTCCAAGTTAAATAGGCATTAAATAATCAACTCACAGCAGAATTGTGTCACGATACCCCCAAATCACCATATCCTCAGTCAGGATATGACTCCACTGAAAAGCGATAAACGATAATATTGAAGTATGGCCCAACCCTGGGCTCAAGTACTTTCCAATTACCATTCTCATTTGATTACTGTCCCAGCTGCGTTGAGAAGGCAAGTCGTGACTTAGAATTGGACCTGATATGATGAGCGGACGGGCTTTCTCTCTTCCTGTTATAATTATTATGCCAAATCCTGTTTATCTGCCCGCACAACATTATGACAGAATCCCACTTCCATTCCTCAGAACTAAATCAGTGTCCTCATCAAAGGAATGATCCACATCTGTGGCCTACATGCTGATGAGCATGGCCTGCCCTTGACTAGCCAGAAACATGTTGTAGTCCATGGACTCGTCTAGCCAGAAACATGTTGTAGTCCATGGACTCGTCTAGCCACTAGGGCTGGGTATCGTTCAAAATTTTTCGATATCGATACCGTTTCGATACTTGGATTTCGATACCGGTTCCTGAACGATACTTTTTTCGATACCAATTTTTAGAAAAATCCATTTTAACAAAAATAAAACAGCATTACACATTGAAATTATTTTACAAATCTTTAGTTTTCCCCCCATCTTAAGTTTTACAGCAGAAAAAAATAAAACCTACTGTATTTAACATAACTTTAAGTTCTCTAAACGTATTGCCGTCCCTACAAAAAATATTGGAAGTACTACAAAGGAAAGAAATGTAAAACAAATAAATCAGTGGAATAGTTTTCAGTGCAAAACAGAGAGTTGCAAATCAGGGTTTAATGCTCACTGATGCAACAGAACTCTATTCTTGTCCAAACTGATGAGATGGATCCACTTCATGCATGGAAGACTAGTTGAGCATTGACTAGCCTATCAATATAGCCAATGGCACAAAGTGAATCCCATTTATATTCAACAAACTATCATGACATCAGCGTTTGTTAACGAGTTGCTAAAAATACATAATGGGCGATAACGTTTGCACATAACGTTAACGCTAATTAATTAAACATTAACGCTAGTGTTGCAGATCAGTGTTTAATGCTCACTGCTGCAACAGAACGTCATTCTTGTCAAATCTGACGAGACAGCTCCACTTCACGCATTCACTGACTAGCCAATCAATATAAATGAATCGCATTTACATTCAACAAACTATCATGACATCAGCATTTGTTAACGAGTTGCTAAAAATACACAATGCCCGCTTGCGCATAACGTTACGGCGGCAATTAATTAAACGATCTGCTAGCTACAACTCACAGCCAGATGCATGGATTTGTCAGACTGAGGGATCTGATAACCGCTAACTTGCGGTAAGCTGACCCACCTCTCAATTATTTCTCTTATCTGTGGAGACCAGTCCGTGTTGTTTCTGTTTCTTTTCCTGCTTTTCATCATCTTCGCCATATGGTACTCCAGGATAGGAGTAGCTTGAGTGGCTAACTTCTTGTATACTATATCCGCACCGCACGCCTGGCTCACAGTCACAACAAACACACCGGCTAAAGTGGGCGTAACGTTTCCTGCATGCCTCTACATGACAGCCAATCACCAGCCGTATTAGAGCGCGGCGTGCAAGCATGTCGCATGCTTATAGGCTCAATGACGCTGTTTTGTTTTGGTATCGAAAATTGGTATCGATTGACAAGGGAGGCTTCGATACCCCTTAGTATCGATGTTTCCATTTCGGTGCCAAGTAAGTATCGAAACTCGATACCCAGCCCTACTAGCCACAAACATGTTGTAGTCCATGGACTCGTCTAGCCACAAACATGTTGTAGTCCATGGACTCGTCTAGCCACAAACATGTTGTAGTCCATGGACTTGTCAAGCCAGAAACATGTTGTAGTCCATGGACTCATCTAGCCAGAAACATGTTGTAGTCCATGGACTCGTCTAGCCAGAAACATGTAGTCCATGGACTCGTCTAGCCAGAAACATGTTGTAGTCCATGGACTCGTCTAGCCAGAAACATGTAGTCCATGGACTCATCTAGCCAGAAACATGTTGTTGTCCATGGACTCGTCAAGCCAGAAACATGTTCTAGTCCGTGGACTCGTCTAGCCAGAAACATGTTGTAGTCCATGGATTCGTCTAGCCAGAAACATGTAGTCCATGGACTGGTCAAGCCAGAAACATGTTATTTTATTGCCTGAATTTGTTGTTTTTTGTGTGTTTGTTATTTGTGAAAAAGAAAATAGAGGGAGACCGTACATTCTGAGTTACTTGTTGTTTCATTGGAGATTGTGATTGTCTGATTACAACCAATGTGTACTGTACTCTACCTTGCAAATAAAAACACTTAAATATAGAAACATGTTGTAGTCCATGGACTTGTCTAGCCAGAAACATGTTGTAGTCCATGGACTCGTCTAGCCAGAAAAATGTTGTAGTCCATGGACTGGTCTAGCCAGAAACTTGTTGTAGTCCATGGACTTGTCAAGCCATAAACATGTTAGTCCGTGGACTCGTCTAGCCATAAACATGTTGTAGTCCATGGACTCGTCTAGCCAGAAACTTGTTGTAGTCCATGGACTTGTCAAGCCATAAACATGTTAGTCCGTGGACTCGTCTAGCCATAAACATGTTGTAGTCCATGGACTCGTCTAGCCAGAAACATGTTGTAGTCCATGGACTAGCAGCACGACATGCAGCCCAGAGACAGGCAGGGGTGAGTGGGTACACTGCTCGCCTGCTGCCTGGGCAAATGGCACAGCTATTAGGGGAAGAAGAGGCTTCCTGCAGAGGTGTGACTGCACTGCAAAGGGGCCAATCAGGCAGAGAACAGAAGTGCTGACAGCTGCTAATGCATTTACCTGAGAGCAGAGACTGGCTGTCTTACCAAGCAACTTGTGTGCGTGCGTGCGTGCGTGCGTACGTAAGCATGGTATTTCCAATAAAGCTGAGACAGAGATGAAAGAGACAGAAAGTCATCAAAAAGCACTCCAACGGCAGCATTGCTTTAGGAGGAAGTGAAATCCACCATGTATCCATCCATTATCAAAAGACACGTACTTCCTTTTCTGAAATGTTCCCATTTCTAACAATCTCTCTCTGTCCGTCTGCCCGTCTGTCAGACATGTCAGCCTGTCTGTCTGTCAGACAGACATGTCTGTCTGTCAGACAGACATGTCTGTGTGGCTCTCTCTCTCTGTGACAGAGGAGTCCAGAGACCAAATGCCCTGCTGCATTCCTCTGTGTTAAAGCCATATCACAGAGCTTCACAGGCATTTATTCACTTATCTCAGTCTCTGAAATCTTTCACAATCACTCTTGAATCAATAATCCAATCATCACCAGTAAGACCTTTGCTGCCATGAAAACAGCCAAGTAGTGAAGTCCAGTGGATGCGTTCTGCAAGAAAGGGAGTGGCTGGCAGTGACCACTAGGCCTATGCAGTGGCAGTGTGCTGTAGCCTACACAGTTACACAGTGGTGACTTCTCCTGCTACAAAAAATACATTAGTGGCCATAAGTGTTATCTAATATGAGGCTATATCCTTTTCAATCAATGTCTAACTGTTGCTGCATCTTCCAACAAGGTAACAAGGGGCAGATGTGTTGGCAGCAACCAGCAGGGCCCGTTTAAATATTCCACCTGAAGCTATTCACTGCTGGAAAGATATCTCTAGACGCATATGCAAGCCGTCTAGTCTTCAATGATCTCATTATTTCTCTGACATGCAGCCTACAGTGGAGTGAAACTAGGAATTGAGTGGAGAGTTGCCAGCAGCAGGGAATGGACATTAGCAAACTGGGCCACCAGGATGCCCTCTAAAATACAACTTTGATGAGGTTATTTGTGAAACCAATTGGGATATTTAACAGCCACGGAGAAAAATGTTGATTTGTAAGAGACTTTCTTCAGACATATGTTTCACAGCTCTGGTTATGCCCCGTGTCCCTGACCTAAAACAGCAGATAAGGCCCCAGGACTGTGGCTACCCACATGCTAAACAAACCGATAATAACCCAATCAGTCTATATTACACCGTTTAAGTGGACAAAACCTCCTTTCTAAATCACCGCTCTGTTCATTTCGACCATGTAAGAAATAAGCAAAATAGGCATTTACAAGCAAGCTTACACTTTGACAGGCTGCTCAAACACAAACGTCCTATTTTACCATTCCCTCTACAATTTAAAAAATTTCCTTATTGCCCATTCAAGGCAAATAGGGGAAATTCCCCAGGCCCGAGAAGACCAATGAATTCCAGGTTTTGTTGCAGCAAACATTTTTTTTTTTTTTTTTTTTATGTTTGAACGACATCCATTTTTATGCCCCCCCCCCCCTCCCCTCCCCTCCTCCTCCTGTCTAAACTTCCCATTTAAAAACACACATAGGCCCACTATGAGCGACACTAAAACAGCCTCGATGTATTAAGTCCATGCATCAACATTATAATAATCATCATTAGTAGAAATAATGGCTTCAAACCACATAGCTACAAGCCCTCGGGGGGTTGACTCCCAGTTTCGTGTTATTCACACAGCACTTAACATGAGCTCAGGCTGCGACGCTGCTGGGAAAAGTGAAAGGGGTAAATAAACCTTTCAAAGACTGTTGTTTAGCTGTAAATTGTCCACTCACATGATGTGGTAAGTGGGGTAAAGGACTAGCTAGTAGGCTATATTCTAGGGTAGTAGTCTATACATACCATAGCATTCCTGCCTCTCTCTCTCTCTCCACCTCGCGTCCACTCCTTTCTTTCTCTCCGTGGTTCCTCTGCGATTCACAGCCGGTGAAAGACTTTAAAAAAGAGACGAAAAATACTTCCTCCTAGTAGGCTACTCACATACATTCATTTGCGCTGTACTAAACAGTCAGTCTGTCTATTGTTCGCTCCCGTACGGCTTCATTTTGAACAGTTTGAAGTTTTCACAAACGCTTATGCATGTTTAGCTCCTTCTCTCTCTCTCTCTCTCTCTGGCTCAAAAACAACACATTTCTCCCGAGGAAAAAATGCTGTTGAACTCCTTTCTTTCGTCCGCGTCTGGAAACGTCTCGCATGGGGGAGAAGGGGAGGCGTTGGACTGAGAGCGCTGTTTCGGCGTGTTTCTCCTCTTGCCTTCACCACGTTGTTTTGACCATTATTATTTCCTTTGTTGTGTCAAAAATAAAGAGTCCATGGGGCTGCGCGAGCGACCCCACGAGCTCTGCCTTCTTTTATTTAGCAGCGCGCCGCCGCTGTCCGTGGAAATCAATGCTACGGCCACGCGTTGTATTTTCACCTCTGCTGTTAAGCCCCTTACAGTCTAAAATGTGTGACGGTGTGTATAAAGTGGGGTTGTTTTTTTTCAGCTTCCCGATAATGGCGGACCGTCTCCCGAATCCAGCATCTCCCCTCCTATTCAGAGAGCGAGAGAGGGAGAGAGAGAGAGAGAGAGAGAGAGAGAGAGACTAGTCTCGCCCAGTGGTTGCGCGCGCGCGCGCACAGACACACACACACACACACAATTTATGAATATGATTGCTTAGCCACGCTGACTGTTCTCGCTTTAAGCTGTGATGTAGTGGCAAATAAAAAGGGGTGTATAGGAACTCCAGTCGGGGATCAGCATAATAACCAAATAGATATTTACATTTATAGTTTGATAGTTAGCCTACTTTCGAAGACGTACACTCATTTACATGATAATGATTTATGTCAAAAGGTGTTGAAAAAGGTGAATAGCCTAACTATTCTGCAAATAAAAAAGAGAGTAAATGTATAATAGCCTACATCAAAGTTTAGGTGAGTTTACACTTAATACTCCTCAAAGTTATTGTTAATGATGATTAACACCTATATAAAGAACTAAAACATCTGCATCAGATCCCTGAGACATAGCCCATCTGTCAACATATTCTATTCTATTCTAGTTCATTCTGTATATTCAATTATTTCCTATTTCAGAACTTGGAAAGAGGAATGAGTTCATGTTGTCACGATTGTTATTTTATTTCTTTTTGCGGCCATGTTTCATGATGACATCACGAGTAGCATTTGTGGTGTGTTCACCTGGGGAAATAAATTGTATGACACATTGACACCTGGCAACAGATCATATCTAAAATAAATAAAATAAATCATTGCAAAGGTTAATTATTTGTCTCATGCACAGACTTATGAACACAAAGAACACATAGTTCCTCTCGCAAGAATGTCAGGCTTCTCTCAGACAGACAATGAAATGTATTCAACATATAGGAGAAATGTCAAGGATATTGTACAATAAAGCTGTCTATATTGTAAGAGTACAAAGTAACAGATGTCTTGCATCAGGACTTTCTCAAGGATTTCATCTCTCTCTCTCTCTCTCTCTCTCTCTCTCACACACACACACACACACACACACACACACACACACACACACACACACACACACACACACCTTTCCTTGAACTTCCTTAAACATACAATCTCAGTTTGGTCATCTAACCTCTATGTAATGCCATGAAAACAAATGGCTCATAGGCCTGTAAAGCCTAATTGATTGGATTTGTTATGGTTTGATATTTGATCATTTAGGAGAGATCGAAAAGTGAAACCCTGCACCCTGAAAACACCACAGATATGCTCACACACAGGCATGTCTTTAAAGTGACAGTCAAGGTAAAAAAGCACCCACAATATTCACTCTCACATGCCTCTTGTGAGACAACAACAACAACAACAACAACAGCAGCCAAAAGCACACATCAAAAATAGCTATACATTTGCAAACAAAGTCACAGAATCCCTCTTACCTAACCCAACATGTTTTTGTTAGTATAGAAGTTACACTGTCTGTGTGTGCTTTGAAAGTTTGAAAAGTGACCATCTATTAAATACACAGAGGCAGGGTTCAAGGTGCAGCGCCCTCAGTTTGAATAAGTCCACCAGCTTCTGTCCAATCACATTAGTCAGTGTGTTCTCAGCAATATTTGCGTGACCCCAATCACACAGAGCAAGATTAGCAGGGGTCAAAGTTTCCGTTTCATAATCTGCCTGTTTTACGTCCCTCTCAATGCTCTCTCATTATGGCTATAGGGCCTGTGACATCCTACCACAGCTATTTTGTTCACTTAACTATGAAAATGTGATACATGAGGCTATACTTAGGCTATACCATTTTATTCTTATCTAAAGATCTGCATTTTTCCTGGCCCTGCTTTTTTGTTTGTTTCTTTCTTTCTTGACCTTGGAACTGGGTCAAAAACAATAAAACAGAGCTGGCGTCATTGAGCTCACTGGTTGGTTTCCCCCTGTAACGTTCTTGTTCCTCTATCCCACCTCAACCCTCTCTGTGTCTGACTGCAGCTGAAATATTTCTGGGTTCCCAAGGGCAAGCACATTCCTCCCACTCGCAGTTGTGCAATCCCTGACACAGTCCCCCCCATCCCCCCTCTGACTCCCCAAACGGCCAGTCCAGAGAAGTAAGCTGTCCAAGCTGTCTGGGCAATGTTCTGCGGTGCAGTGGCTACCCAACCAGACCAGTAAACAAACTCTGAGCACTGACTCCGCGGAAAACAACAGTGATGTAACCTCAGGAAGACTGACAATCGAGTTTGCTACTTCTTCTTCATGGGCTGGTGAAATAGGAGTGTTTTTCCGCCTCCCCTATTCTCAAAGATGCAATAAATTTTTCCTGGCTCAAATGTTTAGTGACCCACCACCACGCACCTCCCAACCACAACACACACACACACACACACACACACACACACACACACACACACACACACACACACACACACACACACACACACACACACACACACACACACACACAGTATTATCACACACACACACACACACACACACACACACACACACACACACACACACACACACACACACACACACACAACCATTCAAACGTTTTAGAGGACCCCCATTTTTCCAGTGTTTATTGAAATTTAAGCAGTGCAGTATTGTCCAAATAATGCTTCAGAGGTTGTAATAACACAGTCTGTTCCAATAGTCCTGTTTGCATCAACTGTCAAAACTTTGTACCAATGTAAATTATGTATTTTCAAGTCAACTGGCAATACAGTTTGTTTCTCTCCAAGCTCCAAGTATGAGCATACCTTGTTGATATTTGAGCTAATACAAATAGGCCTGAGTGAGTTTGATTGAGTCATGTCAGAGGAAAGTTAATCATCCCTGTCTTTACTTTGGTTTACTTTCCATTGAGAAACTTAATCATCGGCAAATCCCGTTATTGCTGCTACACGACAGTCTGTCTTCTCATGTGACCCAAAGCACGCCTCAACGAGAGAAGGACAGGAGGGATACTGGTTCTTGTAGTGATATATTGCGCTCTGTTGGTCCCAGGCTGATTCCAAGTACAGCAAAGAAAACTCCATCCCCCATCATGCAACGCACCTTTTGCGCTTCCTGTTAGCTCGAGGAAGAGATAGCGGACAAGCGGTCGAAAGTTAAGCTACATTACTGATGTATTTATATACAAGCGTAGCATAATTGTCAAGGAACGTCTTATTCTGAGGCTTCTAACGTCCACATTTAGGAGAAGACAATGGTAAATATATGTATTCAATTTCACGATCAACATCTTTTACCATCCCATAATGCCTATATATAACCGCTAACGTTAGCTCCCTAGCGTGAGCTAGGTAACGTCTTCATTCAGTCAGCAGCTTCTGTCATTGTAGCTAATGTTAGCTAGTTAGTTAGCTAACTAACCTTAGCAAGCCAAGGCCAGATATTTGCAGTCAGTGTTTTACGATAACGTAGTCAACCAGCTCGAATATGAAGCCTGACCGCCTGTTGTTAACTTGATTATGCCAAATATATTTCGCGATTATCTGCATGTTTTGAAAAACGAAAGGGTGTGGTTGAACTAATAGCTGCCTAAGGAGGCCACTTATCTTATGTTTATATACAATTATATATCAAGATGTTTTTGCATTTGAAAATGTTTTGAATATGAATGAGCTGCTACTAATTACATCAACGAACAACAAACTAATAACGGTAAAGGTAAACATATCAGATCTGTTAACGTTAGGCTATATAGTCTCTTGTGCATCAGATCCATTTAGGACTACCGATGCATTCTTATCCCTCCATTCCTGTCTTCTTTTGTCATATAGATCCGCTTCATCCTGATCCAGAACCGAGCAGGGAAGACACGTCTAGCCAAGTGGTACATGCAGTTTGATGACGATGAGAAGCAGAAGTTGATTGAGGAAGTGCATGCTGTGGTAACTGTCCGGGATGCAAAGCACACCAACTTTGTGGAGGTATGAGATTAGTCAAATCAGAGTATTATGACCCAGACACACCAAACCGACATTGAAGAACTAGCTGCAACGAAGGCTGACTGATGCCACTTGTGTCACAGACATTTTTTTTTAACTTGAATACACCACAAAGACTACAACCAATGGTTAAGTAGCACGTACGTTCTGTGCCTGCATGAGACCTAGGACTGCAGTCTGATATGAACCATTGTTATGCTACATAAATCAGTGTTTGTCTGCCACTTTCACACCACTTAGATGGCTTTGTAATATAGCTCCTTCTAATCGAGAATATGTCTGATTAAAAAGTTGCAAATGGCACTGGGGTTGTCAGCCCTGGGTCTTTTGCTTGTGGAAGAAGAAAAGAAGAGACCAAGGCGAGAAAATAAGGAGAAAGTACTGAAGGGGCTTTCCCAAAGGCCACGTTGTCATGAAAATATTTGGTTATTGGTATGTTCAGATTGAGAACATTTTGTACATCCCCTCTCTTCTTGTGCACTGATTCACTTAACCAGCTGACCAGCCAATAAGAGTGATTTCTCTCACCGACAGCCCGACGCCAATTCAACATGCTGAATCGGCCGTAAAAGCTGTCGACAAGGCCGACTTGTGGTGCCAACAAAAACTAGGGCCACAGATGGTCACCGATGGCCGACCGTCTGCTCGGTGTGTCTGGGGCTTTATAAGCGTGCATGGCTGTATGATAAGGTTCAGCGTCTTTGGTTGTTTCAAGATTTCAAGACTTTCAGTTTGTCATTTTGAGCAAAGAAACCAAAACGTCAGACATGTGGTTGGATGACTACTGTGTATTACACATTAGAGCCATCAGCCACTTACAATCATGATATACCTGTATAATAATTATAAGACACTTCACATTTCAAAAGGAAAGAAAAAAAAACAATAAATGGGTTATATTCTAGAGGAATTTACCACCCAAAGCAAAAATCTGCTGCTGCTGATCACCTATTGTGACATTTTCTCAAGGAAGTAGTAAAATAAAAAAGCGACTGAAAAGGATCAGCTTAAGCTCAAATAAAGATGAATGTCATTGTCATACTATTTTGGATGATGCTATTGAGAGGTTTTACTTCTCTTGTTTCTACAGTTCAGGAACTTCAAGATCATTTACCGACGCTATGCTGGACTGTACTTCTGCATCTGTGTGGACGTGACAGATAACAACCTAGCATACCTGGAGGGTATCCACAACTTTGTAGAGGTAAAACTTTCTTTCAACACACACACACACACACACACACACACAAGGTGGTACTTCGCAAAGGAGGAATGTCGGTCAATGATTTCCTTAGAATTTCTCATCTACTGTCCAGAGACTCCTTAATATCAAACTTACATTCTTGTGGGAAATGTGGACTTAAAATTAAGTTTAGCGGAGGAAAGTTGGGAATCCATTTGCTCTTAATTGGCTCCCTAAGTGAGCAAGTGCTTGGACTCACTCGGGTGGGGGGGTAATGAGTTAATATGTGAGATTTTCCATATTCTGGGCAAAACGGTATGACATCCCATACACACTATGAATCTCATTCAAAGTTGTTAACAGTAGTACACAGATTGTCAAATTGTCGCAACTTAATGAAATGTGCATGAAATATCACAGTTTAGGCATTTAGCATAACAATGTTTTACACTACAAGTCATAAAAACCTCTGGAATAAGTTGGCATAGTGCAATAAAAAGGAAATTATTTGACAAGATTTGACAATTTTATTTTCAGGGGGTGTAACTATTGACAGTTAGATAGATCAATGTTAGATATTAGGGCAAATCATCTGGAAATAAGCCTTCAGCAACAAAATAACACATTGGTCACACAGACCAGGTCTAATGGTAACTCTGACTATAAGACGGACAACACATTTTATGACCTTAGTGAATATATTTCCATACTGTGGTCGACCTTTTATTCAATATAATCCCAGGTGCACATTTTAGCAATGAGCAGATATTGCGACAAGAAGCTACCCAGCTTTGCAGAATGAATACCGGTACTGTTGTGCACACAAAAGATCTCCATGCAGCAGTGTATGGCACGCAACAATCCGACAAATAAGGACAAGTGATAGTCCATGTCCTTTTCATTGAAAAAGCGTCATGATTGTTATTCACAATAACCGTAATTTCCTCAGTTAAACTAGCCTACATGAAGGAGAAGGTGGAGAACAGATCTCGTGTGTGTGTGTGTGTGTGTGTGTGTGTGTGTGTGTGTGTGTGTGTGTGTGTGTGTGTGTCAAGCAGCTCTCATACAAACGCATCAAATCAAAGAAAGTCTCATGGTGAGAAAGCATCCATTTTTCTTGGATGACAATTTAAAATAACAAGGAGATAAAGCAGTTGTTTTAACATGGCTGTGTGCGCTCATTATGGCCTGAGGCAGCGTAACAGTGCGGCTCACTTCCTGCTCGCTGTCCAAGTCCCAGCAGCCGGAATGTGGACCGTCTTGATGAGAAACGAGGCTCTCAGTGACCTGGAAAGCTGTCACGCCTCCGGCCTGTATTGATCATTGCATCCAATCATAACCTGTCTTCCACACAGCGGCATTTCAATTTGATTATGTCCTGTCACTACTGTAGCTGGTATGCAGGACATTATGTTGTCATGCCGACATCTCTTTCGTGTGTGTGTGTGTGTAGGTAGACAGATTTTTCTGAATAGAAGAACCCAACACATTCATTGAATACAATACAATAACAATACATTAACTTACATGCGTTGCAACTTACTGTACATACATACTTAGGCTGGCTTTACACTGTGAAACTTTCAGGCAACTAGTCGCAGGTTGCAAATTGTATCAAACATAATTTTCATGCAACTTGACATTTACACAAAGCAATTCAAAAATAATCAAGTCTCTTGCAACACAGTACCGTAAATTCCGGACTATAAGCCGCGGCTTTTTTCCCGTTTTTTGGCCCCTGCGGCTTATATAACGGTGCGTCTTATCTATGGATTTTTTCAGAAAAAAAAAAATACAAATAAAATCTCTCTTTTTTAGCACTCTTTCTAACTATAAATCCACTTCTGTTTTAATTTCCTCTCTTGCCCTCTTTTCACCACACCGCGGACACTGTGTGCACTGTAAAAATAAACAACGGTGGTGTTGTGTTATGTTGTTTTGTTGAAATGTTACGGTAATACGGTAAATGGGAGCTTCCTCAAACAGCCATCTCTTTCCCGACAATCCCCTCTGTGCGTGACCACTTACATATGGTAATTACGGTAAGCAAACGGCCACTCGGCCATCAACTCCCTCCCCCGACTACCAGGAGAAAATCACAAACTTCGGCGAATTCACACAAAGGAAGATCAAGGAATATTCCATCGAACCGGAGCAGATCATAAATATGGATGAAGTGCCTTTGACGTTCGACCTGCCACTCACTCGGACTGTTAACAAGAAGCGCCCTGGAGGATTCTTTCACCAAAAAAAAGCTTTGCTCGTTCTCGACAGCATGAGAACGAGCAGTAGAAGCAACACTCTCACTTACCATGGGGAAGGTACGCAGAAATTCACACGACGCAGCTTTCAAGTTGAAAGCAGTCAATCTCGCATTAAAAGAGGGAAACAGAGCAGCCGCGCGTAACCTGGGCATCGATGAGTCAATGGTGAGGCGTTGGACGGTGCAGCAGGAGGAACTGTCTCAGCACGGAATATTATAGGAGTGTGAAAACATCCACAATCACCAACGGGTTCCAAAACGCTGGACTGCTGCGGGATGAAGAGGATGACGCCGCCACAGCTGGCGCTGAGGGCCATCAGAGGCTTCAGAGGCTGTTCGATGCCGACAGTGACGAAGAGGAGTTCGTTGGTTTTGAGTGACAATGAAGGAGAGAGGAGAGTGGTTGACGAAGCCACCCTGAACCTGTTCGTTTCCGACACTGAAGATGAGGACTTTGGTGGTTTCAGTACGCAGGAAGAAGAGGAAGACGAGGATTAGTGACTTGACTTCTCTGGTTACAGGTTTGCTGCACATATAGCCTATTGTTGTGTGATTTTGTCTGGGGATTAGTGACCTGACTTTTGTTTTGTTTTGTTGAAATGTTAATAAATGGGAGCTTCCCCAAACAGCCATCTCTTTCCCGACATTCCTCTCTGTGCACGAACCCTTTCATATGGTAATTAAACATCAAAACACCCGCGGCTTATAGACCGGTGCGGCTTATAGAAGAAAAAAATAGTCAATTTTGGTCCCGCGGCTTATAGACCGGTGCGTCTTATAGTCCGGAATTTACGGTAGTTTGTTTCACTAAAACAAGCTAGCTAGATGTTTCATCTGTCATTGTTTTTCCATCAGCATTTTGCATGAAACGAGTTTCACAAAGTAGAGAGTTTTGAAACTGTTGCAGCTGAGTTTCAGACATGTTTCAAGTGTGTTGCAGAGGGCTTTAGACCATGCAAATCATTTGCAACTTAGTTTCCCCCAAGTTTCAACCAACTAAAGTGGCGTGAAAGTTTCCCCTTGTAAAAGGCAGCCTTACACCACAGGTTCCCCTACAGAGTAGATGAGCTGATCAGATTTTGGACCACCTTGCTGTCCTTGATGTTTTGAGATGCAAAATTCACATTAATACCACTTGTGTTATTTGAAGACAAGCATGTAGAGATATATACATTATAAAACACAGTTTTATGCAACATTGCAGTTTTTGATGCTTAATATACATCATGGTGGTTAAGGCAGGACATAGGCAGCTCAAGTGGCTCTTTATGACTTGGGGTTCTTACACACCGGGAGTGTTATTTTCGTGCGATTAATTCGCACGTCAATAATATTTCTCGAGCCTATATCAGTCAATGCAACCGTGCATACCAACAGCAAAGTTTCGCTGAGCGTTATTGTGGTGTTTATTTTTTCGGACCACGGTCGAATTTGCGTCCAACGTGTACACATCTGTTGCTGTGATTGACAGGTGGGTCAAAAAATTCGCATCGCAATTTCATTCTAAAGGCTGCCTTTAGAATGCACAAACTGAAATGATGAGAGCTTGAAGTGGGACTTTGGCGGAGACAAACAAGCCATTTTCTCTCCGTAGCCCTCAGGACTCAGGAGTAGGGATGTTCATTTTGAAAATTTTCCAAAATCGATAATCGGTGAATATTAACGATCAATTATCGATCATCGATTTTATTAATACTTAGAAAATTTTCAATTTTTTTTTTTTTTTTTTTTTTTTTTTTACAAAATGAATGCCTATGGCAGAAAATACGAAAGACAACGTGTTCTCCTCAATGAACTCTTTATTTCAATGTGTCTCCTCTCCAACACTGCTGTCCCCGGCGCATGCCGGTGTGAATTTCCCATGTTTAAAACAGTTTTGTTGGCACAAAGGCCCGTGCCCAGCCAGAAAACTAGAGACTATATGAAGCTCCACCTCACGTTAGTCGGCTGTGCAATGGAGTGGGGCGAGGAGGAACGAATTCCACCCAAACCTAGTCAATTTTTTTTTTTTTTTTTTTATAATTAAAAAATCGATCCAAATGCCACAGGATCGATTCCAATCCTTAACGATCGATTTTCGATTTTCGATAATTGATGAACATCCCTACTCAGGAGTGGAGGTCATTCTGGGCAATGTAATGTTTGACTATGAAGGAATGCATGCACGTGCATTCTGAAATGCTCTGTACAGTCTTAACTCGTCATTTTAAAGCCTGTGATTGCATGCATCAACAAATTCAAACAAATAAGCATGATCAAATATTTACTGTGATTATTCTTTTTAACTCGTCGTCGTACCCATGTGGTCGACTGTTTGGTTGGCCAATCTGAAGTTGACCTCCACAGCAGCTTGTCCTCCATGGCAAGGCTTAACATATTCTTGACCAGGGGTCAATAATTAGTATACCACACGCTGAACATTTATCTCTGAGGGAACAAGACCAGAAGAGAACTACATTAATTTTAATTTGAAGCTTTTTTTAAATGAATGTCCCTGTAGTGGAAATTTGCCTTAAACTATTACATGCTTGTTAAGTGGGTTCTGTTACCAATGTCAATGGATTTCTGCACTAATGCACCACATTAAGCAACACAGTACTATCTTTATCCACTCTCAAAAGTCTTCTATTCTCTATTCTGTTATCTGCCGACTGCTATCTGATGGAATTAAACCCTTCAATTTCACCCCTATTACTCTTTTCTCTCTAGGTGCTGAATGAGTATTTTCACAACGTGTGCGAATTGGACCTTGTGTTCAACTTCTACAAGGTAAGCACATCGAGAGCTTCTTTTTCCCCCCACAGTCAGCAGAGATAGCACATTTCTAAACACAAATAAACACCCTGATTAGACAGCAGCGACAGAGGAGCAAAGCACTGTCTTCTGCTTAAAGTGGTGCCATGGCAACGGGTATGTAATTATATGTAATAAAGTACAGCAATAATTCAATTAGATCCATCTACATCATTTTGGCGGGGCTGGGGAATATATCTTCCTCTGAAAGAAATGCCACGCAATTAACACTTCTGAAGGCCATCCTGACCTAAGGTGTTTGTGAACATCCACCCACGCGCGCTGAACTTTTAACGAAGCACCACCCACGTTTGTGTGTCACCTCGCTGGTTGATAATCGGAAAATATCGGTAACACACGGGAAACCTCTAATTTCAGCACGACCTCTCCTTCACAACAACTGATCCTAGTGCTGCTCATACTGTAGGCCTACACTCTTATGAGCTGAGTCACGCACCTCACTTGTGTACGTTGACAGAGTGTGAGAATAGTCTCATAATGTGCATGTGTTTATGGATCTTTGCACACGTGTAAAGCAGCACGGCTGTTCTGCCATTGTGTTCATCATAATGATGTACAGTAGCTACTCTTAGCAACACGAAACCCATCAGTTTGTCATTTCTATGCTTTGATGACATACAGTGGGTGCTGAGCAATGATGACCAGTGGTTAGCTGATGAGTATTTACAGTTTTTTAATATGTGCAGTAGGGCTGGGCGATTTGGACAAAATCAAACACCACAATACTTTTGACCAAATACCTCGATATCGATATTGCGACGATATTGTAGGGATGACTATAAGTGCTGTCACAAAATATTTACCCAATGAGATTTTTGATCAACATCAGTAAATGTGGATATAATGACTAAGTGGGTAAAGGCAAATAATAGAAAAGCTAGAACAGTCTGGTAAGTTCAGAAAATGACATCACTTTAATGGACTTTACTGCAATGCAGCCTTAAAAGCCAGGAAAAGACAACACTTAGAATATCCCAAATCTAAGACGATATCTAGTCTCACATCACGATATTGATACAATATTATCGATATATTGCCCATCCCTAATGTGTAAGGAAAATAGTCAGTTTGCTTCTAGTTCCATCAATGTTACATGTATTGGGATTCAATTTTAATATTCTCTATTTTAGTGTTTAATGGACCTTATTGGTGCATTCCCATCTGTTTTCTGGTTTTCACATTGTTCAACCATCTCTGACCTCTAACCTGTCTAAGCTAACCTGTCTCTCCACTTCAGGTGTACACAGTGGTGGATGAGATGTTCCTGGCAGGAGAGATCAGGGAGACCAGTCAGACCAAGGTCCTCAAGCAGCTCCTCATGCTCCAGTCGCTTGAGTAGGGACCAGATGACCACGCCCACTGGAACTAATTCCCTCCCCCGGCTCCTAAACTAACCCGCCCCTCTCATTTCCCTGCCTCTCTGGAGCAGGCTCCACCCCTTACAGAACTTGGATGGGGGGATCTTCAGAAATAGAAATACACAATATTGTTTACATTATGGATATATCATGTAGAGTTCAAGTAATCTGTTTGTTATAGCAATCTAAATGCTGTGCAATTTCCAATATTCTGGAACTGGATCTTCACTGAATAACTTGCCCAAAGGCTGTGTATTTCAATATGTTGCAGCTACGTATGGCCCCTGGCATTTCAGATCCTTTATTAACTACAGTCCAACCACAGTTACTACAATCAACTTTAAAAACTATTCACTTTTACCAAAGCCAGCAGCTGCAGCAGTAATTTCACATTAAGTAGCCAGCTTTTGCAGTCATTACTGGGCATCGTGGTGGAAACAGAGAGAGAGATCGGGACTCCCTAAAAACACGGTATTTCATGCCTTAAGTCCTGCGTCACAGTGTTGTGTGCCTGATGTGCGTTCTCGTCGGATCGCATCGGGTCACACGACTTTTACAGAGTTCCCACGGGTCCTTGAAAGTTTGAATTTTAAAAATAAAAATCAAGGCATTCAAAGTTTTTGAAAATAGACATGGCGTCATTGAAAGTGCTTGAATTGAGGGTTTTTCCTGCATAGAGAATTACGAGCGGGCCACCTCCGTCAGCTCTCGACAAGCAAACTATTTTCGAACAAGCGTTGCAGTCGGTGGATTTCCGTCATTTGCACTCGCAGCACAGTCGAGAAGTGTTCACACATTCAAGCCTCTCTTTTTAATTGTCTGTGAGTTTCTGCCAATTTTCATTATAAAAATTCTCAAGGTTGTAACGGTAATTCACCTTGACCCACGTCTTAAACTATCTCGTGTTGGGTCCTTCAATTTAAGGAATTGGGGCCTTGAAAGTCCTTGAATTTGATGTTGAAGGAGGTGTGGGAACCCTGCTTTAACGACAGCCATAATGGTAAGCTTGCTCTAACCATAACCTCCGTGACCCATGCCTCAACCCAGCCACTTCCTCTGCCTTAAACCCAGAGCACGGGCTGAGACCGGCAAAGCCACGCCCGTTCGGGTGAAGTACCGTGTTTTTAGTGAGTCCCGACTCCGAGAGAGATCCACCACTCTGGCACCACCCTCTCCCCTCCCCCTTCTGCCTCCACACTTCTCATAACCCTCAACCCTTCATTTAATGGCACTACTGTCGCTAACAAGCACCATGTATTTGAGAGCAACTGCCTATAATGATCCATATGTGTAGTAGAGCACAATAGCTTCACAGCCAACCTCCAACCCGATTGCATGAAAACCATGCAAACAAAGATCTTGCCAGACTGCTGGACTTGTCATGGCTCCAGTGCATTTTATACCTGGGTTCAAGGTACAAGTAAACAGCTAGAAAGCCCTTTACAGCAATTGACTCACCGCGGTAAGTTGGTAATTCAGTGGAGGGTACTTGTGATGAGAGCTCATTTGACAGTGTGTTATGCCAACCTGTGCTGTGTGGGACGACCCAGCTGCTTCTGCTCAACACTGGGTTATGGTGTTTTAGATGGCTAAGATCTGTAGGTTGTAATCAGTTTGATTGCATCTCAAAACATCGAGGTGATTATGTGCAACTCTAAAATAAATGGTGCGTGTTGGTCACACTTTAATCAACACTTAAAACACTTAAAACATGAATGCACCCAAATGCTCATAGATGATAAGGAGTCCTACAGTATCCAATGGGAATGGAAATGTTTTCGGTGGAAAAGGAAAGTATATTTTACATAAGGCAGTACTGTGAAGTTTGCTTTGTATGGCGTGTGTACATACAGTATATCTTACATATTTGTATTAGTGTGAAACTAACATGTTCATTCCAGAATTTTAATGTTTCGTGTCCACTGTATGACCTGTTAAATATGAGATCAGTATGATTTTCGATTCTCTTAGTATCGCATACTCGGACAAAATTAATTGGCTTTGTAAATGAGAAACCTGGACAGTCACTTCTATTAATTCCCAATCTTTGGAGTTGAAGGTCTGTGATACTACCTGCCATACTCTAATTTTAACCGTGTCTTGTCATGAAGGCATAAGTGGTTTCACATGTTACTGTTGTTGAATTTTTGTATGATTCTTTTTTTATGATTTGGATTTAGTGAAAGATGTACTACTTCCCCCTCTCGTCCACCTGTGAGTTTGTTGATGAAAGATGTGTTTATATGTAATACTCTCTCTTGTTCAATTGCCCACATCAGTTTATTCCAGTCTGTGTATATAATAAAAAAAATAAGTGCTTAATAATGAGACACTTTATGCCTACGCTGGACCCAGATTTTTCTAATCCCATCAAAATTGACATTTTCTTATTTGCATTGCCTGAGATAGTGATGTAATTTTCCTGCATCTACATACATCCAGATTTGTTATTCTATATGGATCAGCCCTCAACAAGAACGAGGAGGATATTGTGCAAATAACTGATAGTACCTCATGAGGTATCATATTTGACTTCAGTGCATAAAGTCTTCCAATACGGTAACCTGAGTGTTTGCTGTCATGGATTCAGCACCATCTAGTGGCAAAACCATGCAGAGTTATTCCATGGTAAATTATACAATCTGGTTATGAGGTCATTTCAACGGCCTGCCTAGGATCAATACATCAGTCGATATATCCCCTTCAGCTACATTAAACCACTCTGGCTGTTACTCCATCGACCCAGCAACATGAATCCAGACAACTGGACACAGAGGGCATTTACTCTTCATCATATGAATCCTCTGATGATCCTAACCCCACCCTGACTTTGAGGGACACTGCAGACAAATGAAAATACAGAATTTGGATAAAAGTCTATTGTTACATTTATGAGCTATTTAATTCATCTGGCTATCCATTTGTTGTGTAATTTCTCATTGCTCACATTGGAGCACATCAGTGAGAGGATTACCAATACTCAAGATCTGATCCAACTCCCCCCTAGGCTACAAATTTGGATGAGCACTTAAACAGAAACCTAGTTTAGATGTCAGAGACTAGACAGAGATTAAAAAAAAACATCCAGGATGAGATATTAACTTAAAAAACAAGCAGTTTACTGGGAATTCCATTCATTACAATCAATGAGCAATAATCACCCTTGATAGACAAATTAAATCTTATTTACAGCATAGATTGCTCAAGATGTACAGTAGTTGAGTTGATTATATAGCATTAGTTACTAAGAAACAACTGAGTTGGATTGCACTCATCGTTGCATCGAGTCCAGACAGAATGATGCCGATACAGCTGTTTTGTTGACTGCAGTTAAAATGCAAAGTATATATATATTTTAATACAAAGTAGCTCTGACTCTTTCAACAGTAGTCAACTAATTTAGATGAAGCGGCTGTAGTAGAGTGCTTTCAACAGCTTATGAATAAGAGTGATCGAGAGTTGTTGACAGGCTCCTCAGGAAGTCAACATCCTCTCCCTCCTGTCATCACCTCTACAACAGCGGTAAGCAATAAAAAAGTCAAGCCTCAGATGGCAGAGGACTTATCACAGCAGTTCTCGCCTTCTGACAGCAGAGGAAGAAAGCAAGAAAAAACAAAAGCACTCAGTTGTTCTTTAGTAAGAAATGATAAACATCTACAATTAAAATCTTTATTACAGTATACATTTCAAGTAAAATAAAAATGTACAATTCTATAGTTACAGCATATTAACAAAACGAAAATGAAAATTCAAAAGTAAAAGTGCACTTGCAGAAGGAGACACATTTTCACACAAAGCAAATATTTTTCTTTTAAAAAAACAAAAACAAAAAAACTTTTTTTGAGCGGTCTGTCTTGCGATGTCATATACTATCTTCCTCCCCCTAAGTGTGCTGCCTCACTGGAGCCTGAAAAGCATTATGGTTGGGTCTAGGCGGGCACATGCTAACACTTGAGAGAAAGACATGAGAAATGGATACGCGGGCAGTTTGTCTCCTCTCTGCTGAGTCGGTGTGTGACCCGCTCTCTGTGGTTCTGACAGAAGCAGCAGCAGTGCCTGTGAGTGACTCAAGAGCAGGGTGGGAGCTTGGGATGTTTTTACAGTGAAGTTTTTTAACTCGCAACCTCAATCTCTTCCAACTCCACCACAAACCCCCAGTCAGTGATACATGGAAAGAGGAAACCATATTGCAGTGGAGTGGAAATCCCCCTTTCTCTCTGGGGCAACACGGGGTCTGTTCTGACTTGACGGGAAAACATCTGGGTCGACTACGAACCCAGCGACGACGACGACGCACAGCGGCGAGGACCGCCGCTTTTGTGCTGGAGAAAGATTAGCGACAGCTAATCGGGGACGATGAAAACAGAACCTCCGATTTTATCAAAGTTTTCTCGCACCCTCCCATTAAACAGCAACGAGCCCATATGACTAAACTGACTGGGTGGCCTGAATGTTTCCCCACGCGCGCACTGAGGCAAAACCACGCATGTGGTTTCCTGTGACCTTCCTTGTATGTGCATGTAGAGCAGCATTCAATTAAAAGCAGGGCAGGGGTGAAGGGGAGGGGAAAGAGCCAGGCAGGAGGAGGCGGCAGAGACATGGTTAGTTTAACCCTCCACTGTGACAGGGCCAGAGACACAGGGACTTAACATGAGCTGGGGTGAGCATGGGGAATCAGATAAATACAAAACATTTGACTTTGTGACCTTTGGAGTAAAATAAATAGCAACATTTCTCTCTCATTTTGTGTGTGCTTTCAACATGAGCAGCACAGGTTTGCCTGTGTGGTGAGTGGAGTGACAGGACCGTTCCCTTTGGAGGCACCGCTGACCGCTTTTAGAGACATGGCGACTGGGAATAATATACACCCACAATATCACGTGTGTAACGAAGGCCGATTCTCTACGTCATAATAGTACAGTTCAACGCAAACCAATAAACAAAGCATTCGACAGACCCAAGATCACTTCAGATGCAGTAAAATACCTGATACATTTGGGCCTCGATGATTGAAAAGACCTGGCGCCATATCTTACAGGCACAAAGTGCAAGGGCAAATCTTTGCTACTTTCTAGTACTCAAAATCTTCATTTTTTTCCTTTTAATTACCACTGGCTCACTGAAACACGTCCTTTGATGTACTGACCCTGAGATTTTGAGTGCTAGAGACTAGCAAAGATTTGCACTTGGGCGTAATATATAGTCTGTTATGTACACCAACACCCACAAATTAGCTGCAATTTACACCAGATCTCAAGAGAATTATTAGACAACTGCAGGAACCTTGACAAAGATTTACAGTATGTGGTTTTGAATATATCTATAAACCAAAATCTTGTGCATGTTGGCGTAAATTGAGGCGCTAGTTGGAGGACACATTTAGACCCATCTGTTTATCACGTTACAAATGACAGGTTGAATTGAAGAGGCGCGCTCTTCAGTGCAAAATAAATGAGGGTTCAAATATGGGTTAATAAAATGCTAAATATCACCGTGTGCCTCTATGAATGTTAAAACTCAAAAAGGTGCTGAACAAGCTAAATCATGACATCCTTCCCAGATAGCTTGAATGATAAATATATGCAAAAACGTATGAATGATATTCAGGTACAGACAGTGGTGTGTGTGTATGTGAGAAAGCATCGCTGAGCAGGTGTTACTAAAAATCAGGAGAGGGATTAAAAAAACACAGTAGGACAGCCCATACACTTAACCCTTGACACCTCCTCATCTGGTAATTAACTGAGAAACTATCTTCTCTCTTCTCTTCTTTAAGATCCCAGCACATTCACACTGAGGGGTTTCCTTGCCCAGAACGCAGGGGCAGGGGTGTCCTCCCCAGGCAAGAAGTGGACATTCTTACCAGAGGTCAGGGGTCAGGGGTCGCAGTGGTCTCCATGACCACTGATCCAGGTGATGTGAGGTGTGTGAGACGGAAGAGATGAAGGTCCCGCACACCCAAAACCACCTGGAGCTGAGAAGTGGGAAGAGAGAGGAGATGAGAAGAGCTACAATACCATCACTGACTTGCATTGATCAATATCATGTAGGGATGGGACAATATTTCAGAATTAGGGATTACGTAAAAAAAATATCTACGTTTGTTATATATATAATATGCTACATTGATGAAATAAGCATATCGTCCCATCCCTATCAATTAATCGGGATATAATCTCTGATGGAAAACGTAGCACGATTAGCATGCTGAGCTGATAGTGATACTCTCTAGCATTACACTGACTGACCTGTAAGGGACGTCCTGCATGCGTGGGCCTGTGGGTGGCGGTGAGGGTGGCGCCCCGGGCCCTAGCAGCTACACTGCTGCTTATTCTGTGTGGCGGCGCCTCTCGGCTGCCGCAGCTGCCTCAAGGAGGCGTCTCCATACTGGATACCTGAGCCCATCCTCTCTGGGTCCAGCTCACCTTTCAAACACACAGTGGTGAGGACTGTCAGCGATGAAGACAAACACACTGTAGTGTACACACACACACACACACACACACACACACACACACACACACACACACACACACCCTTAACAGCACATTCGCAAGGCTGCATGCGTGCACGGAAGTGAACACACACAGAGTCAACACAAAGATGAGGACAATGAACATGCAAAAAAAAAAAAAAAAAAAATCTGCATAATCACACAGCAACTTGAAACTCAGACACACCTTATTACCAAACAAGTGGAGCTTTGTACCTGATTCTATCTTGTTGAGGATGGTGCGGGCGCACTTCAGGAAACCCTCTTCTACATTCTCCCCTGTCAGAGCGCTGGTCTCCAGGAACATCAGCTCTGCACAGGCAGACACACATTCAGGGTGGAGGAGAGAGAGAGAGGGAGAGATAGAGAGAGAGAGAAGAGAGAGAGAGAGAGAGAGAGAGAGAGAGAGATAGAGATAGAGGCACAAAAGGCAGAGTGGAGAGGGGAAAGGAAGAAAGTGAGAATTAGAGGAGATATAGAGCTGAGGAAATCTAAGAGACTGTGCATCTGATGTCAGTTACCGTTCTCCTGAGCAAAGCGCGAGGCCTCCAGGAAGGTCACCTCTCTGTCTGCGTCCAGGTCCTTCTTGTTGCCACACAGGATGATCACTATGTTGGGGCTGGCCAGCGTCCGGGCGTCCGTCAGCCAGTTGGTCAGGGCATTATATGTCTCCCGGCTGCAGGACAAGACGGCACCGAAGAGCGTATCAAAACTATGGATACAGCCACCATGACATCATGCATTGGTTTGTGGACTCATGTTTTGAAGCCTTGAGTTTGGTCGTCACCATCGTGTTTTTTTTTAGGACAGAGCTACCTGCTATTGGGACCATAATTTACAAAATGATCATGCTGTATTGAAGAAGACTTGAAACTAGCAGCAATCAAGACCATGAACTCGTTAGGAAAGTGTTAATTGAGGTAATGAATCAAGTGAGAAGTCGGGGTCATTTTCCCATTGACTTCTATACAACCAGACTTCTTTTTGTAGCCAATAGACTGTATAAACGCGGGTGAGTTATATAAAAGAGTCTGCCGGACAGTGATGTCATACAGAGAACTTGTTTTGGCTTGAAGCCACCCGTCACCATGGCGACAGGACGGTGGTGTCCATGGCAGCACGAGGTGAGCAGGAGGGTGTGGCTCTGCAGAAATGATGTCTAACAGCTGCGGTCAGACGCAGCCCAAAAGATGACCTCACTTCTGCTCACAATCCTGCACAGATCCTGCACAGACTGGGTCTCGATCACCCACTCTCTCCCTCATCCACACACATCCACACACTTTGCTGTCTGTATTCCTGCTTTCACCTACACAACATTGATAAATGTTAAAGATGTCTCCATCTCCCCTTCTCTCCCTCATGCCCCCCCTGCACTTTTCTCCATCCACTCTCCCAGGTGACACTTTCTCTAATGGACTTTTGATTTCCCCGGGCTGCTGCTGCCTTCCAGAAGATACTACTATATTACATCTCCTGCCACTCTTCTGCACCCTAACCCACACACCCACACACCTACAATCCTACATTGGTACAAACACAAACTCTATTACATTCCTGTCACTCAGCATTCACACATTCACTCCATCTTGATTACACAACACTTCTATCGCAACTTGGAGCTTCCAAAACTAAACCGTGTGACTGGGTGCTGGCAGTCATATCACTATTTTTTTGAGTTTGAGTTTTTTATTCACACATATGCATAAAATAACAACATTGGAACTAATGAATAATGCATATATGCACTATGTCTGTCTCTGCACAGAATAAACTAAACTACACACATTCTGGAGATGGTGTTGACATGGTATAGCGCTTTATTACACTGCACAGACATAAACCACAAATATAACGCTAATACAAAAGATTACAATATGGACGTTTTTGAATCACAGCACAAGTATGGTAACTACTCACAAATTTCACAGGTCAGAAAGTGTCAGTTAATTTGACTGGAAGTCCAGGCAGATCCATGTCATGGATGTGCAAGGCAAAAACATTCACATTTATAGTCAAGGTGGAAAAAATGTGTTTGGCCCAGCAGCTAGTTATCTCCACGTGTGATACACACCAGTCTGAATGGGCACTAAAAGCTGGCAGGAAAATTACCACTAGCCAGATGCTTGTGCAGGTGAGCTTATATACCAGCCACTTAGGCAGGTAAGCAACCATGTTTCAGAGATCGTTTGTGTGTTGTGATTGGTGATTTACCAGCAACTGTGGCCTCTAGACCAAAAAAAGTATTTCCTGGCCTGACTACGAGAGTGAGTGAGTTAATAAATACATTTTGCTTGACACAAACGTGGTACTTTTCTGTTAAGGAGAGGCAGTGTGAACGCAGCCAGCGATGGATTTACCTGGTGATGTCGTAGACGAGCAGCGCCCCGGCCGCACCTCGGTAGTAGCTGCGGGTCACAGAACTGCGGAGGGAGGACAGAAGGTTTCATAACATAACATCATAACATCACCTACTCAAACTAACCATCAATGACAGAAGACAATGGGTCTGTGATTGGTTGGAAATAGCTTGGATGTGGATAGTGACTGACAAATGCTCTCCATTCTTAACAAATGCAGTCAAGCTGCCTTGGAGTAAGCCACTTAAACGTACATTCAGCAATGTTTTTGTGTTAAAATAAGTGTTAAATGGCTCTATATTCTAACAGCAATCACTGAAATAGAGTGTTTGGTCAGTGACTTGAAACCCCCAACCCCCCGCTGTCCTCTCTCTCTCTCCTGTAGTTCTGCATGCAGGGCGGATGTATCTCCGCAACTTGGATAGTTTGAGGTCGGCGCCAATTTTGATCCAATCAGAGAAAAGGTGACATTTTGTGGGAAACGGAAGGCCAATGCTGCCATCAGTGAGTCTCTATGAGTTACAGTTGTGGAGATACGTCCGCCCTGCCTGCAGGACTACAGGAGAGAGATAGAGGACAGCGGGGGGTTGGGGGTTTCAAGTCACTGACCCAACACTCTATTTCAGTGATTGCTGTCAGAATATAGAGCCATTTAACACAGAAACATCACTGAATGTACCTTTAATAACTCTCAGTGATCAGTGGCACAAGACTGGGGCTGCACTGGGCATCTCCTGGGCATGATGAATGAGTGTGACCGTGACAGTGTGAATGTGAAAGTTCTCTTCAGGTCAGGGTTTGCCACACGCTGAGCAGGCTGTAGAAGGAGTTTACCGGAATCGCTCTTGCCCGGCGGTGTCCCAGATCTGCAGTTTGACCGTCTTTCCGCCGACATTGACCACTCTGGACCCAAACTCCACCCCGATGGTGTGGTTGGAGTCCTGCTTGACTGCATCAGGACAGGTGGACAGTGACGAGGGGAGACAGAGAGGACATAGAAAAGCAGAACAGTAACTTTAGCGTATGCCTTTCATCATGTCCCCAAAACAAAAAAGTTATGGAGAGACTGTTTCGGCAGGGTGTTTTATCCTGGCAAAAGAGAGAGTGAAGTCTTATCATTTAACCCAACAGGTGGCGCACTGCCATAAAGACAGACCTTCCAACTCAGTTCTCAGAGTCTTAGTTCTGATCTATAATATGTTGGTGTGTTGTGCTTGTTTCAAAGACACGAGTGGGTATCTTCAAACAGCTCATATCCATATCAGAGGACTAGTGAGTCCCTAAGAGATTAACACTGTCAAAAAACCTCCTCCTGCTTTCACTCCACTGACAGCACTGGGCCCTGGCACGTCTTTAATTAATTTGAGCGTGTGTGTGAGCGTGTGTGTGTGTGTGTGTGTGTGTGTGTGTGTGTGTGTGTGTGTGTGTGTGCGCGTGCGCGCATGCGTGTGTGCAGCGCGTTTCACTTTCAAATTATTCACCATATAGCTTAAAAGATAAGATTAAACTGGAGAAATGCGTTGGACTTCACAGCTACATTCATGCTTAGAGCGGCTCAATCATGGCTAAAATGATGTTGTGATATTGTGATAAATATTATTATCCATGATTGGCATGAGGAGGAAACCATTTTTAGACTTTTTTGCATCTTATGTCAACATCTTCACTATTTTCAAGGACAAGGCACATTTTAAATCAAATGGTTTTAATAGTGCAGATATGATACTTCATGTGCTTACTTAACCGGCATTAATAACTGGTTCTGCTACATCACAAAATTTTTTACTTCATTAAAAAAAAAAGTTTCAAAATGTACTGTAGGTTTTCTGAAGTTTAACCTAAGAAAAGAAATGGCCTGGACAATGTTAGTAGCTTCCAAACCAAATACTTACTTTCCTTGTTAAAATAAATTAAACGAGCATCATTAACATTCCCTGTGAGTATTGGTAAGTCTTTCACATTATGAGAGAGGTGCTGCACTGCTCTGTCCTGTTCCTCCAGTCCAGATTCTAAGAGAGTATTTAGAGTTATGTGGGCCCAACGTGAACAATCTGGACAGAGTAGACACAGTCCTGCTTGAATTCTCCATAGAGGTCAATGAATAACTCAGCCTGGAGGGCCTGGCTGAAAAAGTGCAGTAGAAATTAGTCTAACCTCACAGTAGGGAGAGGTGTTACTTATGCGCTATATGCACTATATTTAACAAATCATCAGTAAACTCTTAAGCAGTATTATTGAGCATATATTCTAGGCTGAGTGGAAAAACGATGAATCTGTATTCATGTGTGAGGTATGGAATTATGTAGTTACTGTAATGCAGCCAGTCATGTGAGTCATAAGCTTTTATGAGGGGACACTTACACTTGCTCTCAATGAACTGGTGGAGGAGGCACGATTTCCCCGCCCCAGCACTGCCAATCACCAGGAATTTAAACAGGAAGTCTGGAAGCAAAGGAGAAGAAGGTAGAAATCAATGCAACAGAATCAGGGGAGAACAGAAACGTGCCGGTCTTTGCTCTCCAATCCTCAGATTTTCTTTTAATCCCACCTGAGATACTACAGTCAGTGTCCAACAACCCCAGATTAGCCAACTAATCACTAAACCCTGCATGTGAAGTATAACGTGCTCCTTCTGAATCCAATTGAATTCGCTCAGTAGCCTTATTTGTGCTAAGTGGAGAAAGGGCTGTGGGTGGAGCCTTGAACAAGCAGCAGCACAAAACTCAGTGTTCATAGAGCTTTTGAACAGTCAAATTAAAGCACTTTCCGGGCATTGAGAGAGCAGATGACGCGGGTGGAGCGGAGCTGAACAGAAAAATGGCCCCTTTCATTTCGGAGCCCAGAGTCAGTCAATCCAGCTCCGGTCCACTTTTTTGTGATCCGCTCCGTGTCTTGTGTGAAACGCCAGGAGACAATAAATAATGACGACGGGATCATCTCACTGTCACTGTATTAAAAGATTGATGTTTTACATGAGTGCTTGTATAGAAATGAAACACCCGATTATGTTGAAAATCAAGCACTTTTTTCAAGGAGTACTGTATATTCAAATTTAGCACTTAAGACTTTGTAGGAATCTTGAAAACAACACAACAGGTCATTAGAATGAAGCCACGGGGTTTGCATCATCTGAGCTACTAGACGTGGCTTAAGATGATAAGAGTGACTAGCGTGGGACTGAGTGAGCGTGGCCAGCTGGGTGTGCAGATGTTGTTGGTGTGTCGTGTGTGAAGCGGGTTCCTGCTCTAAGTCTGGAGAGTACTACAACCCCTCCTACACAGATGACCCCCTGACCCCGACCCCGGCCCGAGCCCAAACGAGCGGAGCCCTGACGTGCAAGGCCACTCGCAGCCTAAAGGCAGCCCTTTGTGTGCTGTGACCACAGACAGGGCAAAGGACATTTGCATGCGTAGGCTGTGTTACGACCTGATCCATGAGATATGAAACAATATGAGGATTGAGGAGAGGGGGAGAGCTGAGGGTGTGTGTATGTGGGCGTGTGTGTGTGTGTGTGTGTGTGTGTGTGTGTGTGTGTGTGTGTGTGTGTGTGTGTGTGTGTGTGTGTGTGTGTGTGTGTGTGTGTGTGTGTGTGTGTGTGTAAAAGAGAGAGATGTGTGAATCAGTGTGAGTGACATGCATAGAGAAGTGTGGACAATAACAGAAAAGCAGAGAGCCGGTCTGACGGATTCAGACCAAATCAACAAAACAACAAAAAATGCAAGGTCCTGCAGCGGAAAAGTGGAAACCGACTCAACTTTTGGAGAAACGCAACCAGAGATGGTGGATTATAGAGACAGTGCATTCCAGGCTCCGCCAACAGTATGAAATAGCATTCTTCCAGTCTCCTAAATGGCAGCTTGTGATTGGCTCTTTCTCCATGTTATGAAACCTCATTGGCTCCTAAAGCATCTGGCATACTCTTCGCACACAGGCTGGAGGCGGGGCTCCGAGGAGGGCGCACGCACTCTGCGCGGGCCGAAACAGCACATAGTCAGTGCGCAGCTCGCTCCTCCCACCCCCTCCGCCTGTGGAAGCTCCAGGGGAAAATGGCGGCGATTAGTGCCAGGAATGAAATTGAATGTAACGTTCCCAATTCTATGTATTAAATTTAAAAAAACGACCCTCAACATTTGGGAAGGCTAAGCCACACAACTACGGTAGTTCGTTATAATCGAACGTCATGCTTCGAGGGCGACTTTACGACGATGAGGACTCAATCACAGCAGATATCCGCTGATAGCCTACCCACGGAGATCTCACAGGCACAGGCAGCAAAACCCGACGCGCTGATAGAAAAATCTCCATGGACGCGCCGCACTGCGCTCAGGCCTCGCCCCCCGACACGCCCCGTGCGATGACGTCAAAATCGCCGCGCACCCTATGCGCTTGGCTGGGCGCCAAGAGTATGCCACAGGCTTAAGTCTCCTAAGGGGGCGTGGCAGTGGCGAAACAGATACAATAACAGGAAGTGACTGGAAGTTGCAGTCTCGATTATTCATCGTCTCTGACGCAACCCGACATCAGGCTGCGGTGACTAATCACGTCAACGACGCCCACACACACACACACACACACACACACACACACACACACACACACACACACACACACTCTGCTCTGTTTCACTCTCACTCTCTGCCTATTCCATTCACACTTCCTTTTTCTTCTGTCATTTTCCCCTCTCTCATTTTCCACCATGGGAAGAACCCATGTGTCACGTTTTGTCCCGCATGTCAGTTCATTTGAATGACATCTCCAGCCCGCTGTTTACTGAGCAACTGTGGAGACAGAAGAGAGACTGACTTCCACCGACTGCAGTGATCCTAAATGACTGAATGATTAGAAGAACATTATTGGCAGAAGTGTGTGTCGGTTTGTCTTCATTCGCCAAGAGCTGGTGTCAGAAGAACGATATGCTACATTAGCCCTGTGTGTGTGTGTGCGCGTGTGTGTAGTGACACTCCACACACACACAGATGCACGATGCATCGCCTGAATTGGTGAACGCAGGCTAAAGGGGCTGACACACTGGGAGAACTACAAAGAACGAGTAGCGACTGTCGCGTCGCCTCACGTCGCCTTTGTCGGAGCCAAAAAGTTGCACTTGAACACACCGCAAAGACTACAGCTGACGGTCAACTAGCACGTGCGTTGTGCGCCTGCGTTGTGCGCGTGAGCTTTCCACGTCACTGTGAACATATTTGTGTGTTGGATTGATCAGATGAAGTTGAAAAATGAGAAGAATGTTTTGTCTCTTCTCAAGCACTGCACTCTACCAGCCAATCAGAGAGATTTATCTCACCGACTGCCCGAGTCACGGTGATGTCCACACTATTCATCACCTTATGTAGCCACGCCCATTTCACCCGGTTGTGTGGTCGTGTGACGACTTCCGGCTAAAAAAAAAGAAAAAGAAAATGGCTGCACTGCTCCAATATCATCTAACTCTGAATTAACTTACTTTAGCCAATTGTATGTACAGTAACATACCAAATAATAGCAAACGGCAATGTCTAAGAATGCAACGCAGTGTAACTGGCTCGTTAAGTCTCGCATTCCAGGGAATTACGTTAACGTCTGCGGGTCTTATAGACGTAAATGGCTCGAGCTGCGCTCGGAGGAGAGTAAACTATCTGAAGCTTTCTTTGTTGGAGTCCAGGTATGTTTTACAAGAAAGTGCTCGTCATTGTCGACGATAATGTTATCTGACCTGGCTAATAGTGGATACTTGCTTGCTTGCTGTGTACCGAGCTCAAAGTAGTAGGCTACATTCTTTGACCACCGGAAGTGTTAACACAACCCGGAAGAATTTGGCCCACCCCCGCGTCTGAACATAAGGTGAATAGGACGAATCAGTGTGACGTCACTTGCCACCCAGAAATGCGGAACCCCGCGGCAGTTAATAGTATGAGTTGTGGCAAACAAACGTTAATATCTCAAAAACTATACATGACATCGCTTATATTTTCACATTCTGAGTGAGAGCAAGAGCTCAAGAGTTTGATGTATAATATATGCATGTCGTGTTAAAGTTGTGTGAACTGTCGTAGTTTTTAAAATGTAAAGAGAGTTAGCTGGCTAGAGTCGGACACTCAAGCCTCGCGCCATTTGGGCTCCATAGGGTTCCATTGCCGTTGCCACCCAGTGACGCCGTTTGTTTACCAAAATGCTGCTCGGCTGATCCCTCGTATACCTAACCTCCTGAGAGCCTACTTCACTTGGATTTGAAGACGTAGTATCATCAGGCCATTTTGGTTTGAGCTTAAGCGCTGGCTCTGTTATCCAGACCTGCTGGCCTGGAACATTATTATACAGTGATGGTGAGATTACTAGCGAGGGAAATAAAATGACATCTGTGAATATTCAGCTCCACACACAAGGTAAACTCAACAGAGCTGTCAGTAGTTTAGAGGAGAGGAGAGGTTGAGCTTTTCTCTCTGTGTGACATTTAAACACATTATGCAGAGTGCTGAGTGCTCTTGGAGGCACCTTGCTCAGTCAATATAAAGCACACCACTCTGCAGCTTTGTTTGTTCTAGTGCACCTTTGTTTGTGGAAGCTTGTGGTTTCTGCAGCAACACAACCTTCAGGTCAGATCCTTGGTAACAGAACTACCGCTGTAAGGGCAAGGGAAGTAGTCTACCAGCACTTTTGCAACAGTATATCCAGAATGATTTAATCTCCACACAACTACACATTACCAATGGATAGGATGGGACAGCAGAAGTGACAGAATCAAAAACTAGCACAGCTTTGTTTTAAATGCTTGCCTCAGCTTTTCAGGGTCTCCCAGACATCCCATATTTCCTACTTGATATCTGCATACAACAATGAAGCTGTCAATATCATGTCAAACCAATAGGGATGCAGCGTTGCCCCATGCAATATCATGTCAAACCAATAGGGATGCAGCGTTGCCCCATGCAATATCATGTCAAACCAATAGGGATGCAGCGCTGCCCTGTGCAACAGCAGCCTGCTAGGCTACTCTGTTGTTGTGTTCTTTGACATAAATATTAAATAACCCCTGAGGGATCAGAGACACAACAGTGTCACACAATATGCTCTCACTTACACTATGAAAACACTGCAACAAAGAAGGCCCACATCTACTAAAGGTCTAGCATTAATCAAATGGCAATCCAAACATATTGTCTTCTGATCTACTAATACAGCACACAGGTATTTGCATCTGGGAGGGAAAAAAAAGATTTGTGTTCATCTAGAGACACTGGTGAACTCTGCACTCTTGCCTTAATGAAATGTGTTTGTGTGTGTTCCAAGGCTGGAACGCAAAACAGATGGAAACATTGGAAATGTGATTTATTTACCAGCTGTTGACTGCACCATTTAAAAACCAATTAACTGGTTATTTATTTCCCAGGAAAAGGATGTCTTCTTTACACACTCCATGTAAAAACTCATTGCATTAATTTGTGACTCTCGTGGTGCAAACAAACACCCCAACCTTCACACATGCCCTTGCTCTTATCTCACCAAGATTGTCCAGGCGAGCTCAGGGACAGGCGGCCTAATACACAAGTATATTATAATCATTCATAAACAACTGTCAAACCACCTCTCGACAGTCAGCAGTCTTGAGTTCTACATCATCTCCCATTCCCACCGTCTGCCACCTTGTTAAACCACATCTGAATCAATATAAAAGTTATTTGACAAAAAAGTTATAATCTGAAACATACATAAACACATTTCCATTTTGCTTCTCTCTGTTGCCACTTGACAACACAAGTGACTATATCTCCACTTGAGGAAATCTTTCACATGTGCTTTTCTAATCAGCCGACATCAGGGAGTTTTATTTCCATGGAAAAAGCTCAGCCACACAGGAAGTGATGTGTCACGTCTTTCAGAGAGCCTGGTATCTGTTACTGATCACTTTGTCTTCGCTTGTATCTGGTAATTTTGGGCTGCAGTGTTATTGTTCCCCCACATGGTTTTATATATACAGTAAATGAGCAGATGCAAAGCGTTTGCCCACAGACTAGAGGTGATGTGGTTTGTTTGCTATAAACAGAACTCACAATGGTTGAACAGAAAAAAGCAATATTATCACCAAAAACAAAACTCAATGGGAAAAAGAATTGGCAATACTAGTGACACCGATTGTGAAAAGTGATCTTTGGGAAATGCAGTGCAAAACAGCCCAGCAAAGACTTCAGGAAGTTCAGGTGGTAAAATCCTGCAGATTACCACTTTAATCATAGGTTACATCAACCCCTTGTTGTAGGTTTGTGTTCTGGGGTAAGCAAGCACACTAATAATAATTATAGCTGCTGCGCAGCAATGGGTCGTGGCGGGGCACGACCCATTGCAGACTGGATGCTTGCTGGTGGTGTTTTATGGGACTGGATGCTTGCGTGTAAAAACACACACTGCTTCAACTTATATAGGGTGAGCCAGGAAGGATTTATGACATCACTGATGACATCACAATTGCTCGAGTGACATCACTGATGGCATCACAAATACAACCTACGGTAATTGCCCTAGGTAATTAGGGCAATTAAGATGCTGATGCACTGTGGGCTCAACTTTTGACCAATCGAAAATCTGTTTGATACTTTTGTGTAGGACAGTCTAACGATGCAGATGCTGAAGTTTGGTGTTGTTTGAAGAAAAAATGTGGGAGAAGTAGTGTTTAATTAGTTTTACAGTTTTTGCAGTTTTGCGGTCTTTAGACTTCATAATTGGCCATAGGTTGCATTGGACAAATGTTGCTCCTCATTTGGGCCCACATTTCAGTGAAAGTTGCAAAGCTGTAGCACGTATGCCTGATTTTTTATGAATTTTCAAAGTTTGAAACTTTAGACGGTCCCTGTAATGCCACCATTAGGACTATTGGCGCCAAATTTGCATCAAAGACGTTTGGCATGGGACTGGACAGTTGTGCAAAGTTTGGTTTATTTTCATGCATGGGAAGTCCAACTTCCTGGGAGAAGAATAATAATACAGGCAAATACAGTAAGTGGCCCTGCCGCTTCGCTGGCCCGGCCACTAATAAAACAAAGCGTCAGTAGCACACCTGTGTTTGTAGTGTGTAGCCTAACCATAAATGGTTTGCATGTACCGGTACACAGCTTCCAAAAATTACTTGGCAAAGCTAAACAGGACATTAACACAAGCGTGGGAATGGCAAGTTCATTTTGATCGAGTTAAAAACCAACAAAGATAAAGGGGATGAATCATTGGTTAGAATCCCGGCCATAATATCAATCAGTCAGTCATGTGCAACATGGCACAAATCAAGTCACAATTTTGTCAACCACAAGATGTGAGATCTCTGTTCACACATCTCCATAATTAAGGAATATGGATATGATCATTGTTTTTGTCCAATGACCCCAAGCCAATGCTCTTGTATGTATTGATCATAACAAAACGTGTTACCAGTGATCAGGTGCTAAAAATATAATCTATTTTCAAACAAGGTCAAGTAACACTGACATAAACATAGCGTGTCTGTGTTACTGTGTTGTGCCTTAACTACACTTAGTAAGCTAAAGAACATGTGCTGTACAGAAAAGAACAGAAACAAGAATTCAATTAGCTTCTGTTGGTGCAATTTAGCCTGCTTCTGTTACTGTACTTATGATACTTTTCGCTAGATCCCTCCTGGAGAAGAGACAACAGAGGAGACGGAGGGAAAAAAATCAATAGAAGACTATTACAGCTACCATTAGTGCTTGCACTTCACCATAAAAATGGTCTAGTGGAGGTACTGTTTCATACGAGAAAAGAGGGCGAGAAAAGCAGATGGATGGAGACTGTGAATGAGAGAGGAAGAGAGAGAGCAACAGGAGAGGGTGATGGTGTACCGTTTCAAAACAGCGGGTAAGGTATCCAGTCAACTGTGCCTATGTTCATTGACACCACAAAGGAGAGCCATGATAAATTAATTTATGTCGATGTAAAGTCGGAGTAAAATTCTTGTTTATGTGGGTGCTCATAATGTCTACACCCTCATGCCAAGGCAACATGACTTGTGTCAGCATAAGCATGCAATGTAGTTGGTTCTTGTATTAGCCTTGTACTTGTTCTAATTCCTATGCTTGAATTCAACTCAAGCAGGAGAACACATGTGGTGGTGTGCCCCTTTCACGTCTGTGTTGCAGAGAGTCATGAAAGGGGCTAGCTAGCCGCTCACTGATCAGAGTGGCCACACCTAACACTAACAGCTGCTGCTGTCCAGGTAAACAGGAACGACCCGGCTGGCTACCGTGACTTCCTGATACAGGCCTCGGTTTCGAGCTACCTCTAAAGTGAAAACACAAAGTACCTGAAATAAAATGCAGCCTGCTTGCAAGGTCACCAAATCCGCTTTCATTTCATCAAACTAACGGTACCTCAGTGTCTGCAGGCAAATTCTAGCTACTTGTCACAACATGCCGTAGCTCTGACTGTGCCAAAACTAACCCAAGTTGGTCCAACTTTTAACTGGCAATATTTCAGCATTATGTTTACTCCTACTCGTGATCATGTAGGGAAGCATACAATCTGCCATTGTTCGACAGTGGTGTCAATATTCACGAAGAACGCCCAACTACTGTAGCAGTGTATGAAATGTAGCTATACGTTAGTTAACCTACGAGTAAAGCCCCAAACATCCTGACCTAGCTATTAGCTAACATAAGCTAGCCATGAAGCTAGCTTAGTAGCTAACTAGCAAAGCGCTAACGTTACTCACCATTGAACAAGTGTGTGTATGGAACAGCTAGCAAACATGACATGTCAATCTATCACACGATATTGATACAGTCTATGCTACCAACACACATACCGTATGTCTCCGACATGCTGGTCCTCGCTGTTTGAAGGACTCACGCAGGCTTTATTATTGTTTTCTTGGCACTGTGAGAGCTATGCGCTAGCTGGGCTCCTCTACACCTCCCCAGGGTGTTTGTCTACGAGGTTTCCTTGGTCCCTTCTTCCTAGCTTCCTTCACTCTCACCTCACAGGATTGCGTATGGTTGCGTAGGCGTACCACGTCTTTGCCGTTGTCGTAATGCGGCCTTCAGGGGTTTTCGGAAATATCAGAATAATCACTTCAGCGCAGCCCCGACTGCGACACGACCTTTCCCCCCGAGTTGGAGAAAGAAAAAAAGGGCGAGGTGAGAAAGCGGCTTGTATTTTGGGGGAAATGGCAGACAGCATTACATTTCGGTTAAGAAATAAATGAATACGCCAATTGATACTTTCGCATTTCTACTATTCATTCTGAAAAGTAGTTATGTGCAGTGTGATCTCTAAAATAAAACAACAGACATCAAACATATTTTGTTACGGAGTCGGAGTCCAATTTGTTATTATTTCACTCGCTAGGGCTTGGTTTACCGCTGTGAGAGGGAGTTTACGAGGAGCACGGGTAGGCAACATTAGATAAGGCGCACTCAACTTGATTGCACGTATTCATGCTTAATTATGCCAATGCCAAGGCCTATTTCCAATTAACATCTCGCGTTATACATCAATGGTAAGATTTTATTATGTATTATTATGTAAGGCGCACTAAACTTGATTGCAAGTGTACTTGATGATTAATTTATGCCAATGCCAAGGCATATTTCCAAATAACATCTACACATCAATGGTAAGATTTTATTCCGTCCACTTCTTTTCATTTTATTTAGAAAAATGAAAGTTGATGATACTGGGGCCACATGTAATGGCAACAACAAGCCACTAGATGGCAGGCAGAGATAAGATAGAAATCTGCTTGGAGCTTGAGGGCTATCTTCCTCAGTTTACTGCAAACCAAACCATGTTCCAAGTCCAACCAAGTTAGAATAGCTTTGACGTCACATGGCATTACATTATATGACATTTTAGTTGCATTTAAAGTAAAAAAAAATAATCTTCTTCTTGTTCCTACCATTGAAAGTTTGGCCTTCACAGTGGCCAAATGGCCATACCATACCATACCATACCATACCATACCATACCATACCATACCATACCATACCATACCATACCATACCATACCATACCACACCACACCACACCACACCATACCATACCATACCATACCATAGCCTACCACACCACACCATATCATACCATACCACAGGAATAGTCTCATTATAGTCATTACTACATCAAAATGCAATGTTAAAATCTAATAGGAAAGTTATGTACAAGCACAGTGTTCTTCATTGACAGATGACTACTCTGGAAAGAGTTTCACAAAGCTGTGTCTTTTGAGGTTTTGTATGAGGAATGTCTGTCTTCTTGTTCTTTACTTATTCATTCATCACCTTTCCATACCAACTTACACATGCACACATACGCACGCACGCATGCACACGCACACACACACACACACACACGCACGCACACGCACACACACGCACACAGACACACACACTGGAGTGTGCAGGGCCGCCCAGGGGCAACAGGTGATAAATTACAGAGCCTTCCACTCTGCTACTATCTCTTGCAGTTCCTCCCTGCCTTTGTTCTGTTTGGCAGAACCCGGCCTTGTTAAAAGCTCTTTTCACTGAGATTAAAGACAGAGGGAAACACTGGGCTCAGCGTCGTGGGGGGGCACGGATGTTTTCTTAAGGTGGGCTACAAGGCTGCCCTGAAAGGTGTGTGGGAGGCGGACAGCAAAGAGGGCGTGTCTCTTCTTCCTTACCTTTGAGGCTGTTTCAGTAAAGTCACTTTGTTTCTCTTCTCTTTCTTCTCCTCTTGTCCATTGCAGCTGCCGTCATTAGAACAGATTTATGTTTGGACTGCGGTGCATGCAAGCTGCTTGTGTGTGTTGTGCGTGCGTGTGTGTATGTGTGTGTGTGTGTGTGTGTGTGTGTGTGTGTGTGTGTGTGCGTATGTGTGTGCGTGTGTGTGTGTGTGCGTGTGTGTGTGTGTGTGTGTGTGTGTGTGTGTGTGTGTGTGTGTGTGTGTGTGCATGTGTGTGGTGATGGTGGTGTTCGGGGAGGGAGGGGGGAGTTGTTTGGTAGTTTTGACCTTGGACCATCCTGTCACAAACAACCAGTTCAGAGAAAAGGCAGGGAGGCCTGCCGGATTCATGTGTACTTTTTAGGAGGCTGTGTGTGTGTTTGGGAGGGGGGGTGGGGGGCCCAGGGATCCTTGAGGGCCTTCCAGGGGGTACCCAGCAAAAAGGGCAATCATTTATTTTTACTATAATTCCATCCACAATGACAGAATGTTTGTCTATTTTGATCATGGGTTTCATTACACTTTCTGACTGTAATAAAACCTCTAAAAGCAAAACATCTTATCACACGGGACGGGGGACCCTGGCTGGGACAAAATCTGATCAAATGGGGGGTCAGGTGGTGTACTTTGGGTCAGTTTAGGGGTCCTTGACATGAAGAAGTTTGAGAACCACAGGCTCTATATGGACCTTTTCCATTGGCACCTTTTGGCAGCGCTAAGCCATGCCATTCCCCACTGTTTTCTGTTTCCATGACTCTCCATGAAATCATCATCTCCTTTCATGTCCCGGGTCCAGACAGTTTGAGAGCAACATCAGAACCCGGTGCGTTTCTGTGTGAGCGCATGGGGGAAGCCCCATTGTAGCCTGCAGACAATCACATAGGATCACAGGATCCACAATGTTTAGCACAAACAATGAGTCATTTTCCACACAGTAATGAGAGTGAATCACCTGCAGAGAGACAGGTGAGCTCTGTGTTTTGCCAGGCATCACTGTACTGTAAATACAAAGGTGTTTGTGACTCACTGCCCTATACAGTAAAACAGAGGGATTTCTTGACGCCCTGCTGTTTTATATACAGAAACAAAGGGCTGTATGAAGTAAGGGCTATTAAGAGATAAGGTGCAGTAAACACAGCCATGAGCTATACATGTGGTATACATGAGGTATACATGAGATGAAAGACGTACAAGAATGCTGTGAAGTGAAGGCTGTTGGCTGAAGGTCTAAACTCCAGCTAAACCTATAGAGGCGCTGCCTAGAACTGCAGCAAAGTTTGAAAAGTAACGGTCAAAACCTGAATGGGACAGCCAGACAGAAGTGTAGGAGTGGAAGGAGAACAGTGTGGCTCTGATTTGGACTGAGGGGGAGTATTTATATGTGCAAGCTGCTTCACACAGCACTGCTTGTGTAACTGTGCATGCCACGCCAGGGCATCTAGTCTCTCAGTCCAGCTCACAGACTGTGCTGCCTGTATGTGTGTCAGCAAACCTCCTGGTAGGCTGCCACACATTAGCACAGCACCCCCCGCAGGCTATATGAAGCACACCGACGCAAAGATACACATAATATAACAAAGCAAGACGGCAGGCTTTGAAACGGAGAAACGGATGAAAAGAAGAAGAGAGCGTCTCTGGAAGCCGTAGCGAGGGGGTCGCTGCACAGAAAGAGAAGATCAAGCTGCTTTTAGCTATTCATACGTTACCTCTCATTCATCTTACCATTATCAAGAGAGATGGACCACCATGGCTCCCCTACAGTCAACTAAATATAGTACAGTCTACTCTACAGCACTTTGTGATACGCAATGTACTGTACTGTAGAATTGTTATAGGACCATAAAATGGATGGTTATTGGATCTCTTCCCCCTCATACTTGCGCTGGATTTGGTAGAGCGATGAAAACACGTGTAAATAGGTTTGTTTCTGGTATTCCTAGGAAAAGCTGCTGCGTTTTATTTTAAATCTCTGTTCAAAGCTTGAAGCCGGGAGAGGTCACAGAGGTCAATCTTTTTCTCTACATCATCTTGACGTGAAGGTTGCATGCTAAAATAGAACTTTCCCTTAGGGCGTCAACAGGCACTGTGCCGGCCGTTGAGGAGAGACGATCCAAAATAGAACTCAGGCATCACAACCTCACCGTGGCAGACACCTCTTGGTTTTCAGAGGGCAGGGAGTGCCACGCCATCTTGGTTTTACCAGACAGAAACGTCACCTTCAGCGTTAGGTTTCTCCTCCGGTCCGGTTGGGGCTTGCTTCCTAGTCTGCGGACAGTATTGAAGTCAGAGCGAGTCATAAAAGAGGCAGAGGTTGGTAAACTGAGTTCAGGGGTCGAGGCGAGCCTAAAATGGCAACAAGTCAGACGTGTCTTCTCACCCCCATGATGCACCTCCAAAAGCCAAGGTGATGCTGAGTCTCTGGCATGTGGCCAAGCTGGGCCTGGGTAAACGTCACACTCGTTTATCAGCTCCATAGGGAAGCTGCTGGTATTATTCTGGAAATGGTGGGGGGATGGGGGGGGTCAAGCTAGGGTAAGGTAACTGAGACAGAGGGTTTTGTGTATGGCACATAGTAAATGGTAGGGGTGTACAGCAGGGGTGCTCAACGTGGGATCCGGGGACCACCAGGGGGCCTTGAGGGCGTTAGTTAACACAATTAGCACGTAGAAGAATGAGAGAATTTTGATAATAGTTTCACTGTTATCTCTTTCTACAAGACAGATCAGTCATGGAACTCTGGACAAAATCATATCTAACGATAAAAATATCCTCAGATTTGGGTCAGACAAAATCTCATCACATAGGGGCAAGGACATAATTTATTGCGGGGACAGGGAAAGTACAGGGGACATGTCCCCTGTACTTTTTCAGAAGGCAGTATATTGGACCCCTGCACTTTTTTCGTTGAACTCCTTGTGGACGTGCCTGGCCGACATGACTGTCTGCCAGAGGCTAGTAGCAGGAGGCTCATTTAAAGCCAGAGTGAAGATGCTGCTGTCAGATGACAGTAGAAGACCTCAGGCATTGTTGTAAAGTGGGCTAAATAATGCTCCAAAGTTATATAGGCAAAATTGTGTTGAAGGAAAAACTGGCATGGCCATTTTCAAAGGGGTCCCGTGACCTCTCACCTCAAGATATCTGAATGAGAACACAAGTCTCCCCTGTTTTGGGTAGGGGTATTTAAAAAAACTAAAGCCCTTTTGAGGATTTGGGCTTGTACTAATTGTGTGTCCCCCACCTTTGAAATCAAAATTATGTCCCTGCATGGGGGTCTGTGGCACTAATGTGGTCTAAATGAAGGCTCTGTGATGTGAAAAGGGTTGAGAATCACTAGTGGAGAGGAAGGTAAGGAATGGGGGGGGGGGGGGGGGGGGTGGAAGGAGTGTAAGGAAGAGAAGGAGAGGCAGCATGGAGAGGGAGGGGTGGTGGACGTGCGGCTGTGTGCAGGAGAGGTGAAGGGTTAAGAGTGCAGACAGGCCAGGCTGTGTGTCAGTGGAAAGAATCCTGCTGACCTCTCCAGTGGCAGATCACTATCCGATCCCCCCGCAGCGTCTTCGGCTATCAGCAGAGTGAAGAGAAACTCACCTTTGTTCACCTTCACTCCGCACAACCCTCCTCTCTTTCCGCTTTTCACACTGTCACAGGCAGCACCGCCTGGAGCAGAGCAGAGAGACGTGTCACAGCACCGCCTGGAGCAGAGAGAGACACAGGCAGGGAGAAGACTGTTTTGGTTGATTTTTGGTGTGTGTTTAGAACAGGCAGTGGTGTTCCATTGTGTTTTATTGGCAAGTAAAATGTGTAAAAGAATGTTGTTAAAAAAAACTGCCAATATATTGTTTTTCTTTTACCAGATTTTGGATGCAAAAAGTATTGTGTTCAGTTGATATATATAGCTGGCAAAAAATGTTTGTTGGGAAACATTTGGCCGGTGAGTTCTTGGGTTGTTTATTTGATTAGTGAGCCTGCTTAAGACCATTAAATCTAAAATTATGTTCTAATAAATTTATTTTTTCTTTTCTCATTTGTACAAGTGGCGCTAAAAAGGAAGTTTTTGAAGCGTTATTGTCACAATAATCACCAATGAGTGATTAATTTGATTGCTAAATGTTTACACATATCTTGAAACAACACATTTTTCATGTTGAAATAAGGTTTGAAAGTGTCAAAAATACACTGGAGGACTGTGAGATGGGGTGACAGGAAGAGAGATAAAAGGAGAGACAAAAATAAATGCGGGGCAGGAAGTAACAACAGGGAAAAGCGATGTGCATCCTGAAGCGAGACAATGCAGTGAGCGAAGCCCCTGCTCAGCATGTTGACTGCTATACACGATCCTGTTGTGCAAAACACGCATTATGTTTTGGAAACTTGCATGATCAGGCAAAAGACAAATACATTTGATAATAATGACATATCATTATGCCATTATTATCAGGTAGCTGAGAGAAAGTTTGCAAAATGACTGAAGATAATGACTTGAGAACATTCTGATGATGCTCATGATCATAATGATACTGGCAACGCTATGTCATTATCTAGAAGATCAAAAGACATCTTCACTATTTCCACATGCTGCATCAGGCATACAGCCTAGAACAGTTACGGGAAAAAAAAATCTTGGAATCACACCCAACGGTTATTGCTGCAATTCTACAATAAATAAATAAAACATTACCACATGATATTTCAATTAGCAACGTGCCCTGATTTGTGCCTGGCCTCCCACTGGCTCCGTGATAATAATCAATCACAGTATCTTGCCTCATCTTCCTGGTGACACATATTGACATATGGAAAGTCTTATCATCTGCTAGTGAGTCGTGGCTGCATGTGTGCTGGATGTGACTTGTTGAGGAATCTTTGCATGATGTCATCCGCAATGTGCGGAATTCATTCAGAGAGTAAAGATCTGCTGCGAAGATCGTCTTGCAGAGAGTGAAAGGCTAGCCAGAGGCCCCCGCGTCTCTCCAGTGCGCGCTCTGCTTCGTGTTCAGGCATCGCTTGTGCTCGTTGCCACTCCATCACGGCAAATAGGAGAAACTCATATTTCTTCATTTGAGAATATTTTGCAAACATGATTGTCAGCTCGCCTTTCAACACACACTTAACTGGGGGAGCCCCCTCCTGCAAACACCCAGCCTTTCAGAAGCATGCCAGACTGCACGCACACAAAGGGCCCTGCAACGCTGGG
>NC_139642.1:50432482-50434982 GCF_964638095.1 Poromitra crassiceps | reverse complement strand
GGTCAGTCTTCCATACAGTACAGGTAGGATACCGGCTTTACTGTATTTGAATGATATCCACTTCTACCAGATTTACAAGATGTTTAATGTGGATCTAAATGATTCATGTTGTCGTTATATAAATTTATCTTTCAGCATATGTCAAGGATAATTTTTTTCTTTATATTTCCTCTGTCAACATGGCCATGGCATATCAGCTAAAATATGTTGTCAGTTGTCACCTAGTTTAGAAAATGAATGGGAAATTCCCTGTCTCATGGGTGCCATATTGCAATGAGATACTGTAAACACATGAACAAATTCAGTCATAATTATAATCATGGTAGCTATTGCGGACAAAATCACAAATCTACCGAAATGTGTCTCACCTCATTTTCCTTTATAGGTAAACTCATAGTAAACATTTCTTTTCCCGGGGACAGTTTTGTCGTTTTACTTCAATCTTTAACTTAGTAATTACAACTTGCATACTTTTCTGTAAACACATTTCCAGCTGTCATGTCCGCCTTCTTCCATGCCCCATACTGTAAATAGGCCTATACCACAAACAAATAGCATTCCTTCTCATCCATTAGCACATCATAGCCCACTCCTCCTCACACAACACATATTCCTGTGTCAGGCAGAAGTGATGTAAGTAAATACATTGCGTTATCGCAGGCTTGTCTTCTATAGTAAACAAGGGTGTGCAGCTGGAGTGTAATTATGGATCTCCAGGCTGGATCTTAGGTTGCTGCACAGCACGACAAATCTGTCAGCACCATATGGCTTTGGCGTGAGACAGGGCTGTTTCGCAACGATAGTATGTTTATAGGCGTGTGTGTGTGTGTGTGTGTGTGTGTGTGTGTGTGTGTGTGTGTGTGTGTGTGTGTGTGTGTGTGCGTGTGCGTGTGCGTGTGCGTGTGCGTGTGCGTGTGCGTGTGCGTGCGTGTGCGTGTGCGCACCTGCATAGACAGAGATGTATACAATATGCCTACATGTATTTGAAATGTTTTTTTTTTAATTCATGTGTATTTTTTAATTTGGAATGGTCAGAATATGATCATATCCTCAATCCGTCCATCTCAAGGTAGATTTGTCTTATGTGAAATGTTTTTGAATATGAAAAAGTGAAACCTCCAAAAGCTATTCACCCTAGTAATGTTGCTTTAACAGATCAAAGCTGTAATATTGGCATCATTTGACTAAATTGTTTAATGCATTAACACTGCTGTGTAATAGGCCTCTTTTTGTACCAGTGAGGAAATGCAAACATATTGTAAATTGCAATATAATGGAGGGGGCCTCAAGGTTAATTCCTGCTTTATTAAAGGATATCTGCTTTACAACCAATTACGTAACTGTTGCTGTATATCCACTAATTCCTAAGCTGGTCCCAATTTGTTCTCTGAAGAAGGCCTAATGCCAAAACATGTTGATGTAAACTAAATGTTTTCATATGGAGAGTGTTAGTGTAAGGTAAGTGTAAGCTAAGTGTACGCTTGTGAGGCAGCTGGATTCGTGCGAGCTCACAATCACACAACAAATCCATATTGCCACACTCTCATCTATTGGTTTGAATCTGAACCAAACACACCAATCAGCATCCAGAGGCAGCTACGGGACGGGATTTAGCTGTGATGACAGCGAGAAGCAAGTCTGTGATAGACGTGATAGACAGATGATTCATCCAATCACCTGCCAGGTATTTTTTTTGAAAGTGCCCGCCTGGCCGCCTCTTTTAAACGGTTTCCCTGAGCAGCCAGCCATTACTTCCCAGAGGGTTATGTTAAAACAAACCATCTGGCATCATCAGGTTATTACTTATTCTCAATTTGTTCTCTGATAGTATCAAAGCTCTTATTCAGCCATTCACCATTGTTTAAACTGAAGCTATTAGTAGTTCTTGATTCATGAATCTCACCTATAATTATCATCATGCCAAAGATCTGTTTTTGCATTTTGAAAAGGCGTTTTAAATAATACCTGTGTACAACAGCATTACAATTTATTTAGAAACATTGATTGATTATTTTGTGACTTTGAATATGGAATTATATTCATCCTTTAAATTTAACGAGGAATTACAATTATTGTGCACTTGCAAACGTGTCTGTGCTCAAGCCTTTTAAGGGTGAGCCTCATCATGTCCTCTCAGTCTGTCCATATGCTGTACGAGAGATCAGCGTGACGTCACTTGCCACCCAGAAATGCTGAACCCTGCGGCAGTTAATAGTATGAGTTGTGTCAAACAAACGTTAATATCTCAAAAACTATACATCACATTGCTTATATTTTGACATTCTGAGTGAGAGCAGAAGTAGCTCAAGAGTTTGATCATGTATAATATATGCATGTCGTGTTAAAGTTGTGTGAACTGTCGCAGTTTTAAAAATGTAAACAGAGTTAACTGGCCAGAGTCAGCCACTAAAGCCTCGCGCCACTTGGGCTCCATAGGGTTCCATTGCCGTTGCCACCCAGTGACGCGGTTTGTTTACCAAAATGCTGCTCGGCTGATCCC
>NC_139642.1:50419982-50422482 GCF_964638095.1 Poromitra crassiceps | reverse complement strand
AATCCTCTTCTTTTCTTCTTTTGCTTCAGTTGTGCATGATGTCTTACAGGTAAACAGCAGATAGCATTAGCATTAGCCTCCATGTCTGTGTTGAAATAGGCTGTGTGTGGTTTATATAAGGCTCCGGCCTCATCCTGCACATTGTCTGCTTTGTTGATCTTACTGTATTTACGGTGTTACAGGGTGTTTCTAGTGTCTGCTTTTTTTTTTTTTTTTTTTTTTTCAATAATATTTTTATTCAATTTTTTAATTTTACAAGACAAGACAACGACAAACACAAAAAAGACTTCACAAAAAACTTCACAAGTTAGCAAAAACATAGATGTGGACAACAGTAAAGGAAAGGATGGACAAATGAATGAGAATACAATAAAATAAATTAAATTAAATTAGATGTACAAGGCAAAAAGGCAAGAATCAGGTGGCAATATCACTTCGGTTGAGGTATCCAATAGTCACTGTGTCTCTGCTAGGTTAGGGTCAATATAATTCAAATAAGGCTCCCATACTTTATAAAATACATCAGTTGTTGAGTGCAGCATACATGTCATGAAGTCCAGAGGCATAAGCTGCATAATTATCTGGTGCCAGTTCCTCTTTGTTGGAGGTTTGTCTTTAATCCAAAATAAAATAATATTTTTTCTAGCAGCAAAAGTTAACAAGTTAAATAGCCGTTTGTGATGTTTATAAACAAGTTTCTTATGGGGAAGGCCAAGAATAAGGCTGACAGGGTCCGGGTCCAACTCCACACCAAAAATGACACTCAACTGCTGCACTATGTCTGACCAGTATCGTTCTATCTTAGGACATGACCATATGCAGTGAGAGTAATCTCCCACCTCTATCTTACACTTAAGGCAGAGGGGAGACAGGCTAGCATTCATTTTATGACGAAGGCTGGGTGATATTTGCAATCTATGTATAATTCTTAGCTGCTTCGACCACAGTCTGTTGCACACAGAAATTCTTTTGGCATGATCAAATATATCACACCAGTCCTCGTCATCAATCTCCACCTCAAGGTCCCTCTCCCATGTCTGCTTGGTGGCCAGGGTGTACTTCAGAGTAGAGGTAGACCTTAATAAGCTATAAAGAAAACTAATAAAACCTTTACTTGGGCCAAGTAAGAGTACCCTTTCGACCTCAGAGGCTTCTATATTTGTTGTTAATGTTGTAGGCCGGAGTATGAAGTCCCTCACCTGCAGAAACCGAAAGAAATTTTGGTGTGACAAATTATATTTTTGCTGTAACTGGTTAAAGGACATCAGGGTAGGGCCATCAAATAAATCTCCTAAAATTAGTAGCCCCCTATCCTTCCAAATGTTAAAACCAAGGTCATTAAGACCTGGAGGGAAGTCAGGGTTCCCCTGAATTGAAGTAAGAGGTGATGTTGGTTCGGCCCTCCATCGATCTAACCAATTTCCATAGTGTCTGCTTTGTTGATCTTACTGTATTTACAGTGTTACAGGGTGTTTCTAGTGTCTGCTTGTGCTTTGTTGATCTTACTGTATTTACGGTGTTACAGGGTGTTTCTAGTGTCTGCTTGTGCTTTGTTGATCTGACTGTATTTACGGTGTTACAGGGTGTTTCTACTAGTGTCTGCTTTGTTGATCTTACTGTATTTACAGTGTTACAGGGTGTTTCTACTGTCTGCTTTGTTGATCTTACTGTATTTACAGTGTTACAGGGTGTTTCTACTGTCTGCTTTGTTGATCTGACTGTATTTACAGTGTTACAGGGTGTTTCTAGTGTCTGCTTTGTTGATCTTACTGTATTTACAGTGTTACAGGGTGTTTCTAGTGTCTGCTTTGTTGATCTGACTGTATTTACGGTGTTACAGGGTGTTTCTACGGTCTGCTTCGCCCGGTGGGGTCTGAGGCAGCTGAGAGTGCTGTGACTGAGCCGGAGTCTGTTTAATACATTAGGACCATAGACCATAAGCACAGAGTTTACATTTTGTGCAAACACTGCTCAAAGTGCACGCATCTGCTTTTGTTCACAATAAGTTTGGTGCGTATGTGTGTGTGTGTGTGTGTGTGTGTGTGTACATGTGTCCATCAGTCGCTCCATTGTTTGCTGCCGTGTGTGTGTGTGTGTGTGTGTGTGTGTGTGTGTGTGTGTGAGTGTGTTAGCGTATGAATAGTACACCACTGTACTGAGGTTCGGGGCGGGTTATGTAACAGAGAGAATGGCTGTGTGGGCGTGAAGATGGAGGGGTGTGAGGACAGGGTGATGAAGCCATGGGGGCGGACATACATACAGCCAGCGCACTGTCTCGTCCATGCTGTGACATGTCTGGTCCATGCTGTGACATGTTGGATCAGGGAATGCCGTCTCTTGTTTATTTGTCCACGCTCCTTCAGCTCATCAATAAGACTCTTTGACAGACACACTGATACACTGTCACTCCCACTGGGTGACCCCTTCCCTGACCCCTGAACTCTCTCACTCTTAGTATCCACAACACCTTCTGTGCTCTCTCGCCCCGCTGCTCCATATA
>NC_139642.1:50402482-50414982 GCF_964638095.1 Poromitra crassiceps | reverse complement strand
TGGAGCTCTCCTCACAGGTCACATCCTGTCCGAAGGGGAACGACGGGGGGCTCCTCTTACCGTAGGAGGTAGGAGGCTGGCGGGTCAGAGGTCAGGGCCGCGCTCTCAGGTTTCAAAGCTCGCTAGGGTTCTGAGGTCGCAGGGTCACGGCGGGTCGTTCGTTTCTAGTTAGGGCTGCTGCGTCTTTGTGGATCACAGTAATGGCTTCCGCAAATTAAACACTCAAATTGGAGGCATTTACTTCCCCCTGGTTAAAGAGGCAACGATGATGATCGCCGTGACAACTGCTGCTTAGGCCAATCACGTCGTCTGTCTCTGGAGCGCTCTCCCTGCTGTGCAACACAACGCACACTGACTGAAGCTGAGGCTTCACTCTGTCGCCCACTGATCCATCATGGAGTTCAGCTCTGCTTTTGACCTCAGTGGATAAACACAGTCTCTGTGTGAGCTCACTGCCGGGAATAAAAGGCTAGAGGTGTGTGTGTGTGTGTGTGTGTGTGTGTGTGTGTGTGTGTGTGTGTGTTTTCATGCGTGTGGGTGTGTGTGTGTGCGTGTGTGTGCATGTGTGTGTGTGCGTGTGTGCGTGTGTGTGTGTGTGTGTGTGTGTGTGTGTGTGTCTGTGTGGAGGGTGTATTGGCAAAGGTCCTATTAGTTTCTGGTAGCGACACAGACGATAGTGACGAGAAAGGACAAAGAAAACAAAGCTATAGACCAAATCACCGTGACGTCACCATGTAAACAAATTTACTTCCGGGTACCACTTGGGGAAGGCGGCAGGTTTAAATGTGCGTGTTGTCAAATAAATGCTGTCAAACCCTCTTGCTGTTTTCGGCCGACTACTTTCAATTTAAATGGTTAAACGGTTGGTAAACATGCTTGTCCGACGTATCTAGCCTTTCTTCTGTGTTTGTTTTATGTAGTGTTAGCTAGCTAATAACGTTTGTTTGTCTGTCAAACTCGCTGTTTTTTTGCAGACTTGTTAACGTTACAGACAGAGCTACTAACCTCGCGTCACCAGGCTCTTCTCGGCGAGAAAGAGCTACTGACGCCACGTTAATTTAATTTAGCTTCAAGTCTACTCTGGTCTGGTCCAACAGGTAAATTAGCTAGTCTGGTCTCCACTAACGTTAGTGAAAGTGTTATGAATGATATTAAACAACAACACAATACGGACGAACCATTTTTGTCTTCTTTGTCTGTTTTTGTCTTCAACACGTCAGTTTGTGCCGTCCACCGCCATTATAATGTGTGGACCTCAGGGGTACCCGGAAGTAAATGTAAACATCCCGCTGATTTGGTCGATCGCTGCGACTACATATTATGCAAATTTCCAAATGCAGGATGGCAGGGGCAGCCCACCCTACTCTGCCTCTGCTACCCTGCATTTCAAAATTGCCCCCCCCCCCCCTTTTAGTTATTGGCATGGACACAAGCACACACCTTTACACACACACACACACACACACACACACACACACACACACACACACACACACACACACACACACACACACACACACACACACACACACACTTGACCTCCATGCCAAATTTCAGCCTCCTAACTGTGACCACCAACTTTTTGTGGACCGATCACTGACCGACCGACCGACCGACCACGCAGCCAGCCAACCAACCAATCAACCAACCTACCAACCAACCAACCAACCAACCAACCAACCAACCAACCAACCAATCAACCATCCAACCAACCAACCAACCAACCAACCGACAGAGCGACCTGCTGGTTGCAGCTAAAAAGGAAAAGTGGAAAAGAACAGGAAAAAAACAGACATGAGGAAAATGGAATTCATATCATTGCTGTAGATTCATTATGTAATCTTGAAAAGGCAAGTATTGTGAGAATGAGAGACGGAGAACGAACAAAAGAGTCAGAGGGACTGGGATGGGGAGGGGCAGTGAGAGGAGGAGACCTGCCTTAGAGGTCATTCTGCTGGACAGAAGAATCAGTCATTGTTTGTGTTTTTCGATTGAGAAACTGAATGCAGATATTCAGAAGTGGGATAAAGGGCAGCGATAGAAAGAGATCAGGCCGGGGGGATGGGGGGGGGGGGGGGGGCGAAGGGAGTGAGAGGGCGTAAAGAAACAAAAGAGAGAGAGAGACTACAGAGAGATCAAGCACCAAGGACAATGAGGCAGAGAGACAGTGTGCAAGATCGCCCAAGAACCAAAAGCAACATGCATGTGGAGAAAAGAAGAAAACGCAGGACGACTTGCGTAAAAGCTACAAGTTGAATCCTGTAGTTTTCCAGCTCGTCGGCTCGGCAGGCACAGAGGGGCTGTGAACTTGTTCCATTGTGCAGATGGAGGGAAGTGGAACGCTTCTGCAGGTGTTATCTCAGTTAGCGATAAAGAGCTTTTTGCACAGCGTGGCGTGACGCGAGGAGCCGGGGCCGCATAGGGAGAGAGAGGCAGGCGCTTGCGTAACAAGGCCCATAACTGCCAACAGCTGGCTTGGTGTGCGCTTGCACTGCGAAAAAAAGAAAGATTTTGTAGGTCTGTCACTATGACCACCGGAGCCGAGAGGAGAACAGAGAGTCCCTGCAGCCGCGAGCGGTTCTGTTCCCAGCTGGGACGGATCGCCTCGATCGTCCCGGAGACGGGACAGCCTGGCTTGGTCCAGTGCCAAGGACAGGGAAGGCAGTCACTTCAACACGCTGACCCACTTGCTCATTTCAAAACCGGTTTAAACAAATGACCGCATTCAAGTGCTGACCGGTTACAAGCGTCCAGTTTTTGTAAATTGTATATCTGAAGTGCGTCATTGCAAGAAGAAAAATGGAGGATGTGAAGACGACTGGAAGGAGGAAAAGTTATTCCCTTTACCCCCGATATAATTTTTTACGAGTTCTTCCATGAGATTTCAAGCTCCAACTGCAAAGATATATCTTTGAACCACAAGCTGAGTCAATCTGTGTGTTGAACACGATTATCTGTGTTTATTGCTGCAACAAAGGAACAATCTGGTCCGTTGGTCTTATTCAGCTGGTCAGGCCACTAATGAGTCACAGGGGGTGGGTAAATAATCCGCTTCTAACGACAACATTATCAGTGACCACTGACACTGTGCACTGATTTCATCACTCATTGTTTACTTGCTGAATAAAATTGCACTTTGTTGCAAACGTCATTTGAGATTATCTCTCTTTCCCCGGAGTTGAGCGGAGAGATTAGCTGCTAGGGTTGCCGGGCAAAATGTTTGGCAGGTTTTCCTGCAAACGCTCAGTCAGGGTGAGCGATCAATAATAACACCTGTGAGTCACCACATGAACTGAGGGGCTTTTGTCCCGTGTAAACCAATCAAACGGAAGGTTATTGAATCCTTAGTGCAAACAGCGGAATCGATAGGACGGCATCAAGGCCAGGTAAAAAGAGTGCATAAACACGTGTGTATGCATATGGGTACAAGTGTACACACACACACACACACGCACGCATGTACACACACACACACACACACACGAGCGCGCGCACACACACACACACACACACACACACACACACACACGAGCGCGCACACACACACACACACACACACACACACACACACACACATACACACACACAGAGCAAACTCTTATCTGTCCCATATGAGAGATCAAAGCACCACAGGCTGACAGCAATCAAACAGAGAATGAGGGAACGCCAACAAAATAAACTGATAAAGAGAGAGCAAGTGATAGAGGGTGCAAGCAACAGAGAGAGAGGGAGAGAGAGAGAGAGAGAGAGAGAGAGAGAGAGAGAGAGGGAGAGAGAGAGGGAGAGAGGGAGAGAGAGAAAGAGAGAGAGCGAAGCCCAGGGTGAGGGATTATAAACAAGAGCCAAGTAGAACAGAGGAAGAAAGAAGAAAAAAATGAAAGGAAAATAATCACATATGTTAGGTCACTACACCCAGCTATCTCAACACGAACAGTGTCCCTGTAGGCCAATCAGATGCCCTCGGCCAAGTGGGCCGCAGCTGTCGGCCAATCACACATGGCGTGTATGACATCAGAGGTACAGTTGGATGCACACCAGGAAGTATGATTTATTGTGGCAAAAAAAAAGGGGGATTTCAAAAGGCGGCCCCTTTCGGAAATCCAAACCTTATTGAATTAGTCCCTCAAGCCTCTACTCAGGTGCTCTGGTTTCAGCCCAGATATCAGTTACAGAGTCAAGGCGAGAGCACGTCTCATGCCCCAGATACAATTTGGCACCAAACACCGAAACCCAGTGCAGAAGAAGGCTATACGCAACTTGAGGAGCTCCGTCAACAGCAGATGTACTCGATATAAAAAAAAGCCTCTGGTCTTGGGTCTCTCTGAGCACCAGAATAGCCATCATAAAACCAAAATGTTTGTTTATTACTACCATTACCTATGTGATATTGTGACATAGCTCAAGTCAATCATTAACAAAGATCAATGAATGGAGAAGAGTTTCTATGGTTGAGCAGAGATAAGGCACACATAGAACAAACAGTTCCGTCATCTCATTCTAGCTAAAACATGGCAAAGTGCCATTTCAGCTGGACACTCAGTACCATAAACACACGGGGAAATGACGTACAAAGGGTAGACACCATTATAAAGGACACATGTGACAAGGACACACGTGCTGGTGCGTGTGTGTGCGTGTGTGTGTGTGTGTGTGTGTGTGTGTGTGTGTGTGTGCGTGTGCGTGCGCGCGCGTGTGTGTGTGTGTGTGTGTGTGTGTGCGCATGCACGACACATGCACGTGTGTGAATGTATGGGCAAACTGAAAGAACCAGTCAAGTAGGGCTACAGTGCATGCATTCGAGTGCTTTCATATAGCACATAAATGCACTCCTACACACACAACATACATAAAGCACATGTGCTACATGCGTGTGTGTGCACGATGATGAACATAGACATGCACACACACACAACATACATAAAGTACATGTGCTACATGCGTGTGTGTGCACGATGATGAACATAGACATGTACACATCCAAACACTTTGCCTGAAGCAAAGCAGAGACACATGTTCCACAGACGACAGGACAGATGTTGTAGAGTCAGAGATGGGCCTCTTTATAGTGAAACATCAAGCTGTTCAGGGAGGCCCTGCTGACCCCGGGACAGAATGGCTCAATTAGCTCTCCGTAATAACGAGACTGGACCTGGGGGTGGGGTGGGGTGGGGGAGGGGAGCTGGGGTGTTATATAAACTTATTAAAACATAATCCGGCCCGCGACCCCCTTACTGTAGCTAGCAGGCCACCACTGCTGCCACCGGACTGGTTAAGATCATTTTTGGTGACATTAGTCCGGAATGCTTCCATGACAGTCTGTGAGAAGTGACATTGACGTCAGTCTGGCTCTGGTGGTGACGGCTACTCTCCGAGTCTCACCTCACTCTCGCTCGCTCAAACCTGTGTGTCATAATCGCTCTAGCTCTCGCTGCTTATAGTCCTTTGAACATAGGCTAATGTGAGAAAAATGTACTGAAGTAATTAGGGTTTGTTACAGGAGTGTTACGAGAGTAGAGAGGGCGAGATCTGCAGAGCCTCGGGTCTTAAACATACTTTGAAAGCAGATTTCTGTCGAGAATAATATCGCGTACTCAGTCGCTGGTAAATCTGTGTGTGGGTGTCTTTTAATCAGGGCCCCAGACACATTGCATGGCATTACAAATACTTGGGCAACAGTTAAGCCGACAGACAAAATGTACAAAGTGGACCACAGTCTCCTGGTTTGGACCACTCCCGCCCAGTGTTGGGCAAGTTACTTTCATAATGTAATAAACTACATATTACTAGTTACTTTCATTTGAGAGTAATAGGTTACTTTACAATATTACTGTCTGTGTAGAGTAACTTGTTACTTATTACACTACTTTTGGATTACTTTCACCAAAATAACTGCAGTAGTAGAATGACATCGCCACCCCGGAACCATCCCGAAAAAATTATTTATACCGTCTGAAGTCGGTGTAAACCGTCCAAAATTCTAAATGTTATCTTTTTCCTTTGTTATTCTCATCTATAGTGGTTATTTGCATAAAAACACACAATTTGATTAGGAAATGATTGTATCTTTATTTGCTTTGATTAATTTTTTTTTTTAACTCAATTTATAACTTGTGTTACTTGACAAAGTAACTGGTATAATATTACTGAAATCCTGAGTAATAAGTTATATTACTGAGTTACTGCTAAAAGTAATATATTACATGTAATATATTACTTTTGTAATGAGTTACCCCCAACACTGCTCCCCGCAACGTACAGACCTGACATACGTTGTTAATGTCGCTCTATAATCCTGCCCCCTAAGGGCTGAGCTCTGGTCATTATTACGCTGGCAATTATCTGAGGGGTGCTGGAGAAATCCTTTGCCAACTTTAAGCCATCAAAACTGATTACAAACCTACTCTTTCATGTGGAGTCAGAGTTCAGTCATTACCGAAATGATTCGCAGAAGTTATGTAAGGAAGCGGAGCGGGCGTTCAGGAGGGAGAAAAGTTCAAGTGAATCTTTAGTGTTCTTGAAGGCTGCAGTCGACTGGGTCACCCATTTCTCAGAATCACCTCACACATCCATGAGGACTACAAGGACGAGCCATGCCTACGAATTAAGCCGTACTGTCAGGGGCGGAGCGACCCTATCAGCCCAGAGGGGGCGAAGAAAAATGTGCCTTTTTTGCATGTTTGAATTGGTTTTAGCCATATTTAGTGGAATATCTAATTTTAAACACACCAATGTTATTGTCTATTGATTGAATTCCTCTCACACTCACACCACTGACTTTATTAAATAAAGTCATTTTAAGGCACAACTGTAAAATAGCTGATAGCCCCTATATCCGAAAACACAATTTGTCACTCATTGAGCCAAGTAATATTATGTCCAAGAAAGCCTACAGTGAAGCCACTTTACAGACAAGCTTGTTCTGAAGAAGAAAATGAAAAACACAGGTTGCCAGCCGGGCCCGGTGGCCTGGCCTGCAAAAAAAAAAAAAAATTATGGGCCCCCCTGACGAGTGGGCCCCAGGGCGGGCGCACCCTCTGCCCCGGTGTACGCTCCGCTACTGCGTACTGTGGATAGGCTTAGAATATGTTTCTCCGCTATCTTAATGGAAAAGTGTTTTTTGAGGGTGAATGCTTCTCAATTTCAAGAAAAAAAAATGCAAATGTCTGATGAGATATTTTAGATGAATAATTAAACTTTAATGGGGCATATTTAGCTACAGCTTTCTACAACTTTTCTAAAATTGGTGGGATTAAACAAACTTTGAAAGAAAAATCTAGTATCATAGTAATAGTAAATTGTAAATATACTTGACATGCTGTGGCAATCAAAATAAACCATCCGTCCAACATGTCAAGAGTGAAACAGTTACCATCTATGTGACTTCATCTATTTTGGCCCACCCCTAGTTTCCTATTATTCAGGTCAAGGTTTCTCAAACTGCAGTCTTATGTATTTGCACTTACGCACTTATGCAAAACGTATTGTTCCCACTTCCCAGAATCCATAGACAGGAAAGAGAAAGATATTGTACCTTCAGCTTCACTTAGGGGGAAGAAATAGTGCTCTATTGCAGTGCTTCCTTTACCTTTTTTGTCGTGTGTACCCCTTGAGCTGTTTTGACAAGTCAATAGTACCCCCCTCAATAGTAAAGTAAAGTAAAGTAAAGTAAATAATTTATTTCGGTCAATTTGTCAGTTTCACATAAATGCATTACAGTAATAATGTGCCTTTATAGGAGACCGAAAAGGTGTAGGCTGAAGCCGCAGCTTATGAATGCCTACCCTTTTTTACATTTCATTACATCAAAAATCAAAAACAAAAAATAAGATAGTTGCAAGAATCAGTTAACAACGAGAAGGAAAGTTTGCAGTAGATCGTAAAAGCCCTAATGATAGCTTTTAAGTACTTGATTGTACTAGGGTTTTGTATTTGTTAAGTGCTCTTAGTTTAAACATTTTTTTGAATTTACATATAGAATTGCACAATTTTAACTCATCGCAGAGACTATTCCATAGTTGTACACCTTTGACAGAGATGCATCTACTTTTAAAGTTTGTTCTTACTCTCATTTGTTTGAACATGCAGGTTCCCCTTAGTTCGTACCGGCTGACTCGGGGTGAAAACAATTTCTGAATGCAGATGGGAAGAAGGTTATTATGTGCCTTGTATAGTATAATGGAGGTTCTGAGCTCAACTAGATCTTCAAATTTAAGGGTATTTAATTTAATAAAGAGTGGGTTTGTTGGGTTGCAGTATTTTGAATGGTTGACAATTCGGATGGCTCCCTTTTGTAGCTTGATAATTGGATCAATATTTGTTTTGTAGGTGTTCCCCCAAACTTCCACACAGTAGTTGATGTATGGAACTATGAGTGAGCAGTACAATAAATAAGATGATTTTTGGTTTAAAAGTTATTTTGTCTTGTAAAGGATTGCAGTAGTTTTGGCCAGTTTGGATTTAATATTATTGATGTGTGCTTTCCAATTGAGTTTATCATCAATAATCACACCTAGGAATTTATTTTCAAAAACACGTTCAATCTCAACATCATTCATTTTTAACTTGACTTCACAATTTATTTTGCGGTTACCAAAGAGTATGAATTTTGTTTTGCTCAGATTTAAAGATAATTTATTCACATCGAACCAGCTTTTAAGGACTTTTAACTCTCTTCCCACTGCAATCAAGAGCTGTTCCAGATGTTTCCCAGAACAATATATACTGGTGTCATCAGCAAACAAAACAATAGACCCAGCAACTGGACGTTTGAGCCATCATTTAAGGAACAATTGTAATCCTCAATCTTTCCATGTGCAAGCTGCTCGAGTACCCCTAAAACCTACACGCACCCCGGGTTGGGAATCACTGCTCTATTGGACCAAAACCAATCTGTCTGGTTGGCTATGATCAAGCTGTGATGATAAAATACTGTGCCAAGATGCATATTTAATGGCATAGATTATTGGTTTCATAGTCAGGAATTGGTGTGTTTTTACTTTTACATACGGTTACGTAAACACTCTCATAAATTTGCTTTCTCAAAACTCCTGTTTACTGAAGTGGAATATTTCTCTTTTATATCCCTGGCAGACACATTTGGTATCGGCCTTGCCCTTGAGCAGAGCAGACTGCCATAATGGAGAGGACATTTCCACATGGCTAGACAGACAAACAACCTCGCCGTGAAATCTCAACAGCTGGAATGAGGGATGTGTCAGACATTTTCCACTCTGTCGGTCTCATGATTGACACCTCAAGATCCCTATCACAGAAAATTAACTGTGTTTATAAAGAACAACACACACACACACACACACACACACACACACACGCACACACACACGCATGCACACACACACACACACACACACACACACACACACGCGCACACACGCACGCACGCGCACGCCCACGCACACACACACACACATTGCTAAAACCATCACAGACATCCAGAATGGACACAATGTGCTGGACATTTCCCAAGATGGCTGCCTTGGGGAAGACAGAAGAACAATGAGGTTTCCTGCTAAAATATCAGTGGAGAGTGGAGGAGCCACTTGGCACGCCTAGCTCATCCACTGAGGCTAGACAGACTCATCTGTCTGCCCGGCAACAACACAAACTCTCTTTTAGCTGCCTAACCTATCATTAACGCTTCTAAACAAGTACAAGATACCTAACTGTCATTCTCTGCCCATTGTTTTAGTCTGTGGTGTAGACACATACCTATGAATAGGGAGGAAAGCCTATTATAGGCAATTATAATCATCTGATCTAGTTCAGTTAGAAGTCCTGGTGCCAGCAAAACTGATGCGGCAGAATCTTTGAAGTCACTTTTAAATGCATTACTAAACATTGTGAATATTTTGTTACTTCCGGCTTGGTCGGGTCGGGCGTCCACAGGCATGTGTATGCAGGTCATGTCGGATTTTAGATGTGTGTCCTGGTCGCAGCACTAGCGCCTCCTCTGGTCGGTCGGGGCACCTGTTGAGGGGTAGACTCAGTTCCAGTCTCTATATCCGCGCTGCTGGCGGTGCTGGTGGCCTGGTGCTCTTTAGTTGTCTGGGAGCTGAGACTAGTTCAAGGGGAGGGGAACTGGGGGGCATAGCGTGATCCTCCCACATGCTATGTACTGGCAGTGAAACCCCTCGCTGTCAGGTGAAAAGAAGCGGCTGCCACATGTATCGGAGGAAGCATCTACTATTCTATGGCTCTCCACAGAGAGAGGGGAGAGTAGGGGGAATTGGCCAATTGACGTTACAATTGGGAGGAAATGGGGGGAATCTGGATAAATAAAAAAAACAAATGTGAATTATTATTTTAATCCGTTTTATGACCTGTGTGTTGTATGCAGGTTCTTCAGATCCTTATCTTAGGACAAAGATCCCAATCTCAATGACTCTCAATGATAAATGACATCACCCAAACTCTACTAAGTCATACTGATGTCTGACACACCAAGTTCAACTTGTTGCTCTGCTTCAGGGGTTTGAACAAGTCACCGTCTTGTAAAGCAGCGAGTCGCCTGTTAGCCTTGAACATGTTTAGAAACTGCTGTATCCTTTATGCACACATTCATACGCCGAGTAACCTTTGACCTCTACAAACTAAACATGTGACCAACACATTCATACCCTGAGTAACATTGACCTCTACAAACTAAACATGTGACCAACACTCCTCCTCCTCTGTGTCAATAATATGTCTTCACATTCACCTGGTCATTCAACCTCACCCACTCACTGCAATGTGACAGAAAAAACAATAACATATAGTATAGGTATAATATATGGAACAAACACAGTGCCACTGCAAACGGGTTAAATATTTCACATTTTATTTTGTTCCTCTCATATAGCTTCACAAATTGCTCTCATGCCAGTACCAGACACCGACTGAAACACTCATACTGTTAAGTACCATGAAGTACCATTGAGAGTGGGACAGTACAGCCACTGAGTGGGATATAATGTATGTACATAGATTTACCCTGATGACATTACAAACATCATAAATGATTACTATGTAACATACATAATGGTATAGAATAGTTCATACATGTGCTCTGCACTGCTGCTGACCAAAGGCTGCGTGTGCAGTTCATGGCCCCTAAGGGAACAGATAGAGAGAGAGTTGAGACACAAGGCTTCTGAAAAATGAGAAGCAAACATAGAATCAGTCTCTCTGGCAATTTCCCCTCGTTCACCTTTTCATTTCATTTCGATACACCGACCGACACAGAGGGGCGGATAATCATCTGTTTAAGTGTGAAACCTAAAGGTCCTGATTACAACGAGAAACCCTGTAATTGTCCAAAGGCCATTGCATGGCAGGACTTCAGCGATGATGTGTTTGGACTCTGCGTGATAAGTGCAACGTACACTGGCACCCTATCGACTCTGGAAGACGACGCACCGGTTCTCCTTCGCACAACACTTCAGGTGAAGGTTGACTATTAAAAACCTACAGTCGGCATGTGACGTTCATTATGTTCAATATATAGGCTCAGCAACCATCAATGGGTGCGTGTTTTATTCTATTTCTGAAATGGGGTCAGTCCATTGGATGTGTGTTGGCGAGGAGTTTCCAGGACTCATGTTGTGCAGCAGCAGCAGCAGCAGCAGGCCCTGAATGTGTGGTCTACTGACACAGTGACAGCTGTCTCAACACAGACGCAGGCCGACCTACAGAAACCTCGACGCACGCTTGTGCTTAAAACACACACACACACACACACACACACACACACACAATGGCTGTGACACCTCAGCCAGACCAGTGTGACAGTACATAGCAGTGACATGGCACCGTACAGACAGACCGATCCTCACGGACCCTTAGATTTCATAAGAATTGATGTCCATATATATCTATTTGTTTGCAATTCCAGAAAAGAATGAGTGGAAAAAGTGGTAGATGCTTGTGATTGAGGCAACAGAAGGCGCAGTACTGGCTTGATTTAAAGTGATCGTATAATTGCATCTTTGATTGGGGCTGAGCACTTTTCCTCCGGTCCTCTCACACGGTATTAATTCCACGTTTTGATTCCACCGGTAAAATATAAAAGCAGATTTGTTAGGAGAGTAGGGGGGCAGAATTACAGTATAGAGCACGTACAATTATACACTTGGTTAAAAGAAGGGGTGTCAATTTCAACAAATGTGAGGGAGTAGGCTATACTTTGAGTACATAACGTCACAGTCTTAACACCTCCCCCCCCGGGGCGAGTCGGCTCATATTTCCTTTGGACGGGTCCAGCGGATGCAGAGCCAATAACGACTCTGCGGTCCCATGTGCCATAAACTTTGCTTAGTTCCATCACGTCGAGCTAAATGCTGGTCACATCTTCAGAGTCCAGGCTGGCTGCGTGGTGGAGCAGACAGTGGTTGGAGGATTATACTCGTCTTTTAGGAGTCAACAAACTCAGGAAGGGATCTTTTTTCGGGGTCAAACTGAAGCGATGCCCAAACCCGCAAGCCACTACGCAGCTCAGGCAG
>NC_139642.1:50332482-50397482 GCF_964638095.1 Poromitra crassiceps | reverse complement strand
GGTCCTCTCACACTCCGTACATGCTGTTTAATGAGATGGGTGTGTTAGCTGGACAGGTAGACACAACAAATTGACTTTTGAACTGTATCTAGATTAGTGGTTCGCAATGTGGCGTTCAGGGACCATCAGGGGTCCATGAGGGAATTCTATGGGCTCCTCAGAACAATGCTTTAATTTCATTATAATTTAATCAGGAGCATACTTTAACCAGAATGAGTATTCTAATCGTATTTCTTCTCCCATATGGCTACATGGTGTACAGTTATAGTTATACAATTCAATAGACATAGGGGTCCCTATAGCCTATCAAAAATGGGGGTTAGCCTGGTCAGTAGTAGTAGCATGAAAAGGTGTGAGAAGTTGAACCCCAATGAAATCACATGTTCATAGGCCTTTCTTTTACTTGACCAATTAAGTGCATGCTTAAAATGCATGAAATGTCTAAATATCCTAAAAGCAATATCTTGGGGTGACATTGCCTACCCGAAAAGTCATCAAATGCAGTCGGGACGTATTTGGTTGGATAGCCGTTCGTCGTGTAGCTGACCACCAGACTGGTTTTCCCCACCGCTCCATCGCCGAGGAGTACGCACTTCAACAGCCGCTCCTGGGTCTGTCCGGGCCGGCTCGTTTTGGGGTTGTGCGGGGGCACCGGTGGGGCCATCGACTTGCCGTAATCCATGGGGACTGCAGGTGACATTCAATGAACCAGCACTGTACCGACGCGTATGCTATGCGCTGTCCCTGAGGGGGAGACGAAGGAGCCACCATGAGAATATGTTTCCCCTCTCTCTACGACAGGCGTGTCAAAGCTTATGACCGCAGACTGGCTCATGCGTAAAACCTATGCGTAAAACCTGCGGGTCCCCTCCTGTCCTGAGCGCTGCTAGTCCTCCTTGTGGCAGTTACCATCCCGACCTCCTCGACTCGGAGCTCCACAGCCTACTACGGTTTACAACGTGGAGGCGTGACCAATGCATTATATCCTCAAATTGATTTAACTAATCCCGCCCCCTTTACTCCACCGTCCAAAAGTGTAAGTTTGAATAACCATAATGTTCCTAAAAACGTGTGAATTGATCAAGGTGTATTCTTCCCCATACATAATTTAGAAAGCAATTGATCAATTTATAATCAATTCATTATAATGAATTAAGAATAGAATAGAATAGAATAGAATAGAATAGAATAGAATAGAATAGAATAGATAAGGCACATCTTAAGGCACCCATTTAGGCCTACCCATAAGGCTATACATTTGATCAGTCTCTACTACATGGTGTTTCATTTAGGCCAGCTACTGGTGAGGTGAGATAACATAATTTGCTAGCCCTTTCCAGAAAGCTGGATATTCAGATCATCTGACCTGATCTGAATATACAGCGTTCAAGGGCTAGCATATTGCTAACTATGAGTTCAGAGTAGTGTGACCCTATGGAGACAAGTCTAGACTTGTAGGCTATCTCCATTAGGAGGTAGACAACTCCATGTGACCATGTCCATTTTGAACACACATAAAGCTCTGAAATTTCAAACCCATTCAGACCTCATCATGGCCTACTTTTACGTAGAGCCAGTTTAAGCCAGAGGTACACTACAGCCAGCAGCCAAGCACTAAATTTGATAAATGGCCTCGCATGTGCAGTCTACCCTAAAAAAAAAAGAAAAAAAAGTGCAGTCTACCATGCCCTGATTCATATTAACGCTGATTCTCTCCACAGGAGGATCCAAATAAAGACCAGATGGAATTTGTAAAAAGAAAATGTCAAAGTTCCTGTAAGGTAAGGTGTCCCTGTGATAGCTGTTGGAGCCATTAAGTGGCTGAAATGATTTTGTCTCATAAACTGGACAGTGGGAATAAAGAGGTGAAGTGATGGCTTGACGCCCCCTTGTGGTAGAAATTGGATTATGATAATGCAAGAGCACAAGGATATCTATCTAGGGCCTAGGCCTATCTATCTGGCAAAAGAAGACACACTCTGCTGGTTTTAGTTTTTCAAAATGTTTATTCCACCCAAATATCTCCTATTATTGCAAGATTAAAAGTCTAGGTCAAGTCTTGACTTATTTCCAAGAATACAAAATAATCAATGCAACACTATAAATAATGACTGCAGTTCACTTGAAATGTGTTCAAACATACTTTCATGTTTTGATTCAATTTCTTCCTCCCAGCCACAATCTTTCACCCACACAGCACATATAAAAACCTAAACATATCACAGTCTAGACTTGATGATGAAATAATGCGTCTGACCAGATTAACAGAATAATCCAGAATTTTGTGTCATATGATTTGACAAGATAGGTGTCAGTGATTTTGATTAAATCTGTGTTTGGGTGCATCGTTCAAAAGTGCCTCTCATTTCACAGCCATTCTCTTAGGGTCTAAATACAACTGAAATCAATTAGGGATAAGTGACTGGCTGTTACACCTGGACACATTTATATGCATCAATAGGGAAAACTGCTATACAGGAGGAGCCAGTGTGCAACTAGGTAGCTATAATTGTAGGCAGCAGAGGATGTGTAAGGCTAACAGGCCGTCGTGTTGTCCGCCATATTGGATCGTGTCTGTTAACGTAACAAGGCTTTCATTGCAGGACACAGTCAAATCATACAATAATAAGGCATAGGAAACAGACACATTTTGGTGAGGGCTTTTAAAGCAACTGTAGAAGTGGGAAATATGGATTTCAGTTGCAGAGTATCCTAGATCATTATTCTTAAAACGGGTACACGTGTCATTCTATTGAAGATACCTGGCCATGGTACACAGGTACTATTATATATATCACACAAGTATAATACAGCATAAAAACACCATTCCCCGGCAATGTTCAGGTAAATATGAGAAGTGGTCTGTTACGGGAAGAGAAGTTGCTGTAAGCGGTTGTATAGTAAGTACTGTAAATCAGATCATGCACTATAAACTGTGGTCAGAAAGGCACCGGCTGTATTTCACTCCCACGTTCCTCCACATGCCATTTGAAAATCGGAGGTTAACTTTATGATCTCCCATCTGATCCTCAATTTATACTTCAGCTCCATCGACACCTTAAAGAAACATACACATCTACTGTATTGAGCAGCCTGCTTCTGATGCTCAGTCAATGAGAAAACTGGGCGTAATATAATTGTGTTCCATTTCGGATACATTATAATCAGAATTATTCCTGTAAACCATGTCTTGTCATTTGTCTTTCTGAATATTCTGTTTCAAACTCTACGCACCAACGCCACTGAATGAGGGTCAACCTGCAGTACCCAGCGGTGTAAGCAGTGTGGTGAGATGACAAAACATGGACAAAACTCACACAGGAACATACCGGTACATGAATATGAATGATTGTGTTGATAAAAAGAAACAAACATTTGTAAATTAAAGAACAAATGTGATTTTAATAGCTTGTTTAACAGTTTCAGTTCAGCGAGCTGCAGGTCAGAAATCACACGCGCGCACGCACACACACACACACACACACACACACACACACACACGCTCATACACTTGCAAACACACAAATAAACAGTCATGAAAATGAATATGCATTCAGAAATGTGCATGTGATCTCGCATGGACACATGCATACATCCTGATTGTAAGTTTCTATGCTGCCATGACTAATGACGACCCCTGGTTGGTTGCCCACTAACCTTTGACCTTTGCCCCTGGGATGACTTTGCTTTCTTTTCTGTACAGAAACTGCCTCATCAGAAGCTCCACTCCTGCTGAACTGTGGCCTGAGTCTTTCTTACCCTTCCCAGGTGTCTAGTGGTCACTATGGGGAACCCACATGTTTCGTATCTACAGAGCTTCCCATTCCTGCTCTTTGTGCCTCATTTGGATTGCAGCAGTCAACTTTTATATATTTTTTGAGATAATAAAAACATTGTGTGATCATTCCAAAGACAGCCAGACATGATCAGCTGCGTCGTTAAATCTTTCATCTCTGACAGACAGTAGCAGCAAGTCTCTCGTCCAGGATTCATACACTTTGATTTCATCGCCTTGAGAACTAAACCAACCCCTTCCTCCTCCAACCCCCAGACCTTACATACAGTTAGAGTATAAAGTACCATGCTTAAGCCCCATCGTAATTCCTAATAAAGTAACCTCCCTCCCCTTCCCCAGTCTCTGGAGCTCTGAGCACAGACTGCTGGGTAAGACATCTGAGTGACAGCCTGTAACTCTGGGATCTCTTCTCCCCTTCTTTAAGTTCTTGTCCATGTGTGTTTACTGGGTTTTGGGTCCACCAGGGGTTGGGTCAGGGGGAGGGCCGCCACCCTGGACCAGTCTTCGCAGACTGTAGGAGAGAGGAGAGGAGAGAGAGAGAGGGGGAGGAGAGGAGAGGGAGGGGGGTTACTGTTACTGCAGGTCAACAAACTCCTGACAGAGTATCAGTTGAGGAAAATTGCCTCAATGGAAAAATACCAGTGCAACTCCATCAATAGCAACCTTGTGCCAGAAGATGGCACCATACTCACATGTCGTTGATGTTGTCATATTGGGCCTGGATCTTTGCAAAGAAAATGTCCACCTGTTCCTGTAACATGAGGTAAAGGCCAAGAAAACAGAGAGGTTTGTGGACATGTGACTGAAACCCCAGTGAAAATAAACTAGAAATAAACACCTCGTGGTCAATAAGTCAAGTCCATGTCTGTCCAGACTCATACAATCACAAATACCTTGAAACCCACGGTGCAGTGGTGTGGCCATATTCAACCTTATGGCACTTTAGGCAAAGTTTGGGGGTACCTCAACAACACACGGCTAATCGCTTTCTACCCTAACCCTCTCGCCACCCACATACGTCCCCTAGCCACTCATCTACCCACCCCTTGAACCCCGACTCTCTACGACCTTCCTATCCCTAGCTACAGCCCCTTTCCCCTAGTCCCACCACCTTCCCTCACCACGCCCCTTTGAAGTTTGACCAGCAAAATCTAATCAGTTCATCCATGAGTCCAAGTGGATTTTTGAGCCCCACAATTATGATTTTTATTGTTTCCTTTGCAGATATTCAGCTGTCAGTCCAGTGCAATTTACAATTGGGTCAAATGATTTATTGAAGGTGATACATTTACAAGGATTTACCTGGCGTTGACTGTAGAAAAGTGGTAGAGAAAAGAGGGCGATCACACCTGGAGAGGAGAGGAAAGAGAGAAAAATAGAAGCATTACCGTGTCGTATTTGACAAGGCAGGACAACCATACAGTCACTCAGTGGGTTCCATAGTTGCTGCAGTGACATCTGATCTGTTCCTTACCGATGATGAGCAGAGTAAGGCCATTGCAGAGATTTCCCAAGAATGTCACCAGGTACATCAGAGCCAGGAACTAAGAACAGTGAGAAACAGAAGAACAGTTGAGGAACGTTAGCTGATCTCCCATCAAGAACCCCTGCAGATGTGAAGAGCACCCTCCAGCTCTGTGCCATGTTGTTTTATTTCTTTTAGAACGCAGTGAATCTGCTGCAGCTTTGCATAAGTGAAACAGACACACAAGCAGTTGGCAGTCAGCATGCTCTACTGCATCTCTGTCTTACTGCATAATATGGTATAGCTGTACAATAATACTGCATACTGCTGTATTTTAATAATAATTCATTAGTTCATAACTGTATTCTCCAATATCCAATAAAAATGCCTTGGAAAAAAGATTGTACTCTGCATGATCTATAATGAAGAACAGAAAGTTGGTAGCTCCAAAGGCTTGACTACCAATACGGATATGGCCCGGGTGTTTCCCATTATATCTCACAGTGTCCCGTACAGAGTGCTGTCCTGAAACGGGACACCGCTCTCCCAGATGGAACGAGACTCCGGCGTATCCCCAGCCTCTCTGCGCAGAGCGACCTGTGTGTCATGTCATGTCACATACCGGCCAGGTCAGGGTTGAGACTGGGAGGTCCCGGGACTTAAGGGGCTTAGACACAAGTCTGTGTAAGTCTGTCTGATCACCTACTGCTGCTCACTGAATTCTGTTTATTTGGTACAATTAGTATGTACATATTTTATACGGGTTGCATATACTTAAGAGTATGCAGTGCACTATTACTATTATGCAATATATTATACCTATTAGTATCACTTTATCTATACACTTTTTGTAGGTGCAATTAGTATTTGTCCAGAAAAGAAATACAATTCAATACACAGGTAGAAAAAAATGAATGGATGTATTAGTATTACATTATGGTGAAATATCCCTCTGACTATTCAAGAAATTCATTGAGTCTTCGTGCGTCGGCTGATTGACAACTACAGGACGTTGTGACTCAGCTTGCAGAAAAATAATGATCATCTGAAGTGACATCACATTTCAAATGAGCACTATGCAGCAGTAAGCTGTCAGTCAATGGAGCGCAAAATGTGCTTCGCATAGCATCAGTGGGGCACGATGCCTCGCTGGTGACATCATGCAATACCGACATAATCCCGTAGGCCTGAAAACCATTGAGATAATGTAATATGTCTGTTCCCCTCCTAGCAACATAGGCATTCTCATAGGCTGGATAAATAGCACAGACGAGAAAAGAATGGCAAATTTAGTTTTGTGTGTGATTTTTTTTCCCATAGGGACCAAGTCAAATGAGATTTGAATGGAATTTTCCATAGGGAATGCATTCTACACGATTACCGAAAGTATGACATTGAGGATGACAGTCGCTGTCAATGATATCGCCCTTATTTAGGAGCCGAGTCTTCAGCTCGGAGCTGAAATAATGAGGGTGACTGTCGGCATGGCGATGCTGTGACTGTCGGCATGGCGATGCTGTCATCTCCAGTGAGCGAGGGAGCGGGACGATGGCGGGAGGAAGATGACGGAGGACGGACGTAGAAGGGAAGGATGGAGCGACGTCTTGCGGTAATGACACACACACACACACACACACACACACACATTAAATAAGGAGAAACAAATAACGATGTCAATAACAACAAGCTCCAAAAGTAGCTGAGCTCACCTTGAGGGAGTCGAAGAGGCTTCCAACGAAGAAGAGTCTCTTCAGAGTGTCAGCGGCAGACACGGCCAGAACGATGGCTTTCTGCACGAAGTGATCGGCCAGCTCCCCACCCAGACTGATGTCCAGCTCCAGGTACGTCCTGAGAACAGCAACAATGTTTCACTTTGACGAGGAACAGCAACTTCTGCTTCTTTTCCTCCTCTATCCTCATCCAGCTGCATGTACGTTTCCTCGTCACTCTTCCTTTACTTTTGACCAAATACAGTAATGCTGCTTAATAAGGGAGCAGGTTTATGGTTTTATCTTTATTTGGCTGCACACTCAGCTTTGTCACAAGTCCAGGGGGCAAAGCGTTGTTGCTTTTCAATTTAATGGGTGACCTCTCCAGTGCAGATTGGTTTATGCTACGCTATTATAATATGATGAATAAGCGAGAGAGATATCATCAATCAAACCACAGTGTTAAAATCAATACAAGTACTGTAGCTGGCCATTTATTACTGAGGAATTCACTGGAGGAAGACACCGACCATTTTTATTATAAATTTATAGACAAAGCAAAAACTAAATAAAAGATCATTAAGGAATTATGCACTTTCAGAAAAGCTGGTGAAACGCATTTGCATGCTCACACACACACACACACACACACACACACACACACACACACACACACACACACACACACACACACACACGCACGCACGCGCACACACACACACACACACACACACACACACACAGAGACAGTTATTACCACAAGAAGACTCATTATCTCAATGATACAGCTGCCTAAACCTCCATCATTATCATCTCTGTCAGCGCCATCTAGAGAGTAGAAAGTGGTCTGCGGGCATCTTCTGGGCAGCGTTCTCTGGCTGAATGAACTGATGCGCTCGCTTAGCAAAACGTTCATACGCTGTGACTGAATGAGCCGAATCCAACTCTTGTTATCCTGCCATTTTACTATCCCCACGCTTTTCTACACACCACTGTTGTCTGACAAGCTGAAGGAGGTTGGATGGACCACTTATTAAAAAAGAAAGAAAGAAAACAAAAGTCTGGCAACTCACTTGAAGGGGTGGAGTCCATCACCAAAACGGAGAGCGTGGAGGACTTGGTAGTAGATGCGTACTGAGATGGTGAAGCACATGATGGCCAGGGAGAGCGTGGAGACCACAGTGATGATGCTGAGCTGGAACAGGGATAGCAGGCCCACCACCAGCCCTGTTAGCACCATGCCCGTGCGCTCCGTGTCCTTCCAGTAGATCACGTCCATCACTGGAGGAGGAGGGGTGGGGGGTTGGAGGTGTGAGGGAGAATGGGAAGAGAGGAAAGGCATGTGGGTGAGCAACCACAGTGGAGAAGACAGAAAAACAAGAAGGAAACAGCAGGAGAAAAAGTATATTTTTATATTGTTTAGACCAGAGGTTCTCAACATGGGGTCCGGGGACCATCAGGGGTCCTTGAGGGGGTTACACAGCAAATTGATGAATTATTAAATTTCAGCATGATTTGATTTACAAGAAGTTAACACAGTGAGAGAATGTAGTAGAAGAATGACTGATTGATTGTAGTTTCACTGTTATCTCTACAATACAGATAGATATTCATGGGAATCTGGACAAAATCATATAATAATATTCTCAGATTTGGGTCTGAGAGACTAAATGGCACAAATTTGTACTAAATTAGGGGTCCTATATATGAAAAAGTTTGAGAATCACTGATTTAGACTGTATATATTTCATCGTTTACATCGGTTTTAATCAACCATCTTTGAAGACCAAATAGTCCCAAAAGAGAGACAGACAAGCTGCTGCCCAGCATTCATCAAGATGTTCAACTTGTCCAATGTCCACTGTCGCTGACAGACCGCAGAGGAAGCCGAGGATGGGTGAGAACATATGTCTATGGTGAGAACACACGCACGCACGGACGCACGCACGCACACGCACACACACACACACACACACACACACACACACACACACACACACACACACACACACGTGCACACACACATGCTACAAGGCTTTGGCCTGAGCTAAATTTAGCCGTGAGATGAAAGAAGGAAGTGAGGCATACAGTAGAAGAGGAGGGGGCGCCTGAATTTAAAATGATGCCTCTCACAGCACAGCACCTGCTGACAGACGTCAGCCACCTCTCCCCACCCTGCTGATCCCCCTCTCTTCTCCTCACCCTGCTGATCGCCCTCTCTTCTCCCCACCCTGCTGATCCCCCTCTCTTCTCCCCACCATGCTGATCCCTCTCTTCTCCCCACCCTGCTGATCCCCCTCTCTTCTCCCCACCCTGCTGATCCCCCTCTCTTCTCCCCACCCTGCTGATCCCCTTCTCTTCTCCCCACCCTGCTGATCCCCCTCTCTTCTCCTCACCATGCTGATCCCTCTCTTCTCCCCACCCTGCTGATCCCCCTCTCTTCTCCCCACCCTGCTGATCCCCCTCTCTTCTCCTCACCCTGCTGATCCCCCTCTCTTCTCCTCACCCTGCTGATCCCCCTCTCTTCTCCCCACCCTGCTGATCCCCCTCTCTTCTCCTCACCCTGCTGATCCCCCTCTCTTCTCCTCACCCTGCTGATCCCCCTCTCTTCTCCTCACCCTGCTGATCCCCCTCTCTTCTCCCCACCCTGCTGATCCCCCTCTCTTCTCCCCACCCTGCTGACCCCCCTCTCTTCTCCCCACCCTGCTGATCCCCCTCTCTTCTCCCCACCCTGCTGATCCCCGTCTCTGTCACCCAGCAACAGCCGCCGTGCCCACTGAGGCGTCTACAGCCGTGCTCTCCAACCTTTTTCACCTCAAGGCCCACTTGAAAATCTCAAAAACGTTCGCGGCCCACATCCGACCATCAACAGTACGGAGGTCATATTATACTTCGTTCTCAGAGCACTTTTGATTTTAAAGATAAAAGGAGCTGTCCGTCAGCACCACACAGAAATCAGAAACTAAAACTGAGGGGCTGTATGCAATAGGCTAATTGATGAATAATTGATTCCAAATTAAATAACGGTATCATTCAGCAATGGAGAAATGCATTCTCACACATAATAATAATAATAATTAGATTTTGTTCTCGAAGATCGTAATGTTTTGAAATGATTTAGAGGCCCACTTGCAATACCTTTGCGGCCCACAGGAGTGGGAATGGCTGGTCTAGAGCCAAGGAGGGCATCTGATCTCCCCTTGTAGCCTTCATTGAATCAATTATATTCTGCCGTCTCATTTTATTTGGCACCATATTTTTCTCTCTCTATGCAAACAATGTAATGCCATTATTAATACCATCACAAATGACTTTTTCGGCTCAGCTATGACTCAACCAACTGAACTCTCTGATAAAAAATGGCATTTTAGTAGTACAGAGACCCTAATTACCTGCACCCAGGAGGAGGCTATGTTTTCAGTGCCATTTGTCTGTCTGTTTGTTTTGACTGTTAGCAGCATTACTGAAAAACGACGTGCACGATTGTCATGAAACTTTGTGAAAGGGTGTGGCACGGGCCAAGGAACAACCCATTACAGTTTGGAGCGGATCCGACTCACGGACAAGCAATAATAGCACAAAGCTTGGCGGAGGTCTGCGCTCTGCGAGTGCCATTCTGGTTTTAACTGTTTGTGTATCATGTAACTATGGAGTATGACGGAGCGAGACAGGGTGCCGACGTGATTTCTCATATTACAGTAAATGACAACAATGGCATTCAGTCTGGAACAGTGTTAACGCTGCACTGTCATGGCAGCCAGGCGGCTCTCTGCCCACTATTCATTGGCTGTGAGTGACGGGCGGCTAAATCTCTTTGGTTTGAGCGCACTGAGCAGGTGGGTTATTTATAAACATCACTGCACGCGATTAATACCCACAATGCCCCTAGCACACACCTGTCCATGAGCATAACCGGATGCACACAGTGAGTGACACGCCCATTGTGTATGTTTGTGTTGCTGTCATTTTAAGACATTGGCCAGGAGGACATGTCAGGCTTATTGTGCTTCTAATTCAATAGAATAATAAAAAGCAGACAGAGAGAAAGCACAGTTATGGTGTTAACAGCATCTTATCTATTAATAATGTCAATGCTAAACAAAGCCCACATGATGGGACAGTAACAACAATGCAGAAGCACTGCAGCCTGCATGTTAAAAGTGGGACGTCTACTCTGTATTGTAATAACTGTCTTTATCGAAGAAATCTCTGTATGACTTGGATGTAACGTACAGTTGAACAAAGAGTAAACATTTTGTGGCTGTAAAAAGAGCATAGTAGATAGTACAGTTTGAAAGTAAAGACAGCTTACTCAACACCCTAACCTACGTACTCTAAAGAGGAAGGCAGCGCTCTTTTCACTATACTACACCTATATCAATTATCAACCATGATGTGGATACGCAATTGAGGGAGTGAATGCACAAATGAATGAACAAACACTCAATCAACCAATCTACTAAGTAACCACCCACCCAGCACCCACCCACCCAACCAACCAACCAACCAATCAATAACAACATAACATAAATCAGTCACCACTTGCTGCTCAACCAGCCTGACCTTTTGTCTCATTCCCACATAAACACCACACCCCGACCAGTCCGCTGAGTGCAGGGATTCTCTACTAGTACTACACTGTAAAAATGCCTCGGGTCATGCCAGGCCGTCAGCCTAAAGAGGAAACACTACTGTCAAATGTTAAAGAAACCAGCTGGCCAAACGATTACACACGAGTACAACCATCTCCACAACTCAACATCAATGATCATTCAAGCCAGGGCCATTCGTCATGATGCTCATTTGAAGGGCCAGAGCTAATTAAACCACTGACACTCCAAATCAAGGAGCGAAGGTCCAAACATCCACCTCCATCTAAAGCTCTTCAATGAAAAGCCCAACATACCTCTAGCTGCCTGAAGCTGCATGCTATCTCCAGGGAGTCTGCAGTTTGCCAAGTGATCAAAGAGCAAAAAAATCCCTCTTCAGGCGCTTGACAGAATGACAGTCTTCTGTTTGACTGTCACAAGTCCACCACTATAGCAAAGACACAATGCTCAAAACTCTGCTACTACAGACTAAAAAGTGGAGTCACTTGAATTAGTAGCCGGCCTCAGCCTTCCTCTCCACGCCTGCCCTGCGCGCTCAGTGAAATCAAACACGGCTCACGTCAAAGGAGCTGTTACCCTACCCCCAACCCAGATGCCCATGCAGAGCCTCGCTGCACTGACACCATTGTCTCAAATTATATCTCCTTTTCTCTTTAAAGCCCAAGGTCTCACCTTTGCTGGCCATTTTGGTTGCTGCTGCTCCGGTGTTCCCCCTTTCGCCCTCTTTCTCTCTCTCTCTCTGTCACTCTGTGCTACCGCTCCGCTCGCCCCTCTCAGCTGTTTTTGGACGCCCAATGCTCGGTCAGCAAGTCCGCAGGCCCAAAATAATCTAGTCCGCAGCCCCGCCCCCCTTCAAGACTCCCAAAGACTCACACATAGAGAGAGTCACTTAGTCACTTTAAAGCAAATGTTAGGGGTGGCAATCACAATTTTGATCATGATACAATATTATATTGATTCATTCATGATACAATATTATATTGATTCATTCATTCAACAATGTGATATTTGCCGATATCACACAATCTGCCACGATACGAGTTCGATACGATTCGTTCCAGGGGGATATTAGACGATATGTGTTGATTTTATATCCGAGAGGGGAGCGAAGATCCTCTCCCTTCTTACGTACGTTGCCATGGCGCTCGCATTGTTGGTGCGTTTGGGCGGAAATGGTGACACAGATGCGGCGTGGAATTTCAAAATAAAATAAGAATCATGTTTATTTCTATATGGCGTCATGGTGATTTGTATCGTTTGTTTTCACTGGGCATCGATGCTATTGGGTCGTTGATCATAGAATCAATGCGTCTATGCAGATCAATGTATCGTCCCACCCCTAGCAAATATCCAGTGCAGTGTTCCTTTAAACTTGGATAAGGCAGTATAGATACATGTACAGGTCTGTTCCAGCGTGAGAAACAAGAGAACCAGTACTCGTATTCTGTTACATCACCCGGCTGTAACATTTCTGTAGCTGCACCACCGATGATGAATAAGGGAGTGATTGAAATTATGACATTATTCAAGGTGATTTTCCAGCAATACGGGCACATTTTCTGTTTAGGAATTGTTGATTCTGCTCCAAAATAAAAGCTCATTTAATTGTGAAAGTTCAAAAGTACAAGTCAGTTTCCCATTCACTGTGTCAGCAGAGAAAGCCCTGCTTGATTTGGAAGAGAGTTGCGTATGTTCCCAAATATTGCATATATATGCAGTAAACTACAGCTGAACCAACAGGATGATGATAAAACATCCTATGCTATGTGTGTTCTGTGAGCGAGCTACTGTAACTTGTCCCAATTTCCCCCCGGGGATCATTAAAGTCTTTCTGATTCTGATTCTGAAATCAGGTGCTACTCCCCGTTTGGATACATGAGACGGTTTGGTAGTAATTCGGGACAGCCTGAACTCTGTCACCGGCTCGACGACACATTCATCAGCACACAGTCTGAGCGTGGAATGTAGATCAAACCCCCGCCCACTAAAATAAGACTGGGCTCCACTCCACTCTGAGTGACGTTCCACTTAAAGTGACAGCCGTATCAATATGGAAGATATGATAGATGTAATCGCTCTTTCGCTTTCTTTTCTCTTGTTTTCTCTATTGCTCTCTCTCTCAGTGCCGCCAACAACAAATAAGCTACTTCCAGTCCTGCATACACAGGCTCTGAACGCACACACACACACACATACACGCACACCTGTCTCTCTCTCTGTATACACAGGCTCTGAACGCACACACATGCATGTGCACGCACGCACGCACACACACACAAACACACACACACACACACACACACACACACACACACACACACACACACACGTGTCTGTCTCTCTCTGCATACACGCACACCTGTCTACCCTCTCTCTGTGTTAAAAGGAGAATAAAGTCTAACATCAGCGATGATGGTGTGTGTCCACTGCCAGGAACGCTTTCCGCACAATTAGCCCATCATTCCTGAAATCCCAAGAGAAGGTTACCATGGAGACACAATCGAGCACTCGGGACTTCCGGGGGATTCTGCGGAATATCTATTCTGGGCGCCATGCTGCCTCTTGAAGGTCCTTTGTGAAGGCGAAATGTGATATTTTCTTGATTTCAAGTAGCCTATTGATTAGGGAATTGACTGACGGCAACATGGCGAAGGAAGAGAGACGGGAGTGAGATAGAGCGATAGGGAGAAGATATGTTAAAGATCCTCAAATTATTCATCAGGCCTGTTATAACCCAATATTATCCCATATGTGGATTTGCAGTGGGACTGTACCTGCTATGTGGGTGCATACTGTTGGGTCCTCTGATAGGTTAAGTGCTGAAAACCACTGTTCGCTGACCAGCTGTTCCTGAGTGTTTAGACCAATCGCAGCGGGGGAAGCGGATGTGGGCTCTCCTTTGAGCCCGCCTCTAGGTCGCACAGATGTGAGCAGCTTGACTGAAATGGTTTCCATGGTGATGGGGGACTCTGTCTCAGGCGGCGGTGAGGCTGCTGCTGCTGCTGCTGGGAAAGGGAACATGATGATGTCACTATCTCGATGACATCACGTCTGACTTCCTCTTGTTGCACATGTTCAGTCTGAGCTACAACTACTGACAAAAGAGACCCACCCTGTCCATAAGTATTTGGAGGGCAATTCTTTGGACTGACTGACTACTAAAATCAAGACTGTTACATTTAATTTGTCATGAATAATATGGATGTTTTATTTTTCTACCTACTAATTTTCTTATTGAAAATAATTAATGACAATCTTTTTGCAAGAGCACAATATTTCAAGGCTGGTTTGATATCTCAGATCCTTGTTTACTTACTCATTTACCATCAGCATGGTAGAGTAATTTAGAGTTAAATGGAATCACAACTCAATTCTAATAAGACACATTAAAATGCAAATAGAGAGAACTGGCAAGAGAGAGAACTGGCAATACAATGATGCTATGGGTCAGTATTTTTGGTTACATGATAAAAGTGCCTATTTTTGACTATAATAATAATTTGTCCAAATAAGTTTTGGCACCCTGAAAAGCCAGACTATGATATACTGTACCCTAAAGTAAAGCTACTGTATAAAGCTTAAGTATGGAGTGAAACGAATGAATAAAAACAGATGTGCTGCTGTCAAAATGCTTAAGCAGCTCACTGTGAGCAAACCAGCATCAGATATTAAGACTTTGTTCCATCCAATTTCCTACAGCATCCCATCACTTGGCAGTATCATCCTAATAGTCGTGTGCCATAGTGAGTCAACTGATCCAGCTGGAACTGGAAAATATGGAGATTCAGATCAAAAAAAAGATCTGTACTGTACTTCTCCACATAAAGAAAACATCATTAACCTCATCATTTTCAGTTCCCCTGCCTACTGAACCTGAACTTTGGCCACCATTCCACTCACATACAGCTATGTTTACTTGTCATGTTTAAATTGTCATGTGTCTGCCTTTAACGCCACATCAACGCAATTCCACCTCCCACTCATCTCCCTCGTGTGTGCCCGCCCATTTCTCTCACCCTGGGGGCTGTGTGAGGGGCTGTGGTGCTGGGACGACAGGGCCGGAGCAGGAGGCCAGGGGGTCTGGGGCCAAGAGCTTTGTGTGTCCCCTCTTTGGATCCCTGCGTCTCCCTCCTGAGGTTCTGGGTGGAGGTCTTGGGGAGAGGGCTGGACTGGAACGGTCTCAGTTTGTCTGTGGGGCTCCCTCTCCCCGCTCCCCGCCTCGACCGCCGCTCCCGCCTCCGCCCTCTCACGCTCTCTCCCCCTCTCTTCTTCCTCCTCCTCTTCTTCCTCCTCTGGGCTGAGGAAGGCCTGGGCGTCCCACTCCACATCGGGGGAGTCCAGCAGCGTTTCCAGGGTGTCCGTGCGCATCAAAGGGGAGCGGCTTCCCCGGGAGCCGGCCCGGCGTCGGTCGCGGAGGTGGCGCGAGGTGCCCGCCGCCTCCGCCTCGGCGATAGCGATGTAGGAGAAAGTCAGCTCGTGGGAGTGCTGCCGGGGTGTGCCCCACACGGACGGGGACGGGGACGACCCCAGACCCTCGTCATCGTATGGATCCCCCACATCCTCGTCCTCAGACCACTCCCTGGCTGTTTGCAGCTCATACATCTCCGACTCCTCATTGCCGCCTGGACAAAGACACAAAAAAAATAAGCTAGTCGCCCCCCGACAATTTTCTCTAAAACACCCATTAGGGACGGGAAGATTCACCGTTTCGCATCGGTGCACCGGCATAAAAGTTCAAGATGCGATTGCACCGGTTAAAGAAAGTGTGCATCGGATACAATTTGGGATGAACTCGCATCGCATCCTTTAACATCTTTGCATTGGTAAAATCGTATTTATATTAGTAGAGACCCAAAATCGTACTTATATTAGTAGAGGCCCTAAAAAGCATAAATGAGATGCTTACTGAGTTGCAGTACAAGAGAAACAAATATGTAAAGTTAAAATGGCACTTTTCCCCCCAGCTAATTTGTGATTTGCTGGCTAAGAAATAAAAACACACTTTTGTACCATATTGAATTGCAAAGCATCATTCTTTTGCATCGTGATGTACAGTATCGCATCGTATCGCACTGTATCGCATCGTGTGTAACCGCACTGCATCGCAAAACGCGTGAGTCGTATCGGTAGTTGCTTCATGTGTATCTCTTTATTGTATCAAATCGTTGGCAATGCATCGTATGGCATCGCCTCAGTGATGAGATTCCCATCCCTAACACACATAGACTAAAGAAAAGAGGGAGAGAGACACAGAGAGGAGATGATGATAATGATTAAAGTGTACTTCTATGTCAGTCTGTGGCTCCTACAGTAAGTGCTGTTGTTTCAGGTGAGTCACGTGTGAGAGGTGTTTGGAGTGATTCCTCCTCACAAAGCACGATTCAGTTGTTTGGATCATGACAGCGTGATAGAATGTCTACATGAAAGGATGAGAGGGAGAGTTTGTGTTCGTACCATCGGTGCAGGGAGGCGTTGAGTCTGGGGTGGACGCCACAGAGGCATATTCCTCTGGAAGAAAACAACAAGCCAACATTTTACTTCACCCTCGTACCAAAACAACATCAAAAATTGTTTTTCATACTTCCACCCCCATCCTGAGGGAGTGCTCTCAAAACATAATGGAGCAGGTTAATGGTATCAAAGCAGCGAGGAAGAACACTGCCGCACCTTTTACAAACTTTTTTTTTTTTAAGTTGTAAGAGCTTACTCTGGTTTATTTGAAGTCAAGCCACTTAACAGAGCACTTTACACAGAGACTGCTCATTAAATCCCTCCAGGGAAATGAAACAAATATACTCTACAATGTGAATATATAAGGTTTACTTTTATCTTAAGAGAAACAAACCTTAACCTAATCTAAGAACATTACATGTCAGTGTCACTATGCATGTTTTCACTAGAGAGTGCTATGTGTACATCAATTTCACATTACATAGGGGCTCGCACATGCAATTTCTTACAGTGCTATGCTGCCAGGCGTAAAGGCCTTCACTACTATTAGATAGTCAGCCTGAGATGAGATTAGCTAATAAATCAACCCATACAGCATATTCCTTTGTGTGCACACACACACACACACACACACACACACACACACACACACACACACACGATAAAGCACTATAAGACAGTAAGTGGATATTGTGACTAAAAAGAGATGAAGAAACACAGAGAGGTGAAAGCACAACACAGCCTTAGAGCAGCTGTTCTCAACGTGGAGTCTCAAGGACCACCCCCTCAAGGACTACCAGGGGTCCTTGAGGGGGTTCCCCAGCAAAATGATGATGTGTTAAACTTCAGCTTTATTTCATACAAGAAGTTAACTTAATTAGAGAATGTAGAGGAATGACTATTTTGGTCGTGGTTTTACGGTTATCTCTCATATATACTGTAGTCATGGGATTCTGGACAAAATGATATCTCACAATCAGATTTGGGTCCAAGAGAGAGAAAGAGAAAAAAAAAAAAGATGGGTCCTTGATATGAAAAAGGTTGAGAATCACTGTTTAGGGTAACCTCCCTTCTGTAAACACACATACAGTATACAAAGCCTGCATAATACTGTATATATTAAACACAGGCACAGCCATGCAAACATCTGTAAATCATTGTGAGACAAGATAGGTCCACTCCAGCACCGCATCCAGCCATTCAACCATGTGTTTACAATGCTAAGAGCAGGAGAGAGGGATGGAGAGGAGGGAGGAAGGTGGGGGGTTAACAGACATGATGCTCACAGCAGTTAGCAAGAACGATGCTAAGCTGGAATATATATATACATACCGGTATATGAGGATCTACAGACAGATAAATAGATGCAGACACCCACGGACAGAGAGCAAAACAATAGCAACACTCACGGCAATGGGAGAATCCTAAAACCTGGCCCATGCTCCATCAAGGCATCGCTGGGCCCGTCCAGTCTGGAAGCCCCCCCCTTCTCCTGCCGGCACTCTCGTCCTGTGCATAGACCGTGTTCTCTCTCTATCTCTCCATCCCTCTCTCTCTCTCTCTCTCCCTCCCTGTCTCTTCCTCCCCCTCCCTCTCTGTCTTGGTCCTCTGTTGCGCGTCACAGTGCGTGCACCCTCCCTCCTCCTCTCCATCCCTCAGCAGCCCCTCCCTACCTCCTATTTTCCGACCCCTCTCTCTCTCTCCTCCTCTCTCTCTCGTCTAGCATCATTGCGACTGCAGCGGAGCACTGTAGGGTATAGCAAAGGGGGAAAGTGTGTGTGTGTGTGTGTGTGTGTGTCCCGGTGTCTCTCCCGCTCTCCCTCATGTCAGTTCACCTTAGACTCTTATAGGGATTTGCATTACTGCTGCCATAATAAAATGCAAATGCATGTTGTCCCTTTGTCTGTAACAGAAGGAATAGTAGAGTACTGTAGGTCATTACCAAAGTATGCCCACAAACGATATACACACAGAGAAGGGGGCGTTTGAAGATTGCCTCGTGGCATTTGGCAGTATTTTGCGCAGAATTACACCTTAGACTTGCGTGGGAGTACACCCATGAGATACAGTAGCCCAACATTTTTTGCTTGTTTTATCAATATTTCATAAATAGGCCTATGTCCATACAGACACACACATGAGAAATAAGAGATATACTGTACATAATACTGTATGCGCCATATGACTATGAAAAAAGAAATTAAAGCTAAAAATGATAAATGTATTGAATACTATAATAGTGGAATAAAATAGGATAAAATAGGAGTAACACATATTTACACAAAGCATAATCTGACAAATAACACAAAAAAATGTACGTGGAGGCTGAATAGACAGATAATATAATATAATATAATATAATATAGAGAATCAACTTGACTTGCTGCTTTGTCTTGGTGGTAAGTGAGGTGGGAGGTCACTGTGCAACACTGATGGCAGGCAGGGGGCAGCGTGGAGCTAGTTGATAACTGATGACTGTCTCCTGCTGGAAGCTGTTGGGATCGTGGTTGAGAGAGAAAAGGTCAAAGGTCACTCTTTCACTTCACATAGGGTCAGCTTGACCACGCCGCCTGTGATCCTCTTTAAATAAAAAAAATCCACTTAAAATAAAATAAAAAGACGGTTCAGACACTGGTACCGGTTTAAAAGAATTGTTTTAGCACCGGTATCGGAAAAATACAAAACAATAGCCATCCCTACTTGTGACCAGGTAGAGACCAACACCAGCCTACAGTATAAAAGGTTTAGGCCTACTTAAGTGGGATAGGATCCCATGTAGGACTTTAAACTACTCGGTCACCAGAATTCCTACATCTAAACCGGGTCAGGCGCTCCAAATACACAGCAGCTAATAAGCTTAAGATACAGAACTGTGATATTGGGACAACACGTCACATTATGACACACCTTATAGTAAGCTCAGGTAAGATTAGCTGGTAACAGTTTAATTAGTATCAGAGTAAGTTTGGGAGCAGAAAAAGTCATGCTTGCTAAATAAGGATTGTTTTTAAAATGTATCACAGATATAACACCCAGAGAGACAAAAAAAATACTATTGCCTGCCCTAAGGCATGGTGTGTCCAAACCTTTTTAAATGGGGGCCAGATTAGATCATGTGGGGCCAGCTGCTACTCGCATCATATGGGTTACAGTACAGTACAGTAGTACAACTGTACTACTCTTAAGTTTTCTTTTTTTTCTCAGTGCCAAAATCACTGTCGTACAATCACTGGTATGAATTTTGCTTACTCTCGTAATGTCTCTTCACATTGAACTCTTTCATAACAGCAACGGTCTCTTGGCAAATGAGATAAACTTAACCATTTCAGGTTTCAGTGAAAAAGTACCACCCAGTGTCTGTTGCTAGGTAACCGTTTGTTTAGTTTGTGTTTTGTGTAGTTCCTACTTGGTGCTGGTCTACAAACTGTATGATAGTGCTGTCATCGGTCAACTGAAAAAACAACACCACCATGTGAACTTGGAATACTGTGTGGCGGGTCATTTAAAATCGGTCCGTGGGCCGCAATAGACTACTTGCACAACTCCACTACTTCCTGAAATGAGTAGGGCATCTTGGTTTCCTGTGGATGAACTGATTAATGTCAGGTGTGCCTGACTGCTGCAGTCACAACAACAGTGATGATCAGGCACACCTGACATGAATTAGTTCATCCAATAGTGTAGGACAGGAAACCAAGATGCCCTACTCATTTCAGGAAGTAGTGGAGTTGTGCAAGTAGTCTATTGGCCCCCGGGCCGGACTTTGGGCGTGCCTGGTCTAAGGGATTGTGTTGTTATGGAACATGCTAACATGCTCATAATCCAGACATGTGCGCATACACAGCCAGGCTGCCTCCAAAGATATGGGATTAGCCAGCAGGGAGTGAGAGATGGACAAGGAAAGCAGCAGGAGGAGGGTCAGTGTGTGTGTGTGTGTGGGGGGGGGGGGGGGGGGCAGTGTGGGGGCAGTGTGGGGGGATAAGAGTCAACAGAAATAGATGGACCAATAGAAGCTCAGAGCAGATCCAGGACAGGCACAGGAGAGTGGGAGGGACACAGACCGACAGAAACAGAGCGAGACAGGAAAGAGGACACCGCATAGAGGCATAAGGATTATCTGGCTCCACCAACAGGCTAGCAACACAAAGAGGAAAATGGCCTTGTTCATTTTTAATAGAGAACCAATCCAATTTTCCACATAAATAATTAAATTACAATCAGTAATCAATCAGTCACTGAAAGGCACCAACTTGGTTTGGACCTGCCTGGAGCGCCGCAGCCTAACTGTTGCACTGGACCTGCTGCGGAAGACGCAGGGCCGGAGGAGAGGCACCAGGAGGAGACTGACTGCTGCCGCCAGGTCAGGCAAGAAGCTTGAGCGCAGACTCCGCGGGGCGATGAAGACGTCCAGGCGTGCCAGCAATGTGGAGGTGCCCTCCTTCCTCCGCCAGCTGGCCAAAGAGACCGAGAAGATGGTCACCTTCTTCTTCAAAGGGGGGATCAGGGAAAAGGGCTTTGATGAGGAGGACGAAATAGACGAGGAGGATGCCATGCCTAGCCCTTACCTGGACCATCCTATCTTGGTGAAGAACGTGACAGAGGGGGGTTCCCAGAGTGGGGTGAGCTATGCTATGGGGAGCATGCAGGGCTGGAGGGCTCAGATGGAGGATGCCCACACCTGCATGCCCAAGCTGGCAGGACAGCTGTCAGAGTGGGGCTACTTCGCTGTGTTTGATGGACATGCGGGGACCACCGTGGCACAGTACTGCTCCAAGAACCTGCTGGATCAGATCCTGGCTACAGGTACTGGTCTGAATGATTACTGATTAATTCAGTGTATTCATTGAGGTTTTTTTTGGGAGGTGGGTGGGGGTTAACCTGACGCTGCCAGATGGATGGTTTAGCTCCACATTACGTTTCACTAAACCAGTCGATCTGGGAATGTAGTAACCCGACCCGCTGACGGAGGCGGGCACTTTTTCCAAGCTACTTGGCAGGTGATTGTCCCATCTGTCTATCACCGCTGGTGCGTGTTAACTTCAACCAATCAGATCGCCATGCCTCTGACGTCACGTTTGCGACCGGTAGTCTATCATTGATTGAGTCCTCACCGTCCTCATCGTCGTAAAGTCACCTTCGAAGCATGACGTTAGATTATAACGAACTAGTTGTGTGGCTTAGCCTTCCCAAATGTTGAGGGTCGTTTTTTAGAATTGAATACATAGAATTGGGAACGTTACATTCAATTTCATTCAGACTGCCTGTCACTTCCGCGGCGGCAGCCATGTTGACGAGTGAAAAGAACTACAAAGACCATGTACCCACTACTTGCCCAGACGGCCCGCCTAAGGCTGCCGCTGATTCATCGAGCCGGCATGGTTCGGCCAATCATCTTAACTGCTTGTGCATGACAAGATGGATTACGTCGAGAGAATCTCTTTTGATCTCGCGAGGTGATCCATCTAGCAAGCAAGGTTAGGTGGGGGTAAGGTAAAAACCCATTTGGCATGCCACAAAGTATGTACCGGTATTTAAAATTGAAAACATACTCACAATACTATATTCCCATGTTTCATGCATTTCCTACCAATGTGGTGTGTTGTCATACTGTAAAGACTATGAAGAGGATACAAAAGACGCGCACATTCAAAAGCCCACTGGGTTGGGTGCTGGATCAAAATATACCTGTCATAGTGAAAAGAAGTGATCCGCTGCTGCAGAGATGCTCACAAGTCATTTTTTGCAAGTCCAAGTCAAGTCTCAAGTCTTTGAGGGGCAAGTCCAAGTCAAGTCTCAAGTCCCTATGGATGAGCGTTCTATCATCTGCTGCATGCCATCCAGTCTGCTTAGAACACGGCATAGCTTAAAATTAAGGAATTCAAAACAAGTACCGGTACTGTATTATCCTCACTCCTTTATCTATTAGAATACAGTAGCACTAGCAGCAATGATTAGAGATGACATCAGTAGACATTTCCTTAATTTTAATGCACCAAAAAAAAAAAAAAAAAGATTGTTCACAAGTCCCAAACCTTCAAGTCAAGTCTTTGAGGACGAGTCTCAAGTAAAGTCTCAAGTCACTGTGTGTGTGTGACTTAAGTGCGACTCAAGTCCAAGTCTCAAGTCTCAAGTCCCCATCACAAGATCCCAGCACACCTTTGGAGCTCCAAAGGTGTGTGGATCACTTCTTTTCACTATACTGTAAACTTTACAGTTAAAAGACTACTCATTGGCTGGGGCTTCATATAATTAACACTTGTTGGCAACCAAATTAAGCACTACACTTCATTGTTTTACAGGTAGATCTCTGGCTACACTTCATTGTTTTACAGGTAGATCTTTGGATAGAGCATAGACTTGATTTATTAACACAAAGTGCACGAAAGTAACGTTAGATGATGAAGAGCAGATTAAAAAGCTTAAACAAGTGTGTCTACATATTCAGGTTCAAGGGTGGGTGAGATTAATTTAGGTAAATAACATCTCATACTGCATGTGTTTATGGAAACTTTACACATTGACCTTTACTGTGGGAAGTTGCCATAAACATAATAAAATGTGCATCACATTACCCATCCACCAATTTCAAAACAAGGAGTGTATATGATGGCGAAGACTTTTGTTTCAAGCAGTGAGCACAGTAACAAAGGGCTGTTCAGTAGTGGGTCAGAGGCCCTGTACCAAAACAACACACAGCCACTGCCAATCACCATTCAGATGCCAAGTTTCCACTTAGTGCCATGGTTAGAGTGGTGAATGGATTGGTAAGCCATCTGAGAACATACATTATCAAACGCTGTAATCAAGTCAGAAACGATATAATAAGGTGTAAAACTATCTCAAAGCCAAATGTTTCAAATCAGGCGTATGAATCAAATACACAAATTGCCAAGTGTGCAAGAGAACTCCCTCCATACCATCTCCCTCTTTGGCCACAGGTTGCATGAAAGCAGAGGAAGACCCCGAGGAGGTGAAGGAGGGCATCCGCACAGCCTTCCTGGACATCGATCGCCACATGCACAAACTGGCCCGCCGGGAAAACTGGGACCGCAGCGGCTCCACTGCAGCAGCCATCTTGCTCTCCACGCATTACATTTACTTTATCAACTGCGGAGACTCCCGCACCCTGCTCTGCCGTAACGGCAAGGTGGTTTTCTACACAGAGGACCACAAGCCCAACAACCCCAGAGAGAAAGAACGCATCCAGAACGCTGGGGGCCAGGTGACCCTGCACAGGGTCAATGGTTCTCTGGCTGTCTCCAGAGCTTTAGGGGACTTTGACTTCAAGGAGGTGGACTGGAGGCCGCAGACAGAACAGCTGGTGTCACCGGAGCCCGAGGTGTACGAGATGGAGAGGACACCCGACGATGAGTTCCTGATTTTGGCATGTGATGGTGTGTGGGACGCCATTGGGAATGAGGATCTGTGTGCCTTTGTGCGCAGCCGTCTGCAAGTGTGCGATGACCTGAGAGAAATTTGTGCCCAGGTCATTGATCTCTGCCTCTATAAGGTGAGACGTCACCACCGTTATGTCAGTATTCAGTAAGTTTGCTGCATGGGCGTCTGGGTAGTGCGGCGGTAGATTCCCTGCCTACCAACACAAGGGTCCGGTGGGTGGGAAGCCGAATTAAAGGGATAGTTCTGATTTTTGGAACCCTATCCCTATTTGCTACTTACCAATGATGATGTTGATTGGTAGTTTCCTTTCTCAGCCCAATCATAATTAGCCACAAACCTGTCTGTGCAAGATGACTGAGGCTCACTGAAATTGACTGTGTGTGCACTGTGGAGGAACTTTAAGTGAGCCTCAGCCAGCTTGCACAGACAGGAGCGTGACCCCATTGACCTTGTGTTGGTTTGTGGCTAACTATCTGGAGCTAGTATGAGGAACAGCATGGATTGTGCAGAGAAAGGAATCTACCAATCAACATCATCATTGGTAAGTAGCAAATAGGGCTATAGGGTTCCAAAAATCAGAACATAAGGGTAGAAAGAAACAAAAAAGGAGTTTGTCCTACATCCCAAACTACATCATACCCATGTCAAAAATGTCCTGTGACCCGATCACTTTGGGGACATAAGGAAACATCATTTTGATTCAGAACTTAGAACCCATTCAAAACTTACAACTAAATTAAAACAGAACTGATAAAGCGTGTCCACAAAATGTTCTATTAATTGTCAGTGAAGCAGTTCCAGATAGTATCAGCATATCTTCATTCGAGAATTGGTTTTACAGTATCTGTCTTTGGGAATTACATGTTCATGATTATAAATATCAAAATAATATGTATCATCATAATAATAATAATTAATTGATTGGATTTATATAGCGCCTTTCTAGATACTCAAAGCGCTTCACATACAGTATCAGGGGAGGGAACTCAACTCATCCACCACCAATGTGCAGCACCCACCTGGGTGATGCACGGCATCCATTTTGTGCCAGAACGCTCACCAAACATCAGCTATCATGGTGGAGAGTTGAGGACTGAAAGAGCCAATTAACTCATTGAGTGCCAAGGACGAGTATGTTCGTCAATTCAGATACTAACGTAGAGTGCCAAGGACGAGTATGTTCGTCAATTGCGTTTTTTGACGGTGGGACGTGGATCAAAGCCTCCTGCATCTCCTGTACAAATATTGTAGCTATTGAAGGTGTATAACCTATTTTACGGACTCATTAGGTGGCGACAGTGCTCTCCAGATTAGAGAAAGGTCCAGAAAACAGCAGGAAAAAGCCCCGTGATGAAAGAGAAACCGCTCATGCTGCAGCCAGAGCCATATAGATTGCTCTGTCTGCAGCTGACGTTGGCTGCGAACAGCAGTCAATCCGCGCCCACAACTGAGCCTCTCTGCCTCTGTCTGTCTGTCTGCATAGTTTCTCCACACGATTAGCCGCCAGAAAGGCAGCACCCGACACCGAAGGGCCAAACCTTTCCCTGCAGTCCGGTTTGGCATTTCCGTGTCGCGCTGGGAGCCGGCGCACAAAAACGGAGCGCTCCGAAAATAGACTGGGTGCGTGTTAGGCTGTGTGTTAGTGTGGGGAGGAGTTTGCAGCTGAGGGGGGGAGAGGGGGGTGGGGCACGCAGGGCACCACACAACTACACCACGTCACTACATCAGAAAATATTAGCTTCAGACTCAGTGAATGTGCTTGAAATGCTTCATTTCACAAAAGGCGGAATAACTCAGCTTCTAATTTGAAACGTGTCTTTTTGCTCAAAACAACCTATCTTCTCCGGCTCATAACTAAAGAACGGAAAATGGTATCAATAAACTTTTTTTTGCAGATGATAGAAGAGAGTCTCATCGTTCTTTGTGCGTGTTCGGTGTTTACATAGTAATATCACACAATATTCTGTGGGCCTCGAGAAATCACTGAAAACGCTCTGAAACTCTGGCACTGGTCCGTTCTCCAAAAGTGGCTGGCACTCAATGAGTTAAGTAACGAGGGATGATTAGGTGGCCATGATGGAAGAAAGGCCTGTTTGGGAATCCAGCCAGGGCACCGGGGTTACACCCCTACTCTTGCGAAGAGTGCCAATGGGATCTTTAATGACCACAGAGTCAGGACCTCGGTTTAACGTCTCATCCGAAGGACGGTGCTCACTCACAGGACAGAGACCCTGTCTCTGCCCTGAGGCATTGGGGAGATTATTCATCAGATCAGATTATTCATCAGACCATTCAGACCAGAGGGGAAGAGCACCTCCTACTGGTCCTCCAACACCACTTCCAGCACCAGTCTCCCATCCAAGGAGTATCCTATAGGCCAGACCTGCTTAGCTTCCCAAGGAAAGCCAGTAATGTAATGCAGGAGCCACTGGTGCTATTAAATGTATTTTCAAATCGTGCCTTTAGGCTACCTACATACAGTTTTAAGACCCTCTGGGGCTTAGCTGACCTCAAATCCTTCCCAATATTCTGAACTCCACTCAATGGATTTCCTAGGAAGACACAGAACAGTGCAGCACATGGATTTATGAATGGCAGTTTTACATCAAGGGGGCAGGTGGGTGGGTGGGTGGGTGGGGTTACACCCCATGCAGGATCTATCTGTGGAGCCCCCTGGGCTATGCTGATTGTGGTTACATAACCAGATTTTCCCTATACGACTTCTAATGCTGTAATTAGTAATACTGTAACAGTATTATTACGTACAGCTGTAAATCTGGACGCTGACGTGTACTGTGAAGTACCAGCAGAGAATAGCCTGCCCTATAAATAGAAGTATTAGGGCACACCACGACATTGGATAGGAGAGAAGAAAGGCTATGCAGAGCCTGGATTAAAGCTAAATGCGAGTGTGTTGACTGGAGCTCAATGTTACGGCTCGACACACACCAGCTGGGAGGCTTTACCCTGGCAGGGAGGGGCTTCTATTTATTTCAGTCAAAAGGGCTTATCTTCTGAAAGACTGGCTGTTCCATCCAGTACACTACATTCCTCAGCTCTCTGACATCACAACAGTCAATCAGTTTGATTGTTCCATTGTGACACTGCCATGACTTCAAAATAGTCTTGTACGTTCATCTTCCCAGAGCCACAGATCAAAGTCAGTGTTAGTTGTTAAATCATTTCAATCATACTATTGTGAATTCACAATAACATACTAAATCATTAATATTGTTGTATTCTGTGACAACATAACATTGATAAGGTCATCTTGTCCCAAATTTGTGAGCACAAAAGGAATAATATGTACCCCCAAAGAATAGGTCTGTTTCATAAGAACTTGAATTACAACTGACATATTAGCACTTACCAAACGTATCTGACACAACTGTACTATCCCCCTCCACAGGGGAGCCTGGATAACATCAGCATCATCATTGTCCGCTTCCCTGGCGCCCCCCGGGTGTCACAAGAGGCACTGCAAAAGGAGGCAGAGCTGGAACAACTGATTGATCTCAAAGTGGAAGGTTGGTTTGCTTGTGCTGAAAATAATTTCAAACACATTCAAAACACACACACTACACTTCATGTCCAAATAATTTCAAACTCTTTCAAAACACACACTACACTTTATGCCCAAGTAATTTCAAACACATTCAAAACACACTACACTTTATACCAAAACATTTCCCTAATCCATGGCCATATTGCTTTGACTGTCTCTCTTCACAGAAATCATCCAGCTGATGAGGTCCAGAAATGAGGACCCTGACCTTTTGTATGTGATTAAATTCCTCGCCTCAGAAAATATAGCAGGTCTACCACCAGGGGGCGGCGTCACTAGCAAGTGAGCCTAAAATACCACAGATCTGTTTACAGCACAATTACCTCAGAGGAACCAAAAATCAGTTTTTAATCCCTGAACTAATCCCTGTTTCTCTTTGCAGGAGAGACTGTATCATCGCTTCATATCAGAAACATATCACGCCTATCAGAGCTCAGGAGCCAATGGTAAGCCACGTGGTTCACATTTCATTATGTAGGCAATGATGATAATGGAATATCTGCACCAACTGACACAAATTCACTTAATTTGCATAAACGGCTTTCTCTAGGATCAAATGTCTGTTCTGCTAAGCATAATTCTAACCTAAATTCAACCTGAAAACAATTACCTACTCATCCATACTGCCCTGTAAAACCAAGGAGCAGTAACTGTGTGAGCAGTAAGAAAGTGAGGAAAAATGACTGCAAAGTGTATCTCCTGTTCCACCAAACATATTGCTTCAAATACACAAAAGTAGTTTCTGCTTATTTCCTATTTAAGGCTTTACGTAGTAGGACAGGATGGAGAGTATGAAGACAGTAACATCACTGACTTGTGATATTTCAGGACATTGAAGGATCGTAGAGGAGGATTCTCACTAAAGTCGTTTCCATGGAAACAAAATCATCGGCGTCACCATCTCCATGGCGACCTGCTCGAACAAGAATTTACTTTTTAGATGAGCACTAAGCTCATGATGAAACTCCATGTAGCCTAATATATTCTCTCTCCACAGCATGGCCAGCCTCAAAACTTGTCTTTAATCAGCATTTTTGGTGGTTAAAATGCACGTATCAAATACCCTCTTTGTAGTCATTTTGAAATACATGTTCCAAAAGTGTCATTTCAAATTGACAAAAAATGTAAAGTGTTTTCATAACATTTGAACCGTACAGTGCCTGGATAGATACTGATAGAGATCTACCCCATGCTAGAGGCTTCTGTAGAAGGCAGATCATGTTACATGTCTGTAGGATACATGCTGTATAGTGTATGCACCTAGTCAAAGCTAATGCATCTCACACTGATTCTTTGAAAGCAATAAATCATGTAGCTAAACCAATATACCATGCTGCAAAAGAACCGAGGTCTATAAGCTATGTGCTCCACATGTGCATTGCACGTGTATTAAGCCAGTCAGTCAGGATGGCATGCAGTATCTCTCAGTAAATTACTTTGCACGATCCTGTCAGGGAGCAAAGGTGAGATAATAGCGATGACGTGTTATAGCAAGGATGCAGACATGTATGGCATGAGAGGGGAGAGAGAGAGATGGACAATGAATGGAAGAGAGGGAGAGGAACAGGGAGGGGATAGATACAAGTGATAAGGGGAAGAGATGTTTCCAAGAATTAGCATACATACCTCATTACATGTACCCTTTCTGTGCTTTAGAGTGGATGTGTGATGTCCCAGAGCAATATAACATTGGTTTGTTTTCTTGCTATTGTTCTGTCCATAACATCATGTATTTAGTTGCCAGATTTGTGCAGCTTTATTGAGCTCACTAAATATGGTTTGTTCAATTTTTGTAACTATAAAATTGTAGATATTTAAGAAAAATGATGGACAATTGTACTCAATTTGCTGTGACCGAGTTGTAGTAAAATATTTTCCTTTTACGACTGGACTTGTTTCTTTCTGACACCCTAGTCATTCTGAGAATTCTCATTTGGACAGATGATCTTGCAGATTTGTTTTTCTTCTTGTATCCATATCCAGAGAAACTTTAGTGTTGTGTTGTGTTGAAATACAATAAAACTAAATCTTGACTTTTTAAAATGGCCTTTAAATGTGTCCATCCCATTCAAAGTCACAGGGTTTTAGGACATTCGGCACATGGAAGTGCAGACACTTTAAAGGTGACAGAAATGCAATCGTCACTTTATCTCTGGAGTATCAATACTAATCAAAAATGTGCAATGCAATCTATTAGTCAAAGTCAAAGGAGCTAGCAAAGGTGTGGCCAAATTTCCTTGAAGCCCCTTCCAAGTCCTAGAGAGGTGTTGTGTTCGCTCTGGCAGTCATGGGTTCTGCAGAATGTGTTGCCAGGCTGTAGTGTGAGACTCATCACCTCTGTATTAATTGACTGAGCAAAGCTTTGGTTGGACAAAGTGCCATTCTCACCTCCTCACTCCTGAACAGTCAGAGAAGTCGGATCACTCAAATAATCCTCTCGGGACGAACAGGCTCCTCAGCTGAGAACACACGTGGAGAAAGTGACAGAGGAAGAGGACTCAGTCAGGAGCATAAAGACAAAAGGACCAGAGAAGAAGGAAAGAAATTAACAGAAATCTTCGGGTGAGTAATGATCATGTATGGGTGCTGTTTGATATGGTAGCTAAGCAGGCTAATGTTGAGAAATTATGGAGCAATCTTTGATGTTTGTTATTGTTAGGCAAGTCAAGGTACCACCTTGGTCTATATGTTTCTTGTTTATGTTGATGATTGACAAGTGGTGTTTTTTATGCACAGTACAATGGGCTAAATAACCACTCGTCAAATATGCTGTTAAACATCTTATACAGCATTATGATCCAATTTAAGTGTGAGAACATTCAGACTTCAGACTTCAGACAACTTTTATTAATCCCAGAAGGGCAATTCAGTTTCACAGCCTACCCAATACCTTCAAAAGCTCAGTGAGCTACAAACTTCAGACATGACAGGACGTAACGTAACAGCATGACATGACATAAACAAACAAATAATGTCAGAGATAACAGATCAGACTCATATAAACATGAACAAGAAATAAAAAGTATACATATATTTATATATGTAAAGACGTGAGAACATGTATAAGAAATAAAAGATATATATCTATATATGTATGAGCAAGCCTAACCTGTTCGTCACAGACAGGATACGTACAGCCTGTTGTGTGCTCATACTGTATGAGTGAAGGCATTCATTTAAAATGACCACTGTCTGTGTTTAACAGCCTGACAGCTGAAGGGAAGAAAGACTTGGAATACCTGTTTGTTCTCCTAGGGGGCGCATAGTAGCGCCGGCCTGAGGGCATCAGAGCAAATTCACTGGACAAAATGTGGCTAGATTGTCTTATGATCTTTTTTGCCTTCTGTACCACACGTTTCTCCCAGATGGAGCACAGGTTATTCTGCTGGACTCCAATAATCCTGGAGCAGACCTTGACTATAGCGTTTAGGCTATTCCTGTCCTTCACAGACAACACGTTGAACCAGCAAATAAATGAAAAAGTTAAAAGACTTTCAATAAAAGATTGATAAAAATTACAAAGAATGGTGTCACAGACATTAAAGGAACTGAGCTTCCGCATTAAGTGGATTCTTTGCTGACCACGCTTGACAATAGACTCTGTGTTCGCCTCAAACTTGAGTTGAGAGTCAAACACTGTTCCTAGATATTTGTATGTCTCTACGATTTCAACATCCACACCATGTATGATGCTAGCTTTTGGTTTGTCACAGTTCTTCCTAAAGTCAATAATTAACTCCTTGGTCTTGGCCACATTAAGATCAAGGAAGTTGTCATCGCACCATTTGACAAAGGCAGGAAGGGCATCTCCATGATCAGACTCTGAGCCCTCAAGAAGAGACAGTAGGGCAGTGTCATCAGAGTACTTCACAAGGAAGCTGCCCTCCTGGAAGGACCTGCAGAGAGGTCTGTGAACAAAATAAAAAGCAGGGCAGAAAGAACACAACCTTGGGGCGAGCCAGTACTTGAAAACAATAAATTGGACATGTGTCCATTCACTAAAACCTGCTGGATTCTGTTAGTTAAAAAGTCCAAAAGTAACAATAAAAGCTGATCGGGCAAATTAAAATGAGAGGCAAGACGCTCAATCAAGATGTGAGGCTGCATCTTGTTGAAGGCTGAGGAGAAGTCAGCAAATAAGATTCAAAGAGAACTTAATATAATCCCTGTCCACTGTACGACTGTATGGGGAAGAAAACTCAAAGCATCCAGGCCTTAATTGAATTACGGTAATTAAAACACCTGCAAAAACAGAGGTTGTGGTTGGTCAGAATTTTGCCTGGTTTCATAGTAGGTGGTGGGTGTCTGGGCACTTGTGGTTAGCCTGACTCCACCAGACGGGGGCGGCATTGTTCCACAAATTCACCTCAACAAATGTGAACGAACTTACATCCATCTGGCAGCGTCAGGTTAACTTGTGGTAGGCTACACCCCAAAGTTCTGTTACTGTTAACCATCTGCAGGCCCATTCTCGGTGCTCCATGGAGCAAACTAACAAAGATGCCGTCAAAGCGACAGACACGGTATGGAAACAGAATAAACAATCAAAAAGCCTGTTATTAGACATGAAATAAAAAATGTAGTAGGCTATGTCATCCGAGAAACTTGGCGAAGTTCTGCTAGCCTGAGTGAGTGTGCGGGCTTTTATCATATCCTAACTGAATTCAAACTCACCGACATTGTGCACCTGTCACACACCTGCAGTCAAACAGGATGCCTCTGAACGTTGGAGGAGACGCGGGCTACGGCAGCGTGTCTGCGGCGGCAGCCCCCGGGGCATCGGGCATTGTGGGCTCCTCCTCTGAGACAGCGCGGCTGCTGATCCCGGAGGCCGAACCGGAGCCGGGGTTCCAAACGTGGAGGCCCCTGTCCAAGGAGGAGCTGGAGATCGTTGCCGGGGGCCCGGGCTGGAAGAAGGCTCGGACCCGCCTGGTGTTGTTGTTCTGGCTGTCCTGGCTCGCCATGCTCGGCGCCTCCGTGGCCATCATCGTGCAGAGCCCCAGGCCGGTGGCCACGCCGCTGAGTTGGTGGCAGAAGGCGCCTTTCTACCAGCTGCGGCTTGCGCTGCTCATGGACTCGCAGACAGAGGGGGCAGGGGCCAGGGCCATCACGGGTGAGCGGCCTCGACTCTGACTGGCAGTAGCCTAAAATACCGGTGACTTGAGTTATACGAGTCAAGGTTCTTTAGCTCTTGACGAGACTTGAAGACTCCACATGTTTTTTTTGAGGTTTGCATTTCTTCCTGTGGGTGTGTCAGATGTAGATTGACAGTAAACAGTAAACACAGCAGTAAAAAAAATAATAATAATCTGACGTCATCTGCTGCAACCCCTACTCCATATGTTCTCCAAAACAACTGAAGTCAGTGGGGACTTCTTCAGAGTTCCAAAAAGACCTACATTTAGAGTAGACCATAATTTAGTAGGCTACAAATCTTAACTACAGCTTTGTGATTGTTTGGCTATTTTTGTTTTCTCCAGTTGTTTTGGAGAAGGCTGCTATGGAGTTGTGCTGCTGACAACCTCCCTGTGTTATAAGGACTAACAAATTCCATCTGTTTCATTTGGCATGAGAGTGAGTAGATGATGACAGATGACAGATTTTTCATTTTTGGTTTAACTATTCCTTTAATATGGAAACACTCAACTGCAGTACAATGAATCAATAACAATAAAACAGGAATTCTGACAACCAAATTAATGCTTGGGAACAATTTTCAAGTCTGTTTACCAGTAGCCTAAGTTGTTCCTCATGGCTGCAAATGACACTGGTATTATAAAAAAAATGGCATGCATTAGCTTTGAAAATTGAACAAAATCCACCTTGAGATGAGATGTTTAACCTTCAGTCTCATGTTGAATCTTTTTCAAGTGGTGTCTGAGCATCTTTCCTACCTCAAGTCCTTGGGTATAGGCACCCTAATCCTGGAGGGTCTGTTTCATGCGGAGGGATCTCCTTCAGACCTCAAAGTGATTGATGAAAGCTTTGGGACGGTGCTTCAGGTGCAGCATCTGCTCACAGAGAGCAGCAAATTAGGTGAGTAAAGCCAAGAACTCATTTTTGGCAAGCGTCTTGATCTTTTCCGGCATGTTCTGGTCTCCCCCCCTCCCTGATTCCCCCCCCCCCCCCCATTATCTCCCCAATTGCCCCTGCTGCCCTGGTCGCAGCACCCCCTCTGCCGTAGACTAGCACCATGCTTCCTCCGACACATGCGCAGTTGCCAGCCGCTTCTTTTCACCTGACAGCGGGGAGCTTCACCGGCAGGACATAGCACGCGGGAGGATCACGCTATTCCCACCAGTTCCCTTCCGCCCCGAACAGGTGCCCTGACCGACCAGAGGAGGCGCTAGGTTCTGGTCCTTTTTTAATGAGCTTACTGGTCGTTCTCCTGATCTGCAGGCCTCAAAGTGGTGTTGGATCTCTGCAAACTGGATGTGTTTGGTCTTCAGGACACAGAAGGCAATAACACAGATGTGCCCTTAGGACACTCAGTGCAGGTGAAGTAGAATTGATGTGAGATGCTATCAAACATGTACTGTTCAAATGTGACTGAGATTCTGGATTTCTTTAAACATGCAACATACTACATTTCCACAGTATGCACTTCGGTTCTGGTTGGAGCAGGGTGTGGCAGGGTTTGCTATCTGTGACACAGATGCAGCATATTCAGAGAAGGTAAATTGCTCGTCAATGGTTTGCATTTTCCCACAAGCACAATTCCTGTGAATAAAGTCCAACATTTGCTTTTCAGACTCTATTGGAGTGGAGAGATGTTATCGAGGAGTTCAGCACCGAGGAGGAGGAAAGGTATTTGTACATGTACACATTTTAATATTCAAAAAAAGAAAGTCCCAGGAGTTAAAGAAAGTCCCAGGAGTTGTTGGAAAGTGTGTGTTTATTCGTCTCCTCAGGATTGTGGTGGTGAAACAGACAGGAGATGTTCTTCCTAATCTCAACGCCTCCAGCTCCGTCAATGTTACGTTGGTTGAGGTGGTCATGAGGTCGATTCTGCCACGTACGCATCACCTCCTGTCTGCCCAGGAAGTGGCTGTTGCTGTAGAGACACATCTGCAAAAAAAACAAGGAGATATATGGCCCAGCTGGACAGTGAGTTTCATGCAGGACTAATCACTTGTGTCTGAAACCTACTGGCATTGACATGGTGGTGACTGTATGTACTGCATGACAACCTTGCTGTGCTTTTCACAACTATGCAGAACATCATTCAATATATAAAGACTTCGTTTGAAAAACACTGTATCCATTTTGGAACAAATGATCTGAATTCCATCAGTCAGTGTCCCTAAAATGTAGAAAATCCAGTCAGAAGTGTCAACCAAGGAGTTAAGTTAACTTTGAGCAAGTGGCACTTTTGTCATGGTGGATATCTCATTTTCAAAGAATTCTTCATATTTGTGCAATAAAGACCAAACTCTGATCAGAATTGGATGATTTTACCATCGCAAATTGTAAAAAGCATAATTTATATTGCATATTATTTTCCTAATGCGAAGCCTACTTATTGGAAAAGAGAAATATAGTCCCTAACATCCCGGAATTGTAATTATACTGTTTGAGAAATATTTGTCCTCTATACCTTTCAGTATACTGACGCTTCATAGTCGATTGCTTTGGTTGAGTGAGAGAGGATATTGCCGCTAAACTGATCTGTTTTCTCTTCTTGACAGGTTGGAGGTAGAGTGTCCTACAGTTTGAGGAACTCACTCCTGGTGTTGATGATGACTGTACCAGGAACACCCACCGTCCAGTATGGTGAAGAGTTCAGTCGTACACAGGTGAGGTCGCCACTTGAGTTTCTGCGTCCATGAAAATGTCTATTTCTAAAGTTTCTGATGTCACTAAAACCTTTCTGCCATACAGAACACATCTGTAAATATGGGCTGGTCACATGAAGGAGAGCGGAGTCGTGAAACATCAGACTCCCATGTGGTGAGTGAATAAAACAGCTTGTCCTCTTGAAACACCTAAATAAATCTGTTGTGTCTTACTCTCTGATCTCTATCATCCGTCCCTCAGGGCAAGAACAAGCTAAAGCACTCGGCTTTAGCGCTCTTTAACTCGCTCAGTCACTCCAGAGGCAAAGAAGAAGCCCTCCTCTACGGGAGCTTCACCTTTCTCCCCTTCAACACCACCTCCCTCTCCTCCAACTCCAGCCTGGCCTCTCCCCCGCCTGCCCCCATCCTGGCCTTCCTGCGCTCCTGGGGTTGCGTCCACTTCCTTGTCCTGCTCAACCTCGGGCCGGAGGCTCACGCCCTGGACCCCGCCTGGGCCCCCAGACTGCCGGAGGCCGGCGTGTTTGTGTCCAGCACGGGAATGAACCGTATGGGAGCCACCTCCCTGGACACACTGATACTGCAGCCCCTAGAGGCCATCGTCATCAAACTGTTCGAGGCGGGAAGCTACTCCTCCTAGAGCTCTTGCCTCGGGATTGCAGTCGGTTCTATTCTCACAGAATGAAAGTGTTTAGCATGACTTTGTTTTTATAAAGTGCTGATCATGTGCTCAGAGGTGCTAGAAAATAAAAAATAATGGTACAGTAGTGTGATAATACTTCCTGGTGGCTTAATTGTTTTCATGTTATACCATGTTGAGCAGCAGGTGGCGCTAACGTATAACAATATACCAGCTGGACTTTGCATGGTGTGTATGGTCTAAACCAGAGGTTCCCAAACTTTTCCGACCAAGTACCACATGCACCAAACCAAATTTCCCAAGTACCACTTCCCACTGTGGCTACCAACTTTTTTTCCTCCAATAAAACAAAATCACTGATTTAACCATACAATAAGCATCAGAAAGGCCAAATACTCGTAGCCTACTGTTGCCAGTCAGACCACAAATAACCAACACATAAACAGATAAACATCTTATTTGCTGATAGGCTGATGGCAATCAGCAAGGCTCTCGAGTACCACCAGGTGGAGCCTCGCGGGCCACCAGTGGTCCCCGGACCACAGTTTGGGAATCACTGGTCTCACTTTAGATCTAACTTAATGTATATATCTTTTTGACACTCAGGCAGATATGGAATAGTAATATCTTTTTTGAATGTATCAAAATGGTTATTGCATATTGGTTTGAAATGACATGTAATGGCGTGAGTTATGAGCAAGATGTGGTTGACAGACGTGTGTATATCCACTTCATCCCTTTTTACCATCAGCTTTATACCTTTCCTGATGGCTGCCTTGCTCTGATTTCAGATTTCGAGTGCTACAGGTGCAACAATTATTAAATTAAACTGTACATACAATTGTGGACAGTTTACACACAACTCATAGTGATTTGGTTGTGAGGGGGGGTGTTGAACCACATAGGGGCGCTGTAGTACCAGCCACAGCTCTGCTGCTCTGCCTACCTAAAACTTTTGCTTTGACGTTGATGTCAATATTACAGTAAACTCCATTATGATATTGTAAACAGCCTACAGATAGATACATCAAGTCTTGGTCAAATAGACACCTTCTGCTGACTACTTTTCTCTTTCAATCTCTAGTTCCTCAACATTCCGGGAACCCATCGAAAACAAAAGCAAAATATAATTTTTGCAAGTCGAAAGTCTGTCTCGAGAGATTAGTTCCTCACTGAAACTTTCGATTCTCTGATCACATTCCATTTCACAATAAGAAAGCCACATGTCACATGAAACCCAGACCCTTTCGCTTCCCAAGAAGAATCACATGTTAACATGTGAGCCATGAACTAAACACAATTTGCCTATGGCCATATCACTGCATCATAGAGGGTTTTCCAACACGCAGCATGATGGTTGCTATTGTAGTCTCCAAATAGCAACAATGTGAAACTAAATGAAGACCGCACCACTGTTAAAACTGCATGTCGACAGTTCCTTAATATGTTCCCGAGTAACCAAGGTAGATCGTACATGCATGTGCATTCTTGTCTAGAATTAAGTTTTGATTGTACCACCCGAAAGGGGGGAGGGGGGGGAAACTGGGTTATCTAAACTCAAACAAAAGCTCTTTTGTGTTTATCTTGTCTTGTCTCTGCTACCAGTTTGTGTAAACACCAAGTCAATATGCTGAGGTCTTGTGATTATTACAAGCTATAAGTAAACTGAGCTGGAGAGCAGTATTTGTTTTGTTGTATTTAAATGTTGGAGTGTTTGGAGTACATCTCCATATATCTCTTTGAGATCATACACAAGAGACGCATAAACACAATTTTCCTTTTTAAACTTTTATTTACTCGTCATTTTTTCTATTTTCTTTTTTACAACTGATCACATGAACGACATGTGTACCATAGAGTGAAGTCTTCACATTTGTCTAATGTTTTAATCCAACCATTCATTCATTCATTCATTCATTCATTCATTCATTCAGACAGACAGACAGACAGACAATTTTAATGGATGGCAAAATTCAAACACTGATACCCTCAAAGAAGAAGAAAATGTGCAAGTGGTGAGAGGTGTCTGATTGAAGCAAAGTCATGCAGCAAGCATCAGTCAAAAACCATGGAAGAGTCTTTGTGGGGATGTGCACAATTGGACATGAGTGGTTTCACAATAACAATATCTATATCCTCTAACTCTCCGTACATCACTCCATCACAACAAATCAAATCACTATGCCACCAACTCACAATTTTCAGCATATACACATTATAGCACAATAAAGGGCCACAAATACGCTACATTTTCAATGCCGTTACTATCATAGTCACCAGAAACAAATAAGACAAACACAACAAAAACCTACAGTGCATTTTGCAGCAGACCTCACAAGACTTTTTCCGAAGCAGTATAAGAGCACTAAGGAGGCTCTTCAAAACATTCAGACAATCATAGGTAGTTTTTTTTAAATGAATCAATATGCAGGAGAAAGAGGAATGACATCAAATGTCCATGCAATACAATGGCATTGTATCGTTATAGAAATATCAGTGGCTGCGTGGTAATAACGGTGTGGTTTAGCTCAGGGACTGAATCGGCCATAAGCAACACTTTTCCTCACGTGAGCAGATAACAGTATACTGTCAGGTGTCTGTCTGTTGGATCGCACACACCTGTCATGAACAAGCAACATGTTACAGTAGAACCCAATGGGTTAATGACACATTGTTACTTGATGACAGCGTTTGAATGAAATATACAAGCAGGTCATCCACATCCACACACGTTGAGTGCCACCTCAACTCTGCGCTCACCTCATGGATGGCTCTGATTTTCAAAGTCGACATGGATGAGAGTTTTTGATTGAGAGGAAAGAAAAGTTTGCATTCATACATATTGTTTGCCCATATAGCTTTACCCGCGTGCATATAGTATGATTTTACGGTATAGTATTACATATACAGGCTGAATTACAATACAATTTTGACACAACATTTAAGATTTGACAAGTTACAGTGCCGTTTGTTTTGTGGTACAATTCTCACTGTGACTTTGAGACCAAGTGCAATCATTTTTTGCAATAAAGTTCATTGAGGGAGAAACTGTAACAACCACAGAGAGGATATTCCATCGCCACCTTGTGGGCTGCTAACGTGATGTTTGGTTGTGATGAAATCCCTTTCGGGTAATTATACATGTTCCCTGTCCCATGTGTTATCGCATACATTATACACACACTTCCAGGTAGTTCATAGACGTTATCGCCTAATTTGACAGTCTACAGGCAAATGTCTCAGTTTTACGCTGCTCACACACATCCTCAAGTAATTGTCCAAGATTTTCCAGAGCCGACTCTTGTCTTTTCACTGCTCTCCCATTGTCCTCCACCTCACCCTCCAGTCTGTCACCCTGCACTGCAGGGTGTCCCGCCTGTCACAGGGGCAAGCTGGCGTACGAGCCTTGCTGTGGAGCGGCGCTGTCCGTGGGGCTGCGCTGTATGTGGTTGTCAGAGGGTAAAGACAAGGTGCCGTGGGTTGCGGTCTTCACGGTACCCCTGGTGAACCTGCAGGTCAGCAGGGAACGCAAGTGGCGGAACACAGACTTGCGGCAGATGATGAAGACCCAGGGGTCCACGATAGGGTTGAGGGCGTAGAAACGAAAGGCTGTCAGGTTCTCCTGGTCATTAGAAAATGGGCGGACGGCGTTGATAAAACCTGCAATCTGGAGATGAGAGAAAGACAGGGGGGGGGGGGGGGGGGGGGCGTGGTTAGACAGATTGAATTTCACTATTCCAGAGACCAATCAGTGAAATCACGTGTAGGCTTTGGTTGGAATGGAAACCTGAACACACCTGTGTGTGTGTGTGTGTGTGTGTGTGTGTGTGTGTGTGTGTGTGTGTGTGTGTGTGTGTGTGTGTGTGTGTGTGTGTGTGTGTGTGTGTGTGTGTGTGTGTGTGTGTGTGTGTGTGTAAGAGAGAGAGCGAGAGAGAGAGAGAGAGAGACACAACTCTGCTCGGCATCTGGGTCACGCTTTAGTCATCTCCCATCTGATCTGGACCACTGTAACTTCCTCCTATAGCCACTCCTGAGCCCCTCTTCACTCCCTGCTACTCATCCAGAAGGCGTCAGCCTGTTTCCTGTTCAAGCTCCCCAACATCTCTCATGTCACTCCCCTCCTGCCTTCCCAATGTGGCTTGACTTGGCGTGGCTTGGCTTGTATTGTATTGTATTGTACTGTATTGCTTAAAAAAATCCTCATTTGATCATATTTTCTTCTTTTCCAAGCACTACTCTCTTACATGATCATTCTATATTCACATGGCTATTTTCAGGACACTATTGCTGATGCTTGTAATTTTGCTGATCTACAGAAGGACTTGAAGCTTATTTCTTGCACTCACTTCAGGTCACCCCCTTACAGGGGAGAACATCTTCCAAGGACCCCGTCATAATCATAACACTGATTCAGCATACAGTACTACCACATTTGTAGGCTACTCTTGGATGCCATTGGAACCATTGACAGCATTTATAGCCTACTCTTCAAATAATTGATCTTAAAAAGCTTTCTGAAAATCAACAGTCGCAACAAAGACTGGCATAGTCCTAATAAACACAGACGTTTAATGACAAAGCTAACTTTCAGTGTTTCAACTTTAAAATAATTACCTTATTGCTCCATATTCAAATCATTGTCAGAAAATATTCACAAATGAGCAACACTTTTATGACTTTTGAAGGTAAATGCGTTTTTTTAACACGATTTTCAGAAAACACTTCAAAAGTCCTAAATGTGGTCCTCATTTGTGAAGATTATCTTGCTGAACACAAACTTTGCTGTTTCATAAACTTTTGTTAACCACATGCCTTATCATGCATTTAACCGAAATGCCCATACAAAAATCCTATTCACTTTTACACGTACGAGCCGGAAGTCGTAGCATCCAGGTTTTCCGGACTCATTCCTGCGGTACATTATTTGGAACCGGTTCTAAGCATCGAGAAATATATCTTTTTATGTCGATGGTTCTAAGTGGTTCAGGTTCTAACAAAAGCAAACAATGGCAATCCCAGCTAACTGATCTCATGAAGGTACTGTACCACCTCACTCAATTAACCCAGGATTTTCCAATCCTGCTATGAATGAATGAATGAATGATTCCCCTTGAATGATTCAGACACATTATTATAATAGCAAAAACAAAAACATGAATGCTATGAATACATTGCAATGGAAGGGGTGGGTTTTTGCAACAAATAGCAATGAACAGACCAAGAGCATCACTTCAAAATAAAATGAAAGTATCACTCCCTGTGGGGAAATGAGGTTACTGCAGCTATAAGAGTAATATGATTCATCAGAGAGAAGGAAAGCACAAAAGGAAGTGATGTAGCATACGCTGACACTTTAAGTAGACGGTAAAAGTGGTTAGTGTGGGAAAGAAATGGATGACTAATATTTATGTCCTTATATTGCATTATGTGCAATGCAAACGCAGTGAAACGTAACCCTGCTGCTGCTGCCAAGGCTACAGAGGACTGCTGGAGATCAGATAGTGCAGATCGTGTAAATGTGCTATATCAATAGGCTTATCACTGCCCTGCCATTAAGCACTTTTCACACTGAGATTTGCTATTCAGGAAGTAGGTCTCATGGGCATCCGGGTAGTGTAACGGTAGATTCCCTGCCTACCAACACGAGAGTCGCAGGTTCGCACCCCCGTGTTACCTGCGGCTTGGTCGGGCGTCCATACAGGCACGATTGGCTGTGCCTGCACCTGCGGGTGGGAAGCCGGAATGAGGGTATCTGTCCTGGTCGCCGCACTAGCGCCTCCTGTGGTCGGTCGGGGCGCCTGGTCGGGGTGGAAGGGAACTAGTGGGAATAGCGTGATCCTCCCACGTGCTACTTCCTGCCGTGAAGCTCAGGTGAAAAGAAGCGGCTGGCAAGTGCACATGTATCGGAGGAAGCATGTGTGGCTCTCCCAGATCAGCAGAGGGGGTGCAGCGAATTGGCCGAGTACAATTGGTGAGAAAATGGTGATGGGAATCAGAAAAAATAATAATCAAAAAAGGAAGTGGGCCTCATGTTCCCTATAGAGCCGTGGTGATGGAATATAGGTGTGTGCAATTTACCACATCAATCACTCTCAGGAATCCTATCAAATGTTTGATCAATTAATGTAACTTAGCTGCTGAGCAAAACCCTCTTACTTACAGTACTTGCTTCTCATTCGTTTGAAGTCAATAGTGTTGTTCACAACAGGCTTTGTTGGAACCTTTGCACACACAAAAAGCGAGCCAGGTCCAAACACTCGCTGACCCAGCTACTAATCTTGCTTCCTGAGACAGGCTCCTGTTTCCTGTTATAAGCAAAGCAGGTATCGTAAACAACAAAAGTCACATGGACCTCCGGCTTGGTCTGGCCTCCATACAGGCACAATTGGCTGTGTCTGTGGGTGGGAAGCCGAATTAAGGGTGTGCCCTGGTCACTGCACTAGTGCCTCCTCTGGTCGGTCAGGGGGGGGGGGGGGCACCTGTTCACGGGGGAGGCGAACTGGTGGGAATGGCGTGATCCTCCCACCCACGTGCTACGTCCTGCCCTTGCTGTCAGGTGAAAGGAAGGGGCCCGCCAACTGCACATGTATCAGAGGAAGCATGTGCTAGTCTGTAGCTCTCCCCAGATCAGCAGAGGGGGTGGAGCAACGACAGCAGGGGGAATTGGCCAAGTACAATTGGGGAGAAAATGGGGGGGAATCGGAAAAACAAAAAAAAGTCACATGGACTCACAAGCGGCTCGCTCTTGTTCTCACCTGCCCAAACGAACCCAACTAAAGCAGGAAGTAATTGAAGTGAAGGCACCTTTAAAGTGCAGTCGTACAAAAGGCCGTAAAGACAGATGCAGACGCAGCAGAACTACATCATTTTCCTCCAGTGACCTTTAGGTGTGACAGAGTACAGAGGAGACAGACGGCCCAGACGTCCTGGACAGAAGCAGCTGGCTGGTTGTCTATCCTGGGCAGAGAGAGAGAGAGGCAGCAGCAGCTGGCCCAGGAAGCTTCTTCATCACCTCGCTCCTCTGCTCTATCAACAACCCTCTGTTTCCTACATGAAATATCCAACAAACAGTGTCATAATGAACGGCTGATGCTGATTGAGTGTTATTGTCTGCTGGTGTAAATGTTTCCTTGTTGCTAGGGCCTGGGACTGAAAACTAATAAGCTAGACAGACAGCTAGAGGGAGAGAGAACATTACAGAGCAGAGCCAGGCCAAAGCAGACTGCCAGAAGGAACAGACACAGGGCCAGCCGGGTACGTCCTCTGCCCACGTAAGTGGTCTAACCTCACACAGATGTGCACACTCACACTTACATCAGATCAGACACACCCACAGGACTGCTTTTGGGAACATAATAATGTTAGATTGAAATTTAAATTGAATTAAGAGAGAGAGGGGGGGGGGGGCTGAGCACATGCAAACCCATATTATAGCTTAGTCATATAATAACTCCAAAACTATGGAATGCCACAATCTTGGATGTGTCACAACAAGCGATGATCAACTTTTGAAAGTGGGGAAAACGATGACCAGATGTATCTGTATCATGCTGTTTGAGGTTGTCAAAATAATTCTTCAATTACGCAAGTGATGCTGGCAGAATTAAGAACTGTTGAGTTCCCACTGATGGAACATCGATGTGCAATACTTAACAATATAGGTCACAAAGGGCAGGGGGCGCACACACACACACACACACACACACACACACACACACACACACACACACACACACACACACACACACACACACACACACACCATTTAATTTAATTGTTAGGCTATTGCGTAAATTGTAAGTAAAGAATGGCATGAACACAGGTCTCTGTTTCCTTTCACTCTACAACATATGTCCCTTTCAAACCTTGGATAATCAAAAGAGACCCACTGCACATTTCCCAATTCAGTCTTTCTTATTGATCCAAATGGTCAATCAAAAGTGAATTATCCCTCCCCTGCCATTTACTGAATTAATCTGCAGAGAGACTGGCCTTGCACAGAACCATGGCTAACATATATACACAGGGGGCACGAGGAGCTAATTCAGTCATGACTGGATCTCCAGATTGATTTGGAGGCGGTGCTGTGATATTGGCTGGACTCAGATGTGACACAGAATCCAGTATAACGTTAGATCGAATACACAGCTTCTCTGGGGGAAATCCATTTTGAAAGCCTCACACATAACCTACGAAATAATATGTCAGATATCAGGCCTGCAGTGCTGCTGCTAACAAATCTCCCCCTTTAGGACAAAAACCATTATACAGAAATCACATGACATGACCATTAAGTGCCTTAGCTCGTGGCCAAGTAACCGGCCTAACGATTGTTATATTGAATGCTTGAAGTAAAGCTTAATCATACTGGGATAAAACACACTGACAAACACCAGGACAAATGTGTGTGTCTCAGCTGAACCTGCGTCTTATTCATCGCCTGGAACCGACACTGCCAGAAACATCTCAAAGAGATATGTGCATCCCCTCCTCCTCCCCCTCTCGCCACTTTTGTCTTACTCGACATCAGCTCCCTGACGCTTCTTCTCTGCCTCCATGCCACCCTGCCTCTTATGGTCCTCTGAGCAGACCTCAAGCCCCTGCAGAGAGGGACATCGATCACCAGAACATCATCTCTAAGCACTGCAGGCTGTGGGGCCCGAACTGATGAGGTGTCAGGCGCTCCTTAAACAGGAGCATATTAATGGCTCTGTGCATGGTGACACAGCAGGACAGGCGGGGGCTTGCTAATTCATTAGAGGGGAGACATGTATAATAGATTAGAATCATGACTATGTAGGAAAGCATCGTCACAGACCTTGAGTATGCATATAAGTATAGTATAAGCCAGCAAAAGCAAATTTGGATACTCATGTATAAACAGACGCATACATTCATTTATCAACAAGAGACAGAGAGAGAGACAGAGAGAGAGAGAAATAACCACCTCCGCCAAGTCAAGCGGCAGCCTACATCCATGTCTGTCCAGACTGATAAAATGTATGTAGTGAAGACTTTGAAGGAATTTAATAAAAGGTACTAAGTGTATTTTCAATTAATCCTTGAGTCCAAGTGGATGTTTGTGCCAAATTTGAGGAAAATTCCTCAAGGCGTTCCTGAGATATCGTGTTCACAAGCATGGAATGGATGGATGTGAGGTCACAGTGACCTTGACCTTTGACCACTAAAATCTAATCAGTTCATCCTTGAGTCCAAGTAGATGTTTGAGCCAAATTTGAAGAAATTCCCTCAAGTCGCTCCTGAGATATTGCATTAACGAGCATGAAACAGACGGCCGTGAGGTCACAGTCACAATGACCTTGAACTTTGACGACCAAAATCTAATCAGTTCATCCTTGAGTGCAAGTGGATGTTTGAGTCAAATTTGAAGAAATTCCCTCAACTCTTCCTGAGATATCGCATTAACGAGCGACGGGCGGACAACCCGAAAGCACGCCTCCGGCCACATCTATCGCCAGTGGGGGCATAAAGAAAAAAGGATGTCGGTTAGAGGAATTAGTGAGTTGGAGTACAACGAAAGGTTTTCACCAATAATGTACTTGATTCATGGATGAAAGATTACCTGGAACACATTACTCTGAAACACAATGTTCAGAAAGTTCTCTCTCTCTCAATGAATTCATTAATTTCCTTTATGTGACCAGGAAGGTTATTGAGAACACATTCTCTTTTACGATAACCACTTGGCAATTGTTCCGTTCTAATGTACGCGCACACGCACACGCAGACGCACACGCGCACGCACACACACACACACACACACACACACACACACACACACACACACACACACACACACACACACACACACACACACACACAGACACATCTGGTCTGTAAGCTATACCCCGTATGTCTGCTGTACATGGGTATGTCTTGAGGCACAGACACATTAGAAGCCATTTGAGGCTGATGATTGCTGTGACTTTCAGGAAACAGACCCCGTAATGGATCTCCACGCTGACCCATTATTCTCCCTCTCGGGTCCTGGAGGACTCTTCCCAGCTCTTTCTTCCTGATCCTGTTTCACTGTGGGATCATTACATGGGGACGAGGCGAGCAGAGCCAGAGATTATACGGGCCTTTTAGAGATGACTGTTTATAGCACAGAGAGAGGGGAGGGGATAGACAGAAATACATGCAGCTATACTATACACAAGTGAAAATATTCTCTATTCCGTGCAACAGTTTGATAGAGCTAAGCCAAGAGACAGAGATAAGGTTTACCACACACACAGTGGGGATTTCCCATCAAACCGCTGCATGCATCCTTACAGGCAATGTACACCACATGCGTTGCGGATCCGGCAAAACTGATGGATCGACTCTCCCCCATGTTAATTGATGGGCGATACATGCACTACGGAAAAATTACGCACCTGTTCTATTTTTGTCGGATCCCGCATCCGTCTGACAGATGCCATGAGTGTGGGTCTGTTCGCAGCCGTACCGGAACTGTTCAGGAGGCGGAGGAACATTAGCCCTTTCATGTGTTCATTTCTAAACAGAGTTTTGATGTTTTCTTTAGTTTGAAATCAGTAATATCACTCCCTTCATTTCCATTGCCTTCTCACCCCTCTCTCGCACCTGCCACCAGCTCAACTGGTTTCCACTTTCCAAATCCAGTGAAATCTCACTATCACTCAACTCTCAGAATCTGAGTCACCCAGTGATAGCCTGGGTAAACCCAGCCGCCACGTGACCTGCTCTCAGGTAAGCCTGAGAGCAGGTCACTGGGGGCTGGGTTTACCCAGGCTAACCCACTGATGCCTTTACACCGTTCTTAGTACTGTATATCTGAGATATTGGTATGATCGTGAGCTTGTATTCGGTCTGCTGCCTCACACTCACACTGGGAGCTGTCTAATAGTGCACTGATCTGGGGGTTCATAACATCATTAAGGTTTGATTGGACTAGCTGCCCACCATGTAATAAACTTCATTTATTTGTAAGGAACACTCAGAGTAAATGATGAAGCCAATATGTGCGTTTGGCTCCAGGCTGCCTCTGACCTCTGACCTGCGATTTAGCTCCTGATGGACCCAGTGATAAGCTAGCGCTAAAGCGCCACAGAAGAAGAGCACTGATTGCTCAACATGTCTGCAGAAATCTGTGGCACACATCGCGTGGCACACAGCAATGTAAAGGTTAACTGGAGGGGGACGTCTATCTGCGCTTCATCAAGGGGAATTCCATAACTGTGCGTGTGGGGGAGGGGAACGCTTCTGTGCGCATCACTTGATACTTCTTTCAGTTTTATATTGGACTTTTTCCAACAACACCAACAACTCTGCCTTCCTGAGCACATGTGGCTTTTTCTGTACTGAATGAATCGCAATGTTTCTTCATCGCCAGTGCACGTGAGAATTGTTTCAATAGAGAGGCAAAGTGACCGCCTACTTCCTGCTTCAGCACTGTACCAGAGATTTTCATCCGCCATTTATTTTCCCATAGACATTTCGTAAAATGCTTATAAAAATTGTTTTACTTGATCAAACCAAACGGTTCAGCTATATTTAGAATTGGGAGAGACCGTAGAACATTTCACTCTGACCAAAACTTAAAAAAAACACCGGTTTCTAAATATATCTGAACCGTTTGGTTTGAACAAGTAAAACTGGCGGATGAAAATCTCTGGTACAGTGCTGAAGCAGGAAGTAGGTGGTCACTTTGCCTCTCTATAGTTGGGTCTAAAATAATGAGCCCTGGTCTTCTACCTGCTCTATTTGTAAAGCACCTTGAGATAACTCTTGCTATGATTTGGCACTATATAAATATACAATTGATTGATTGATTCCATTCTATTTAGCCTTTTCCCCTGCCTACCAACACGTTGGTCGCAGGTTCGAGCCCCCATGTTACCTCCGGCTTGGTCAGGCATCCCTACAGGCACAATTGGCCGTGTCTGAGGGTGGGAAGCCTGATTAAAGGTATGTGTCCTGGTCGCTGCTCTAGTGCCTCCTCTGGTTGGTCAGGGTGGCTGTTTCGGGGGAGGGGAACTGGGCGGAATAGCGTGATCCTCCCACACGCTACACCCTGCTGGTAAAACTCCTCACTGTCAGGTGAAAAGAAACGGCTGGCAACTGCACATGTATCGGAGGAAGCATTGTAAGCATTGTAAGCATAAGCTGGAGAGACAGTTGACGGTCGGAGAGACGGCACCCGGTACGGGATGGGTTTAGCACCCCAGCCTGGCTCTCTCGTGAGGGAGAAATCCACAAACGTTACGGATTAGCCTCCTGAAAAGCTGTGTAAAGATCGGCGCGGCCTGGGGTCCTTCAGGCTAGAGCGAGGTGCTCGGCGCAGGCGAATGACGTGCAGCGCACAGGCCTTCTTGAGGCATCCTCTCTGCCCATGGTACGCCATGATGGTACGGCATGGTAGGATTGCTTTTCCCCAGGGAGGGTCTGGTGAGACGAAGGAGGAGCGCGGCCGGGAGAAACCCACAGGGCCTGAGCCTCCATGCACCGAAGGGTCTTTCAATGCTGCGGTGTAGCACTAGCTCTATTGCAGTGGATTGGGCGTGATCAACCCTTCCACGGGCAACGCTGCAGACAGAGTAGGAAGGCTGATCCGTGAGCGGCTGCTTCCGGGACGCGGGTCGGGCTCTTAATCGGCCTCGGCTGGGTCTACTGGGCCCATGTTCGATAGACCCGAAACACCTTACGACCCCAGTTAACATCACTGATGACGCGTCCCAGCGTATGCTGTAGTATGTATTTTGAATTGTGCTAGTCTATCAGGAAAAAAAGTCTCCCCCCCCCATTCTATTTACAGTAGGGATCATCAAAGAAGTCGTGTTGGTGTGAATGTGTCATGTTCAAGGAACCCCAAAGTTAACACATCAAAGAGAATTATGTGGAGACAACATGGAATTGAAGAGTCCATCTGTGTCTGTGTTCAGACAAGTTTTGTCTGGGGAATGATCCTGTCTGGATGTCCATTAGTGAGTTTCCTCTGAATAATGCCAGAGGGTGCAGTGAGTCAGCTGGAGCCATTACAGTAGAGTAGACCTGTTACCCACATTATATTATGTAGAGTCAAGGCGTACACCAGCTTTTCCAGACAACACTGTTCACTAGGTAGGGCACTCAGGACAGGAGACTATCAAGGAACAAGCCCACTAACATTTATCAACATTCAAATACAGTGCGTGCGCACACGCACACATGCACGCGCGCCCACACACAGACACACACACACACACACACACACACACGCACGCACGCGCACGCACGCACGCGCACGCACGCACGCGCACGCACGCACGCGCACGCACGCACGCGCACACACACACACACACACACACACACACACACACACACACACACACACACACACTTACGTGATTGCATTCTGAAAGCAGTGACTCACCATTTATAAATCATTACTGCCTGGTTGCAGCCACTTACAACGTCTCCCACTCAGACCTACTCAGACCTTAGATAAGCTTTTTTATTTTCACATACTGACATGAAACACACACACACACACACATACACACGTACACGCACACACACACACATGTAGCCTGGGTAAACCCAGCCCCCACGTGACCTGCTCTCAGACCTGGTTCGCAGTTCTGAGAGCAGGTCACGTGGGGGCTGGGTTTACCCAGGCTAACACACAGAAAGCATACACACAACCACATCCTACTTTCAGATACAATCTCACATTTTGTTTTGATCACTTCCCAGGTGTTGTGGTGTAGAGTGGAAAAAGAGCTTTCTGTTCTTTTCTATAGGCTACAACTTCAAGAATATAGTAGCCTACTCGATGTTACATCTACACTATCTATAGACGGTTTTAACTTGACAACAAAAACATTCTAAATTGAACCCCCGCTCAGTCCTGTTGCAGTGTTTGCTATGGACATAAAAGAAAAAAAATCATTCAAGTGCAGGACTGACCATTCCGTGAAAACCGTCTATACAGCTGAGCAGCGAAAACAAAAGTAACGATGTCGAGTGAATATTTCTGCAGTTTGCCCGAATGCTGAGAATAAAGGAAGTGCTGTGAGGTTGCGCTCTGGTGAAAACCGTCTATATTGATCACAATCCATTCCTTTCTCCTTCTGAATAACATAACTTAAAGAGTGATGGTAGTAAGTTAAAACTAAAACGGACTTAGTCGCACGCACGCACGCGCGCACACACACACACACACACACACACACACACACACACACACACACACACACACACACACCAACAACAACAAAGAGGAAGTGAAAGCAGCTATGTTGAAAGTGTGAACAATTGTGAACAAAGACTGAAACTGCTAAATTTAACACTATTGCAGGAGATTTCCGCCCCTCCTAGAACTTACTTTATTTTTTATATGGAAATTCTAGCTGTGTTTGATTTTGAAATGATGTGACAAATGCACTTTGAGTGCTGCAGGCATGGGAAGAGATTAGTGTCAGCAGTGACTGTATTGGAATTGTATTTGTCATGCTCATATTGAATCGTTGGATAAAAAATCAATTTCTTCAATAAATGAATAGAATTTCTTGAATAAGTGAATCCAAATGTTAAATTTTCAATTCAGATTCAACTCATCTCCTCAGCCAATACTGTAAGCGCTAGACTCCCCACGTGTTGAAAGAGTTACAAATTGTTTCATGTTAGTGAACGTCCTATCAGGTTGACATGTCTTCCTGTCAACACTCAGGAAGAAAAGTCAATTTGTTCCGGATGTGTGTCTCAAGGAGCTCAAGCTGAATGAAGAAAATGTAATTTACCTGGGAAAACTGTAACTGTAAATTTCAAGCCAATTGCATCCAGTTTGAAATTGTGCATCAGCATTCATTTATTCAATACATTTTTATTTGTTAGTTTGCTTTTTTGCAATGCATGGTACACATGAAACGTCTCACACCTTAAGAAACAGGATTTTTGATTGGATATTGATGCTTTACCTGTGCTAGGTAAGTAATTTGAATTGGTAACATTTTATGTAAATCTGTTTGAGTTTTCATGTATTTTCATGCTCCAGACAGATAGGTTTTGACATATGAACAAGGCATTACAGTTACACTGAAGAGACAATAGGGCTAGCAGTCTGCCAGAAGCAGGAAAAACATCTCAAGTCATGAAATGCACTGCAGGCCAGTGATTAAGCCTTTCCCAGAGCCAGACTGATGACTATCACAACAGATCCATGCTAAATCAACGTACTGTAACACACACACACACACACACACACACACACACACACACACACACACACACACACACACACACACACACACACACACACACACACACACACACACACACAGCAACATCATTCACAACATTATTTTTTGTTATACACAATAATACTGCTTCAACCACCACCTGGCTGACTGGTACTGCTACAGCTGGAGTTATGCCAAGTTTGCTTTACAGTCTAATAGCGTGTAATGTCATCTATTGAATGTGGTGTAGATGCGGCACGTAAATAAATACAGATGATATCTTGGGTTTAGTATCCATATGGATGCGTTATATATGCCCTGATATGTGCCTTGTAATTTTTAATTATTATTTTTTTTCTTTTTTTCTTTTGTCCCTTCCCCTGTTCCTCAAGAGGCCCTGCCTTTTGCCAGGTCACCATTGTAAATAAGAATCTGTTCTTAAGGACCTGCCTGGTTAAATAAAGGTTAGGAAAACAATTCCTCCGTGTGAAGCATAGTTTAAAGCAGAGCCAAGATGGAAAGATCACACAAAGGAACATTCCATGGTGAAGCATAAAGAAACAGAGACACCAGGTGGATGGTGGTGCAGGGTGAGTGATACATCAGCTCAGGTCAGGTCAGATCAGGTCTCTGGTCTCCACACTTGATATGCTCAACACTGCACATGAAAAAAACTTTTTTGGCAGCGGCAGCAAAAGCAGAGAGTGAGGATAACATGACACAACAACACACTGGGAGTGTTAACAGCTAATAGAAACCCCCTCCCCCCCCCCCACACACACACACACACACACACACACACACACACACACACACACACACACACACACACACACACACACACAGAGTAATTGAATATGCCAGTGGAAAATAATTGATAAATACAAAAGAACTGAAAACATTCCATACATATTTGGCAAATACTTTGTTGTCATTGCTTTTGATCTGAAAAGTATAAACCCATAGATAGACCATGCCAATTTCAGCCTCCTAGGATGAAAACTGTGGCCGCCAAAGGGTGAGGAAAGTTTTGGTGGACCAACCGACCAACTGACTGACCAACAGAGCGACCTATAGAGCTGCTGGTCACAGCTAAACCCCCCAAAAAGCTCTAAGCTTGTCATCCAACACCATGTGGAGAGAACCTCCAGCCCATCATTTGGGACTGAACCTAAATCCTAAATCATTCCTCTGGCAGGACAGTTGGTGTCTCACATTCCTCCTCTTCCTTCTTCAGGCTGTGAATCTGTGAGACGCCTGTGTGTGCTGGGTTCATTCTGTGAGACGCCTGTGTGCTGGGTTCAATCTGTGAGACACATGTGTGTGCTGGGTTCAATCTGTGAGACACATGTGTGTGCTGGGTTCAATCTGTGAGACGTCTGTGTGCTGGGTTCAATCTGTGAGACGCCTGTGTGTGCTGGGTTCAATCTGTGAGACGCCTGTGTGTGCTGGGTTCAATCTGTGAGATGCCTGTGTGTGCTGGGTTCAATCTGTGAGACGCCTGTGTGCTGGGTTCAATCTGTGTGCTGGGTTCAATCTGTGAGACGCCTGTGTGCTGGGTTCAATCTGTGAGACGCCTGTGTGTGCTGGGTTCAATCTGTGAGACGCCTGTGTGTGCTGGGTTCAATCTGTGAGACGCCTGTGTGTGCTGGGTTCATGTCAAAGGCAGCTGGCAGATCAGCAGCCTTGAGGTGGAAGATGGGGACATCTGAGGATAACTCACACACAGTCGATAAAGATGGTCATCGCAGTGTGGTTGACAATGATCTTGTGTGGTTCAGCGCTGTGTGCCGAAGTGTGTACAGGGGCTTCTAACTACACACAACAGAGGGAGACACCTCAAATGACCGGCATACAAACTATCTAATAGCATGACTCACATAAATTAGGTTTCTTTTCCAGTAAATTTCTCTTTTAACGGCAACCGCCGAGTTCGAGCGTACCCCAGAGATCCCAATGATGTTCCTGTATTATATTTTGTATTACAGCCAAGCCTTACAAAGCGGATCTCCGAAAAACATTTGGTGTGCCATGTTAAAATTGAACCAAATAGCTGATTGTGCTTTACGTGATTTATTGACGTTGCCTCGGGTAATTAGCAGAACAGTAGATTACGGGTTTGTGTGGGGGTTGGGAAAAGAGGGGGGGATATTTCCAATCAAGTCGTTTTCAACTGGAGTGTGCTAGAACACACTAGCTATGTTTTGGCCTCAGTGTGCTAGAAGACACTAGCTATGGGTCACCACCACTTGGCCCTAAAATCCCAAACCACAGAATCCGGTCTGACGGCATGGTTTCAATTATCCTGTTCAATTCGTGCAGTCCCTGTGGTCTGCGTTCTCTGGCTCTCTGGCTCTGCGGGCGCCTTCCACTAACAAAACAGTTTGGAATGATCAGAGAGAAGATTTAATGACTCTTAAATTGAGAAAATAAATAAGTAATTCTTCCCGAAATAAAAGGCGAAAAAACAAGTGTTCCGACTGGGAACACTCACTTAAAAGGCAAAAGAGATATTTTGTTTTTGCCTTTTAGTTCAGCAGCTGGGAACTTCCCAGCTGGTTTTACCCAGCAGGCATCACCAGACAGAGATCCACCCAGGATTTTTTTTTTACTACTGTAGTCCTGATAGAAGATCTGACACCAAACGGAAGTCCACAAAATCCTGCCATGTCAACTCAAATGTTGTGAGTCATAGCCACCCTGGTGCCTGCTGAAGGCAACGTCATGGTACAGGATGATCAAAATATATGACCAGACTGAAAACCCCAGGAAATGTACGAATTTCCAGTCAGTGATTCAGCGACACTGTGACCAAAGATTGGTTAACAAATATTTGATTTTCGAACAAAACAAAAGCAAGAATTTGGATAATTTCTAGTAGGCTACAGTAGATGCATTATTAAGCCCTGTTTACTGAATTCAGTGCAATCCGTGAAAGGCAGAGAAAGAGAACATCAAAGTGCTGAAACATGAATCCCCTTCCTGTAATCTAAATCCAGGGGATTCTTGGTTGTATTAGTTTGTCTTGTCAGGCCTGTATTGAAGTAGACATTCAGGCTTGTACCTTTCAAAAGTTCCTCAATACCACAACAAGATGATCATCACATTGTGCCTGTATTATTATTCTGTATTATGGTCTGTTTGATGTGAGGGTGTAGTATTTCACCGCTGTGTGTGTTTTAATAGGTCATGTCTCCTGAGACAAGTGCCAAGGTGAAGTATGAAACAAGTATCCTATTGTTCTCTATTTACCTACAGTACACATCAGACAAGATACAACAAACACGGTAACCCTTAGAAGTTCACAGATCACAAATATGTATTTAACCTACATTATGCAGGATACAACGAACCCTCATTATTATTATTCTCAATGAAAGGGAAAGTAAATTGTTTGATTCATATTATCTCTTTGCCCAAACCAGAGAGCAAATCGAGAACTCCTCCTTTGGACTACGAATTAAGTATATCAGATCAAATATAGCATTTGAGTTTATCTGTGCAATCATTTTGAATCTAGACTGATTCAAATATGATGAACCTAAAAAGCCTCCTTTCCCTCTTCACTCCCTTGTCTACGATGCAGCTGTGTGACTGTGATCAGACCACATCAAAGACTTCGCCACAGCAGAGCGGGGTGACTTCAGGTGTGGAGCTGCAGGAGTCATGCACTGCTGCGCTGACAGTCAAGGTGTTGATGGATAAACAAACGGCTCTGGAAAATGTGGCAAGAAACCACAAGAGAAGAATGTAATGCATATTATTGTACCTGTCAATATTGAGATTTCAAAATAAGGGTGCCCCACCCGACCAATATTTTTACAATATGAAAGGGATTTCCTCTCTCGGTTCCAGAGATTTACCAACTATAGTAAGTACCATGTTGGTTGACGTCTCCCTCCACCCCACCGTGACAATATAACTCCAAACTAAACATTGCAAAAATGCATGGTTGCTTCCCAACATACATTATGGTCAGGAATGGAAAAATAGTCTTGCAAGTGTTTAAAAATCGATGTAGATTGTTTTTTCTTTTTGTTGGCGTCTGCAGGGACGGACTGGGAGAAGAAAAATGTCCCTGGACCCTGGACTTTTTGACCCAAACAGCCCACATCCACCCTGCGAATATTCCACCATCCATGATGCATACATGAATACAGCAAGACTTAGTGTTACTAAGCTTATACAGTATATACTGTAGTACTACATAAGACTTAGTGTTACTAAGCTTATACAGTATATACTGTAGTACTACATAAGACTTAGTGTTACTAAGCTTATACAGTATATACTGTAGTACTACATAAGACTTAGTGTTACTAAGCTTATACAGTATAGGCTATAATGTAGTACTACATAAGGTTTGTCAACCAGTCAACCAACAGATCATCACTGTGAGAAGACCACAACATTGAGGAGTTAGTGCATCATAGTCTCGCTGGCCAGCCTCTCCTCCCTTCAGTGAGAGGAGTCTGGTGGCACAGGTCTCCATTGTGGAATTGCGATGGGCGGCGCTTAGCGGCAGTGCCCGCCCTTGGAAAATAGTTTTTAACAATCCAACTTGCCATTTTCAGCATGTAGCAACGAGCTAGCGTGTATGTTTCTGCCGTTAGCTTGCTAGCTAGTTAGCGTTGTTGTTTTCACTGAGGCAGCAGGGCACTATTTACAGTGACACACAGGGAGGAGGGAGCGGAAGCCGCTCTGATTGACATGGTCGGAGCCAATGACAGAGCTTGTAATAAGCGGGGAGCAGACATCTGGCAGCGACTGAAACAGTCGCTCCAATGGGGAGCAGCTGTAGAGCAGGGGAGGGCTTATCCCAGCAGCCTGTTACTGTGCAGCCAGACAACTCTCACGGAAGGGAGGGGAGGCTGGCCAGTGAGACTAAGTGCATCATGATAAAGGGCTATATTTGAAAATGCAATATCAATACAGATGAAATCAGTCAGGGATTGCCATTGCTATTTTAGCACTTTCATTTAGTAACTTTCAACAATAAATGTTTACATTAACCAACAGCAGGTAACATAAATCCTAACAAACGTATTAACGATGTCTAATAACAAACTACAAACAACTAAAATGTGGAGTAAAGGGCTGTGCATGTAGAGCGAGCCACTGAGCCTCTTGATGCTGTTCCACAGGCAGTGTAAATGCTGCTGGTGCTTAACCTGGCTAGCTGGTGCTTATAGCCTGGCTAGCTGGTGCTTAGCCTGGCTAGCTGGTGCTTATACTACTGCACTACTGAAAAGATCAGTAATTTAAATGCTACTGGTGCTTAGCCTGACTAGCTGGTGCTTATACTGCACTACTGAAAAGATCAGTCATGTTTCAGCATTTTGATGCCTCAGCTTCACAGGCCTTTATTTTGTGTCCCTTAATTTCTCTGCCCCACGGAGAAAATTACCAAACGGGAGCAATCCCGGGAGAATTCCCGGGAAAAAACGGGTTAACAGTCGAGTTGACAGGTCTGACGTAATGTGAGCATGTGTGCATGTGTGCATGCTTGCGTGCACATTCACGGGTGTGTGTGAGAAAGATATACTAACGTTTCCTGTATATTTTGGCATCGACTGCAGATTCTAAATATTTTAACTCCCCTCCCCGAGATGTCCATCTTTTCCTTGTAGGATTCATATGGTGATTTAGAATGATTTGGCTAACACATCTAATGATGCACTGAGGAAACATCTCTCATCCATCACATAGTCATCTACCATGAGACATAACCAGGTGTCATACTTCAGACAGTGAACTGATCTACATGGAGTGAGGATGATGCAACAAAAGGGGGGCGGGCAATTCCACCTCTATTCTACTGCAATAGAAACCTTAGAGGCATAAAAAAAAGAAAAGAAAAACTCTCCAATAAAAATGGCCTTTCTCATGCGTGTAATTTAACCCGACTAAAAATAGGGTTTGGTGTGTTGTTATTGCCCCTGATGCCCATTTGTTATGAGCTGATAAACATCTCTCGGTATAAATCATATTTTGGCAAACGCATGCCGCAACAGTCTGTAACTGCCAACATAATGGTTTTTCTGAAATGTGGAACAAGAACAGTCTTACATCATGAGACTGGCTCAAATTAATCATTTCAAAAGACTGTTTATCTGAAAGGGCACTTCTTAAAAGAGCACTTAAAGCCCACGTCCCTTCAATAACACCAACTCCTAAACAATGTCTGAAGGCCAGTTTGTGGAGTTTGTACTTGCCTAGTAATGCTAAAAACCTACAACATTGAATTTGGCTGAGGCATGGCAAGTGCCACACATTGTCATAGCCAACTGACCGCCCTGATTACCAATAGAGCTGCAGCGGACTGTTAAAATGCACGATGATGTTTACAAGGTTCAGCTCAGGTTCAGTGAGTGCTTCTTGAGAATTGGTTTGCCTTCCTCAATGTCAAAGGTTTCCCAAGAGTAATGTTTCACGTTTCAACATGCAGTTCAGAGGAAAAATGATCAGAAGAAAAGTGGGGTTGGCCAAAGGGACAGTCAGCATGAATATGCTGACTGTCAGCATGAATATGCTGACTGTTCTGTTCATTGGTTTTCAGCATTTCAGCGTTATTGGTCACAGTAGATAGAGACAGGACAGAGAGAAAGAGGGGATGACTCGCAGATTCAAATTTGAGCTGCCGCGATTAGCACTTAGCTTTAAGGGTACTCGCTCTACCGGTGAGCGAGCGGGGCACTCTGCAGTTAATAATTTGATTGATTTCAAATCCGCAAAATGCAAACTCTTGACTGATTGTGAATAATCCAGGACTTGTTTTCAATTCTAGACAAAAAACATTTCAACCAAAGCATTAAGAGATGGGAGAGTATGATTAGAGGTGACAGGTGAGAGGATGGAAAGGATGACTACACGATGGCAGAGAGAAACGTTAAGAGAGTCGAGTTAAAGTCGAGTTTGGAAGTTTATAACTTCCAAAGTATAAAACATGGTTTGGCATGAGACGTTAGACGCACAATACGTATGATCTGTAGAATGTATTTACAGTTTGGGTGCTCGGTTCAATGAAGCACACAACCATTGTCCGTTTCCTCATAATCTCTCAAGACAGATTCTCGATTAACATGAAACTCTGTCGGTATGGTCGAAGAAAATCGGGGTAATGGCGCTCCTAATAATCATGTAAGCTCTCTGTAAAATTAGCATAACGGGGCGCGGCTGGGCGAGTTCAGTTCTGGTTCCGGTTAATCAGGTAAACAAGCTTGCCCCCTAGAGGTTAGAAAAAAAAAAAAAAATTAACCAATGGATTCCCAGATTGATTTCTTCATGATGCCTTTTTTGCTTGATAACCACAAAGACTTGGCCTGAAAAATGACTTTTGTACTTTCACAGTCCTTTTAATCTTTCCGTCTCTTTGTTGCTCCTCTGTCCTCTTCTATCTTTAGCCTCTTTCATTGTTCTGTACCTAAACCATTGCACCTGCTCACCACTTCCTGTCCTCATATTGAAGCCTAAGGCCATGTTATTACAGCGCCCACACCGTTCAGGAGCAAGCCCGTACAGTGCATGATGACTACTGTAATATGAACCAGAGAAAAGACAAAAGAAAAGAGACAAGGGTATTACTATTGTGTTTGTGTGTGTGTGTGTGTGTGTGTGTGTGTGTGTGTGTGTGTGTGTGCGCGCGCACGCGTGCTATTGTGTGTGCGCGCGCTATTGTGTGTGCTAATTGTGTGCGAATGCTCATGTGTGCGTGTTCATGTTTGCATGATGAAATCTATATAAATGATATGCGTGATGTGTATTAGGCTATGTGAGAAGGAGGATGAGGCTAAAAGAGGAAATCCTCATTGTTCAATCCACAAAGCCCAGCTGCCATTAGAGAGCGTGACCTTTCCATAGAGAGACCTGCATGAGGCCCACAACGAGGTTATCTGTACGCTCTGCCTGGAGCACCTCGAGCACAACACACATTGTGGATGTGAGGATTGTTGTTGTTCTTATCTCAACCCTGCGACAAATGTGTCTTGTTACATTTCTAATTAAATAGGAAGGAGGAAACCAAAGTCCAACCTGCCAGTGCCTCCAGAAAATATTCAGTTCACTTTTTCCACATGTTGTGGTGTGGCAGCTTGAATTCAAAACAGATTAAATTGAGACCTTTGGCAGCCATTACAGTTTTGAGTCACTTTGGATATGTCTGTATCACTTTGCTTGGAACATCTAGATTTTGGGATTCCCCCCATTTCTTCAGTGTAGGTTTACTCAGCCTTGGGAAAGTTGGATTCTGTGAAACGGCCGTTCTCAAGTTACCCTACACATCTTCAAAGGGATCCATCCATGCGTGGGCTTTGACCAGGCCTGTCAAAGACGTAAAGCCCAAGACACGCCAAACCGACATCAAAGAACTAGCGACTGACTGTTGTGTCACCTCACGTCGCCTGTGTGGGAGCCACAAAGTTGCAATTGAAACACCCCGCAAATACAACAAAAACAGCTGACGTACTGTACGTTCTGCGCCTGCGTGAGAGGAAATAACCCTCCTTACCAACAGGTGACAGGACTCACTAAAGACAGCGTGACTGTTCTCTAGACAGAAATACATTCTACATGATTTAAATAAACAAACTAATAAATCAATAAATCCATCTAATTTTCAGCAGTGGTGCCTAGAAACATTGGTTCTACAGTCCTCAATGCTCAGTGTCAGCATAGCCAAGTGAGACAATTTCAGTTGTCTCAGTTATTTTGAAAATATTTTTTTAGCATGGCGTGATCTTATAGTGACGTGATCTTACAGTTGCTGACTGGCCAATCAGAGCGATTTCTCTCACGGACACCTCCGACCCGATTCAACGGAAAACCGACTAGTGTCAACAGTGCAGGACATGCCGCAAAAAACTTGTACTCTGAAACTTGTTCTCCTCCATAATGTACCTCTATTTGCCTCCATTCGTTGTTTTCTCTGTATTAGAAGTCTCACAGTCTCTGAATCTTTTCCTTCATGGTCGATCTCAATCTTTCACTTGGCTTCTTGCAAACTCCAGGCATGCTGTGGTGTCAGGTTTTTCAGGAGTGTCTTCCTTCTGGCCACATTGCAATACAGCCCAACTTTGAGAAGTGCAGTGACTCTTGTCCTTTGGGCAATATCTTCCATCACAAACAATGAACTCTGTAACTATGAACTCTGCAGTTCCTTGTGTTCTTGGTCTCCTCCTGTGTGTGTGTGTGTGTGTGTGTGTGTGTGTGTGTGTGTGTGTGTGTGTGTGTGTGTGTGTGTGTGTGTGTGTGTGTGTGTGTGTGTGTGTGTGTGCTTTATTTACTTTTCTGATATAGTTTGTTCATTTTAATTCTGAGGTATTCTTCAGAAATCTGTGAAATGCTGTCCTCTAAGCCAGTATAACTTGTTATGCATGGTATCAACATTACTGTTTCATGCTGCTTTGATTTGGAGGAGTTGTAGTTTATCCACATCTTGCTTGGCTGCACAGGGCTGTGGTCAGGAAGCGAAGTGCAGAGAAAGCGATGAAAAAATGTAAACATTGATCTCGCGATTGAAGCAGGTACCAAGAAACTGAATACAGCTGTACCATGTGTAACGTAGCCAGCGCTCATGCTGTGCAGTGAGTAAGCCAGACTCCCCGAGCCACCGTCAGAAAAAGACAGATGATTGATTAAGAGATGCCCTAGCGACAGATGCTACAGCCCATTATGGGTTTTAGCCTTGTTGCTAGATTGTCCGCCTTCCATGCCGAAGGTTCCCGGTTCGCACCCCAGCTGCGGGGAGACTACACAATGCAGGTTACACCTGCACTCAAACATTTGTTTTATGGACAAGATGCATTCAGTATAATGTATCAACCAGCCCCTCTGGTACATGAACCTCATAGCACCCTCATAGCACTTATGGAGACAGAAATGATCATTTGGATTTGTGGTAGCCATCATGCTTTTGAAATGTGAGGCCAGCGGTGCTTTGTAATACATCGGGGCAATCCAATCATCACTCGTGCACCTGCCTCTCTACTGACGTCAGAAAAAGACAGATGATTACACACCAGAGCTACAGTGCACCAAACAATTTAAACAAAAACAAACAAGCAAAACTGAAAAATGACATGCGTAAACACAGGTGCTCCAGAGGGCTGGAGCCAGGCAAATGTGCTATAGCCAACTTGATGCCCGGGCAGTTGAACCTACTTATGAACCCGAAAACATTTTAGCTTTTCTTTTTAATTTATATATTTTTTTAAATATATTAATAATAATAATAATAATAATAATAATAATAATAATAATAATAATAATAATAATAATAATAATAATAATAATAATAATAATAATGATAATATGGGTTATTGTGTGTACACCAGTAGCAAACAAAAAGTCAACACCACAAAATGCAGAAAAAGGGGGTTGAATAGCCTACTGTCTGAAAGCTCTGTACCCTGTCTTCCGTTATTTAATTCTTCATGATTCCATCCCATTCACTTCAAATACACCCTCTGGGCATTATACGGTCCACGGGCCAGAACCGGCCCTCATGCTGGTTCTGGCTGGCCTAATAGGAGGTATAAGACAAACCACACCGTTTTACTTATGATGCTAGAAAAATGAAATGAGATGACCTAAATTGGCTGTTTGGAGTGATTTTGAATATAATAAAATGCTGAAGAATAAGTGCACAGGATGTTTTCTATCATAATCTAGTGATACAATTGGAGGTTACGACATGACAATGTTTTTTTGGCCCCCGGCAACAATCTGGCTTTCTCATGTGGCTCGCCAGGAAAAATAATTGCCCGCCCACGCTCTAGTCTGTATTGTAGGTCACTGAAGATTGTTGGCATTGATTTCTAATGGTTGTAGGTGTTGGTTGTTACACTGCCACAGTTAAAGAGTTAAATTAACACGAACGATTTTGCTGTGTTTCAGGAGCAACAGTCTCACTAAGCTGTGTACGTCTATGCAAGATACAGTATATTGGTGCCCTACTACACTCAGGCTAAATGACCTCAGTAGAGCTGCTATTTTGACACCTGCAATACTTTCAATAACTCATTGATGGTTCATTTTATTGGCTCACTAGTCAAATCACAACTTTACGAGTTTCCGACGTACGTCACACACACACACACGCACACACACACGCACGCGCACGCGCACGCGCACACGCACACGCACACGCACACACACACACACACACACACACACACACACACACACACACACACACACACACACACACAGGTCAATATTACTCTGCTGACTAAGGACATCTGTCCACTGTAGCTTGTACACTAATGAAAACCTTAATCATGAAGCCAAAACATGCAGACAGTGAAATACAGTGCCACAGTCTACACACACAAAAATACAAATATGTAAACGGGGATACCCCCTTCATAGATAAAGTGAACACTACTTTATCTGTATAAAACTACTAGCTCAAATGATAATAAGCAGTCTCATTTCGAATCTTAAGTCTTGCAAATAAGTTGTGATACGAATGCAACAACACTTTATTGATTTGGGTATTGACCGGCAACATATGCGCCGCAGGCAGTTCCAATGGTTCCCAAGGGAACAGAAGTGATGGAGGATAGCGGCTATCACCACAAACAGACTATCAGTCTGTACTCTGTACTTGTCCCCTAAAGGAGACAGCCATGATCATATAAAACAGCAGGTGACAGGAGAAAGCGGAGCAAAGAAATGGAGGGGTATTGATTTCCCTTTCAGAAAGCATAGCAGCTCTTGTTCTCATAGCTTGTTTCTGTGTGCTGTATTTCACTTAGAGAAGAGTTCTTTTTGACCCCTCCTGGAGTTGGAGAGATTATTATATTTATTTTAAAGCAATCAGTAACCACATATATATATTATATAGCACCAAATACCAAATGCTGTGTCAATAGTCCTGGAACGCTACAGTACGTCATCAAACAAAGCAAACTTTCTCTGACAGAACAGACATGCGATAACATTCATAACATCAAGGTCTATTAATAGCTTAATGGCACCTTATCTTTCTTAGTGGTCTATACTAGATGTTAGGGGTTTCACAGACGAGTCGAAGTCGACTATCAAGACCACTAGTCGAGACTGTGCATCATAGTTGACGAAATGTTCATCTGTGGTTTTAGGAATAAACAATATAAAAAAATAAAAAAATAAAAGAATTAATTAATAAATGAATTAATACATAAATAAATAAACAAATATATAAATAAATAAATTGAACATAGATTTGATTGAACAATAATTGTCTACATGATGCCATGTTAAATAAACGGAATTTAATGTATTTAGAGAGGGAAAGACTCTGGTCTATGTTGTTCCTGCAGTCAAACAGTCGATATCTCCAGCTCAGACAAGCTGCTGGGGGTTTAGTGGCTCATTTGTAAACAGCCTCTACTGGCTGTTTTTGAGACCTTTTTGACGAGAATTGATCATTTTTATTGGGTAAAAAGTAAAAACAAATGACTCAATGCCAGAACTGTAAACTGACCAGCCTGTGACAAGCCTGGGAATTGGCTGTTTGGATTCAGATAGCAGTGAACTGGACAAACTCATTAAGATTAACAACCACTGTATTACGCCAATAAAACACTCAACTTAATGAAATGTTAAAGCAGACACATTTATGATTTTGCTTTTGTGCGTAAAAGGCATGTCTCTCTTCGCACAAATCTTTTGACATTGGCCGGACTGCTGTGTCACATGATGTGAACTCTCACCTCCTAAGAAAGGAATAATCATTTTGCTGATTGGAGAAACAGTCACACCTCAAAAATTCACAGAGCAAACACTGGCTATAATGCGTCTTCACAAATTGATATGTAAATAGTCACTGCCTGTAAAACACGACATCAATCTTAACTGTTGGGCAAACAATACATATTTGCATACTACATATTCTCATCTTCCCTGAAGGAAGCGCTCATATTGCAACCACAGCCCAGTTTTCTACAATACTTATCCCAGGCGGCTGTCCTCAATACATAGTACACCTTGCTCTGCTGGTAAGAGCCAACTGCAGAGGAAAACCTATTCTTCTGTGCTTGGCAGTGTTGGGTGTACCATTACATGACAGTGTTTGGATTACTGTAAATTAAGATCAGCTGGGAAATATGGTAGTGTGTCAGCATGTTTGCCCATCTTTGTTTGTACACATAGAAGAAGAGTGAATGAATGCAGCTATTATACTTGTGTGTGACTCTGTGAAAGATGAGAACTCATAGAATATTTTCAGTATTTTTGTACTAGCATGAACGCCATTATCATGCTGCTGACTAATCCTAGTTTTAGTACTGTGCGATCCCAGTCACATATTATGTGCAAATATTGGTACATATAATTAATTGCCTTTTATAGCAAAGAGCAAGGTTTTCCTTCTTATTTTTGGGGATTGT
>NC_139642.1:50134982-50329982 GCF_964638095.1 Poromitra crassiceps | reverse complement strand
ATTGACTAAGACCATGCCTTGATTTGTTCTGACATGATGATTCCAAGGTAGACAGACACCAGAGACACCACTATGTGTTCAGCTCATAGCTCCTCTCCCAGTGGGAAATCTAATCAGAGTAGCACGTAGCAGTATAGACCAGACCAGCACATCCGGGTAATTTGCAAAACATGAAGGCCACGCCCCTTTTTAGGGGATAACACAAGCCACTCGCGTTGACTTCAATGTAAAATAGCAGTACCCAAAACATCTATAGAAAAATAACAGAATTAATTTTGTTTATAAATGACCCAAAGACACCATGACATGACAATATATTTCAACTCGGCCGGGCCATAGAATGTGCAAGATACATCGACACGAGGTACTTGCCTTATATGAACGCTGTATCCAGTTTCCACCAGGGTACATGCATCGTCCACATTGACGGTGTCACCCCTACTCTATCGCAGACCAGTTTTTTTTTTTTTTTTTTTATTGTTAGTGAAACTATATCAACACAGCAACTCTTCGGCATATCTCTATCAAATTAAACCGTTTTAAATAGTTTGTTTGAAGTGGTTTTGGCTTCTTGTACCGTCTTTTACTATGGTGGGTTTCCCCTAAAAAGGGGCGCGGCCTTGGCGCTGGACGCTTGAAGACGCGCCGCAGTTCTGGTCTATTCAGCTGTAAATTATGAAAGGGAGGCGGAGGATCAAACAAGCTGACAAAATGTGTTAGAGAAGTGACACAAAGGTAGGCTGGTCAAAACCATCCTGATATTAACGTGATCTCACGTTTCTGTTTGGCTCTACGCATCAGTCTGGACCGCCAAGCTGTCCACATCCATTTCAGTGGGCGGGAGTATTTGCCTTGACAGACAACTCCTTCAGCCAATCAGCGACAGTGTCACTGATTGCAATCAGAACATATTTTCTTGTTTTTGTTTAATTGTTGTTTTTGTCGACAAACACTGCACATACAGCTGTGTTTACTCTACTAATGTTAACGATACCGCTTGTTGCTGTTCAATGCAGTGCGGTTCGACATGATTTGATTCCACACGAGATGCGTCATTTACAGAAAAGTAGTTGACAGAAAAAAAGCGGTGATGGGGGGGATCCCTTCCTCCCCAGTGTGGAGGGGGGGTCCATTCCTCCCCAGTGTGGGGGGGGATCCCTTCCTCCCCAGTGCGGGGGGGGGGTCCCTTCCTCCCCAGTGTGGGGGGGGATCCCTTCCTCCCCAGTGCGGGGGGGGGGGGGGGGTCCCTTCCTCCCCAGTGTGTGGGGGGGGGTCCCTTCCTCCCCCAGTGTGGGGGGGGATCCCTTCCTCCCCAGTGTGTGGGGGGGGGGGTCCCTTCCTCCCCCAGTGTGGGGGGGGATCCCTTCCTCCCCAGTGTGGGGGGGGGGGGTCCATTCCTCCCCAGCCCCTCTGTCTGCATGTGAGTGATCTGTCATGAATACTCACTAGTCTGTGGTTTTTCTGTGCTGTGGCTGAGAGGGGGAAGAGGATGAGGATGTAGAGGAGACACTATGCATGTAGGCCTTCAGGAGACTCAAACCCCACGTTTCCCCCATCAGAAGCTCTGTCTGTCTGAACTCTAGTGCATCTCTATACAGCACCAACACTGCAGCTTTAGGGCAACTGATGTTTCAACAAAGAAAAGTACTTCAGTCATACTTTACATTCATTTCGGAACTTCCACTTTACTTCTCATGAATTTCTTTGGCCTCAAAATCAAAGCGATCATTATGTCCTCCTACTTTCAGTTAGATCACAATGTAGATAACAATACTTTACATCTTATCCAACCATGGCTCCAGAGTTACAACTCTTACCTTTATAATCATACTGAATTATTCAAGTTCCAGGTTATTACCTAATTAATGATTCCTGCTGCCTCAGGCTGTGTGTGTGTGTGTGTGTGTGTGTGTGTGTGTGTGTGTGTGTGTGTGTGTGTGTGTGTGTGTGTGTGTGTGCGTGTGCGTGTGCGTGTGTGTGTGCGTGTGTGTGTGTGTGTGTGTGTGTGGGTGCGTGTGCGTGTGTGTGTGGGTGTGTGTCTTGTATGTGCTTGTTTGTTCACGTGCGTGCACATGGGTGTGTGGTTGTAACTGAAGGATTGAAGAAAGTGGTGATGAAGCGGGCGAGTGACTACAGCTCTGCAGACTCGCTCGCTTCTCTCAGCACTGATTAAGCCCAGCTGGTTAACCTGAAGTCTACAACACAGCAACATGCTCTCACGGCACTTCCTGTTGGCAGTCACCAAAACGTAATTATACATTCGTGTTCATGGACACGATTTTGCCTCTTTTTTTCCCGTCAAATTAACACAAAATGTGCAAAGGAACACAACCTACAGAATGGTCACAACTTGTGTTACGGTTGTTGCTTTAGGTAGTGTTAATTTTGTCTGCCTTTTTTTTTTGTCTTAGTCTTAATCCTGTGTCAAAAGTCCTTGTTAGTTTGTATCATATTTAGTCAACCTCATCCTGTTTTTATTTAGTCAACTTTTAGTCGAAAAGTTTGAGCATTTTAGTCTAATCTTAGTCAAATAAAACCCTAACTATTTTAGTCTAGTTTTAAACAGTTGAATCTGCGTATGCGCTTGCACTAGTAATGGTCATTTGAAGCAGTGTTGGCAACTCTTTCCCAGGGAAAGTAGCTAGTGCTGACTCTGCCCGCCCGGGCCAGTGTCGGCATACGCCGCTATCAATTACAACTGGACCCTATTTACAGTCCCTGCTCAGCCCGCAGCTGAGGGGAGAATGGAGGGAGGCTGGCTGCGCTGTGTGGAAAGCACTCAGACCTCTCTGGATATAACGTAGCCAAGCAAGTAGCTCTTAGCGAAGACTGGGCGGGCGGGTTCTGTAGCTACTACCGTAAATGTGTTTTTAAGACGGGACACAGGAAACTGAACTGCTGCTTTGAGGGGGGAAACAGTCCATAATAATTAGTGTTAATTTTGTCGTCTATTTTTTAATTTAGTCTTAGTCTTAGTCCTGTGTCAAATACGATTGGCCGGTTATGTTGTCAACTACGGCGCACAGTCCCTGATTGGCCCGGTTACAATTTCTGGAAATGGTTGTGAGCAGGTGTCAGTCCAGACTGATCGATGCAGCAAGTTCACATGATCAGGATGGTTTTACCAGGCACAACACAAGGGTGAGTAAGTCTGAGCGGAAAGAATCGGAAGGGATACATATGTGTGTGTGTTTGTCTGTCTCTCTCTCTCTCTCTCTCTCTCTCTCTCTCTCTCTCACACACACACACACACACACACACACACACACACACACACACACACAATGCAAAAACAGATAGGACTTGCAGGTCAAATGGTCTTTTCCTTTAGAGAAATTTGAAAGGGGAAGACAGTGTTTTCATTCATGGAGATAAGGCATGTTTACACACACACACACACACACACACACACACACACACACACACACACACACACACACACACACACACACACACATGCTAAGGGAAGGTCAAAAGTGGACTCACAGTGAGCGGCAGGGAGCACACAACAAAGATGACGGTCATGAGAGCGAGCAGCACCAGGTGGTCCACCTCCTCCTCGCCCTGTCCGAACCAGGCCAGGCTGATCTTCCTCATCTTCCGGCCCGTGGAGCCCGTGGAGCCGCGGCGCATCACCTGGCTGCGGTGCATCTGGCACAGGCTGACGATCACCGAGCCGTTGCACACGAACACGGCCACGATCAGCAGCGCCATGAGGGAGGAGTAGCACAGCGAGAAGGCCAGCACTCGCCCCCCGTCCTCGCCCCCCACCCCGTCCATGTCGAGGAAGCACCAGGTCCCGGGGCAGTACTGTCTGTGACGGCCGAAGCCCATGAACGGCAGCAGGCAGAAGGCACCGGAGAAGAGGTAAATCAGGACGAGGGCCACCTTGGCGAAGCTGCGGCGGACATATTTGGAGTACAGGTAAGGGTGGCTGATGGCCAGGCAGCGCTCCACAGCCATGGCGCACAGGATGAGCGTCGGCGCCAGGCCGAAGAAGGTCACGGCGAAGGCAAACAGGTTGCAGAGTTTGTGGTCGCCCGTCAGCCCTATCAGGGACATGTGGTGGGTGTAGCAGACGAGGACGGGCGGGCTGAGCAGGCAGGTGCCCAGCAGGTCGGTGAGGGCCAGGCCGGTCACCAGGATGCAGAAGACCGAGGACTTGGTGCGCTGCTCCTTCTGGTGCACTCCCAGGATGAAGAGCGCCAGGAGGTTCCCCACCACACCGGCCGCGAACATCACGATGGTTGTCGTCGGCTTGGCGTTCAACTTCACCAGGGTGATGTTGTCACAGGATGTGTTTGGAAACATGCTTTTGGTGAAGGTGCACACACACGGTTGACTTAATGAAATGAAATGTGCCAAGTCAGTGTGGAATTAATAAGGAATTGCCAAACAACAAAAGAAGCAAGTCCTGACTTCTTGACACCATCATTTGGCACCAAAGGAGGCATGGCATCATTCAGTGACCTCTCCCTTCTCTGGCTGACTCTCTTGCAGACAGTCTGGACACAGAGAGAGAGAGAGGTGTCTGTAGACAGTCCGGACACAGAGAGAGAGGTGTCTGTGGACAGTCCGGACACAGAGAGAGAGGTGTCTGTGGAACAAACCAAACAGTGAAAAATGTAGTGCTCAGTAGTAAATTCACAGTAAAAGCTTTACTGGGGAGCTTCCCTTAATCATAGACATAGGCTAGATCCCTCATACCAAGAAGGCTGTTCTCATGTTGGAAAGTAACGTTACTTTCACATTGTTGGAGCGCAGTGCTGTTCTCTCTCACTGCTCTCAGTAATGTAATAATGCTCTTATGTTGTCACAGTGAGTGCAATAATGTTACAGTGTAGCAATGTTCTCATTAAATGAGAACATTGCTACACTGTAACATTATTGCACTGTAATACAGTGCAAAATGTCCTCACATATTGTTACATTGTTAGAAGCTGTTCTCGCATCATTTGTAGTGTACACTGTAGTGTAGAGTAGTGTAGTGTAGTGTAGTGTAGTGTTGTGTAGTTAGTGTATTATTAGTGTAATAATCACCTTACACTGGCTCTCCCAGCAAGCAGCAACACTTGAGCGACTGGAACTACTTTTACTTCTTCAGTAAGTTGCGGATTCACATTCCTCGCTTGTAAAACATCCAGAGTTGAACGGGACGGACAGTCTTCACGGAGTTTTAAAAGGCGGCGCTGCGGGTTAACGACGTGCTGACAGTTCAGAGCAGGCGAAATGTGGACTCTGTGGAGCGCGCCGCTCGCTCTCTCGCTCTCTCGCTCTCTCGCTCTTTCTCTCTCTACCCCCCCCCCCCCCCCCTCTCTCTCTCTCTCTCTCGCTCTCTCTCTCTCTCTCTCTCTCTCTCCCTCTCTCTCTCTCCCTCTCTCTCTCTCTCTCTCTCTCTCCCTCCCTCCCTCTCTCTCTCTCTCTCTCTCTCTCTCCCTCTCTCTCTCTCTCTCTCCCTCCCTCCGAATCAATTTGTAGTCACACCCACTGTAGTCCTTTATCCATACTGCACGGAGTGATTTAATTAGTTCTATCTTCTCTGTCTGTTTCTACAGTAAATGACTGAAACAACTAGAGCTGCATTAAACAAATTCAAACGTCTTATTGCACTGTCGGAATTATTCTCTTGTTTTGAGAAAAGTATAGGCAGCAATTATTTATTTATTTATTTATTTATTTTTTACTTTGATGTCAGGACAATTGCCTGCATCTGAGTGAGGCACAGTTTGCATATACCCAGCTGTTGACTGATTTGGCCAGCAGGGGTTGTTCCTATAGTGTGTGAACTCACAAATATGCCAACCTCTCACACTATTTGGTTTGCCTCACTAACAAGCTGCTTTGAATAGTCTTGATATAGGTTAGTTTACATCTCATGAAAGGCTGCATGGAATGTAAACTAACCAAACTAACCAAAGGCCCTTTGGTAGTAGGTTACTCAGGTAGGGTACTCTTTGGTAGTAGGTTACTCAGGTAGGGTACTCTTTGGTAGTAGGTTACTCAGACCAAGAGAAGCATTGATTCACACCTTTGGCAAATAAATTCCATGAAAGAAATCTTGCCTCTTTATTTTCAGCTTTCTCTTTCACTGTTGAGTAGTTCTTGTTCGTGTGTGTGTGTGTGTGTGTGTGTGTGTGTGTGTGTGTGTGAATGTGTGTGTGTGTGTGTGTGTGTGTGTGTGTGTGTGTGTGTGAATAGATTGCCTGCTTTGATTCCACCTCGTCTCACTGTATCTTACAGCAGAAGAAGGGAAGCAGTTCCTCCGTCCGTCACTGCCTTCTCTGACACACGCAGAGACACCATCTACAGATTTTGACAAAATGCAGATGTGGTGCATGTCAGCACTTTCAAAATGACAGCCTAATTACCCCATGCCTGGAAGTGTCACAAGTGTTCATCTCAAAACAAGGTGACATGTTACTGATTGGCTGATCGTGGGGGAGATCAACTTTGTTTTCCAGGAAGCAAGAAGCAAAATCAAGCATCTTTTAACATAAAATTCAAAGTACATCAAAATTACCGTTTAGAGACGAGCAGAGCTAAAGGCCAAATGATCAAAGAAGATATCAATAAGGCTATAGCAAATGGTTGTGAAGATAATGGTTGATGACACACAATTAAGTTCACACAAACCATAACACACACACACACACACACACACACACACACCAAACACATCATATTTCGTTAGGCGCAGGATGTAATAATGCTCAGGTTCCTGCAGATGCACACCCATTACTGCACTCCTTAATGGCTGCTTTTCATTACCAAGTCCTAGCAGCTATTACTGTAATTCAGCACAGCCAAGGAAACAGTCACACAATGTGATATTACTGTAAGTCATCACAGCCAAGAAAACACTTGTGCAATGTAAATGAGTCGTGCTGCCAAATGATATCATTGAGGTGTCTCTGATTTTGCCGTCTGTAATGTAATTCACAGAACATTATGATAACAGCATAGTGCCAGTGTTCAATTTCAGATGGAGTCATGTTGCGTCTTGTTTTACACTATAAATTACACACATGGAAGTGGGTAGTTTGTATGGATCATTTGTTAAATTGTGGGTCAGATATTTTTCATACACTTTTCTTCAGTTTCCCTCCGTCTCTCCAGCCTTCCTTGCCTCCCTGACAAGCTGAGAGGGGAAAAAGCTACAACCTGCTGTTTACCACCACAGGGCACCTTAAGAGGAAGGCATGGGGAGTTTACAGTCGCACTGCCCATAAAACAAACTACGCTGGAGTTTTAAATAAACACAAATGCATGCAGACTCACAGAAGAATGAACGTACACGCGCACATGCACACGCACACAACCTGTTCCCTGAAACCAGGAGGAGACTGTAGGATAAATGAAATATACTGTGTGCCTGTGCCACAGAGATCTTATGAAAACAGACTAGCAGTTTGCAGTTGTAAGGGCAGACGTTTGATTTACTGTAAGTGCTATTGTCTGTGGGTGAGGTGAGAGAAAGCTGTAACTTCCTGTTAGTATGTGGGCTTGTTGTTGCTGAGAATAATAGATCGGTATAAAAAGCTGAGATCATATGTCTTTAACAGGAATAGCTGCGTTTACAGTGACACGATTGATTCATTTTTCATATTAGCATTACTGTTCGATCTGATTTGAGTCTGTTGCCGAAATAACAAAAAATAAAGATAAAAAACAGATGACGTAATATTAAAAACAATGATATAACGTTGGCATCCAGAACTGGAGTGGGCCTTGTATCTTTACAAGTTGTTAGCGTAACGGCAACATTGGCAGAGAAAAGAAATAAAACACAGTGGAACAGTCAAACTCCAGAGGAACGCTGTTTTATACTTTTACACTCTGTTGTGTTTCACTTTGCTTACTCACTGCCGCTGATGGAGAAATGGTGTTCAATTTAGTTTGCCGTTTTCACAGGTGGCTAAAGCCATGTATGGAGAGAAAAATGACAGCAGTGTCTGTTAATATTCCCTAAAGCTACGCTCAAGTACATTCATGTATTTAATCTACTTTCTCTCTCTCTCTCTCTTTCTCTCTTTCCCTCTCCCTCACACACACACACACACACACACACACACACACACACACACACACACACACACACACACACACACACACACACTGTAACCACTAAGTGCATTCTGATGCTGTGATGCAGCAGACACACCTGCCTGGCCAAGCAGATGTCTGGTAAAAGAGATGATTGGACTATTGGAATAACTAGCGCAAACAGCCTGAAGCCCAGGGCACAGTGGTGTGGCCTCAACAACACGGCTAGTTGTTTTCAACATGCACAATGGTCCAAACCCTAAACCACCCACATCCCTCCAGCCACTCCCCCTCCCCACCCCTCGAACCCTGACTCTCTACAACCTGCCTATCCATAGCTATGGCCCCCTTTCCTGACCATGCCACCTCCCACCACCCACATCCCCCTACCCACTCCCCAACTCTCTATGACCTTCTTAGCCCTATAGTTACAGCCCCTTTGCTATTCCATAGCCCCGCCCCTTTCCTGAACCACTCCCCCTTCTGCCACCCACATACCCCTAGCCATTCCCCCTACCCACCCGTCGAACCCATCAAACCCCAACTCTCTAGGACAGGGGTAGATTAGATTAGAATATTATATATATTTTTCCAAATAGATTTGTACATTATGTCCAGTAACAAACAGCACAGACTGTGTGTGTGTGTGTGTTTGTGTGTGTGTGTGTGTGCGTGCGTGCGTGTGTGTGTGTGTGTGTGTGTGTGTGTGTGTGTCAGTCTGGAGCTGTCTTACTGTAGGATGGATGACCTTGCTCTGGTAAGCATCACTTCTACCTCACGTGAATCACAATGAAAACAGGCTCTCCCTCCACTAAAATGAATGAGGTGACCGGCTTGTTTCCTGTCCTGCCAGCAAGAAGGATCAGCACAACTGGAGCCATTTGTTATGTGAATGATGTCCATCTTTTGAAACTCACAACAAAGAGGAGAAGTCCGTACCAGGGACTGTTGAAACATGACCATTTGCTGAGATCCACTTGAAGAAGCTTGGATCAGAAGAGTTGTCGGTTGATAGGAGGAGCCCAGGGAATTTCTCTTTTGGTTGTTGTTATCCAATTTGCTCATAATTGAAAGCAGATTGTTACTGGTGACAGAGATAAATTTAATGTAGATGTTTGACAAGTTCCCATCTGTTTGTGTGTGTGTGTGTGTGTGTGTGTGTGTCATCATGACATCATCATTCAAGAATGTTTTGAATCACAAGCACAGCCCAAACTGGCAGAAGGGACTTAGATCCAATTCGATGTCAAATCAAATTAATGTCAAATCAATGTTGGTCCCCAGTGGACGACTTTAGCAAGGTTTGTCTTTAAGCTTAATGGGTGGTTTTTTTATTCTTATATGCTCTGGCTTTTCTAAATGTTTGTACACAGATAATGGTAATAATGGTCCAAAATATGTGAAATTGCACATTTATTTATTTTTGATTGAAAAACAATTTTTTTTATATAATTTTCTACCCCTAACCCTCCATTCCCCCCGTCCAGTGACACAGCACCTAAAAACCCTCCAAAACGCCAGGGAAAACTATATAGTCTATGGGGAAATGGATAGAGTCCCTACTGTGTGTGTGTGTGTGTGTGCATGCGCATGTGTGCGTGTGAGTGAGTGAGTGAGAGAGATAGAAAGAGAGAGAGAGATTGAGAGAGCAAATAACAAAACATTTTCTTATCTCAGTCTGTAGTGACTTTCTCTTCACCATTTATTTTCTCTGGTTGCCTTATTTGGGGAGATTCCTGTGTGTATTTCTCTTGTCGCTTCTCTTCTTCATTTACGTCATCATGTTTTTGCTGAGAGATAAGTATCCGGTCAGTAGGTCATGGAAATGCATATATCTATCATGACATGATTTAATCAGTGTGTAGACGATGTCAAGTCTGACACTGTACAGTATGTTGGTTTGATGATACACACTGGCCAACAATGGGGCAGAGCTTTCTGCTTCTAACACCTGAGCCAGACCTGGTCCTGGAGACCGAGCTGCTGCTGATTGGCTGGTAGATCACATGGCAGATGTGGAGCACATACTGATTTAAATACCTTATTACTTCCTTATATTTGAGATGTCCTTAAGCACCAGCTCAGCTAGTTTCAACACAGTATTTGACCCAGTTCTCAGGAAACAATGAAGTGTAGCTGAGAATGAACAACTACTCTATGAAGCTATGATTGACCAAACACACATTTCCATACCTTTTTTGAGGGTTTTACATCTGCAAGTTCTCAAACATCATGCACCATTTATGTTTAAAAACTTTCTGTCAATTTCGGTCACATGTTTATAATCTTAATAATATCCTTATTGTGATTTTTTCCCCAAATGTAATTCACCTCTATATTCTCTTTTTGGTATAAAGGAAATGCACGAGGCAGCGGCCATGCCAGTTGCAGGCCTGTCTCCCCCCCAACAAAGGTATGCAAATGTATGTTTGGTCAATCATATCTGTTGTTAGTGTATCCTCAGCATTGTATCTTATCTCATTGGAAAGCATGTTAATTTCTCTTTACAACGAGGCCCCATTTGGGATGAGCAGCACAGCTGAGTATGTTGGTCAGTCCCAAGTGAAATGTGCCAAATTTCCCTGCCAATGTCAAACAGTGTATTCTCCTGTTGGTATTGACTGTTGCCCTGGTACCATCTCCAAACTCAAGGCCAAGGTCCGTGAAACTTTTTCTTTTCTTTTTTCTCTTTCTTTTTTTTTGGGGGGGGGGGGGGTATTTCGCAAGATTTATTTATTTATTCATTTTTTGGCCATTCTGCTTTTACTTGATAGGATAGTATGTGCTAGCTAGACAGTGACAGGAAAACAGGTAGAGAGGGAAGGACATGCAGCAAGTCGGGTTCGAACCCGGGTCAGCTGTGTGAAGGACAAAGCCTTAATGTTATACGTTCTACCAGGTGAGCCATCGGACACTGATTTTTTTTCTTCTAATTGTGTCATACTTTTCACAAATCATTTGCCTGTTAACAATTATTCAGAGTGACATCTAAGAAAAAAACATAACAATCACACAGGCTATTCTATGTGATCAACACTGAGCCCCCCCTGGGGAGGCCCGCCTTCCAGTCTTTGAAAACCCTAGAGGATTATTTCTCCCGAGCTCCACCAAAGTGAAATATTGATTTGTATTTGATGTTATCCACTGCTTCATTTCTCAGCAGCACTGATAAGACCAAGAGCTAATGAGCAGCATCGGTTTGCAGTCAGGTTTTAATTAAAAGTCCTCCCTAATTACATAATTACAACGCAGGGACTGATGACCTCCGGACAAAGACACCTTGTTAATTTGATAACGGACACACTAATGCACATGCACTCATTCTAATGGAACTTCCCTTGAAAGACTTGGTGTTGGGCAGGGCTGATAACCCAGAGTAATAATGATGAGCAACAACTTGCTTCTGGACAGTAGGGGTCAGTAGAGACCACACCCACTGTGCCTGCGAGCAAAGGAGACATTACTTGGGGCAGGGCCGTAGCTACCATTGAAGAAACCGAGGTCATGTCCTTGGTATTTTTTCCTGTTTTTTCCCCCATGCAGCTCAACAGCTGTGCATGCACAACTCGTTCCATTGTGTGAGATACCTGTAACGAGTTGTGCACATACAGTAGGCTACAGTCCTGTCATTCTACTACTCACTCCGTGGGCGAGGGAGCTGTAACACTTGCAAGATTAGTCAAAACTGTGTTTGAATACAGGTTGCACGTTCAAAGCAAACAAGGCAGTTGGCTGCGTCGGTAAGGCAGTTGGCCTTACCCAACAACTGTGTTCAAGAACTGAGCTCACAAACTGCTTTCAAAATGTCACATCATGCCCAATGCTTTGCACACAGAATCAATTAGAAGTTTCTGCTCTGACATTTATTGTGGCAAAAATATTGACAATATATTTTTTTTAATCCTGGCTATGGCTCTGAGAGATTGATGGCCCCCATGTTGTGATGATGTAAGCTTGCTATGTAACGATAAATACATCTTACCTCATGACTCCTGCATATTGATGACAACACATCATAGGAAGTGACTAACTGCAGATAAGAGGAAGTCTTCACACCATTGGGGAGGCCTGCTTTATTGCACAATCCAAATCTTTGCTAAAACGTGCCATTTTCAGCATGTAGGTTGCTAGCTTGCTAGCTAGCATTGTTGTTTCACAGCGACGGAGGCATTTGATAGCGACATGCAGGGAGCGGAAAGGGATTTCCCTTCGCTCCGACAGAAATGTTCGCCACCAATGGCAGAGCTTATCCCCGCAGCCTGCTCCAGTGAGTCAGACTAAGCAGCTGGTGGTGGCAGAACAGTGTGGAGGAGAAGATCCTCCATGTCATGACATGGGAGAAGGTGGGAAGGTTGAAGATGATGCAGGCTGCAGCATTCTGGGTGAGAGTTTTGGGGAAGCGGTTTTCAACCCCGTCTTCGGGGACTAGTTTCCTATCCTACCAGGTAGTTAATGCATTCACCAGGTGTTAAACAGTTGAAGAGGTGTGTGAGCTTGAGTGACGAAACTGACTGACTACCTAGTTTATAAATAGCCTGCAGCGGTTCAATCTTGGCAAAGATAAAATGATTAATGAAGTCATACAGTAGTGTGCTCTTGAGTTTAAACATAATAACTAATCATATATAAAACAATCAGACTACAAAATTATACATGTGTTTTATCAAACTATATATGTGTATGCATACATGCAACATTAATTTCCTAGACTCCAATTGTGCTCCTCAAATGCACAATAGCAGGAAGGGGTCGTAAGGTTAGAGGAGAACTATCAGAGGGAGAAGATAAAGGTCCAGAGGAGCAAGTGGCTATTGACTTGGGTGACAATGATGTTGATCCTTTATAATCTCCTATATATTCCTAATCATTCCTAAGCATTTCTTCACCCAGATGTTAGTTCCCCTCTAACCTTATGACCTCTTCCTGCTATTGTGCATTGTGTGAGCTTGAGTGAGGAAACTGACTGACTAACTAGTTTACAAATAGTGCATCTTCCTATCACTTTATCTATTTGCTCTAACAGGTAAGGAGCCCAAAATCCATAATGCTATACTGCAGTGCTGTAGTGTGGTGTTTTCAGATCCTACAGTTAGCACACACCTTCAACCAGAGAAGAGAAGAGGAACCAATCGGTAAAATCATCTGCTGTGGTGATTGGATGGAGTGAAAAAGCAACTCTTGGCCCTCCATTGCACACGGTGGTCTTTCCCTGCGCTACAGGCACAAAAATGATTTGTGGCAGTCTGGGCAGGACTCAGAGGTCATTGCGGTCTTGTCCATAGTGATTGGTCGTGGTCTTGTAGAGGTGCAAAAATATGTCATGGGAAAAGAGCAGCTCAGTCTTGTTGAGAGCGAGTTTGATGTGTTTCGCAGGCAGGGATCAAGCGTGGGTCGAGATGAGGGATGAACCACAACAACTGGCCACTTGGGACAAGGCACACCTGCACCTAATCAACTACGCTCTGTGTTTCATTAGAGGCAGCTAGATGGCGCCACAACAACTGGCTTGATGAGTAGTGACACTGGTGGCGCTTCTCTGTTGCTTTCAATTGCTCTCTGTTCTGTTGGCTTGCCGCATGAAACAGACGAGCACCAGAACACCCTCTCCTCCAAAGTGTCCTTCGTGGCTGTACATTCTGAATAGGCCCAGTCAGCAGCAAGGCAAGTGGAGACGTGCAGCTGATCCTGAGTGTCAGAGGATGAAAAATGTAAATGAGAGATGTGCGTCATCAGCCTAGCAATGGCAGGAGAAGTTGTGGGCCGTAAAGACAGAGCCAACTTAGCTAATCCTATTGATTTCTACATTGCACAGTACAGTTTAGCCAAGTAGCAACACACCACAAACCCTCTCCCGCTAAGTAGCCTACACACTCAGGATGAAACCATGTTTCTCCTCTGAAGGGAGGGTTAGGTTACAATGCAAAGTGCATGTAATTATGGGTAGTGGGTGTGGAGAGGAACACGCATGTAAACACACATGCACGCACCACTAGATCCATGCAAAACACACACACACACACACACACACACACACACACACACACACACACACACACACACACACACACACACACACACACACACACACACACACACACACACACACACACACACACACACACACACACACACACACACACACACACACACGTACTTTTACAGTCCCCAAAGAAGACCTTGCTAGTTGAGCTCGAATTTAATGAAACACCACCACCTAGTGTTGGAGGTTATAATCAAATTCTGCTCATAAGAGGAAAACCTTATCATTGCAGTCCGTCACAGTGGCTAAATATTTGAATTATGAGCCACAACAAAATATGTGGGTGTGCAGGACTTATTGACCTGGGGCTCACAATGTCATGTTGTCCTCCTCACGGGGACAGGAGGTGCTCTGTACAACACATCCTGAGACCAAACCTTTTTCTCTCTCTCTCACACACACACACACACACACACACACACACACACACACACACACACACACACACACACACACACACACACACACACACACACACACACACACACACACACACACACACACACACACACACACACAATTAGCTTGTCTCAATGCACAACACTTTCTATTTCTGTGTGTCATGCATATATATGCAACACTGAAGACAACTGACAATGCTGAAGAAGGCCTGTGGGCTGAAACGTCCGTTGTGCAGGTCTTGATGACGGATTAAAAACCTTGAAAGGACATTCATTGAGTGCTGGCATCCCTTGCTTTTTATTGTTACTTTTGTGCCGTGCACCTGAATTTTTACTCTTATTTGGTGAGTGTGCTCACTACCTTTGCGAAGCTCTGCTAGCAAGGAGTGTGTTTGGACTTCTAAAAATTCCCCATAATTCTCATTAATCTGTCAGGCTTTGGTGTGCAGATTAGGGACCTACATCACTCCGCCCACCAGGCGCGGACTGCATAATCGGGCACGTCGGGCAAATGCCCGGTGGCCTGGTCTGGCCTGGCAAAAAATAAAAATCTGGGTGTGTGCCCAGTCAGGCCACTCACTGAACATATAGCCTATATATGTATATATTGTGCCCGCAGTCAGGCCACTCACTGAACAGCAGGCCAGGCAGGCCACTGAGGCCAGTAGTGTTCCTATTTGCGCGGATAGCAGCCAGCAGACAGGAATGAGTTAACTTGTCAGACTCGTCCCAGCCCAGGCCACTCGAGGTGAGGCTGCGCGTGCACGGAGTCACACAGACAGACACATGATGATATAACGCAGTATGCACGATCTGATCACTATTCCTTAAATAAAGTTTGCGGTGAAGCGTTTGTAGAGGCATGTTTTTGGTTTTACTTCTTCATATTATACTTGCAGTTATCTAGGCAATGTTGATGTTTCCATTAGTGAACAAATAGGTAACATGTATCATCGCGTTAGCATTATATTCACTAAATCTTGCTTCAAACGACCCAAATTGGGCTTCAAAATGTTTCGCGCGTCGGCCCGTATTCATAGCTTTCAAGGGGCGTTACGTAAGTACAAGGAACGCCCCTTCTGGCGGTCAAAACTCAAAACATCAATGGCGCTGAACACTCCAGATGCAGCTGCAGCAAAAAGCGGTCTTTTTTCCACCAGTTTCCAGTCAGGAATATTTAGACCATCTATCAAGCGTTGAAAAAGAACGATATCTAAACAAACTACACGTTTTGGGCACTTCAAACAAACCGAACTATCGTTAACGTTACTGTCCAACACATGGCAGTTCGGAGAAATTGTTTCACAACAAGAGACTGCGTGCGGAGTGCGGACTCGTTTTTATAATGTTGTGGAGCCCAGCCCTCGTCGCGTGTGAAGAGAGAGGGAGAACGGGTGAGACAGAAGCAAACTATTTTTTGCAGATCTCAAAAGCAGGTAAACCACTGTGGGATTAGTGAGACTATTGCTAAAAAGTGATGCCTGGGCTGTCGTCCGCTCAAACAGTACTTCACGGGGCGGCTGCGTGTCAATTGACGTGTCCTTAATATGCAAAGCGTGCAGCTCTAAAACAAACAGCGTGAGAAACTAGTCGACTCGGCGGGCAGCAGAATGAACAAGTTTTTTTTTTGACCGTCAGGTGGGCGTTCCCGGCAGCACATAACACCCCTTGAAAGCTATGAATTGGCCTGGCCTGCTTGGTAGAAATGCCCGGCCTGAATTATGATCCCAGTCCGCCCCTGCCGCCCACCCCGACTGTCGTTACATAATCAAAGAGGGATAATCATCTATCTGCCTGTGGTGGTACAGTTCTGCCAGTCCTGCTGACTGAGTTCCTGTTTCCTAATTCATTTACCTTATCTACTTACCACGACACACTCACAAACGATTAGCCCATCGGCACACATCTACCTGCCCCAGATGGAACTTCACCCCATTGGCTGTTGACCTTGTCCATCTGCAGGAAGGTAGGTGCCCGTTTGCATTCAGCGTGGGTGAGAGGTCATGACCTTAGCTGACCTGGATTACCACAGGGCCCTGTAGCAATCCCATGAGCCACCAAATATAGTCTGTGCCAGGGATAGCTTCTCTCTGGTGAAGGGCTAGGGTGACCTGCCCTGACCCAATCTGAGGCTGTCTGCTTCTGCGTGGGATTACTGCTCCCTTCTAGAAGAAGCACACTGGCGGGCAAGGGAGGGACACCGCGCAGTGCTGAATGGCAGTCGGGTGAACAATGCTAATCCTTTTCTGATAAAAAATAATATTTTTTTCAGTCTTCAGCTTGAAACCTCAAGATTTTCTTGAAGGTACAGAGAGGTATAGGCAGGGTTAGATTCATGCCAGATGAAGCTACTGAACTACAAGTGCACATTGTAGATAGGGATCTAACGATAACCTCTTTTAATGATAACCGTGATGAAATTCCTTACGATAACCGTACCGCTTCAAATTTTCATTATCATTAAAACCGTGGTACCGTGCTTTGAAAAACATGGTAAATACTGTCCATCATCAACCAAAGTTGGCAACAGTCTCCCAGATGCAAACGTGCAGCCTTGGAGAAATGATTTCAGTGAGTGTATCAATCCTTTTTGGCTCCGAGTTTTCAATATAAAACGTTGTAAAATGATTTCAGTGAGTCTCTTCAGTACTTTTTCAGCATTTCTTTTATGAATACCGTGATAATATAACCGTGATCATTTTGGTCACGATAATCGTGATGTGAAATTTTCATACCGTTACATCTCTAATTGTAGAGATACGTGTTGGATGATAGAAAGCACGACAAGGGGAGGGAAAACCAAGTGAAGCTCAGTCAATTTATTGATTCATGGAAAATAATATTTCACATCTTTACATTTTTAAGATACCTTCAGAAGTTAACAGTCCATTACCATTTCCTTCTCAACATTTCAAACAAGAGTAACCAATTAAAATGACTCAAAAACAAAGCAGTAGCTAAGTTGAGAGCTTTCAGGAACTACTAGGTACCTCAGCTAACTTGCCTATTAGAATCAGTCAACTGTTCAAAAAGCTAACGCTCAAACCAACCCCAATGTGAAAGGATTAACTCCTTGCTACACCTCAAGTTCATCCCATCATCATCCAATCCAATTCTACTGACCCATTTGAAATATATCACCCCCCACCAAAAGAAGTATTTGTGAATATATATGTATTCTGTTCAGTAGAACAGCAAGCAGAGTGAAGTTTGAATCACTGAACTACAACGTGAGGATCAGACAACAACAAGGACGAGAAATTAGGGAGACATGAGTTGTTCCAGCAGCAGCATGTTGCGTGTGGCCATGAAGATCTCACATGGTATGTATCAAGGCACATTCATGTGTATGCATCCTGTGTGAGTAAAGCTGCTTAATTGTTTTCCTCTGCTCCTCATTACCTCAGGCTGAACACCTGCAGACCAGGGCCCGTATTTATCAAGCGTCTCAGAGTGCCATTTTAGTCGTAAGTGCTGAGAATTTGTGAAATTTAGTCCTACTCTCACACTTAAGAATAAAAGCTTTTTATCAACCTTCTTAAAACTAGGAAACACTCCTACTCCCCCAGCTATTTAGGAGTCCTCAGGAGGTGTCCTAAGTGGTTAGGAGTTGCCAGCAGGGAAATGTTGATAGGACACTGTACCATTTCTTCTCACAGTCTGTTGGTGAGCGAACACAATGTACCGTACTTGTGATGCATTCAGCTCCAATGCAATATGCTCCCATGCCTTCTTCTTGTCTCGACTGGTGAGAGTTGGGCTGAACTTTCCTTTGATTATTTGTTTCCTCTGCTCTACTAACTCCACTAAGCACAGCGTGTCATCCTCCCTCCAATTCGGCTTTCTTTTGGATTCCATGTTTGCTCATCATACAGCCTATATAACCTGGCTATATAGGGTAGTCAATTGACAGCACACCAGTTTCGAGTCAGTTGTGGGATTAGGTAAATTGGGTGGATTAGGAAACATTTAGCCTATTCTTGAGTCATTTTCAATGTAGGCTATCTTGTATTATTTTGTTGATAATTTCTTCTGAAATTATTGGTGAATATATGCTACACTCCCATTGTGCATTTCACTGTTGAATCATCTCTATTTAGGATATTCGTGCATAAGGGATTCCATTCAGCGATTGGCCATTCCTGTGTACTTGGAATTGCGTCATCAACATTTCCCTTTACGGCACACACATCTGTCATAAATCAGCTCTGAGATTGACACTTAGGATTCAGTCCTACACCTCGCTGAAAGAGGGAGTGAGATGCATAATAACTGACTTTTAAGTGCAGCTTTTGGCTGGGAATTTTTTTGCTCATAAGTGTACTCTTAGCAGTGTTCTTAGGAGTAATTCTAGGAAGCTTGATAAATACGGGCCCTGATTGCTGATGCAGCTCTGCTTAGTATATAAGCTGGCTTGCTGCTGGGACACGTCAGTCTACCTCTGAATCCAGCCCAGCAGCACCTGCAGTTTGCTTGATCTTTTTTGCCCATACCTTTACTTTCTTAGGTCCTGGCACAATAGGTGCCAGGCTTTATTGTTTTAGTTTAACCTGGTAAGTTCGGTAGTTATATTTTCGTTCTTAGTGTTAGTTTAGTTTTCCTAAATTATTCTTTAACATTTTGAATTGGTAGCTTAAGGAGAGGGGCTGGCTTCGACGGCCCTATATGGGCCAGCCCAGACCCCTCTCCCTTTTGCTTATTTTGGCCGAACTGCCAGGTTTTCTTATTTTATGGTTTTGGGCTTCTTTTTCTATCAGGAATTGGGAAATAAATAAAAACCCTATCCTTTCTGATCTTTGTGTTGGCGTCCTTTTATGTTATGTTCTCCACTGGAGCCTGTTTTGATTTATGTATTGTGGAGGCCGTAACATAATGGGGGCTCGTCGATCGCGAGGTTTTTTTTGTACTGAGAGTTGTGTGTTTTGACCACCTCAGTAGGCTAGTAGCGTGCTTTGAGCAGTTTTTTTCTGTAAGCACGTTTACTTTATTTTGATCTATGGCACTTTAAAAATTTTGGATTTGTGATTGAGACAGCAAGTGTCTCAAGTGCCTGAGTTTGGTGCGGTGTTTTTGCGCACCTGTTTTGGACGCCACAGTTTGTGTGCTGCTGAGTGGGCAGTGTGTTTTTCTAGTGCGTGGTGCTGCGCTTTGGCTGTGAGCTTTGTCTGTGTCGTGTTTGCGGCGGACCAGTTTTTTTTTTGCCTGTTGTTGCGTTTGCGATATTTCTTTTGTTGTCTATTGGCAATTTGATTGACATCTCCCTTTAAGATGGAGTTTAAAATAGAGGATTTTGTGGCACATCCTTCTCTTGAGGTATTTGATAAATGTACAAAAGAGAACTTGATTTCCATTGCGGGTCATTATAGTGTAACTGTGTCAAAACAATCTAAAAAGCAGGAAATTAAATCTGAAGTATGGTCTGCCCTACAGGAGAAAGGAGTTTTGTTCTCCGATGGTGGAAGTGTGTCAGAGTCAGCTGTAAAGCAGAGCCCAGAACACTTGATTAGAATGAGGGAGATTGATCTAGAGATGAGACGTATGGAGCTCCAAGAGAAAGAGCTAAATGCAAGGCTGCGGGAAAAGGAGCTTGATGCCCGAGTGAATATACGAGAGATAGAGGAGAGAACTAAACTTCGGCTAAGAGAGCTGGAAGTAAATCAGTCTTCTCCTGACTCTCAGAATGTGGCTACTCCCCGCTCAGAATTTGATGTCACAAAGTGCATCGGTATGATCCCTCCATTTAGTGGAAAAGATGTTGATAAATATTTCAACTTGTTTGAGCGAGTGGCGACGACCTTGAAATGGCCAAGGAATGTTTGGCCTTTGCTTCTCCAGTGTGTGTTGACTGGGAAATCCCAGGAAGCATATGCTTCTTTGTCAACAGATGCGAGTCTGGACTACGATCAGGTGAAAGTCGTGGTGCTTAGGGCCCTGGAATTGGTTCCGGAGGCCTACCGGCAGAAGTTTCGTCGGTTTAGAAGGAGTGATGATATGACTTATGCTGAGTTTGGCCGAGAGAAGAAAGCACTATTTGATCGCTGGTGTAACTCTAAAAATGTCACTGATTTTGACCAGCTGCGTGAGTTAATTCTTATAGAGGAATTTAGAAACTGTCTGCCAGATAGAATTGCAACTTACATTAATGAGCAGAAGGTGGGTAAATTATCTGCAGCTGCTATCCTTGCTGACGAGTACGTCCTCACTCACAAGGACAGTTTTGATAGCTTTCATTCATCTTTTTCGGAGCGTGGCTCTCATTGCTCATCCTGGCGCAATTTCCACTCCAATTCGGAGAATAGTGTCCCGGTCAAGAGTTTTACTCCACCCAAGTCAAGTGTTGAAGCGGAGGAAAAGTCTGGTGGTGAGGTTGTTAGACTAAAGCCCTTTTGCACTTATTGCAGGAAAAGTGGTCACACTATGAATAATTGCTTTGCTCTAAATAACAAAAATATGTAGGTGTTTCTTTGAAATGCGGATTTCGAATTGGAGACGGTGGTCTCTTTTGCTTCAGGCCTTCAATTTGGAAGTCAGACATGTCCGTGGAAAAGACAATGTCCTGGCCGACACTTTGTTGCGCTCTTTTTCTGACGACTGAATACCTCATGTTGCACTCCCGGTATTCGCCATCATAGGGTGGGGGTGTTGTGTGTGGCCATGAAGATCTCACATGGTATGTATCAAGGCACATTCATGTGTATACATCCTGTGTGAGTAAAGCTGCTTAATTGTTTTCCTCTGCTCCTCATTACCTCAGGCTGAACACCTGTAGACCTGATTGCTGATGCAGCTCTGCTTAGTATATAAGCTGGCTTGCTGCTGGGACACGTCAGTCTACCTCTGAATCCAGCCCAGCAGCACCTGCAGTTTGTTTGATCTTTTTTGCCCATACCGTTACTTTCTTAGGTCCTGGCACAATAGGTGCCAGGCTTTATTGTTTTAGTTTAACCTGGTAAGTTCGGTAGTTATATTTTCGTTCTTAGTGTTAGTTTAGTTTTCCTAAATTATTCTTTAACATTTTGAATTGGTAGCTTAAGGAGAGGGGCTGGCTTCGACGGCCCTATATGGGCCAGCCCAGACCCCTCTCCCTTTTGCTTATTTTGGCCGAACTGCCAGGTTTTCTTATTTTATGGTTTTGGGTTTCTTTTTCTTTCAGGAATTGGGAAATAAATAAAAACCCTATCCTTTTTGATCTTTGTGTTGGCGTCCTTTCATGTTATGTTCTCCACTTGAGCCTGTTTTGATTTATGTATTGTGGAGGCCGTAACACAGCAACAACAGCAAAATGTGGTTTCTTTTCTCTTCTTTCAGAACAAAACCTTTTTAAATATCGATATGGTTTACACCAAAGTGCAAATATATGTTTGTACTATATATATATATATATTAAGTATATTTATAATATTTCTAATTAACTACAAGTTGTCTTGCAAGAAGGTTGAGGCGTTTAGAGTATTATGGCACATTTCAAAACCAAAGAGAAAACACAGGGCATATACTACAACAATAGGCAATGCAAACTTTACGATACACTTATATATAGATATATTTTGTGACCAAAGTTTGTAATTAATACATTAATATTTGATAACACATTTAAAAAGCATTACATCAATATTGTTATCATCAGGATATCGGTTTGCAGATTAAATGTCTTTACTGCAGTCCCCTCACGTGTTCTCATATTCCTCATCATCCTGAAGCTAATACAACGTACCACGCCGCCTCCAATCAGTGCCGCAGGGGAAGTCAAGCCCGCCTTCCAAAACAAAGAACCACCCATCCCAGAAAGCAAAGGACAAGATGAAAAGAAAACCCAACCATTCAGCACTTTCCTATCTTCTGTTCCTGCCCAAACTGTTCCAAGGTTAGAAGAACACGTGTCTTCCCACCTAGCACCAATGCAACATCTTACACTGTGACTTTTTTTCTTGCAATAACCAATAGTGACACAAATTGTACAGATATATAGCTATAGATTAATGTATATACCTCCAGTGTGTGTACACAATCTGACCACCTCCTCTGATGAGATCAGAACCACCTCGTTGTGACAAGAGAGCGCCACAGAAAGAGTGCATGCAAGAAGAGTACAAGAGCCCAATTCAGCATTGAGAGAATCAGAACTGCCATTGGTGCAATGTCAATTTTCTTATATTTTTCCTCTTTTTTTTTTTAAAGGGGGTATTGGAAAGACTTTGCTTCTCTGAACGTTCTGTGGCATGGGGCTCCTATCCCTCTGCCTCTTCAGCGTTGCCCTTTCCTCTAATTTAGTCAGGAGCTCAGTGACTCGGCAGGATCTTGGTCTGGAGTACAGGGCTTTGGCCCACTTAAAGCTTGGTCCATTCACTTCTCCAGGGATTATTCTGTTGCTTTAGGCTAAACAGATACCTTAGAAGTAGTTGGATGTATCGAAGCGCAGATTGCAAAATTCAATAGATAGTGCTTTTTTTTGGAGGGGGGGGGGGTTGGGTTTCTAGTTTAGTTTTAGGGATTCTTTTTGTTTTTAAAGACAGAGGATCTTAGGAGGACAAGCAACGTTAAGGGAGAAATGTGAGAGTGCTCCTCACTTGGCAGTCATCATCTGGACAAACTCTGTAGAAAAAGAACAGAGAGAAAAAAGACAGTAAGCCAGGTATAACTACGGTACACTTTTTTTTTTTTTTAAGATTTGATCTCGGTATGAATTTGGTTTTATTCTGTCCACCCCCCCCCCCCCCCCCATTTCATTGTTTTATGTTAGATTATTTTTTGATTTAATTATTGTATTTGTGAAGCACTTTCTAATATTGTTAAGAAAAAAGTGCTATATAAATAATAATCTTAATTAATTAAGATTATTATTATTATTACAACAGTGAAGAATTTGGTAGCTGTCAATTCTTTCAGACATTCATATCAGATGTGAAAGGCTGCTGTAAACGCTATGTAGCATTTGACCCATTTTCCTGCTTTCTTTTAAAAGCCAAACTAAACAAGGCATCAATACAAAATAGTGTTGTTTAATGTTTATTGTGTCAGCATCCATAATTGTCACATCTGCAAACTCTAAAAGGGAACGACTATGGGGCAGTTTAGTGTATCAGGCAGTGTATTCAATTATTCGAGAGGGAGGAAACGGGTGAAGGAGGCTACAGAGGACAAAGAGGAGAGGATGACAAATGTCTCCAGGAAATGGAAGAAAGCAGAAGAAAAGGGGGACAGCTCACCCTCATAGTTGACCTGCCCATCTCCATCAATGTCAGCCTCGCGGATCATTTCGTCCACCTCCTCGTCAGTGAGCTTCTCCCCTAGGTTGGTCATGACGTGCCGTAGCTCTGCTGCACTGATGTAGCCGTTACCATCCTGCAGGGGGCACCACAAGTAACTGTTGTGCTCAATGGACCATTTTACTACTAGTTAAAGTGGAATAGCACTGAAATAAGTTGCCACAACACTACAGAGGAGTCTACTCTGCCTCCCAACTTTGTGGTCGAGTAAACCTACAGTTTCATGGAGAACAAGGCAACAAACAAACATTAACACCCAAGTCATTTCCAATCTGTCGACTGCCTCTACACAGGTCAGAAACCAGCCTCGGCAGTAACCATCTTTATCACCAAGATTTTCAGATAATTACAACCCTACAACCCAAGATTAAAATAACAATAATAAATAAATAAAGGTGTAAATCCCCAACTGTCAACACAACGCATTCCTATCGGGGTACTTGGCAGCATTCTCCCTCTTAAGCCTCAGGTTAGCCGGCAGCGCTCCTGGCACTAACTGCCTGCTCTGTGCCAGCAGTGGCCCCTACAGCAGATTCACATGGTTGTGGCTTGTGGCTTGCCTAGCTGATGTGACTGGGTGTTAGGTGGTTCTGGCATTGCCCAAACAGCAAAACATGAAATGGGAGCTGTCAAACAGCAGGGGAAAGTTGGGTCAACCAAGAATCGGCAGGACATAGCACGTGGGAGGATCACGCTATTCCCACCAGTTCCCTTCCGCTCCGACCATGACACATACCCCCAATCCGGCTTCCCACCCGCAGACAGTCAATCTTGCCTGTATGGATGCCCGACCAAGCCGGAGGTAACACGGGGGCGCGAACCTGCGACCCTCGTGTTGGTAGGCAGGGAATCTACCGCACACTACCCGGATGCCCCTCTGACAGCCATTCATTGTTTGCTTACAGCGGCAATATCTCAAAAACAAACTGTCAAATACAACATCAACCAACATCTTAGTGACACATATACAAGAAAGTTTTTTTTTACCCTTATGCTGGTTAACTGCAAGAAAATGACATTATGTGACTGGCCTCATTCTTTTATTTTTTATTTCTTAATCAATAAGGTAACAAAAACAAAATAAGACGAAAAAAAAAGAAAAATTAAAACAAGCCAGCCTCTTTTGCTGTGTTTACAGTAAGCACTTACCAATACCAGCTTGCTTACTTTTAGGTCAAAATGCAGTGTTTCTCTGCAAAATAAGCAACAGGCTTGCAGGTCGGCATATGTTTACATAACACAAGCAAAGCATGAAATGTTCTGACATCATTTTGCTGGAGCTGCAGGTTGTAAGCACTAAGCACTAAGCAGTAAGAAATGTAAGTCCTGTCAATGAGTTCTTCCTATTAGCTTGTGAGTCAGATTATAGCTCAGCAATAAGTCCCTGAGGCCAACTTCATTCTCGGCCCGCTGTCAAACAAAGCCTTCCTCTAAGCCAGTGATACTCAACTTGCGGCCCGGGGGCCAGATGCAGCCTGCGATAGGGTGCAGAGTGGCCCCCCTGACCATTTTCTAATTCTCAATGAAAGCGAATGTTAAATCAAGTTTGACTGAGCTCCAGCTAAATTGTCAAATACTGCCGTCTGCTCGCCACCCAGCCACTTATGTACTTAACCTACTAACTATCCTGAGTGCACAAAATTGGCAAAATAAACTACGGCTGACACCCCCAAAAACCGCCACCGAAAAATGTATAAGAATCTGTGTTTATTAACTGGCCCCTGACCTCCTGTCATTTTACAAAAAGCAAGTTGAGTATCCCTGCTCTAAGCCATACTGTTCAAACCATTAAGATGGTGGCATACTTTACGCTACCTTGTCAAAGACTCTGAAGGCTTCTCTGATCTCCTCCTCACTGTCGGTGTCTTTCATCTTCCTGGCCATCATGGTGAGGAACTCAGGAAAATCAATTGTACCATTACCTAAACAGACACACACAGACAGAGTTAATTATTTTTACTGAAGCAATTATTCACAATTCTTTTTGTAATTAATTTTTGAGGCATTTATATTACAGCATTTCAATCTTAGGATTTAATACCTTTATGCCACTAAATACACCAACCCTACTTACTTTTTACATAACTTCCTTAGCGGATTCAGTTACGAGGTTCTTGTATGCACAAGTTCAAGAATCAGTATGCTAGTAAGTACAGATTGTGTTCAGTCCAACAGTGTCATATAAACCTAATCAAATCACGATTTATTCCACTGTAGCTTCCTAGTTGATCAGCTGCCTTAATGTCTTCTATGGAGAAGGTAACAGTACACTTGGCTTTCTAGTAAACATGAACTGGACAGTTATCAAATCATTTAATCATTTAACATTACATACTTACACTATATCACATGAATGTATACACACTGCTTATATAACAATGTACATTATTATAAAACAGCAGAGTATGTGTTGTCTTATGATCATGATCACTATGCAGCAGGTCACACAGGATTGCGTATTGAGTTGTGTGAAAATTTGGAAAGTGTGGAGACGCAAACACAACTTTTACTTCCTTTTATTACGCAGATACTGCTCAATAAATAAAACATGATTTGCATAAAAAATATTTTGTAAACCGCTTTTGGGTGCCTTGAAAAGCACTACATAAATGCAATCAATTATTATTAATTATTATAAACCACAATTCAGTCTGGTAAAGGTAATTAGGATCAAAACATTCAGAATACTAATATACTTGTCAAAACAGCCACCAATGTCAGAGATGGTATAGAGAGCCAAAGTCCCTCCCCTCCTGGTCGGACCCTATGCGAACCAGCGTCTGAAAAAATATGGGTGGTGGTGAACAGAGATAGATTTTTTTTTACCCTGTTTGAATTGTGCCATGGGTACACATGATGTTTGTCAGTTTAAAAAACAACTTTGCACGTCTCTCTCCCACCAGGCTGTGTTGGTGTGTGACGTATATTGTGTGAGACAAGAGATGTCGTTGATTGAGCGGTTTCATACAAAAACTAAACGTTACGTTTCAGTTTTATGACAAACGGCAGCTTTCTTGACATGCAAAGTTATCTTTTAAATTAAGGTACATTTTACTTGATGGCACAATTCAAACTGGATTAGAAAAAAAAGTATCGTTCCTCACCGTTCACCACCATTCATAATTTTTCAGACGCCGGTTCGTATGCTGAGGCAGGAAGTGACGCTGAGATGGGCTCTCTAGATAACGCAGAACTGCTGTTGTCACTACTGGGTCTGGTTGGTGTGAGTGGAAACATCAATACACAATACATATCTGAAATATGACGCTGGTGGAAACCAGAGCCACACTGCCAAATGAGGGAGGTGCACCTGTAGTATTGGAATTGGTGCCGCTTCAGCTCCAAGTACTCATAACTAGCAAATAAAGCCATCCAGATACGGATGCAACATGCACTTTCCACCAAAACTTTCCAGGAAGAGGAAATTGCAGGACGGCATTTCTTCGAACTCGGTGAAAAAGGAGATTCTAAAAGAGTGTTTTCTGCCTTCAAAATAAAATGGTGAAATCTGTCACCAACATTTTTGGAAAGAACAAAATAATTAAGTGATGTTGTAATAAATGTAAAAAAAAATATAGGCCAATACTAGATAGCATGAACGGCTACTAAGTGAGTACTACTTGTATTGGTACTCGTATCACTTGACCTACTAAAGAGTTCTTGGTACTTGTATTGGTTCTTTAAACATTTTTATCAAAGCACCTCCGGCAGTCACGCATTAAGCTGTGGTGTATGCTCACAAGAACATGTTACTATGTACTACGTGCCTGCTGCTGTATGTGCTATTAAATCATTCCATTTAAATGGTAGGGATTTTAAAGTTGGTAAGAGTGTAATTTTCTTATCGTCGTGTGTAGGCCTGTTCCCCCTCACCGTCAGCATCCACCTCATTGATCATGTCCTGCAGCTCGGCCTCAGTGGGGTTCTGTCCCAGAGAACGCATCACAGTCCCCAGCTCCTTGGTGGTGATGGTGCCGTCACCATCCTTGTCAAACAGCGAGAAGGCCTCCTTGAACTCTGTTTGGATGCATTGACAGAAAGGGCACAGGTTAGTGAAGATGCATTGCTTTGGATCCATTATGGGGCCCATTCTCTTCAACCTTTATATGCTCCCTCTAGGCCTAATTATGCAAAAAAACAAAGTAGCTTTAGCTTATCATAACTACGCAGACGACACTCAGCTGTATATAACTCTTTCCTCAGCTGACTATGCTCCCATAGAATCATTGTGCCAGTGCATTGACCAAATAAATAACTGGATGCGCCAGAATTTCCTACAGCTAAACAAAGACAAAACAGAGGTGGTCGTCTTTGGTCCCAAAGAACAAAGGCTTAAAATCACTGCACGCCTTGAGTCTCGATCCCTGAAGCCTAAGGATCAAGTCAAAAATCTTGGCGTTATTATTGATTCCGATCTCAACTTTAACTCCCACATTAAGGCAATCAGAAAATCAGCTTTTTATCATCTTAAAAATATAGCAAGAATTAGGGGCTACATGTCCAGACAGGATCTAGAAAAACTAATTCACGCCTTCATCTATAGTAGGTTAGACTACTTCAATAGCCTTTTCTCTGGTCTCTCCAAAAAATAACTTAGGCAACTTCAGCTTATTCAGAATGCTGCTGCTAGAGTTCTAACGAAGACTAAGAAAGCTGATCATATCACTCCAGTTCTTCAGTCCTTACACTGGTTGCCAGTGTGTCATAGAATATATTTTAAAATACTGTTATTAGTCTATAAATCACAACCCATTGATACCTGATGCAGCATTTGTGTGTGTATCCCTTTAAGACAGCGGACCGCATGACGCGGTCTTAAAGGGATGCACACACAAATGAGGGATATACACGCAAATGCTGCATCAGATATCAATGGGTTACTGGCCTAGGCCCAAAATACATCGCTGAATTGCTCCCACGCTACGAACCGTCTAGACCTCTCAGGTCAGCAGGGTCCAGCTTATTAACTGTCCCTAGGATCAAATCAAATCATGGGAAGGCCGCATTTACCCACTATGCTTCTGCTAGCTGGAATAAATTGCCTGAAGACCTCAGATCTGCCCCAACTTTACTTACTTTTAAAAATAGACTAAAGACTTTTATGTTTACCGTCGCTTTTAACTGCTGACAGCTGTTTCTCAATCACGATTATACAATTGGTTTTAAAACATAGATGATTGTAATTGTGTGTAGTCATGTTTCTTATATAGTCATGATGTCGGGGGACTCAATATAGATAAATTGATTTATTCTATTATGCAAACCCAATGAGTCCTCTATACGTTTTTAGCTCTTTTTGCAACTGCTGCGCCTGTTGCTTAATGCACTTTTTATACTCTTTTTTTTTTTAAGTTTTGTTGTGATGCTTTTAAATGTCCATTTTATTCTCTTCTTTTATTCTTTTATTTTCCTGCCAACCATTTTATGTGAAGCACTTTGAATTGCCTCTGTGTATGAAATGTGCTATACAAATAAACATGACTTGACTAAAATGATGTTATCTATGGTTAATGAAGGGAGTACTCACCAGCGATCTGTTCCTCAGTCAGTTGATCAGCCTGTTGAGGAAAGCGTAACAAGGTTACTTGCAGTTGCAGCATTTGAGCCAGAGTGATATTTCAGGCAGGTCAACAGAAACAATTATCTTGACTGCTTCACACATATAGTCATCAGGTTTCCCCTAGAATGGAGTTGTAGCAGCGGTGGTGAAGCCCAATTTTCTTTATTTCACTTGCAAAGCGCGCCCTGCCTAGTGACTAGTCCTGTCCTGTGTAGTAGGACAGCCAGTCAATACAAGTGTATTAGGCAATTAGGGATGTAATGGTATGACATTTCACAGTATGGTACAGTATCTACCAAAATATCATGGCATTTCACAATATTATTTCCCCCCATTTGAATTAAACATACATATGGCCCATCCAAAAAAACAACCTTTTCAAAAATAACGGCTTTTCACAATAACAGTCTTTCTCAATTTGGAGGTAAATAACAGAATTTAGTGCTTTATTTTTTTGAGGGGGACATTTTAACCACATTTCACGTGTCCCCCATGCTTCCTACACCTGTGCGTTGTGCTGACATGATCAGGTAAGCGACGGAGCACAACGTTTCTTGTTTACCGTTATATGCTTTACTCACAAGTGTGTGAATTGACTGGATATGAAGCATCTGTAATATAAGGTTAGTTTCTAAAGAAAAAATCTATAGCAGCGGTGGCCATATTTCAGCAGCGGTGGTGCACCGCTGCTGAATGCATATAGGGGAAACACTGGTAATAGAATAGGATTCTTATTGACATGTTGCCAGTTTAAATTAATGTCTTGTTGACCATAGACTGCAGAGTTAATTTGACAAAATAAATTGTTTTCTACAATCCTCATGTAGACGATAGGCTATATTAGGCAGAGATGTGGACTTGAGACTTGGTAACTTGGACTCGAATCAAGTCACTGTTTTGATGACCTGTCACCTGACAACAAATAAATGACTTGAGACTCGACTTGGAAGTTAAAAGACTTGTGACTTGACTTGACACATGATGACTTGTTTGTGTTAGTCGGTTTAAACATTAAATATGAAATACCGCATCACAGTTGTATGCCTCTACCAAAAAATCTAGTCGCAGTGAGTCTAAATTTCAATTTTCCTTTCAGTCAAAAGGGGGATTTCGACCAGGAGAGGCCGGAGCAAAGTCAGCAGCAGCAAACACATACACAGCCAACCCTAACAGAAGCTTTTCAGATGCACACAACATAATGCTACACGCCACTTTTTCAAACTTTTATATAAAAGGAGTGTATGTTGAAGTACATGGGATTTGTTGTTGTTTTCACCGTGGTATCGAAATGGTATGGAGAATTGTGGAATTTCACTGGTATTGGTATCGAGACATCCCTAGTCCTACTTGGGAATTACTTGAGACTTGGACCAAAGTGACTTGGTTCCACCATGATGTCTGATATTAGGTCATGCAGTTCAATCTCCCTAACATACAAGAATCTGGCTTCTAAAAAATGTCTTAAATGAGGTTCAGGTTTAAGCATATATAGACTAGCTTGTATTTTATAAATGAAAGTTGAATGTGTTCGTACACTGAAGTGATTCACAAATACAAGTAAAAGAAAGAATAGGCTATTGCAAACAGCAAACACTTAGGCCTACACCTCACACTTTGAGGAAACAGCCCAATATTTCTCTATCAAACAAAAAGCAAACTAACTTGAGACGCATTGATCGCCTTTTTTTCAGTTTTGAGCCGATTCCGATCGCTGAATTTGGTATCTGCGAATACTGATTCTGATACAGAGCTCTTGGCAACTCTCTCTGCAGCCTCCACCTTTACATAGTAGCTGGCTCCTAACAGTGACATCAGTTAGTATTTGGTTTGGTGCCACACCACATTTGATAAAGTGGCAAACCCCCCAAATATTTCCAAAACTAAGGACATGTTGTTGAGTTGGCTAAGTGCTAGCGTTACTAGCTCACTAATATAACTTACTAGCACTATTTCATGTTGTGTTATAGTGGGTTAATGCTCAATGCCATGCGCAAGCTTTGAATGGAATCTGGATCGGAACGTGGATCGGTGATGTCAGTCCAATATGTGAATTACATCAGCATCGGCACCCAATACCGATATCCCATCTGTAAAACTAACTAAATCTCATCTGTCTATCTATGCCACTGCAGACAGAAATGATTTCCCAGTTTGGTTCCTACTGAATCAGGCCACAGTGAAATGCTGAATGTGATTCTGTGTGCACCACATGATCACACTAACACTTTACATAACACTTTATTCAGTGATTTTCTGCGGGTGTAGAATGCATTTAGGCCATCACTTAATTTGGAAGACTGATGCTTTTTGACATTAGTTTATTAAAGCAGACAGTAGGAGGGCATATTGAGTAGGAAGCCGGGCCTTCAACTGGAAGGCTTGGGTTCAAGCCGCCGTGATCTATCTTTGGAAAGCATTCATCTAACAGCTTAAGAGCTCCAGGACATTAAGATGTCTGGAATAAACAGAAAGAAAGAAAGAAATATATCAGGCATTTGAAAATTATTTTGCCTTCATCAGAAAGGACTTTTATTCCTGGCCTGTATCTCTCATGGCCTTTGTGAAGACATGAAATTGGTTTCACATTGTTTCTGAGGGAGACGGTCAATCTAATTTTCTGAGACTTCACTGCCATTTGAAACTGATTCAACCAAAGAATAAAAGTACTAGTAGCACTACCAGAAGCAGCGCCTTAGCTACTGCATCACTGTCATGTAGCTCTGGACAAACACTCACGTATAGCCTAGAACTTGGGTGAAATGTCTATATCTATTTTTTTCTTTCTTTTTATATGCAACTTTGCATATATACCCTTACCTAGGACTATTTCATATGACCCCACCATGCTAAGAATAGGGTGCCAAGGTTATAATGACCAGCTGCTGCTCCAAGAGCACTTTTACCTTTTATTATAACTTGTAATAATTTTTTTTTTGAATTGAGCCTATTACAATCAGACACCAGATCAGCTTTAAACTGAATGTGAAACTTCTTTCTGCCATCCTAGGTCCTCTCAGGCCTCAGTCAACATGCCCACTTCAGGCTGAGGAAGTGTGATGAGGGACGCGTATAAATACTCCACTCCCCGAAATACATGCGCCTGCTATAATTAGTGAGACACGAACAGGGTCGCCAATGTAGCACACTGAATCTCACCGCCACTAACCAGCACTTTGTATCTTTTTAGTGAACGGATGTGGGGGCTTGCTTCATCATCACAGCACTAGCCCTTGTGCCAACTGTTGCTTTTGAGTGTGTGTTTTGCCTTGTGTCTTCGTCAAGGTATGATTCTGAGATAACAAACTAATTGACATGATGAGAGATAACAAACTTAACATTGTGCTATGGAGCAAACCTCGCCGGCCTGTAATCCTAGGGTGTTGCTGTAGTGTTAAATAAGTGATTAGATCAGTTGATGATGTCATGTCACCGTACAGCCTGGGGACTCGTTTTAAAAAAGGACGACCAAAAGCAGCAATGAAACTCATGTAGCTCCACGGCTAACCTTGATGCAACTAATAAAGAAGATGCCAATGTCTTAAGCTTAAAAGAGGCCAACACCCATGATGACCTGACACTCAACCAGTGTTTCCGTTAAGACAAGAACGGTGCCGGTCAACGTGCCCGGCATGATTTCAGTTTTCCGGACAATTGGAATAAATTCCGGTCACAAAATTGTTCTGTGTTTATTGAGCTTAAAAACAATTGATAGCAGGTTACCTATTTGTTTGTTTCAAGTTCTGTGTTCGGCCACAGCTATGCCGTTTTACGTGCAATCGGGCTGAAACCTTCAGGGTGTGTAAAGGGCACCCATGCGGGTGACCTGACGTAGCTGGATTTTTTAATTAGGGCAGATTAATTGCCCTAAGGGTGAGGCTATGGTTCAGTGATGATGTCATCTAGAATCGGGAGGAACCAGACGGAGAGGATGGCTTCCGCCCCTGGGCTGTGCGGGTGACCTGACGGACCCAGATTTTTTAATTAGGTGATTGCCGTAATTATGATGTCATAGAGCAGGCGAGGGCGAGGTGATTCATGAGAGCACCTCGTAGGTACCTACTGCACCTTGTCTGTAACAGAGCCCACAGCATAAGAATTTCACACGTGCATACTTGGTACAACGGTGTGACAATAAAAATCTTGAATCTATTTTAATATGACTCAAATTGTGCTGCTTGAGGGGGGATTATTTACCCGGACCTGCCGGCAGATTTTAATTTGTCTTTTGACTTTTATGAATTTTACCGGTCAAAGTCCGGCAATTACCAGACAACGGAAACTCAGCACTCAACAGTGCCTGGCCCTCAAAGATGGGAGAGGTGAGAATTCAGACTAATAATAATAATCTCACTCATATAATAAGGCAAGGGATTCCGTGCCGTGCGGCCCACAATTGCTTGAGCAGGCGAGGCCGCGCTGCATCCGCGAGCACACGCAGTGCGTCTGCAAGACCTTGACGGCAAACCAATTAACGCTGCCAGTTGAACGGGCGAGCACGCACAGCTTGCAAGCTGTGTGCGCTAGAAATACTGGAAATGACCGTGCGAACTGCGAAGCGCATTCTATTTCTAGTAATAATAATAATAAACATGTTTCCATGAGCACTTACTCTAGTAGTTACTGGTGAAGGATACATGCTTTCTAACCAAATCCTTGCTTTGGCAAAACCAAGCAGATTAAATCCAACATTTCTTTAGCCCAGGGTGGTTATGCCAAGTGTTGCTCTGGTCCATTTCAATGAGTCACCATGGGGAGAGGAGAGGGGGAAGGTAAGGAGGAGGGAGGTAAGGAGGAGGGAGAGACAGACTGCAGAGCATCCACTGTGGTCATTGCCAACCAACTCAATGGTGCTGAAGCAAGCAGTGTCTGGATCAGAGCAAATTTAAAATGCATCCGGTGTAAAGTGCTGAATCGCCAAGGCAAATAAATAGTGACGTTACTGCTGGCTTTCTGCTCTATCAGAAAATAAAATATTATTTAACACTGTTGCATGGACAGAAGAGGCAACCACATGGGTTGGAGATTAAATCTAATGTTAGACAGATACATATTTTATTATTAATATTATGCAACTGGATGGGATGCTGTAACCTGTTCCATTCCTTGCTTGACAGACTATAATCTATTGACAAAAAACAAATACAGACTTGTGGTAAGGGCCCAGTCCTGTCCACAAAAACAATTGTGAGATAAAGGACGAGGCACGGGGAACAGAGATGCATTGTCCCGCAACAATAAGACCTTTTTACAATTCGCATTCCTTTTTTTTTAGAGCGTGCACTGCGGGTCCTGACAGCCTACTGCACCAAGCATGGTTTGGTTCAATGCGGGGGGGAAGGGAGGCGTATGGTAGAGAAAGGGGCGAGGAAGGAGGGGTGGCAAAGAGGATCATTCAGGAGGAGCAGAATGCGGTGCAACGTTGTGGTGCAATACGCAACAGAAGAAGAGATGCTGTCATGTCTCGTTGCGAGAACACATCGGTAAAATAGTAAAAACACCAGCTTCAAAAACGTCACGTCAAATTGGCGTAGCAATCGTTACCAATTGTGATCTGCATACAAACTAGTATAGCCTATTTCGAGCTGTATTACACTCAGTCAAAACACACTGCCGCTGTGCCGACAAGAGGTAGGTTACAATACATTACTGCCCAGGCTGCACACCAACGTGTCATGTGGGATGCGAAAAGGCTAGTTACAGCAAGCTAGTTAGTGAGATGACAGCGATCTTGTAACGAGGGCTTCAAGCTAACGGCGGATGATCTATTTTTACACTGCCACCCTTTCACCACCACGCCCACTTTGGATCCAAAGCTAAAGGCTGCAAAGTAAACCTTGATTCGGGCACTGAGGGTGAAACGAAAGCCTTTCAGTAACGCTATTTGCCAACAGCGAAACAAACTTGCTAATTAACAGATACCATTCCATGAGGATGTCGTCTGCCCTCGTTCCACTAGTCTAGAACAAGCTGCGCAGTTGATGGTTCAGAGTACAGAAAAAGGCTTCTGCAACTGTTGCCAACACTGGCGTTAATTTAAAGGCCACACAATTATTATAAATACATGTTCGCCCTGCCCATTTGAGGTGTTCTGTGGTAACTGCTAACGGACAGTAGCTGGCACACAACTTAGCTAACGAGTGTGCTAACGTTAATGATACGTTTACTTAGATTGTAACGTTAAAGTAACTTGGCGAGCTAGCAAGTTTGGAGTTGGGTAATTAGCATTAGCTGGCTTGGAAAGAGTGTTTTGATGCCCATTAACATTAAAATGGTTTAATTAAGACAACTCTGCAACGTTAGTTATTGCAACGAAGACAGTCTCAAAAAGCAGTCCGACAGATTGTGACAAAATTAGCTCTAGTAGTGGGGGGCTAACGTTGTTAGCCTATACTCACCATTGTCCCGTAGTCTTCAGGCACCTTTGAGATGACAAAATATCTACCACCAGCTTTGGTAGGCCGTAGGCGATGTGCGTATTAGATAATTTGGTCAAATTTAACCCTTAAACGTTATCGAAGTATTTCTCCAAACAAGTTGGCGAGATAATGTGCCAAAGTGGCGTAGAGTTGCACGGAAATCTCAAATCCAGAGATGCCACCGGCGTGCCGTGCTACTTCATTTGTACTTTATCCCTCCGCGATAGCCTTCCACGCAGCCGTCAATGCGTTATCTACTACACACTGCACAGTGCACATATGGCACCGCATTAACTTATTAATATGTTCGTCACTGAACTTGCACTTATGATCCTGCAAGTCCATCCGCCGTTTAACAAAATGCAAAACCCTGCTTCTTGGCGCACTATATGGAAGAAGCGCGCAAAGATACCGCACACTGAAAGTATCTCTCTCTCTCTCTCTCTCTCTCTCTCTCTCTCTCTCTCTCTCTCTCTCTCTCTCTCTCTCTCTCTCTCTCTCTCTCTCTCTCTCTCTCCCCCTCTCCCTCTCTCTCTCTCTCACACACACACACACACACACACACACACACACACACACACACACACACACACACACACACACTTGTCTGTCTGTCACACACACGCGCGCACACACACACACACACACACACACGTGCAGATTCTACGTGCAGATGTTGAGTAGAAGTGCATTTTACTTACTATTATTACTTAGCCTACTAAATACTGTTATTTCCATCACTAATTTATTGTTTCAAGTAAACCGGATGATATCTATATCTATCTATCTATCTATCTATCTATCTATCTATCTATCTAGTAAGGCAAAACAACATTTTGCAGAATAGAATAGTATAATATAGTTATTTCATCTAGTCAGCAATGACTAGATAGATAAATAGACAGACAGACAGACAGACAGATATGGGTTCAGCTATACAAAGGACAATGTCTCCCTCTGTTGGAGTGCTTTGTTATTCACATTTTTCAAAAACAATTCTCCCACTGAGGAGGAGGACATTGGGAGCACTGAGATAAATGTCAAGATGTTTATTGTCACTCCGGTTGTACAAGTACACTCGTGAAATTCTTAGGCCGGGAGGCTCCACAGGACATCAAATATAAGCAAAAAGCAACACGTGATAAATATCAAACATATTAAAAAGAACAAAAACACACATTCAATAATAGTATACATTTGAAAAGAGAAAAACAACAATGAAGAACACTAACAATGGCAGTGCAAGGTGCTACAATGAAATAAATGGTGTGAGATGTAATCTTTTTTAGTATTGCACTTAGTCAATATTACAATCAGTCAGTCATATTGCACTCCAAACTTGTACAAGGGTGTGTGTGTGTGTGTGTGTGTGTGTGTGTGTGTGTGTGTGTGTGTGTGTGTGTGTGTGTGTGTGTGTGTTATTTGTTGAGGAGTCTTATGGCCTGTGGGAAGAAGGGGCAGGAGGCTGAACAGGCTGTATTTCAAACAGTGCTGTGATTCCTCTGTGTATGTCTCTCTGGCATACTGTTTTCACTTTAGCTTCATCACACAAGCATTTACCAATAGCATTTGGAGCAAAGGGACCCCACAGCATGTTGTGACCCAAACCGGAAACGGTTTGCCTCTGCTCTCTCTGCAGAGTGTCGTCCTCACAGAGACACATGTGTGGCTCAGAGTGGGGGAAACAGCGTTTGAACAGTGGTCTGAGTTGGGGCCTGGAGTGACAGATACTGCTGTACATCCAGGCCAATGTCTTCAGCATCCAATTCAGAGCCTGCTTGATGGTGACAGAGATGGCGTTAAAGAGGGAGTAAGTGCAACAGACTCCGAGGAGCATCAGCAGACAGTTGGCCACCTGGTATAGCTGGCTGCCTTCGTGGTGCCCCCTCTGGCTGCTCACAAAGTCCCCAAAGCCCACTGTACTAAAAGCCACAAAGCAGAAGTACAGCGACTCCGAGTAGCTCCAGCCCTCCATGGCTGAGTAGAGGGTGGCAGCTCCGCACGCTACCACCAGGGCGGCAACGAGGAGGACGAGTGTGACTTGGTACACAGATGGCTTCTTCCACTCCTTGTTTCTCCCACCTTCGTTGCCTCTGTCCTCCTCTCCCTGAGTGTGACCTGCTGCTGTGCAGAGCCCAGTGTCATCGTGTTGCGTTCTCCTCCTGTGGCACCAGCATATGAGGAGGCCCAGAAATGTGATGACTCTCTCCAGGAAGAGATTGAAGAAGAGCATGGTTGCTGAGCATCCTAGCAAACCGTAGAGAACAAGCAGGACTTTGCCCGTGGTGGTGGATGGGGTTGTCATTCCAAATCCTGTCAGAATGACATTAGGGTAAAGGTCCAATCTGTGATATTGCAGACACTGTCCTGTTACGTAATTTATGGTTTTCTCTGAAATTTATTGTTTCAGCATTTCATGCAATGGCTAAGAGTATATGACAATTTGTTTACCTCTCTAATGTTTAAGTTTGGTGTAAAAAAAAAGAATTGTTTGAGTTGTGATGGTTTATGATATGGAGGACAGCATAATCATCCACAATTAGAAATGGCTTAATGAATATTAATCTATAAATAAATAGCCTACAAAAATAAATACATGTATAAAATATGCAGAAAAGGTACGCCCCGCCCGGTGGCTCACCTGGTAGAGCGTATACCATAATGGCTTAGTCCTTCCTGCGGCCGGCCCGGGTTCGAATCCAACCCACAGCCCTTTGCCACATGTCATCCCCTCTCTCTCTCCCTAACCTTCCTGTCTGCTAATTGTCCTATCCAATAAATGCAAAATGCAAATAATTCAATAAATAAATAAGATGAACTAAAAATAAAAGTGAAGTTTGTGAAGTGAACCGAGTTCACTAAGAGTCCATGGAACTGTGCAATGTCCACATCTGTTCTGTGAGCTAATATATACAAGTTTTATTTACCGGACTTGCTGCGAGAGTAGCACAGTATGATAACTATGCTATATCCTGTGTAAACTCATTTTATCATCCTCCTTATCATCCCTGTCTCTGTCTGTTCAGACAGATAAACTCTGTCACGGACTATAGGGGCTGTGCATGATGTCATGTCTGATAACTTGAGAAAAACAAGAATGACCCCTGGTTGACTGAGGTCTGACAGCTCAGCTCGACCATAGGTAGGCCATACATTTTGGGTGGTTCGCTTTATTCTCAAGGCATGGATCATCTTCATTCATTTACTCTACATGTACTCTCTCCTCTATAAACTCTCATCAACCAGCAATCAATGTCACAGAGTAATTGACTTATTCCACTGTTGAGCTCACAGCCAGGGACTCAACACTGCAGTGCAGTGGTGGTGCCCTCATCTTTTAAAGCTGCATAATGGATTTTCCAACCACTAGAGGGTGACAGATACCGCAAAACATTTGTAATTTATGGGAGGGGCAGAGGGGCGGGATTGTTCAAAAATCTGTGATGGTTTTTCAATCAGGAGAGACTAGTATGAATGTTCAAAACATTTATGATGATGATACATGATAGAACAAACAAGATTCAAGTTTGGCATATGGCTCCATCATGAAACTCCTCCTGCGATGATGAGAGGAGGCATCAGAAATGCGTATAATAGAAATCCCGCCCACGGGGAATCAACACGACCTCACTTAAAGGGCCCAATATTTCAGAGTGAAACATTGATTGTAGGCGGGACCAGAGCGGGACCAGCGACTGGGAGGAATTTGATTGGACAACAGGCCGCTAGAGAGGCAGGACATTGTTTGTGGAGTTTGATTGGACCACTGAAAAGTGGGTGCACTATTCTATTGTGACAGCGCTGAGTTGGATGCTAGCCTTGCAAACGTTCAGTTGAGGAGGACTAACTGCCCTTCATCTCTCCCTTTACCGGAGCAGACCGGCGTACCCCTCGAGCTACCGGAGGCGGAGACGAGGGTCAGGACGACTATTTTGTACTGGAATTGAGGCCATACATGTTTGTGCTGCCCTCCGCAGGAAAATCAGCTAGTTGACGTTAGCTCTGTGTCAGTACTGCATCGCACAGTTGCCGGAAAATGACGGTTGGAGATTCATTGATAGCTGTCATGTCATGATATTATTGGTTGAAATTTGCTAGTACATGCCGATGTAAGCACACTGTAGATTTGGTTATAGTCTCGCTTGCCAGACTTCCCTCCCTTCCGGGAGAGAAGCTGGACAAGTACACAACTTCCGCCCACTGCAAACACTGGGTGTAAGCTTTAGGCCAGACGGGAACGAAGAACGTTCCCGTCACGTGAGTTCACGTGACTGGCTGGTTTACCAGGCTAACAGGCTGCTGGTATAAGCCAATACATCCATGGTAAGCTCTGCCATTGGTGGCGACCATTTCAGTCGGCAGCAGAAGAAAATCCCTTTCCGCTCACTCCAAGCTCTGCCATTGGCTGACTGCCCAGCTGCGACCATATATGGATTCCCTTTCCGCTCCCTCCGTGACGAATCTGTTGATCTCAAATGCCTGCGCCGCTGTGAAACAACATCAACAATGCTAGCTCGTTGCTACACGCTGAAAACAATTGGATCCCCCGTTGCAGGGAGAGAGTCTGTCAAGCGAGACTAGGTTAAACCAAACAGAGCATTTCTTTTCCCCGCAAGTAAAGAGTGGAGATCTGCACTGCCAGACTCTCTCCCGGAAGGGAGGGAACTCTGGCAAGCGAGACTAATTTCCTGAAGACAATATGGTTGAATTTTCACGTGAAAAATCAAAGAAATTGGATTTTTGTTGGCTGTGTGTTTGTGTGGACAGTTAGATAGGAGCAGAACACGGTGGGAATGAGAAAGATTCAATCAGTCGATGGTAGGGGTGCTCCAAAAAATCGATTCTGAAAGGATCGCGATTCTTAATGCCACGATTCCTGGATTGATTCCAAACTCCCAAGAATCGATTCTTCTTCGTATTGTTAAAAAAAAAAAAAAAAAAAAAAAAAAAAAATTACAGTGCACCTGAACGCAACATGCAAGATACCGGCTGAATAAGTGTCCAAATGTTCGTGTCATTTGTACTGTACTGCCACAGTGCCACCACCTCTTGCACGTAAGAACTCTGGTTAATGTATTCCCCCAAAATCTATAAATCCTTCTCAAAGTCTACAGATCCCCCCAGCCTATAAATCCATCTTATCTGAAGAACATAAGGGGGGAATTCCCCCCTAGTTTGCAAAATTAAGTTGAATTTGAAGTTCAGCATTAATACATTTGTCATTTCTTGTCTTAGATTTACCTTTGTGTTTTATTGCAATATAAAACTACATAATTGAGAATCGATTCTAGATTCTGGAATCGAGAATCGTCGGAATCGAGAATCGTTGGAATCGAGAATCGTTGGAATCGAGAATCGATTCTGGAATCGGATCGTGACCCCAGGAATCGGAATCGGATCGGATCGTGGCTTAGCCGGATCGGAGCACCCCTAGTCGATGGAATCACTGTGAAATGTCAAACATAACCCTTATCACTGTCCTGTTTGGAAACCTTTATGGTGACAATGTCACTGCCTCCACATCTGTTATGTAGTATGTACACCATGAAATGACCGCAGTCAGTAAACATTTAAGTTGTTGTAAAAAGGAAATTGATCCACACTAAGTGCAATCTCTCCCTCGTTTTCTGCAGTGACAGAGTGGGCATTGAGGTAGTGTAGAGACAGTTTTAACTTGACAACAAAAACATTCTAAATTGAACCCCAGCTCACTTCCTGTTGCAGTGTTTGCTAGTACAGGACATCTGCGAAAACATCTATAGAATAGACGTCTATAGAATAAATGCTGTACATTTTGATCTGCTGTTTTCATAATCAGGGGCTCCATATTGCTAGGCTTATGAGGTCTGTCTGATTGGTTGCATTCTAATTTATACTTAAGTTTTTGTTCTTTCTTTCTTTCTTTCTTTCTTTCTTTCTTTCTTTCTTTCTTTCTTTCTTTCTTTCTTTCTTTCTTTCTTTCTTTCTTTCTTTCTTTCTTAAAAAGTGTGTTTGTATAGCCTACAGCAGTTATACTCAACTCGTGGCCCGGGGGCCAGATGCGGCTCGCGATAGGGTGCAGAGTGACCCCCCGACCATTTTTTTTAATTCACAATGAAAACTGACATTAAATAAAGTTTGACTGAGCTCCAGCTAAATTGTCAAATATCGCCGCCTGCTTGCCGCCCAGGCACTTATATGTTCTTAACTAACTTAACTTAACTAAAACAGTAACTATCCTGTGTGCACAAAATTGTCAGACTAAACTCTGGCTGACACCTCAAAAACCGACAATCAGCTACAGAAAAATGTATATTAATCATATAAATGATGAGAAGCTTGTCAATAGCACTCTGAACGTGTGAAATCCCACTCTGACTTGCCGTTGAACTTGTGAACTTTCAAGAACTCTGAGGTCTGTCTAAAAAAAGATGTCTCACAGCTGTTGCGTTTGACTCACCAATGGTGGAGACTACAGTTCCCACAAAGTAGAAGGCTCCTGGGAAGTCCCAGAGGGCTCTGCCTGGTTCCGTCCGGATGCCTGCAGTCCTGGCCTCCTCATAGTGGTGCAACAGAGAGCTCAGGTCTTCATGACTAATGTGATGCACATGACTGAATTCCCTCAGCCTCTTCTCCCAGAGCCGGTGTGCCTGTAGCTCTGCTGGCCTCTCCAAGGAAGAGAACATGGCAGCACCGGCCAGCATGTAAACAGCAATGAGCACACCAAGCAGGTAGAAGCAAGCCGTTTCCCTGCTTGGGCACACAGATGGACAGCAGCACAAAGACTCTTTCCTCATTTCCATACAGACCTATAGTGGGCCCTGACAAGCAACACCATAGGTGGGTTTTGCCCAACTTGTTATTCCTTTATCACAGCTTTAATCGTGTCTACAGTCTCCCAATCTGAAAGTCCCTGAGAGTCTGTCTTCTGATGTTCTGCAGGCGGCTTTAACAGTGAGAGTCTGTCTTCTGAGGTTCTGCAGGTGGCTCAGTCACTTTAATGGTCTAATTCCTACTGCTTATCAGCAGCTCAATAATCAATATTTACCATCCCTTTATGAGTCACAAACATGCACACACATGTGCACACTCTCACCCTATCATACACACACGCACACGCACGCGCACACACACATGCACGCACTTATACACACAGACGGACGCGCGCCCATGCGTGCACACATGCACACACACATATTTGACAACTGGTTTATTAGGATCTAGCCATTTTTCACTATTGTTTATCAGAGGATTTCCCTTGTGCTTTCAGAACCATTTCACAACCACTAAAAGTGTGGGGTCAGGATCGCACGTTTTTCTTCATCATTACTGACTCATAGCAGGGAAAACCACAATCGTATATCTCCTTGGTGTGACATCATACATTGGCTTCCTAATGTCATGGCAGCACCGATGAAATGCAGTGACCTTGGTCACAGCATGTTTTAGATAAAGTGGAACAGTCGATTCTGACATCTCATCGAAATCTTCACTGTTTCTAGACCTGATGCCATACAATAGTCAAGTCAAGTCAAGTTTATTTGTATAGCCCTAATTCACAAGCATGTCCCAGAAGGCTTCACAGAAAATATGTCTAGCTAATTCTAGCTGACACAACAGTAGCAAATTACAGTAGTAATGATAACACATTGAACAATTGATAGAGAAATATGGAAAATATATAAATATAGGATAGAGCAGAGCAGAGAGCAGGAGAAGGGAGGGGGGAGGGAGAGCGGGGGGATGTGGGGGAGGAGAGAGCAGGGAGAGGGAGGAGGTGGGGAGGGAATAGGAAATGTGGGGGAGGAGAGAACAGGGAAGGAGAGGTGGGGAAGGAGCAGGGGAAGGGAGAAAGAGAAAGATTATGGGTGCCATGCTTTAGAATAGTGTGGGGGGAGAGTTCAGGAAGGGGAGGAGGTGGGGAGGGAGAACAGGGGGAGTATGACGGCCCCTGCACACCAACATGGGCGGTGAGCGATGTACTCGCTATCGCCCAGTCAGCCCTGCCCCGCTGCTACAGCGTGGTTGGCTGCCTTGCTGTATTTCCGTCTTCATTTGGTCGATTTCGAAATGCCCCTCCTTCCCTCGCTGCAATTGAAGACGGAAATACAGCAAGGCAGCCAACCAAGCTGAAGCAGCGGGGCAGGGCTTGACAGGGCGAGTGCGAGTACATGCGAGTTGATCGCTGTTGTAGAATGGAATTTCACCACTCTTATTATCAGCTTATATAAACTGTTATAATTGTTATATAGAGGATGAGGAGTGGTGAAATTCCATTCTACAACAATCGCGTTTGGTGAGAATAAGAAGAAGGGGGTCAGAGAGAGAGTATGTGGAGAGAACAGGGAGAGGAGGGCTAGCTGACACAACAGTAACAAATTACAGTCCTGTAAGGCCAAGAGACAAGTTCAAAAAGGTATTTGTCAGCATGAATGGCATTCAAATATGGTGTATATTAACGCAGACACTTCCCGGCAGTGATGCAATCATTTTCCTTTGAAATGAGGCAAGTATAAATCAGTTGGTCAGGACACATCCCTTTCCTGTGGTCCATAAGGAATCTGGCCATGCCTGGGACAGAACAAAAAATACTAATGCATCCTGCTTCAGCCAAGTTCCTCGCATGTCTTGAGAAAATAAACAAAACTCCCACACAATTCATTCCTTAATTTTGTCTGTCCCACCTGTTCACGCTTACAATCTGTAACATTCTCTAATTAAGACAATAAATCTGAAGGTTCTCGGAAATTGCTGTTCTGTTCACTAGCTTTATGTGACTATTTCTGGCTTTTTGTGACTATTTCTGGCTTTTTGTGATTATTTCTGTCAATAAAACAAAGCCAAACGCCCCCACAGGTCGTTAATCTAGAGGTCAGAACCTTCTAAGACTTCTAAAATTAGTATACTAGTGACAATGCTATGCAGAGATTTATCTGTGTCATCATTATACGTCTTACAGATGTTTTAACGCCCTACTTTGTTGCCCTATGATTAAGAGAACAAATCTGAAGGTTCTTGTAAATTCCTGTTCTGTTCACTAGCTTTACTTGACTATTTCTGTCACTGAAACAAAGCCAAACGCCCACAGGTCGTTATCTATATCTAGATCAGAGATGACTTCCTGCTGCTTCCACGCTGGGGACCTGAATGAATGGTTTACACTTTGGAATAGGGGATGCATTGCAGATAGCCTTGTAAATGATTTACACATCATTTATAACAGGTGAGGAAAACTTCACTTACTAAAAGTTTATAGATCACTTACAGTATAACACATTTGTGATATGTTAACATAGCACTTATTCATTATACAATTGTACATTCATGTTTTGTAAATGGTTAGTTCATCTCTCTACTCTGCTGCTTTTGACCTCAGTCACTCCACACACTGTATAAGCTTACTGACCTGGTTATGACCCTGTCCCCCGGGCCTGTTGCAATGCTCCTCGTCACAATGTTCCCCTCCATGTATTATTATGTGAGTCATTGTTTTCTACAATTAACTCCATCAAGACCCAGGACAGAAACAGACTGGCCAATGCACAGCTTGACCACAGGAAGGCCCAATACAAGCGTGACATCAGAAAGATTGCCTCATCCTATTTCTCAGTGATTGGTGAGTGAACATCCATTTAATTGTTGTCCATTTGTCAAACTTATTGTGGTATAATAATTACAGCAACAATATTAATACTAATTTCATTTCTATAGCACTTTTCATGCTACAGAGCAATAATGAAAAATAACAAAAATAGATTAAATGAACAATAGCCTAAAATAAAATAAAATAAAATAAAGTAAAATAAATGTATATTGTTTGCCACAAGAAAAGCTTGATAGCCTGATATTATTATGCTCAAATTAACCCAGTGGCCTCATATTCTGGTTTATTTCAAGAAAAACATTACCAGATTGCAGATGTGCTGCAGCTGTAGCCTAGGTAAACCCAGCCCCCACGTGACCTGCTCTCTCAGTTCCCAGTCACTACCTTGTGACTGTAGTGTAAGCAGGGTGAGCCTGAGAGCAGGTCACTGGGGGCTGGGTTTACCCAGGCTACTGCAGCTGCTGCAACATACGTAATTCTGGGAAACCTTATTCAATGACTTGTCCCACTGGTGAACTATCAATTGTTTTTTCCCTGATAACCATTTCTTGACATCAGCTGGGCGGGTGCAGAGGGAACCATGCAGACACCTGGGACTTCAATGACGTCCGGACGACGTACAGAAAGGAACTGCTTCAATCACTTCAAACACCCGCCTCTTCAGTCATGATGCAATCACTGTAGAGGGGATTCCCAAGCTTTCAATCATCAGAGACTAATGCTGCCTTCCAGACAACTGGGACCTTCAGATTTTCTGGCCTCCTATTAGGAAAAGTGAGCTGGAACGGCACTCAAAGTGGGAGCTCCCACTTGAAAACTGGGAGAAAAAAATCTACCCCCACTAGGCTGGGAACCAGTTGTCTGACGTCACACAACAATGGCCGCAACATGGAGTATGTAGTCCAAAGTATTGTAGCGTTCCAGGTAATCCAGGTATTACCTGTAATGTGATGTACAAGTGTCTAGAGTGCAGCTAGGAACTAATGTGTGCGGGTGTGTTCCTAGGGGGAAGGGGGTATATAGAGCCAGCGGCCGTGGGCCGGATGTCAGTCTAGCTATGGAGCGAGCTGAGACGGTTGCTGTGTGTAGAGCTAGCGGTGTGAAGCTAGCTGCTAGGAGCTAAAGGAGCCTGTGAATAAAGACCCTGTACCAACTACAACTCTCCGTTCCTTGGCGTATCACCGATACGTTACATTGGTGTCAGCAAGTGAAGCGGTAGCGCCTCTGATTCGGTCGAGTATCAGACTATAGAGTACTATAGTGTCTAGATGGCGGCGCGCACAGTCGCAGCGGCTTCAAGCTCTCCCAAGAGGCGCACTTTTCTTATTTTTCTAGTCACTTTATGTGTTATTCTACTTATGCATCAGTCAGAGGCACAACCATACAGCCGTGCCGCACTTCTGGACATTAACTGGAGACATAAACACCTTCTCCCAGCGGATACCTTCATCCCCCCCGAGATTGCCACAACACCAGAGCAAGCCGGGGTCCTACCAACAGAGAGCCGGCGTAGGAAACGCTGCGAGCGGAAACAAAAGAGAGGCAAGCGGGCCGGTGCGCGCGCCAGGCTAAAAGCTAATCCATTCAAGCCTACGCTTCCCACAATCTTCCTCTCAAATGTCCGCTCAATCCGGAATAAGATGGATGAAATCCGACTGCGACTCACAACTCCTTAACAACTGCTGCTGCATGATCTTCACAGAGACGTGGCTGGACTGCACCACTCCAGACGCAGCTATCGAGCTAGCAGGCCGCACCGCCTACCGAGCCGACAGGACAGCGGACTCCGGTAAGAAAATCGGCGGAGGCCTATGCATCTATATTAACAACTCGTGGTGCACGAACACTTCCATCATTCAAAGACACTGCTGCCCGGACCTGGAATTCATGCTGCTAAAATGCAGACCATTCTACCTGGCGAGGGAACACTCAGCTGTTTACATCTGCGCTGTGTATATCCCCCCAGATGCTAATGCTAAACTAGCATTAGCACAGCTACAGGACATCATAAACAAGAGCCTTTCCGCCCACCCCGACAGTATTTTCATTGCAGCAGGAGATTTCAATCATGCTGATCTCAAGACTGTACTTCGTAAATTCCACCGCAACGTAACCTGCTCTACCAGAGGTAATAAAACACTTGATCAAGTCTACACTAATGTCAATAAGGCCTACAAAGCCCAGTCAGCCCCGCACTTAGGCCTGTCTGACCACCTCTCGCTATATCTATTCCCCCTATATAAACCCAGAATTAAGACTAATGAATCCATAACCAAGTCTGTCAGAATCTGGCCTGAGGACGCTGTCCCGCGGCTACAGGATTGTTTTCAATCGACAATATGGGACTTATTTGCAAACCAATCATCACAGCTCGACCCCAAAATTGCACTGGAAGAATACACCTCCACAGTTATGGATTATATTAACTTCTGTGTGGACAATGTTACCAGCTGGAAAACAATCCACATATTTCCTAACCAAAAACCGTGGATGACATCTGATGTACGTTCACTACTCAAAGCTCGGGATGCTGCTTATAAAACAGGGGATGCAGCTACATACAGCAGAGCCAGGTCTGCACTAAGGAGAGGCATCAAATCTGCTAAACTTAAATACAAACAACGTATTGAAAGTCATTTCAACAGCTCAACCAACCCCCGTCAAGTATGGAAGGGAATCAGGGTAATCACAGACTATAAAGCGTCATCTCCCTCTGCAACCAGCTGTGCCACTCTAGCCGAGGAACTTAACCACTTCTACGCTCGGTTCGACAGGGAAAACGAACACCAAGTGGTACAGCCCCTCCCCGCCACCGACAACAATACTGCACCCAGCCTCAGCCTCCACGATGTCAGACTCTGTCTCCGGAACATCAACCCCAGGAAAGCAGCCGGTCCAGATGGTGTGGCAGGCCGCGTCCTCAAAGACTGCGCTAACGAACTTGCAGAGGTATTCACTGACATCTTTAACCTCTCCCTGTCCACATCATCTGTCCCGCCATGCTTAAAATCATCAACAATTATCCCAGTGCCAAAACGGTCAGCTGCCACATGCCTGAACGACTACAGGCCTGTGGCCCTCACCCCCCTCCCTGCCAAATGTCTGGAGAGACTCGTCACAAAACACATCAAGGCCATCATGCCAGCCTCCTGTGACCAACACCAGTTCGCCTACAGGGAGAACCGATCGACTGACGACGCCATAGCCATCGTTCTTCACTCTGCCCTAGAACATCTGGACCACAAGAACTCTTACGTAAGACTGCTTTTCATCGACTACAGCTCGGCTTTCAACACAATCCGGCCCAGCAAACTCATCTCCATACTCCAGGCCCTGGGGCTCAGCACCTCGCTCTGCAACTGGGTTCTGGACTTCTTATCCAACCGCTCACAGTATGTCAAACTCGGCAAGCACTCATCTTCCATTCTGTTTCTAAACACCGGTGCTCCCCAGGGCTGCGTGCTCAGCCCCTTCTTCTACAACGCATACACACACAACTGCTCCCCCTTCCACCCTTCCAATCTCATCATCAAATTCGCAGACGACACTACAGTGCTGGGCCTCATTTCTAATAACGATGAGTCTGCTTACAGAAATGAGGTTCAGAGGCTGGAGGAATGGTGCCGCAGCCTCAACCTGGAGCTTAACACCAAAAAGACCAAGGAAGTGATTATAGACTTTCGCAAGTCAAGCCACCACAACCACTCCCCCCTGTTTATCAACGGGGAAGCAGTGGAGATCGTCACGTCTTTTAAATTCCTTGGTCTGACCATCACAAAGGAGCTGTCTTGGAGCGCCAACACATCCGCCATGATTGGCAAAGCACAGCAACGCCTCTTCTACTTAAGGAAACTTAAGCGTGAAAACCTCCCACAGAGGCTCCTAGTAAACTTCTATCGATGTGCCGTCGAGAGCGTGCTGACATACTGTCTGTCAGTGTGGTTCTCCAGCTGCACCAAAGCAGACCAGCACGCTCTCCAGCGTGTCATCAAAACGGCGGGCAAAATCATTGGGACTTCGCTCCCGGACATCCACTCCCTCTACTCCTCTCGCTGCCTGCGCCGTGCCCACAGCATCATCAAGGACTCATCTCACCCAGCTCATCATCTGTTCGTCCTCCTGCCCTCAGGTAGGAGATACAGATCCATCCGCTCTAAAACTTCCAGGATGCTTAACAGCTTTTTCCCACAAGCTGTCAGCCTGCTGAACACTACCCCTCGAAACACAACACAGCCCCCCCCCCCCCCCCCCCGAACAATGAACTCTGACCAACTCTGACTGTTTCACACAACACTCTGGACTCACTGTTTACATGCACTTCTGAACAGTCACTAACTCTGATGCCTTTATAGAATAATGTATTATTTATTGTATGTATTTATTATTTGGGCCGATGCACTTTACCTGGTGTTGCACTGTACGTCTCAGGGAGATGCTTGTCTATATCTCGTTGTTGGAGCAATTTAACAATGACAATAAATATACTTGAACTTGAACTTGAACTTGAACTTGAACTTGAGAGGGGAGAGAGTGAGGAGGAACGGCGGAGGAAAAGTTGGAGATCAAAGGCTCGAGCGACCTAGCGGTAGCAAGCTAGCTGTGTGAGCTAGCTGCTACGAGCGCCACGTGTGATGGTGCGCTTAGAAGAATGCCTGTCGGCGAACGGGAGAAAAGAAGAGCTGATGACAGAGATCAGCTCGGCGCTGGCGGCCATGGAAGCCCGTGTGTTGAAAGAAGTCAGACGGCTGGTGGAAGAGACTCCTGCCTGGGCAGTAGAGGTGATGCGGACGCTGCGAGAAGTCATGCAGCGGGTGGATTTGATGAGCGCAGAGGGAGCGCAGTGTGGAGAACGGCCGGAGGAACCACAAAATAGACTGTGTTGGACCTGTGGAGAACCGGACCACGTGGCGAGGTGGTGCCGAGGCGGTCCCGGGAGACGGACCGGGTATGGGGGACAACGACATGGACAGCAGGGAGCCTGCTGGGCATGCGGCGCGATCGGACATCTAGCTAGAGAGTGTCGAGAAGCTGTCGGGGACTGGAAGACAGCGAGAGAGGAGAGACGTGCAGGCGGCGGACAGGTGAGGCTTTGTTGGACTTGCCAGTCGCCTGAACATTTAGCTAGAGACTGCACTAAGAGTGTGAACGCTGGAAGAGACACACAGCCGGGGGAACAGCCGGAGCAACAGGCAGAGGAGCAGCGGAGTAGCGGAGCAGTGGAGCGGCCTGAGCAACAAGCGGCGGAGCAGCGGAGCAGTACAGAGCCGATTGTTCTGGGCAGGAGAGTGACTGTTGAGCCGGCCCAGGCTAGCTGCTCTGCATACCAGCCGGTAGAGGGGGACATCATCATCAGCGACGAGACCATCAGGAGAGCGGGGATCGTTTTGAACAGCCAGAGGGAAGTGAGCGACATCATCTGCAGAGCTGTTACAGTCGGGGGAGCGGCACTCGTGTCCCCGGGGGAGCGAGAGGGGTCAAGGCCGGAGGAGACGGCCCAACCAAGCCACTACACAGCCCCCACGGCTGCACTGCAGAAAGCCGAGGTGGAGATCGACGCCGATGGTGTTCGCCCTGCTGTCCTCAACACGCCGCCCCCTGGGGGAGCGGGACGGGAGGACGAGCGAGTGCAAGAGGTGGAGCCGACAGACGAGGACAGGCACATCACGCATGTCACCGGGGGTGAGTGGAGACGCAGACAGATGGAGGATGCGGATATCGGTCCGGTGTATGCGTGGGTGGCGGCCGGACGCCGGCCCCTTGTGGAGGAGATTCACATGTTGAATTTTGTTGTTGTGTTTTGTTTTGCCTTTGTGCTCTGGAATGCTTTGAAGGTGGGGGGTGGGACTTTTCCACTGGGAAACACCCACGTCCCAGGTGTCTGGAAGGCAGCATAAGAAGGTAAAAAATAAACTTTCCATGCTGCCGCTCCTCTGCGATGATGAGGGGAGGATGTCAGGAATGCAGAAATCCATGACGTTGGTGGTGGCAGGGAAGGAGGTGGTGCAAAACAACTGTAACTTGGGAACCACAGCAACTGCGCCAGCGTCAAATGAGCAGGAATTTCTGACCTGTGTGCTGTGAGCGAATATAAGAGCTAGCGAATATAAGAAGTTCCGGTGAGATCTTTAAAAAAAATTCAAAGTAAAAGAACGATTCTGCACAATTATAGAGCAGACAGGGGCGATTGAAAAATCATTATTTTCCACATTAAACTAATAAACTAAGCATTTAAATGAAGCTATATAATACAAATGATGTTTCTGTATGACAATAACTGTTTCAATAACATTGAGAACGTTCTTCTCATTATCTTAATAGATAAAAGCTGTTCACTGGAGTGCATAGCCTTTACAAATTGGACACTGGACAGGTTTGTGTTCAAAGTGGGAGCTTGCCAAACATATGCACGCGCTCTGGTAGACCTCCTCTATGACATCACACTGTCAGCTAACCTTGGGAGGAGTAAAAAAAAAACATGACAGGCCATCAACCCACCCAGAGGCCACTCCTATTGTCATTTCTGGACAAATATTGGAGACTGTACACCCCTGTGTGTCGAAAGTGGCAGCACAAACGATATATGCACGCGCTCTGGTAGAGCTCCTCTATGACATCACACTGTCAGCTAACCTCGGGAGGAGTAAAAAAAAAAACATGGCAGGCCGTCAAACCCACCCAGAGCCCAGAGGTCACTCATATTGTCATTTCTGGACAAACATTGAACACTGTACACCCCTAGTGGCAGCACAAACGATATATGCACGCGCTCTGGTAGAGCTCCTCTATGAGTAGTTTGTAGTTTTGGACATGTATGTACAGTGTCAAGTGAGCAGGAATTTTCAAGCTGCCCGCTCCCATTCAGAACACCATGAAAACGCTCTGATTTCACTGTCCAAAACACAAAAATTTACACCCATCCAGCCTCAAGATGACTTCCCTATGATATATGGACTATGCCTCTACATGGATCAAGTGAGTTTGACCTGGAACAACCCACATGGAAAGAATCTATATGTACCCTATATGTTTTAATATAGGGCCACATATAGTTTTCCCATATATGGTGCATACATAAAATTGGCCGATTTCCTATATTATATGTACATATATGTACCTATATGTATGTATAGGTACATATATGTACCTATATGTACATATAATATAGGAAATCGGCCAATTTTATGTATGCACCATATATGGGAAACCTATATGTACATATATGTACCTATATGTAGGATCTTAAATTAAAAATTTAGCAGCGCACACGGGATTCGAACCCTGCGCTCTACGTGCTGAGCTATACATTTTCTTATACTAACCAGAGAGCCGGGCACATTATATACTCTCTCGCACACAACGTAGACTACACAATTGTCAGCGATCGGGAGGACAAGTTATTTTATGTGATGCGTACGAGTCATATTATGTAACAGACTAAAATTATGTTGTGTGTGTGTGTGCATCTATAGTCTGTAGGCTGTACGGCATTTAACACCAGAGACCCAGGAGGTAGGCCTACACAGAGCCTCGTATACAGTCTGTTACAATAACATAGTGTGCCCAGAGCACCTCGTTCCGCACTTGGTGCAGACCGGTGCAGACTTGCTTTGGTCTAGTCAGTCACAGCTAGTAAGCTTGCGCATGCGCGTTGCTGCAGGAACTGAATTCATTATTTTATAGTATTGCGCTAAACTATTAACCATAGTTGTGTCCTGGAAGCTTTTTGCTGGCACCACATAGCCTATAGTCCCATATTTATGATATTTCATGTGACATAAAATGCGTTGAAATGTAGTTTTCGTGTAGACCAGATTTCAACTCTCAGTTACACAATAAAAGACAATAAAATGCCAATTCACACACTATCAATATTGTCTCTATTCCAAACTACAACAAATGTTTTAACAATATGATGAACCAAATTGTGTTTTTTTACACGTTTACGTTGTAACCGCATTTTAGCCGGTTGAAAAGAGGGTGAAATTAGGTCTTAGACGTTCAAACCCAATATCACCCAGATTTAAACTAAAAATCAACGTTGAAAAAACGTTTTGTGCTCGCTGGGTATATATGGATTATGACACAGTGTATACAAACAGATTTGTAAATTACCTATATAGGAGGCATATACCTTGTATTGTGTACATATATGGCCTATATGTGGATATAAAGAAGTGAGACCTATATGACCTGTATTATGAACATATAGGGCCTTTATGTGTATATAAAGAAGCTATAGGAGACCTATATGCCCGGTATATGCACTTATATGCACCTGAATCTGGCCTATATGCAACCTATATGCGGCATAAATGTGGCCTATATGCGCATATATGCACCTAAATCTGGCCTATATGCAACCTATATGCGGCATATATATGGCCTATATGCTCATATATGCTGCATATAGGTTGCATATAGGTTGCATATAGTTGCATATATGTTCATATAGATTCTTTCCATGTGGGAATTTACTTTAGATTTTGAATCTTTATTTGAAATCGGAGCGTTTTCATGGTGTTCTGAATGGGAGCGGGCATGCTCACTTGACACTGTACATACATGTCCAAAACACAAAAATTGACACCCACCCAGCCTCAAGATGACTTCCCTATGATAGATGGACTATGCCTCTACATGGATCAAGTGAGTTTGACCTTGAACAATTGACGTTAGATTTTTAATCTTTATTTGAAATCGGAGCGTTTTCATGGTGTTCTGAATGGGAGCGGGCAGCTTGAAAATTCCTGCTCACTTGACACTGTACATACATGTCCAAAACACAAAAGTTGACACCCACCCAGCCTCAAGATGACTTCCCTATGATAGATGGACTATGCCTCTACATGGATCAAGTGAGTTTGACCTGGAACAATTGACTTTAGATTTTTAATCTTTATTTGAAATCGGACCGTTTTCATGGTGGTCTGAATGGGAGCGGGCAGCTTGAAAATTCCTGCTCACTTGACACTGTACATACATGTCCAAAACACAAAAATTGACACCCATCCAGCCTCAAGATGACTTCTCTATGATAGATGGACTATGCCTCTACATGGATCAAGTGAGTTTGATGTGGAACAATTGACTTTAGATTTTTAATCGTTATTTGAAATCGGAGCGTTTTCATGGTGTTCTGAATGGGAGCGGGCATGCTCACTTGACATTGTACATACATGTCCAAAACACAAGAATTGACACCCATCCAGCCTCAAGATGACTTCCCTATGATAGATGGACTATGCCTCTACATGGATCAAGTGAGTTTGACCTGGAACAATTGACTTTAGATTTTTAATCTTTATTTGAAATCGGAGCGTTTTCATGGTGTTCTGAATGGGAGCGGGCCGGGCATGCTCACTTGACACTGTACATACATGTCCAAAACACAAAAATTGACACCCATCCAGCCTCAAGATGACTTCCCTATGATAGATGGACTATGCCTCTACATGGATCAAGTGAGTTTGACCTGGAACAATTGACTTTAGATTTTTAATCTTTATTTGAAATCGGAGCGTTTTCATGGTGATCTGAATGGGAGCGGGCATGCTCAATTGACACTGTACATACATGTCCAAAACACAAAAATTGACACCCACCCAGCCTCAAGATGACTTCCCTATGATAGATGGACTATGCCTCTACATGGATCAAGTGAGTTTGACCTGGAACAATTGACTTTAGATTTTTAATCTTTATTTGAAATCGGACCGTTTTCATGGTGTTCTGAATGGGCGCGGGCAGCTTGAAAATTCCTGGTCACTTGACACTGTACATACTTTACATGTCCAAAACACAAACATTGACACCCATCCAGCCTCAAGATGACTTCCCTGTGATAGATTGATTGATTGATTGATTGATTGATTGATTGATTGATTGATTGATTTTTATTTAGTACAATAGTATTACATAAAGTATGTGACAAAAATTAGTACAAGGATAAAAAACACAGACAGTTGTTCAACTGATTTCCATTGTGGTCCCAATAAGGATACAAAGAACATTTAAGACATCTGTACAATATAAAAAGTACATATGAAGAGTCAGATGCACAAAGAGACAAAAGTACCTGTTCTTCAGGAAAGATGCAAAGCCCTCAAGGACACAATGGACACTAGATGGACTATGCCTCTACATGGATCAAGTGAGTTTGACGTGCAACAATTGACTTCAAGTAGGCTATGGATTTAGAATTATTTGCACACATCTGGCAAGTAGGCTACCTACTTCTCACAAGACCACATTACCCATGCATTTGCATAATGGGTCACCTAGCCTAGCCTATAGCTTGATAATCTTTTCTCTTGATGTCTTCCCTATAGAGGCCATAATCAGGTGAGAGGTACCCTCTATTGACCAGTGTGAGCTAGAGACACACCCTGTGGCAAGCCTATCAAGAAATAACACACAGTCTCCTTTGTATATCTATTTTCATTCAAACATTAAACTAGAGGTTTATCTTAGTGTTCGTATGTTCATTATGTTGGACATAGTTAGATTTCTACTTCAATTTTTATGGTTAAAAAAAACGAACTTTATCATGCTTTTACTTTGAAGGCAAAATCACTCAACCCGAGTGAAATTCCTGCTGGCCGGAAGTGAAATTCCTGCTTATTTGACGCTCGTAGCAACTGCAGAGTGACAACTTGTCAGTGAGTAGCTAATCACATATAAGAGATGAGAGCTTGAAATGCACTCGCTTTGATCATTGGTTCAGCGGCAAAGCGAGGGAAGGAGATGGCTTGGACCGATTGGCTATATTGATAGCGTGGATAACTGTGATTGGATAGGAAGGAGTATGACTGAAACTGGGCTGGATAACTGATTAGGGAGAAATGTGAATGGACAGGGCGTGGCTTAAGTAGCCTTCTTGATTGAAATTACATAAAACTTCACTTTTTATGCCAATTACCCCCCCCAAAAAAAATTGTCCCACCAACAAAACATAACAAGCCACCCTACTGTACTGCAGAAGTTCAATCTTATTAGGATAATAGACTGGTACTAAATAATAGGATTTTGCTTATTATTATTATATATTATATATTATTCATTCACATCCGCAACGTATCAAACCTTTCAGTAAAATCATACATTCATTTTCTTATTCTTGTTTTTGTCCAGTCCAGTTTTTTTTCCAATGTAGGCCTATCCTATATATCTGTCTATAAGATGTCTTGTTTTACACATAATTGTGTGTGTGTGTGTGTGTGTGTGTGTGTGTGTGTGTGTGTGTGTGTGTGTGTGTGTGTGTGTGTGTGTGTGTTTGTGCGTGCGCGTGTGTGTGCCGTATTTAGTGGGAGGGGTTGGGCCTGGTGGTCTGTCGTGTCATTCCCAGTTTGTCCATTCTTTTTGTCAGATCTTTTGAGACACGCATCTCATTGTCCACTTGCAAGTTCTCCATGCTTCGTTTTAAGCATGTTCAAAGCAGTGCAAACACAGCAAGTTGCCCTTGCAGAAGCTCAATTCAGTGTTAAGAGTAATAACCCATAAATGGTTAAAATACAATGCAAGTAGGCACCACCCACTGCAGATGTTTCCCTGAATTGTGTCCCAAAGGCTCAAGCCTACTTCTTCTTTTTCCTTTTTTTGACAGAGTGGCTCCCTTTCACTTCTCCTAAATGGATGAAGGATGTCAGAACCAGAGGAATATGAACAACATGGAACACGAACACCCATGCAGCAGAGAACAAGTCAAGCCCAGAGTGATGATGGGATGCCGCAGGCAGGACTGCCAGCAAACACAATCACCTTCACTATGCTTAGGCATATTCTTTGTTTATAGTAACCCAGTAATTTATAAACTCACTAAATTGCTTTGATGAGGGCACGGTGGTACAGTGGTAGTGCTCTGGCCTCGCACTCTGGCCTCGCAGCAAGAAGGTCCTGGGTTCGATTCCCGCCTGGGTGTATGTCTCCCCATGCCTTCGGTGCCTAGTGCCCAGGTGGGTTGTCTCATGAGAAAGGGCCTTTCTGTGTGGAGTTTGCATGTTCCAGCCCTGCTGCAGGAGAAGCTCTCCCAGCTGGGTGTGCCTGACTCCATCTGCAGATGGACCACAGACTTCCTGACTGACAGGAAGCAGCATGTGAGGCTGGGTAAGCACATCACTGACTCCGGTCTGTCAGCAACGGTGCTGCCCAGCCCAGGGCGGTGTTTTTCCTTACTTCCTTGGCCTGTACACCAACAGCTGCTTCACCAATCCTGCGTCATCCAGACCAGAACCACCCGCCACAAGACCAGCTTCTTCCCAACCGCCATCAGTCTCACCAACAAGGCCCCCTTCCACCAAGGACACCCCCCCCCCCCGCAAACGCACTACCTCCTCCTGAACTTAGCTGAAACCCCCCCCCCCATAAAGCTGTAACTCATATATAATTTAATGCCTGTTTAACTGGTACTGTAAATTCATGTAAATCCACTGCACATTTAATGCCTATTTAACTTAGCCTGTAAATTTCAAGTACATTCAATATAAACTCTTACTTAACTCCGACTGTAAATTCATGTAAATCCACTGCCTATTTAACACCTATTTAAGTCAGTCTGTAAATCTCATGTAAATTCAACGTAAATTCATATTTATTATCCACAGAACACTTCACCACTCATGTACATAATTGTATATATATATTTAGTCGATTTGATTTGATTTGATTGCACTTGCAACTTTGTGATTGTCTTTAGTTATCTTCCTATACTTGTTATCTCTGCATATTGATGTGACCGCTGCTGCATACAGACACTAAGACAAATTCCTCGTATGTAACTTGCATACTGTGGCAATAAAAGTGATTCTGATTCTGATTCTGATTCTGATGATATCCACCTTAGCTGGCATCCAAAAAATGTGTCTTAATCTTTCCTCCCTCATGGACAAAATACATTTTAATATCTTCTCTCTGATCCACTGACAAACTATATTCACTGTTTGCTTTGAATTGCTGCTAGACACTTGAGCACAGTGATTCCCAGCTGTACACTCAACTGATGTTTGAGTATATGATGAGCAGCAAGCCGTTCATGACCAGAAAATTCCCTTGAACCTTAAAACCCTTTGGTTTTCAGATTCAGGAATATCCCTCGGCTTGAATTTTGACAAAAGCCACATGATTGGCCAAGAGCACAACCCAACAGTTTGGCATGACAGAACTGATCCGCCTATGCTGACAGAAATCCTAGGATCCATAGCTGTGAAATGGATTACTTTGCACATTCTGTGCTGTGTGTGATCATTATTCATTATTCTGACTTCATTCAAAACTGCATGCCAACCATTAAAAAATAGCTTCAAGCTTTTCAAAAGTTTCAGCCTTTCAGAACTTTGTTTCAGGCTTTCAAATTGCGTCAGTGATATCTCTCCAGGTTTTGCTTAATCATGTGGTAAGATTTTATGCCTGTTCAAGCCATCTAAAAACCTCCACCACCAGGGGGATGGGGAAATCAACACGTAAGATAAGACATGAATTATAAACTAATTTATTCAGAAATAAGGCAGAAATTAAGACAATGCATTGTCATATGTTCATATTTTAAATAGTATACCAGTGATTTCAATAAAAACATTCAAATATGCAATATTATCATTTGTTTTCTGTTTAATGTAAGATATCTGTGGTAAAAATGCAAAGTAATTTCTTAGCTTAAAGTAAATGATGTCATTCAAATGTCAACATACAGTACATTCAGTTGTATAAGCAAAGGACACATAATATGTGCAAACAAATGCCAGATGCCTATAAATAGTGCAAAAATGAGATTGCAGAGAAGTATAAATAATGTTTAGCTGTTTAGGGTAAATTCATTTCCATAGTATAAAATACAGTACAGTGATGGTGAGAGCTCGATGTGACACCTTTTCTACAAAGTGTCAGGAGCACAACATCGGTGATAAACATGACATGTATAGCATTCTCACAGTTCATCACAAGGATGATCACAACCTGAATGCAATAAAGTAACTAATTAATTGCTTTGACTCACAACTGTAATTCAGTAGCTTTGTCAGTATTTTTTAAATAATTTTACATTTACTTGAGCATGTTTTTCCTGATGTACTGTACATTTTATATCACTTACCGGTATATCACAGAGTGAGAGCACATTTTGTAGGATATTTATAATCATCACAATCATAATCTGTTCAATTGTAGAGCCATTCACAGTCAGTAAAGAAGAGAGTAATCTTACCTTCCAAGTCAAAGGATTCTACTCTCGTCCTCTTAGAATTGCATGGGGAAAGATCACATCTAACAATGCTCTATTTTCTAAAAAGTAACTTTTACTCTGAGTGGATTTTAAAATACCGTAGTTGCATTTTACTTTTACACCAAGTAGATTTTTACACCACTACTCTTCTACTTGAATATCAGAGACATGTAACAGTACTTTTACCCAGGTGTGTAGTGCTACTGTATCTAGAGAACTGGGGGAGCACACCTATATGAGCAAACCACCTCCCCCCTATTATACTATTGTAAAAGCAAACCCTTGGAGAAAAAGTGTGGGAGCTCCGCTCCCCTGAGCTCCCATAGCACTACACCCCTACTTTTACCTGAGCCGGACATTACAGTATAATAGATGAGCCTGGTCTACTGGGTTACCAGTGAATATTGATGATTTAAACAATTCCCAGTAATGTAAACAATGAGTGGTTAACACTGACATTCAACAACTTGTAAACTGGAATGCCCCTTCACTGGTTTGCCCATCACAATTTCTTAAACCCTCCAATAGACCAATTATACGCCTACGTCACAATGACAACAAACAGCGTCAGATGCGCAAGATGGAGGCAGAAAGACAGACTCCGCGCAGCCCTGTCAAGTAGTTTTCCAGTCGCCCGAAAACTATTCGAGCTAGATATGTCTTCGTGTTGTTCAGTGGGATGCCAGAATCGGAAAGCTATTGTAGGAGAGTATTCGGGTCCGCCTATTCACACTTGGTTAATAAAATAATAAACGATAGAGCCAGGCTGTAACGTTATAATTCACCAAATTCTCCCCACATATCCTGTTCTACGCAACTCGAGGGAACATACACAGCCTCGCACACACGCAATAGAACACAACACAACACTGAACAGTCTGTTACACTATCAACAAAGCAAGGACTAAAGTTTTACCGAATCCCGTCAACTCATACTGCTTTTAATGCTAACCGTAAGTGTCTTTGGTTGCAAGCCGAAAGAGGAAATCGTTAAAAATGCCCGACTTTGCAGTGCTCGCTCATTTCATATCAGGTAAACTGTAGTAGGCTGCAGCCACATCGCTCGGTTAGTTACTGTAACAACCAAGTAACGTTAAATAATGTCATTATTGAGTTGAACTGATTGGAACGAGGACATCATTAAAAATGCCCGACTTTGTAGTGCTCTTCATAATCAGGTAAGCTGCCTGAAACTGTAGGCTGCTCAGCCACATCGCTCGGTTAGTTAACGACCAAGTAACGTTACATAATGTCATTATTGAGTTGTGTGCATTATCAACATAACAATATATCTTTGCAAGTTACAGAATAATTATCTACGCTATCCCCAGTTATAAAGGAATGCACGATATGTATTGCTGGCCATAGGCTTGGCCAATTGACAGTGCATATGGGTCTGTAAGACATATCCCATTAAACAACGTAAATTTCGATGCATAACATTGCTTATCACTAGGCGATAAGCTGTGGTAGTAAGCCGAGAACTGCATTTTAAAACTAAAATATAACTGTGTGTTGCAGATGGGCATAGAGCAGTCCTGACAGCAGGGCTTTCACACAGTTTTCACTGTCTGTCAATGCGGGGCTGACGGTTTTTTGCCTACACGATGCGCGCGCAGCTCAATGTTGACAAGCTGTATAAGGGGTCTATATTATGTTATTTGCATTTTGTATTGACATTTTCCAATTTAGCAAGCCAATGCCAATGCGAGAAAGATTTGCGACTCAGAACCAAATATAGTTCTGCACAGTCATACGTTGTTGACACTCAACGATTATTTATTCCATTGTATTGTGGTTCAATCATATAGTGAACCCTATAGCATATTGAATTGTATGTGATAAGCAAATTGTCCCATCCCTATGTAGCTTTTCTTCTGTTAGTAGCTTATTATTAACAGATTAGTAGCTTATCTAAGGAAGACAGCCCTTTAACATAATTAAATGGAGTGACTGAAGAGGAGCAGGATGGTTGAAATCAACGATGTTAGCAAAATCGTAGAAGTAGGCGTTTCCAGGGATCATTGCAGGCCAGGTGCAGTGGTCAGGTAGTAGTGCCATTTCCTCCACAGATGTCCACAGATGAGGCCCCCTTCTTCTTCTCAACAGACACTCATGGTTCCAATCCACACTAAATGAGGACATAAACATGCACACTGAAAACACACACAAATATTCATACACAGTGTCAGTGTTCATACTTCACAGGCAAAGGAAGAAATTAACTCTTCAAACAATTAAAAACTATAAAGTGCTCAATTTATTTAAAGAGAGAGGAAAAACCAAAATGGCATGAAGAAAATCCAGGTCACTCTACTCAGGGAGGATTAAAAAATGTAAAAGGCCTTTAATTCAATGAGCTAGAATAATTAAAATACACCAATGCGTGTCGGCTTGAGCCTTCTTCAGGCTGTGTTGACAAAGTTTTGTTAAAATTTTTCACTCACAATATGGGGTTCCTGACTCGGTACAACCATGATATGATGTAATAAATAAAAATTCAATGACAAGTTCTGACTGTGCAGAATTCTGTTTAGCCAGTTTGTCCCGATTCTAAATATAACTGAATCGTTTGGTCTGACCAATTAAAACTAGTTTTATACGCATTTTTAAAAATGTCTATGGAAAAATGAATGGCGTACACACCAATCCCTTGGTGTGTATGCCAACTCCGGCCGGAAGAGACTTTGGCACGCTATCTATTTGGTTACTGGTATTGATCAGATATGAGACCAAAAATCAATATATTTTTTTTTTTTTCAAAAGTGAAACAATACACATTGATATATTTATTTTTACTACATTCATTTGCATTTGTTTAAAATGTGTCATTAAAAAAGGCTGCTGCCCATCTAGAATTCCTGGTTTTAAAATCTGGCCCAATTGAATTTGTAATTGGATAGCCCATGCTGTATGGTAATTCCACCTGCACTGCACAGTGCACTGACCTTATCACAGTGTTGTGGTGCTGCCTTGGTCTGCGTGCTGAGACACAGCCTCTCTGCCCAGCAGAACCACAGAGATGTGTGGTGTAGTGGAGGGAACCACAGCAAAGGGACCCTGGTTGAGCAGAGGAGAGCAGCGCCTGGTCCCCCTGACTCGACCAACACACATCCTGGTTAAAAAAAGCAGGTATGCATTTTATATACATGATTAATAATCACATTATTATTGAATAGTTCGCGTGCTTCCAGGTACACTTTATAGGTCATGACTGAGCAGAGGAAATGGATCCTGAACCTAGCTTGAAAGAGTGACAGGCATTATTTATTATTATTATTATTATTATTATTATAAATTGTATACCTAATTTGGAAACACCCAATGTATCTCCCAATGGGTTTGACATCAGAATGGATGCGTAGCACTGCACCTGGCCTCCGTCTGCCAAAGTCCGTCAGGTTGTATAGTTTCCCTGCGCAGCACCTCATCAGTGGGTCACTAATGCTGTAGGCCTCAACACCACAGCAGTCAGTGTGTTCTGCTTTAGGATGTCTGTATGGAGAAATAGTACAGTTCTCAGTTTTCAAACAATTTCAACATTGCTACCCACCGCCAGGGAAGTCAGAGTGCAGGTTCACCTAAACAAGAGTAGCCTAGTTTGTTCTAGGTTGACCTCTTCGCTTTCACACCCTAGGATATGTGCTCTCTACTGCCCTCTGTATTGATATAGTGGCCTGCAAAAACCCTTGCTAGTATAGATAGATATGATATGATATAGATATAGATATACAGTATAGCTATGACTAGATAGATATGACTTCATCCAATTCACCTAGGATTTACTGTTATATTTCTCACTAGCTCTACCTACAGTAGTGGCATCTATTTCATCCATCCATCCATCCATTTCCTTTATTTTACCAGATAGATTATTAAGAACAGATTAGGCCTGTTTGGAATGGGTCCCTATGACAGAAATAGTGGACTATTTAGTGTGTCGCTTTTGTATTTAAATATAGTGTATAGTGAGACTATATGGGGAATAGTGAGTGAGTGAGTGAATGAGTGAACGATTCCGAACGCGGCTATTGTCTTTTACAATAATGACCTGGCCAAGAGGACACCGGCACACACAAAATAACAACAACACACTGATAAACAAGTATAAACAGCCAAGTCAACAAACTGGCCCAGCTGAAGTGATTTATTAAGACCATTCCAAGCTGACGCAGCAGCAGAGTGGAAAGGTTTGCCTACTTCAGTTTCAGCCAATGGGGTGAGGCCGCTCGCCGGCCCTGCGTGCGTATACAAGGAGACGCCCGCCAGCTCATTTTGGTCAATGTGGTCAAGGCATATTGGGAGGGCTGGTGTGTAGGCCACTAGGCTCCAATAGTGATCATAACTGCAAAACAGCAGTGCACATGCACAACATCGAGACAACCCATCCAGACAACAGCGATGTAAGAGGAAAATAATTCCCAGACAAGTAAATAAATTTTTGACTTCATAGCTTGAATAGCTTGAATAGTTTACTGGAACCCGAGAAGGGAATGAGGGTGTTACCCCAGATAGTCGGCCAGATAATTCTGTCTGCCTTTTTCTCACAGTGGCACCTGGCATTCAAGGCAGTTGCAAAGGAATTTTCCCGGACCACTCCTGTCTGTATTTGCCTCTAACTTTTCACTCTTCACCCTCTGACCCTCACTCAATAGACAATTCATTTATTTTATTTTATTTTATTTTACCTTTATTTATACAGAGAGAGTCCCTTGAGAGCAAGCTCTCATTTGCAAGGGAGCCCTGGTGGACAAAGAACAATGTGGAAAACAAAATTCCATATTCGTCAAGGAGATCAGCAACAGACGTGACTTCAGCAGTGCACATGCACAACATCGAGACAACCCATCCAGACAACAGTGATGTAAGAGGAAAATAATTCCCAGACAAGTAAATACATTTTTGACTTGATATCGAATAGCTTGAATAGTTTACTGGAACCTGAGAAGGGAATGAGGGTGTTACCCCAGATAGTCGGCCAGATAATTCTGTCTGCCTTTTTCTCACAGTGGCACCTGGCATTCAAGGCAGTCGCAAAGGAATTTTCCCGGACCACTCCTGTCTGTATTTGCCTCTAACTTTTCACTCTTCACCCTCTGACCCTCACTCAATAGACAATTAATGTGGAAAACAAAATTCCATATACGTCAAGGAGATCAGCAACAGACGTGACTTCAACAGAGCAAACCCATTAAAATGTCTTTGTATCCTGTTCAATTCTATTTTCAAAGACATTCCACAAGCACACCCAACCCCCCCCCCCCCCCCCCCCCCCCCCCCCCCCCCCACACACACACACACACACACACACAGACCTATGTCCATTGCAGCAGATCTCAGAGTAACGGCTGTAGAATCCTTTCCCACAGCGGTGTATTCCAGCTGATCTGTGGAAGGCAGAACTGTGCGTAGTCCGTTTGGCTCGGGGGTGAGGCTTGCCGTCCACTGGACGTCCCTGTCCATCTCCTCTGCCCATGTGCAAGTGCTTATTACAGCAGAGAACTCTGTGATCTGCCAAAACGTACGGCCTCACTCCACAGCACGTCTTGAAGAATGAAAAAAAATCCAGTCAACAAGACATCAATACATACACAAAACCATTTACAATACTCTCTCTCTCTCTCTCTTTCTCTCACATGCACGCACACACACGCACACACACACACACACACACACACACACACACACATGCACTATACAGGCATTATGCACATGTGCACATACTGTATGTACATATGCACACATGCATCCCTGCTGGCAAAAATGAGAAAAATGAGAATACAAAGCACAAAGCATACCTAACCCATGCACAAAACAAAACATAAACAAGACATAAATGAAATGACAGTCAGAAAGAAATGGTGTGAGCCTTACCACTGGCAATGCTGCAAAATCCCCTTGCAAATGACAGTAACATTAAAGAGGCCACCAAAAACAGCGCTCTTTACCATCTGATATGAAACTCCCTCACATGCTGTATAAAAGGAGCTGTCCGAGCAGGGTGGAGCTCCGTGCTCCGAGCTCCAACTACGTAGCACATCAACAGTGCAGAGTAACCTGGCTGCTTAATTGATAGACACCTTAAATAAACCTAAACATAGAGATAGCTTTAAATTAATGCTGGCAGAAATTATTAGAAAATGTGAATTACTCTAGTCAAGTTCATTTTGTTGAATAAATTAAGTAAAAACTATAAGCCACAATTTGAACTGTAATGCAAGGCCTGAAATGCAATGTGATTATTGCTGAATGCTAATTTTAACTATAATTTCAAATGTGATTTTCCCAATTCAAATTTAGTTTTTGTAATTCTGATTCAGCTTCCTGCAATCTGGGAACCCATCGGTTAATTAAAAAAAAACGTTTTTCCTCTAACCTCTGGGGGCAGGCTCGTTTCAATGTGGTGCAACCATATATCTCAGTGGGTGCAACAGGAACTCAAGAGGCTCCATCGGCAGCGGAAGAAAATCCCTTTCCGCTCCCTGCGAGCTCTGCCATTGGCTCCAACCGACCGGCTCTGACCATTTATGGATTTCCTTTTCGTTTCCCTGCGTGTCGCTCTCGAATCCTTCCGTCGCTATGAAACAACAATAACAACTCTTGCTACACGCTACAACTTGCTACACGCTGAAAACGGTACGTTTGACTACACACCGGTCACGTCCACTCCATTTTGATCGGGTAAAGCGCAGCATGCGAGCCTGCACCCTGCGAGCCTGCACCCTGCGAGCGCATCCATTTTCACAGAGCTTGCTGACAGATTTTCGATGCTAGTCGAAAGTCTGTCTCGAGAGATTAGCTTCCTGAGACATACCCAGGGGCGGTTTTAGCATCATAGCTTTGGGTGGGCTCAGCCCACCCAAAGGTGGGCTCAGCCCACCCAAAGGTCATGGACCGCTGAACCCCTAGGGGGGTCCGGGGGCATGCCCCCCCGGAAGAAAATTTTGTACAGTTTCAAGTAAAAATGGATCAAACTGGCGCACTTTGAGATCAAAATGAAGAGACTAGATCTATGAAGAACTACACACATCAATATCTTCTTTACCGTTCTGTGGTTTTACAGCGATGAAAAAATAATTGTTTCCCTATATATACTATATATATTCTGCATACAGGTTCTATATGGTAGAATTATGCTTGCATAAATAATACCAAAATCACTTCAGGGGAGTTTCAAGTAAAGTAACATTTTGCTTTGTAGGCAAAACAAAAGTAAAATTATATCAAAAGGGAACTTCCTAACTTATTGGCTGGAATAATATTCCGACAAGATAATAATATACTGTAAGCACTAAAGCAGGAGTTTGCAGTCAACTAGTTGAAATTAATATGTGGCAGTATTTGTGGGGGTCAAAATCTATGTAGGGTGTACCACCACAAATAGATCAGTGTATGGGAAACACTGACTATTAAATTGTGTGACTAGAAAGACACCAATAAATCTGAGAAAATGTACTTTAATTTTGAACAACAGCACTACAACGGTGGCATTACAAATGGTATTATGAAATTATTGTGGGAAAAAACAAGATCTGACTGGTTGGAAGTTGGTAGGCTACCACCACCACAGCGTGCAAAAATAGGGAAAGAAGGAAAGAAAAGGGAATAGCATGCCATGCACGCATGTTAAGCTATCATCATCATCACATCAGACAGGCTGTGTAAAGCAGCCACTTGCGATTCTGAAGGGCTTAATTTCATTCAGATAACAAGGGACCCGTTTGAAAATATGTTTGTCACTTATGCCCATATGTTTCTCAAAAAACATTGCATCCATTTACACCCACTTTACTGCGAGCTAGCATGACATGGCTGGCTGGTGCCATGGTAGCCTACCTACCTTCCTCCAGTCCACCTGTTTGTCTGGCAGGCACAGCCACAAGTTCTTTTGTTTAGCCTACGAAACAACGTTACGCGCTAATTTGCATATCAATATGCGCTAATTAAGTAACTACTAACGACTCTGACTGCTCAATGCTCACCTCACAGTTTCATTGATCATGAGTGGGGAGAACGATTGTGTGGACTGTGGAGGACCACTTCGCTGCTGTACTGTGTGTGACCTGTGTGAAGTGATGTGGGATTAGGCAGATAGATGGAGGAGGGAGCGCCTGCGCAGCCGCGGTTCTAGAAACTTTTCGGGTGGGCTGAACCCCCCTAAATGTTTGTCTCAGCCCACCCTAAGAACATAGAGGGGGGGGGGGAAACACGCACACAGCGCATTGAGTGTAGTCAGAAACTGCTACTAATGACCACCATGGATTTGGAGAGGGGAAAAAAAAAAAAACTTTTTTTTTGCCTCTATTTTTTTGGGTGGGCTGAGACTATTTTTGTCATACCTGACAGTTTCGACTGCTGCTTCCTGCCAACCCTTCATAAACCAGCCATACAGCACGTCACAACAACATCACGTGACGTCTCTGAGGAAGACTGCAGGAAGCAGCAGTCGAAACTGTCAGGTATGACAAAATACACACAGTCTTTCAATAACAAAAACTAATAGTTAAAGGATGTGATGTGTAATCGTGCAATAAAAAAAGATAATGAGGAAGGATGTCTCAGTCCTGGGCCCCTTGATCTCTATATCAGATGTGATCTCATCTCATGGCTTTTTCTTATCACTGCTACGTAGATGACACCCAGCTTTTCCTTTCCTTCCCCCCCTCTGACACCCAAATCGAGGCTCGCATCTCTGCATGCCTCAAAGACATCGGTGACTGGATGTCTGCCCACCACCTCAAGCTCAATCTTGGTAAGACAGAGCTACTCTTCCTCCCAGGGAAAGACTGCCCTCTCGCAGATCTCTCCATCTCCATTGACAATACCACTGTGCTTCCCTCCCAAACAGCTAAGAACCTTGGGGTGATCCTTGACAACTAGCTGTCTTGCTCGGCCAACATTGCTGCGACAGCACGCTCCTGTAGGTTCTCTCTCTACAACATCCGCAAAATCCGTCCCTTTCTCACAAGGGAAGCGACGCAACTCCTGGTCCAGTCACTTATCATCTCTCGCCTGGACTACTGCAATGTGCTCCTGGCTGGCCTACCTGCCACCGACATCCGACCACTTCAGCTCATTCAGAACGCTGCAGCCCGTCTGGTATTCAACCAACCCAAATTCTCTCATGTCACTCCCCTCTTCCGGGACCTTCACTGGCTTCCCATCTCGGTACGCATCAAATTCAAGACACTGGTACTGGCCTACAGGGCAGTACACCAGACAGCTCCTCTGCAGGCTACCTACAATCTATGGTCAGGTTCCAAACCTCTCATCGCTCCCTCCGCTCCTCCACCAGTGCAGGACGCCTCACCCCGCCTTCACTTCGGGGCCTCAAAAGTCACTCATCCCGATCGCGACTCTTCTCGTCCCTGGCACCGCAATGGTGGAACGAGCTTCCACCTTCGGTCACGACGGCCGAATCATTGCCGATCTTTCGGAAAAGACTAAAGACTCACCTTTTCAGGCTCCATCTGGGCCCTTCTTGAACTAACTTCTTTCTCTCTCGCTCTCTAAAAACAAACAAAAAACTAAAACTAGATCTAAACTTTACCACTATTCTTTCAGAGGTTGTAGCTGTCATAGACTGTGTTGCATAGTGGATTGCTCTATTGTGCTGACAAAAATGTGTTATTGTACAAATGACGTAATGTAATGTGTTTTGATGTGTTTTTGGTTTGTGGTTGGGCAAGCAAAGATGATCTGATGCAACCAAAATCACTGCTGTGGAATGCTTAGTTCAGTTAAGGGAGCTCGATGCTGAAGATGGTTTTACTGAGTGTTTAAAATATTGAACTACTATAAACCAAGACTGTTTTTTTATATTTTATTTTCAAATTTAACAATATATATGAACAAAAATGAACAAGCTCAGACACAGTAAAGGGGGAAAAAACATACATATACCAACAGTTATCATAATGTGGTGCTACCATCCATATAAGGTGCTTATATACTTAAGAGATGTCGCGCATGGGGTCCCATGCAAGGCGTCCAACAGAAACTAGCCGGGCAAGTCACCCACCGCCCCTAACCTCGTCGAGGTAGGCTAGAAACGGCTCCCAAATAATTAGAAACTTTTTAAGTGAGGTGGTTCTCAGGGATCTGAGCCTTTCCATCCTTATATAACAGAGATCATGGCCGTCAACCAGTACCACAGTTGGAAAGAAGGTGAAGAGGGCGACTTCCATTCTTTCAGAATTAGTTTTTTGGCAACAGTTGTCTCCGGTGTCAGAGATTGAAGCATAGCTGTGGGGAAGCCCAAAGAGGTCGCCGAGCAGCCAAAGATGGCGAGTTGTGCCTCTGGCTGAAGGAGTAGGCATGCAAGACACTTGCAACACTTGCCCTGTCAATGCAATTAATGTGATTTAAAAAGATTGGAATTTATTAGATCAATCAGATTGCACGGAGTGCCTCACTCACTCCTTTTATGCCCTGGCTGCCGTGACCTTGTGATATCATAATTGTTGTGATGTTTCTTTCTCTTTCTCTTGCTCCTCTCCTCCTTTTTGCAATGTTTGCACGCACACTGAGGCTGGATTGGGTCCAGCTGGCGTAATTACCTCCTCGTCTGGTTTGGAAGATCTGACTTTTCTAGCCAACTTTTCTGTGCCCCCAGGCATGACAGCTAATGGGTCCTGGCAATGGCAGAAGATAAAAGAGGTATTTGAAATAATAAGCGTACCTGATTTATCCCAGGTTGTTTCTGGAATACATGGCCACCACAACAGATTTGAGTATTTGGAGCGTACACTTCAGAGACTGCAGCGGATCGACCTGCACAGAGGGGTGGGGATTTGAGAGAGAGTGTGGAATATGAAACAAAGTAACATAATGGAGCAATGGGAGTATCACTTGGACAATGATGTTAGTGGAAGATGACTCAAGAGGGTCGAGCAAGTCTCGAGAATATAAAAAGAACAAAAATGAGGTCAGAGAATTATGTGCTTGGCGGGGTGATCCCCAGTAGCCGAGCCGAAACAGTTGAAAATCTTACTGTGTAAGACATGTGCTTTCTTAATGGTATTGATCAAGCATTCAAAACAACCAAGAAGATCTGCATTTTAAATAATACACATCTCTGATACAATACAATTAAGAGACTACTCTGGAGTGCAAAGACAGGGAAATAAGACATGCACTGTATATCTTCCAGTTCCGACACAATTGTCTTTGTACATAGTAAGACAAAATTATGCTGTAAGAGAATAAAACAGAAAAAGGAAGTCATTGTGCCCAGCGTTAGTCAAAATTGAACTCCCTTGCCCCTGGAGTCATATTTGACATATTCTAGGCCTTGCCACAGTACTTTCCCATGTTCCCAGATGAATTCTCACTCTTCCTTCTAAAGGAAGCATAGCCTCCTGTTCCTGTCGAGGTCTAGGTGACGGCAAGACGATAGGAAAAGATACAGTATAATGACTGTTAGGCCCTCTGAGTACTCTCAGGAACCAGACGATAAAGGGAGGACAAAGAGGGGGAACATGAACATCCAGGAGATGTAATCAGCAAATTATGGAATTAGGAAGAGAGTGTGTTCCTGTGTCTGGCGTCTGTTTCGCAGGCATAAATTACTTCACTGCTTTGCTGCTCCATGCAGCATGTTGACAGATCTGAAAAGAGCAAGAACTTTGGATCTACGCATGGCTTCTACTTTCTACTACCGTCTACTTTCTACTTTCTACTACGGACTACGCTGTTGCGTATTTGAGCCAGATAAATGTGTATAACTGCCAAGATTTTGCTCATTATAGTCATTCATCACTATGTCAGTTAAGAAAATGTATCTTCTATGTTGTTTACTGACATGGCAATGACCCTCATGATACCAATCTGTATGAGTGAAATAAATGTTGGAGATTTGGCTAGGTGCTTAGAAGCCTTCTGTTTGGCTACAGTAAGCCCACACTTCAAAAAAGTAACATAATTACCCTATCCACCTTATTCTTAAATGCCCCGCTGTAAAACGATTATGGGTGTCAAGTCTAGACGTGACTGATTGTTGCAGCTGGTTAATGTTGTTGGCAGAGGGTCTGCACATTTCCTCATCAAACTCTGACGCTGAGAAATGGACAAGAAATGGTTGTCACAAAGAAATAACACTCGTTTGATGACTTATTTGAGGGAATGTAAGAATGTTATCTATCACATCCGCTAACCTGTTGCTCTTTGAACAACTCGGGATATTTATGGGCCAAGCTGGACGTGATTTGCTCCCTTCGCCTGCAGCTTTGAAACAGACGGGCTATGTTGTGTCCATGTCAGCAACACACACTAGGACTAGGAGGACTAGGACAGACAAGGAGGCTAGGGGGCTGGGAGAATTATACCGGAAGAAGCGCCCATATTTCATGTAAGACATCATGGCAGCTAAAAATAAGGTGGATATGTTTCAATGTTACACAAGGAAATTAACTGACTTACACATAGTAAAATGTGGATATGTGCAATACAGCCAGCAGACCGTGGCAAAACAAGAACAGAACTGGTTTAGCATCTTAAAACGCCATGCTGCAAAGGTGCTGTGTAGCCTAGGTGCTGTGTAGTCTTTAGTGGCCTTTTTCCATACAAAAGCCTTGCACGGCTTGGCGCGGGTGCCCAGCGTGGCTGGGATTTATATCCATTATAACAGGGCTGAAGGTGTATCTTTAATGAAGCGCTTGTCTCAAAAGCAGCGGCAGCATCCACATGGCTGTGTCAAAATTCGCAGCTGAAAGGATGGATGAACATTGCATTTCCTTTTAAGTCCTTCAAAATAAAATGAAACTAGAAATAACCACCTTGCGGTTGTATGCCTCCGCAAACAAGTCAAGTTGCAGTCTACATCCATTGTCTGTCCAGACTCATACAAGCACAAATACGTTGATTCAGCCTTATGGCAATTTAGGCAATGTTTGGGGCCGTACCTCAACAACACAGCTAAATGTTTTCAATGTGGAAAATGGTCCTACCCCTAACCCTAAACCACCCACATCATGCCCCCTCCCACCACCCACACCCCCTAGCCACTCTCTCTACCCTCCCCTCGATCTAATCAGTTCATCCGTGAGTCCAAGTGGATGTTTGAGCCAAATCTGAAGAAATTCCGTCAAGGCGCTTGTGAGATATATTGCATTAACAATCATGAAACGGGCGGTTGTGAGGTCACAGTGGCCTTGAACTTTGACCTTTGACCACCAGAATCTAATTAGTTCATCCTTGAGGCCAAGTGGATGTTTGAGCCAAATTTGAAGAAATTTCCTCAAGGTGTTCCTGAGATATCGCACTAACGAGCATGAAACGGGCAGTCGTGAGGTCACAGTGACCTTGAACTTTGACCTTTGACCACCAAAATCCAGCCAAACCCTAACCCTAACCCTAACCCTAACCCTAACCCTAACCCTAGCCATGGATACATTTGATAATAAAATCAAGTCTTGACATGTGAGTTTCACAATATTTGTTGTCGAGTTTCTACAGTGTCTGAAGCTATTAGTAACAGGGAGATTGGCTAATCACCTGGCTTGAAAAGCAAGTGTGGAAAAGTTCAGGAGACAGTCAGGAGGATGAGGCAATTAGACGAGGATATAGGATATGACATAATGTCCCATCATGTAACAGTTGTCATATGTGTGTAGGTGTTAACAGTAAAGACAGCACCATACCGGGGGCACAGCCATGCGTGTGGTGCTGATTACGATGTGTCTGGCTCATTTCACAGCAACTCTCATTCATTGGATTGTAACATGATGACCCACAGGAACTTTCCATTTATGTGAAGAGACAAGCAAATGGAAATACACAATGTAATGAACAAGCATGAAAGAGAAGCAGGTCAGACCTGTATGTCTGAGCATGTTTTGATCTTCAAGATGAGGGCAGATTTGTTGTCAGGTCGGATCGTGTGAAAGATATTGCAAAAGTAAGGTTAGATTTCTTACCGGCTAGATGGCGGAGAGCATCCGGGTTGCTTAAAATAAAACACAGCATACATATAAATACATCAAAGAGCAATCATCTAAGATTTCACTGTCATCTCAAAACTGACAAAAGGCAACAAACAAAATAAATAAATATTGTTCTATACTTTTATATTGTCTGCAAATCACCAAAATATGAACAAGTGTAACCGAGTGAATGTGAGTCCTCGTGAGTCCCGAGTGGTAGCGAGTAAGTTGGTTAGATTCACTGAGTCCCCAGTATAAAGGCCTGTTAACCAGCTCTGCCAAGGGAGCTAGCGCTCTTAGGGTTGCATTTAGCACGTGCGCTTTGCAAGCGGGAGGTCGGTGGATCGAATCCCGCCTCCTGGGCACGCCCCTGACATGAGTTGCTGCCACAACTGTCAACACAATCCAGGTATTACAGTCGTCCCCCTTCTCATGTAGATATGATAAATATTTATGTCTATTTGTTATGGCTGTTTATCTTTTGATCTTTGATCTATATCGCCTTTTTATCCATATGGCGCCTTTTTGTCCTTACGGGGCTGCCATAGGTGTACTTAAAATGGCTTTTGCATCGGCCCTCGGGAAGCGCAAGATGGCGGCGACCACAGCCGCAACCCATGTTGTTGTTAGTTTATAAGTTTATGGGACCCTTTGACCGTGTGAGGACTATCTTGGATTCGTCACGCATTCAACCGACGCGGATGGCCCAGTGTCGGGATGCTTCTGGAGGCCACGTCAGTTAAAGCCATGGGTGAATGGGCCTTCATCTCACTCGATAAACAGCCTGATTCATTGTTTCTGTTCACATGTTATTAGATCATAACCCTACCAGAGCCAGAATTCTATATTGAGAATATGACTGGGCCGATCTTGTAACACAGGCTACATGAAGCAATATTCGATAAATGTGCAATAGATTAAAGCTGAGAACCTTGCACAACTATGTTTCTTATTAAATACAGGGGCAGTGTTTCTAAATGCACATGTCCAAAAACAGATTGGTAAATTGTTTGACTGGAAATGTAATGAGTTTATTTCTTACCTCTACTGCATCACCTGTGGACATCCATGGAGTGGAAGGAGGGGTGGGGGGGGGGGAGAAGAGCACGAGAGTTTATGAGGTCATTTCGATGGAAACATTATGGAAAAAATATTTTGCATTCTCTTTTCCTGTCTAGCCTACTGCCTAGACAAAATAATTAAACTTTATGACTCATCTATATGTTTCCCATGGGAAACTGTTTCCTACACTGTAGGAAACAGTTGTAGACAGTTGATCAAAGTGAAAGGAGTTGGTCATAAATGCAACGTTGCAAGGTTTCAGTGTATAAACAGTGAGAATTGGATGGTTTGCGGGACTATGAGTTAGTTAAGTTATACTTTTTTACCCCCGTGGGGAAATTCGTCCTCTGCATTTGACCCAAATAGGTTCCCGTGTGCCTGCAAATACACTGTGTGGAATCCGCCGATGGTGCTTACCGAACTTCTCACTTGGGGACACAAAGGTCTGGGCTTTTCAACCCCGCAATGACCTCTAGAATAGTATTGTATGCCCAAAGAGCAGTTATCCGACATGGCCTGCTGTGATAAATGTACAGAAAACTATCTCCTTAGTAGCTTGCAGCAGGTGACCAATGCAATATATAATACACAACTAGTGAGTTAACATAGCTTAGTTAAGCCCCTTCTAAAACAAATAAAACAGCGCGCACACTGCATGGGCTCCAGTGAAAAGATTTATTGCACCGTTGGTAACATTTCGAGCAGACTCTTTAGACAACCTGGTCTGAGGAAGAACATTGTTCCTCTAACATACAGTATATATATTTGAAACAGGCCCCCATAGCACTCACCCCTCCATGTAAAATTGCTACTTAAGTTATGCCCAAAGAGCAGTTATGCCACATGGCCTGCTGTGATATACCGTCAGGGCTGTACGCACGGTTTTGGAAATACCAAGGTCCAAATACCGCACAGGATAGGGGGGTTCAGAGGCATGCTTCCCCCAATTTTTTTTTTTTTTTCCCCCGATCTAAATAGATGCATCTTAGAATGGAACCATGTCAGTGGGCAGTAGTATAAATATGTTACTGTGTGTGTGTGTGTGTGTGTGTGTGTGTGTGTGTGTGTGTGTGTGTGTGTGTGTGTGTGTGTGTGTGTGTGTGTGTGTGTGTGTGTGTGTGTGTGTCTTTTCATGTGTGTGTTTCCATGGAGACCAACTGAAATTACATTGATTAGCCTATATGAATGTTGACTGTTGACAACACACGATCACATGTGTGGTGGTCTGGGAGAACCCTGTAGCAGCGACATATGAGGCTGCTACACATTGTTGGCAATGAGCAATGACCTTTCTTCCAGCTTTGCATATTTGGTCTCATACTCACTGTCTCCTGTGCTCTTTCTCTCTGCCCACCTTTTCTGTGTCTGTCTGCTTTCCATAACCTGCACCCTGGCTCTCATATAATGTCTGTCTCTGCCTTCAACACTATGTACATTATTTCATTCTTAAACATGAATGTTTGTGAAGTTATTTTTATAGGATCTGGAAAAATACTGAAGTCGGGACCTCTGTGACCTCAATGGTCGGTACAATGGCTGTATGCACAGCAAAGTATCTGCTGAGTAGCTTGCAGTAGGTGGCAATGCAATATATGGAACACAACTTAGTGAATTAAAATAGCTTACTTACAGTTTGTTTCTAATTGGTCTGAGTTACAACAGAGGCCGATTACAGTAAGAATCATGTTTACATTTATATTTTATAACAGTGACCAAGAGGGAATCCCAAAGCCCTTGTGATTGCTGAGTGCACGTTCTTCTCCATTCTTCACCTTGTCCATAACACTTGGCCCCCTTCCTACAGCATGTTGAATTGAGAGGGTGTATCTGCAGAGTGTCACTGCAGCACTGGGTCTTCAGGTTGAACTGGTCATCTCCACAGCAAGTGTGGTCTCCTGATAGCTTGGTCAGGAGCCTGGCACTATTCTCATGACCACAACATATCTGATGAGTGTCCACATCAAAAGGTTCTGTGAAAAAAGGTCATGATTATTTTAGTCTCAGGCAGGCACCATTTAGCTAACATTCGACCAATTTACCTACACACCAGAGATGGTAGAATAGAATAGCTCTGTTTATAAATATGTTACATTAAATCTGTGCAAATGTTTTGATTCACGACCCCACTGGTAAATGTGTACATTTGTCATGCTGCCAGAGGAAGAGCACTGAGCTTGAAACACCTTGTATATTGTGCATGTTTACAGTCTATATACTGTATGTTGATGCTCATTAAGCACTGTTGTCGAATGGTGCACTTTTGAAGCTGCAAGCGCTGATTTTGCATCAGTAAAATCCTTCCAATCCTTCTATTTGATTTTAAATGTAGACATTTGCCATGGGAGTTGCTAAACATTTAGTGCTAAATGTATACATTTACCATTTTCCTAATATTTACTGTAACAGAATATGTTTTTGAAACAGGCACCCATACCACTCACCACTACAACAAGGATTGCTACTAAAGTTATGCCCAAAGAGCAGTTATGCCACATGGCCTGCTGTGATATATTTACAGTGAAGTATCTGCTTACTATGCAGGCAATATAATATATAGTACACAACTTATTGAATTAAAATAGCTTAGTTACAATTAGTTTCTAGTTTGAAATACAACAGAGGCTGATTAAGAATCATATTTACATTTATATTTTATAACAGCGACCACGAGGGAATCCCAAAGCCCTTGTGATTGCTGAGTGCACCTTGATCTACTCACCTTCTCCACAACACTTGGCCCCCTTCCTACAGCATGTTGAATTGAGAGGGTGTATCTGCAGAGTGTCACTGCAGCACTGGGTCTTCAGGTTGAACTGGTCATCTCCACAGCAAGTGTGGTCTGGTGATTTCTTGGTCAGGAGACTGGCACTATTCTCAGGACCACAACATATCTCAGTGTCCTCATCAAAAGGCTCTGTGAAAAAAGGTCATGATGAGAATAAAAACTATTACTTTTGTCTCAGGCACCATTTAGCTAACAATCGACCAAGTTACCTACACATCAGAAGTTGTAGAATAGAATAGAATAGAATATAATTGCTTGTTTATATGTTAGAGTAAACATGTGAAATGTAAATGTGCATATTTACCAGCTGGACAGTAAATGTACACATTACCCCAGGCTCTCACATTCCTTGACCTTCTAACCACATATCTGTAACATGATGATTGTGCATTTTGCTGAAGTTCTGCACCACACGTCTTTACATGAAGGTATATTGTAACTGTGATCATCATTTTCCACTCACATTAACTGGGAAATATTGACAGTACATTCAGCAGATTTATCTGAGCAAATGTTTTGATTCACGACCCCACTGGTAAATGTGTACATTTGTCATGTTGCCTGAGGAAGAGCACTGAGCTTGAAACACCTTGTATATTCTACATGTTTACAGTCTATATACTGTATGTTGATGCTCATTAAGCACTGTTGTCCACTGATGCACTTTTGAAGCTGCATAAAGCGCTGATGTTGCATCAGTAAAAGGATTCCAATCCTTCGATTTTGATCTTAAATGTATACATTTACTATTGCGTTTACAGTGAAGTATCTGCTTACTATGCAGGCAATGTAATATAGTACACAACTTAGTGAGTTAAAATAGCTTAGTTACAATGTGTTTCTAGTTTGCCTGAATTACAACAGGCTGATTAAGAATGATATTTACATTTAAATTTTATAACAGCGACCAAGAGGGAATCCCAAAGCCCTTGTGATTGCTGAGTGCACCTTGATCTACTCACCTTCTCCACAACACTTGGCCCCCTTCCTACAGCATGTTGAATAGAGAGGGTGTATCTGCAGAGTGTCACTGCAGCACTGGGTCTTCAGGTTGAACTGGTCATCTCCACAGCAAGTGTGGTCTGGTGATTTCTTGGTCAGGAGACTGGCACTATTCTCATGACCACAACATATCTCAGTGTCCTCATCAAAAGGCTCTGTGAAAAAAGGTCACGATGAGAATAAAAACTATTACTTTTGTCTCAGGCACCATTTAGCTAACAATCGACCAAGTTACCTACTGTACACATCAGAAGTGGCAGAGTAGAATAGAATAGAATAGCTCAATTTACTGTATGTGTTTTACAGTAAACATGTGAAATGTAAATGTGCATATTTACCAGCTGGATACTAAATGTACACATTACCCCAGGCTCTACATTCCTTGACCTTCTAACCACATATCTGTAACACGATGATTGTGCATTTTGTGCACTGTTTAGTGCTGCAGTTCTGAACCCACGGGTCTTTACATGAAGGTATATTGTAACTGTGACCATAATTTTCCACTCACATTAACTGGTAAATATTTACAGTGCATTCAGCAGATTTACCTGAGCAATGTGTGTACATTTGTCATGCTGCCTGAGGAAGAGCACTGAGCTTGAAACACCTTGTATATATTCTACATGTTTACAGTCTATATACTGTATGTTGATGCTCATTAAGCAGAATAAGCACTGTTGTCCACTGATGCACTTTTGAAGCTTGCATAAAGCGCTGATGTTGCAAGTAAAAGGGTTCCAATCCTTCGATTTTAATCTTAAATGTATACATTTACCATTTTCCCCATATTTACTCTAACATATGTTTTTGAAACATGCCCCATACCACTCACTCTTTCAACTAGGATTGCTACAAAAGTTATGCCCAAAGAGCCGTTAACCCACATGGCCTGCTGTGATAAATGTACAGCAAAGTATCTGCTTAGTAGCTTGCAGGTGGCAATACAATACAGTACACACATCAATGAATTAAAATAGCTTAATTACAATGTGTTTGTAGTTTGTCTGAATTACAACAGAGGTTGACAAAGAATCATATTTACATTTATGTTTTATAACAGCGACCAAGAGAGAATCCCAAAGCCATTGATATTTCTGAGTGCACCTTGATCTACTCACCTTCTCCACAACACTTGACCCCCTTCCTACAGCATGTTGAATTGAGAGGGTGTATCTGCAGAGTGTCACTGCAGCACTGGGTCTTCAGGTTGAACTGGTCATCTCCACAGCAAGTGTGGTCTGGTGATTTCTTGGTCAGGAGACTGGCACTATTCTCAGGACCACAACATATCTGAGTGTCCTCATCAAAAGGCTCTGTGAAAAAAGGACATGATGATAATAAAAATTATTACTTTTGTCTCAGGCACCATTTAGCAGGTATCTGTTTTAGATGCTTTGCATCAACACCAGGCCGGCCGACCCCCGGGGCAGATTCTGGGCTTCTGGGCCCAGCTATAGACCCCTGGCCGCTTCTGGATGACACTTCTCTGATGACATCATCACCGCAAGATGACATCACAATGCCATCGGTGACATCATTGAACAAGTGTTCGATCTTACATCTTCGAGGCCAGACAGGAGTGTCATACTTCCCAAACCAGCATCATACTTCCCAAACCAGCAAGGCTATAAATATAAGCAGAGCATCTAAGCTTGGTGGCTGCTAGGCTTAACATAGCACAGAGTCCTGCGTCCAATGCCTACAAGAGACTCCTCACCAAGAGGCCCAGGTGAGTAGGCTGAACTCAATATCTGACCCAGGTTCATGCCTACAAGAGACTCCTCACCAAGAGGCCCAGGTGAGTAGGCAGAACTCCTTGGGTGGCTGCTAGGCTTAACACAGTACAGAGTCCTGAGTCCAATGCCCAAGAGACCAAGGAGCGTACATGGTAATAGTAGTAGTACCCCGGGCCAATGTATGGGCCCGGACGACGAGGCGTTCAGCTGCTCTCCTCCTAGTAGTACCACAGGTGCCGACACCAGGCCCAGAGACCCCACGGTAACGAGGAGCGACATGGCTCTTCTCAGGACGGCGTATCAATATGGTGTGGATGAGACCGAAGAAGGCAGGTGGATGATGGATTCCCTGGTCCATCAACGGGAATCCAACACGGGCTTCAGCCCAAGACACTTTAGGAGGCGCTGGTCAACACCCAGTTGGCCAGCGGGTTATGTGAGGAAGGGACCTCCTACACACTCTTGCCAGTGTGCCTGTATCAACGCAAGCTTCAAGATCTGAGGCAGGCTCAAACTCAAACATAGAGCAGGTGAGTTCCTCATAAACCCCTGAGAAGGAAGGCCTGATTGCCACAAGCGAAATATGACAATACACAGTGTGGAATCCACCGATGGTGCTTACCGGACTTCTCACTTGGGGACACAAAGGTCTGGGCTTTTCAACCCCACAATGACCTCTAGAATAGTATCGTATGCCCAAAGAGCAGTTTTCCGACATGGCCTGCTGTGACAAATGTACAGAAAACTATCTCCTTAGTAGCTTGCAGCAGGTGACCAATGCAATATATAATACACAACTAGTGAGTTAACATAGCTTAGTTAAGCCCCTTCTAAAACAAATAAAACAGCGCGCACACTGTATGGGCTCCAGTGAAAAGATTTAGTTAAGCCCCTTCTAAACAGGCAGTGAAATCCGAATTATAACCAGCTGCTAGCCGGTCGACCTGCATGTTTAGAAACAATTTTCCGTCTTATGCGCACTCCCACGAGTGCGGATCATGACCATCTGAGCCCCTAGTACAGGATCCGCATTGTTGGCAAAACGGCTGTTGTTTAACACGGGAAGCTCATGATCCGGATCATGTATGTCTGAGTGGGCGGGTGGTTAACTGGCACTTTACAAACCATTAATGTCCCTGTGCTATTTAATAATTGCATGAATGGACATAGTTACGTGGCTGGATTATTTGGAAGAGAGCCAAATTAGGTGAGTAAACAAGTAAAAGTTGAATCGTTTCTCCCCCCCCCCATCTGCCAGTTTGAAAATGCAACAAAGGAGATGCTACTATACTTACTGCATTAGGCCTAGTTTTGGGTGATAGGCTACTTATCAGTGATAAGTACCCGCTAACGTTCACGTAGCCTATTAATTAATCGTTTGCGCAATCGCTTTATATCAATGAATTAAACGAGCAAACTCACGGTTTCCTCAAGTGCTGCAAACGGCTTGAATGTTTCTTTTTCTCCTGACCTGTCTGTCTTGTAGGCCTTATGTGAAAATGCAAGAGGGTGATGATAGTGTTGCATCAGACATATAGCCTAACTTATGTGGGGATAAATAAATTGAAAACTAGTCAGATATGACTTGAATGCCACTTGTAAAATCATCCACAGGTTAATGTTAGTGGGACGGTGCGACCACTATTTTGACTGGGCGGTGTAACAAAGGCAAGCGCTCACTTTTTTTGGGGCACATTGCCACCCCACATTATCGCCTGAATGCATCGGAAATTTGCATCGGGAACTTCACAGTGAGATATGTGCGTTATGGAGTAGTGGAGAAAAGTGTTTGGCAGGCAGAGATCTCATGTTGTGGATGCAGTGTATGGAGACATGTGCTTGTGTTTTGGACATTAGTGCCCAATTCTGTTCTTCAGGCTCTCCTCCCCACCGCATTCTCACTCACCATCGAAAAAACAGACCATTTCCAGCTGTTTCTAAACAAAGACCCCTCTAGAAAGATAAAACCGTAAAATATCCTGCTCTGGCTAGCCAGACATGGTCCAGACTTCATGTTTAGAAGTGGCATTCGTTTGTTTCTAGTTTGTCTGTTACAACAGAGGCTGATTAAAAATCATATTTACATTTATGTTTTATAACAGCGACCAAGAGGGAATCTCATACCCGTTGTGTTGTGATTGCTGAGTGCACCTTGATCTACTCACCTTCTCCACAACACTTGGCCCCCTTCCTACAGCATGTTGAATAGAGAGGGTGTATCTGCAGAGTGTCACTGCAGCACTGGGTCTTCAGGTTGAACTGGTCATCTCCACAACAAGTGTGGTCTCCTGATTTCTTGGTCAGGAAACTGGCACTATTCTCATGACCACAACATATCTGAGTGTCCTCATCAAAAGGTTCTGTGAAAAAAGGTAATGATGAGAATAAAAACTGTTACTTTTGTCTCAGGCACCATTTAGCTAACAATCAACCAAGTTACCTACACACCAGGGGCCAGTTGCACCAACAGGGCTTAAGACGTGTATAAGCTAAGTCGGTCATAACTTTACGACCTAACAGCTACGCCGGTTGCACCAAGAGGGCTTAAACTTTATTTTCACTAAGCCCAGGCGTAACTCTTACGCCTGGTCAGGAGGAGGCGTAAAGTGCCTGTGTCTGTAACAGAGATCTCCGTGGTAGTCTATCAGCGGAGACCTGCTGTGATTGAGTCCTCACGGTCCTCATCGTCGTCAAGTCGCCTTCGAAGCATGACGTGCGATTATAACGAACTAGTTGTGTGGCTTAGCCTTCCCAAATGTTGAGGGTTGTTTTTTAGAATTTAATACATAGAATTGGGAATGTTACATTCAATTTCATTCAGACTGCCTGGCACTCAATCGCCGCCATTTTCTCCCGGAGCTTCCACAGGAGGAGGGAGGGTGGGAGGAGGGAGGGTGTAGTGACTCACATACAGTAGTGGCCATATGGCACAGTGACGCTCCAAGCAGGTCGCAAGGCACATTTTTGGGCCAATCAGGGGACATTCCCCGGCAATTCACATGGACGCGCATTGCTACGACCGGCGTAGTTAAGACCAGACGTAAGCCCTGTTGGTGCAACAGGCGTAAATCCACTCTAAAGACTGGTCTTAACTAAGACCGACGTAGGAGTTATGACCAGGCATAGTTAAGACCAGTTGGTGCAACCGGCCCCAGAAGTGGTAGAATAGAATAGAATAGAATAGCTCTGTTTATAAATATGTTACAAAAAATATTTCATACCAAACGCAATAAATCTGCTAAATTCATGAACGTCATCCACATCAGAACCATGTCCGTTATCACTGCCTGTATTGCGCATCCTGTTCTATGTTGTATTATGTATCCTGTTGTTTCCTGTGCTGTGTACGTGTATTCTGGTGTTTGTTGCATGTACTGTGCTTTTCATGTGTGCAAGCAAACCTGTGAAGCCAAAGACAAATGTCCACATTGTGGACAATAAATTGAATTGAATTGAATTGAATTAACTCTGAGCAAATGTTTTGATTCACAACCCCACTGGTAAATGTGTACATTTGCCATGCTGCCTGAGGAAGAGCACTGAGCTTGAAACACCTGTAAATTCTACATAAGATGCTTCCAGTCCTTCTATTTTGATTTTAAACGTATACATTACATTTACTATGGAGTTGGTAAATCAGGACAACCCACTGTTCCCATACTGTAGTTACTGTAACATACAGTATATGTTTTTGAAACAGGCCCCATTAGCACTCATCCCTCCATGTAAGATTTCTACTAAAGGTATTGTATGCCTAAATAGCAGTTATCCGACATGGCCTGCTGGGATATATTTACAGTGACGTATCTGCTTACTAACTTGCAGGCAATATAATATATAGTACACAACTTATTGAATTAAAATAGCTTAGTTAAAATCAGTTTCTAGTTTGAAATACAACAGAGGCTGATTAAGAATTATATTTACATTTATATTTTATAACAGCGACCAAGAGATAATCCCAAAGCCCTTGTGATTGCTGAGTGCACCTTGATCTACTCACCTTCTCCACAACACTTGACCCCCTTCCTACAGCATGTTGAATTGAGAGGGTGTATCTGCAGAGTGTCACTGCAGCACTGGGTCTTCAGGTTGAACTGGTCATCTCCACAGCAAGTGTGGTCTGCTGATTTCTTGGACAGGATACTGGCACTATTCTCATGACCACAACATATCTGAGTGTCCTCATCAAAAGGCTCTGTGAAAAAAGGTCACGATAATAAAAATTGTTACTTTCGTCTCAGGCACCATTTAGCTAACAATCGACCAAGTTACCTACACATCAGAAGTGTGAATAGAATAGAATAGAATCAAGTCCCTCACATTCCTTGACCCTTGACTTTCGGATCACATATCTGTAACATGATGATTGTGCATTTTGTGCACTGTTTAGTGCTGCAGTTCTGCACCTACGGGTGTTTGGATCAAGGTCTGTGACCATCATTTTCCACTCACATTAACTGGGTATTTACAGTACATTCAGCAGATTTACCTGAGCAAATGTTTTGATTCACGACCCCACTGGTAAATGTGCATATTTGCCATTTGCTTAGTAGCTTGCAGTAGGTGACCAATGTAATATAGAACACAACTTAGTGAATTAAAATAGCTTAGTTACAATGTGTTTCTAGTTTGTCTGAATTACAAAAGAGGCTGATTAAGAATCATGTTTACATTTATATTTTATAACAGCGACCAAGAGGGAATCCCAAAGCCCTTGTGATTGCTGAGTGCACCTTGATCTACTCACCTTCTCCACAACACTTGGCCCCCTTTCTACAGCATGTTGACTTGAGAGGGTGTATCTGCAGAGTGTCACTGCAGCACTGGGTCTTCAGGTTGAACTGGTCATCTCCACAGCAAGTGTGGTCTCCTGATTCCTTGGTCAGGAGACTGGCACTATTCTCATGACCACAACATATCTGAGTGTCCTCATCAAAAGGCTCTGTGAAAAAAGGACATGATGATAATAAAAACTATTACTTTTGTCTCAGGCACCATTTAGCTAACAATCTAGCAATTTACCTACACATCAGAAGTGGTAGAATAGAATAGAATGGGCAAGGGAAGCGACACAACTCCTAGTCCAGGCACTTGTCATCTCCAGCCTGGCTCCCGTACCACTGACCCCTCCAACTAGGAATGCTACTAAAGTGATGCCCAAAGAGCAGTTATGCCATATGGCCTGCTGTAATATACATTATGTACAGCAAAGTATCTGCTACTTGCAGTTGGTGGTAATCATCATCATCATCATCATCATCATAACTAAAAGGGAGCATGTGGGCTCTGCGATTTTTGTCCCTGTCCCAGAAGTGATGTCACTCAACTCGAAGTGATGTCATCAGTGATGTTACTTGAGCAATTGTCCATTGTGACATCACTGATGATGTCATGGGCATTGTGACATCATCAGTGATGTCATAAAAGCATTGTGATGTCATCAGTGATGCGGAGTTGTAACATCAGTGATGTCATAAGAGCAGGTGAGCCTGCACAGCGGTCGAGCTGCAGTGCGGGCGAGGGAGCAAGTGAGCCCGCACAGCGGTCAAGCTGCAGGGCGAGCGAGGCCACGCAGCGTCCAAGCTGCGTATGCGAGCTGCAGGGCCAGCTCGGCGAGCTGCAGGGCAGGCGAGCCCACGCAGCGGGCGAGCCTAGGAAACGAGCGCGGGTAGCGAGCGAGATGCTTAGTGCAATATATAGTACACAACTTAATGAGTTAAAATAGCTTAGTTACAATTTGTTTCTAGTTTGTCTGAAATAAAACAGAGGCTGAATAAGAATCATATTTACATCTATATTTTATAACAGCGACCAAGAGAGAATCCCAAAGCCCTTGTGATTGCTGAGTGCACCTTGATCTACTCACCTTCTCCACAACACTTGGCCCCCTTCCTACAGCATGTTGAATTGAGAGGGTGTATCTGCAGAGTGTCACTGCAGCACTGGGTCTTCAGGTTGAACTGGTCATCTCCACAGCAAGTGTGGTCTCCTGATTTCTTGGTCAGGAGACTGGCACTATTCTCATGACCACAACATATCTCAGTGTCCTCATCAAAAGGCTCTGTGAAAAACGGTCATGATGAGAATAAAAACTATTACTTTTGTCTCAGGCACCATTTAGCTAACAATCGACCAATTTACCTACACATCAGAAGTGGTAGAATTGAATCGAATCAAATCAAATGGCTTTGTTTATATGTTAGAGTAAATGTGTGAAATTGTAAATGTGCATATTTACCAGCTGGACAGTAAATGTACACATTTCCCCAGGCTCTCACATTCCTTGACCTTCTAACCACATATCTGTAACACGATGACTGTGCATTTTGTGCACTGTTCAATGCTGAAGTTCCGCACCACAGGTCTTTACATGAAGGTATATTGTAACTGTGACCATCAATTTCCACTCACATTAAATGGTAAATATTTACAGTGCATTCAGCAGATTTACCTGAGCAATGTGTGTACATTTGTCATGCTGCCTGAGGAAGAGCACTGAGCTTGAAACACCTTGTATATTCTGCATGTTTACAGTCTATATACTATATGTTGATGCTCATTAAGCACTGTTGTCCACTGATGCACTTTTGAAGCTGCATAAAGCGCTGATGTTGCATAAGTAAAAGGGTTCCAATCCTTCGATTTTGATCTTAAATGTATACATTTACAATTTTCCCCATATTTACTCTAACATATGTTTTTGAAACAAGCCCCAAACCACTCACTCCTCCAACTAGGATTGCTACAAAAGTTATGCCCAAAGAGCAGTTATCCCACATGGCCATAAATGTTCAGCAAAGTATCTGCTTAGTAGCCTTCAGTAGGTGGCAATAATAATAGTACACAACTTAGTGAATTAAAATAGCTTAGTTACAATTTGTTTGAATTATAACAGAAGCTGATTAAGAATCATATTTACATTTATATGTTATAACAGCGACCAAGAGGGAATCCCAAAGCCCTTGTGATTGCTGAGTGCACCTTGATCTACTCACCTTCTCCACAACACTTGGCCCCCTTCCTACAGCATGGTGAATTGAGAGGGTGTATCTGACGAGTGTCACTGCAGCACTGGGTCTTCAGGTTGAACTGGTCATCTCCACAGCAAGTGTGGTCTGGTGATTTCTTGGTCAGGAGACTGGCACTATTCTCATGACCACAACATATCTCAGTGTCCTCATCAAAAGGCTCTATGAAAAAAGGTCATGATGATAATCAAAAATATTACTTTTGTGTCAGGCACCATTTAGCTAACAATCTACCAATTTGCCTACACACCAGAAGTGTGAATAAAATAGAATAGAATAGAATAGAATAGAATAGAATAGAATAGAATAGAATAGAATAGTTGTGTAAATGTGTGAAATTATGTGCATATTTACCAGCTGGACAGTAAATGTACACATTACCCAAGGCTCTCACATTCCTTGACCTTCTAACCACATATCTGTTAACATGATGATTGTGCATTTTGTGCACTGTCCAATGCTGCAGTTCTGCAACCACAGCTGTTTAGATGGAGGTACGTGGCAACTGTGACCATCATTTTCCACTCATATTAACTGGGAAATATTGACAGTGGAGAGGAGACGGGAGTGGTGGACCGCTTTGTGACTTAGTGTGGAAACAACCACCTCCTCCTAAATGTGTCCAAAACGAGGGAGATGGCTGTAGACTTTGGGAGGACCAGGATTGAGCCGAACCCTATTTCCATCAGGGAGGAGGTGGAGAGGGTGGACACTGACAGCTACAAACACCCGGGCGTTCACCTGGACAAAAAACTGGACTGGAAACATAACACTTGGGCTGTATACAAGAAAGGGTAGAGCAGACTACTTTTTGAGGAGGCTCAGATCCTTCAATGTGTGCAGCAAGATGTTACATATTCTACCAGTCTGTTGTGGCGAGTGCAATTCTCTTTGCAGCCACCTGCTGGTGCAGCAGCATCAGAGCCGGTGACTCTAAGAAACTGAACAAACTGATAAAGATCGATCTATCTATCTATCTATCTATCTATCTATCTATCTATCTATCTATCTATCTATCTATCTATCTATCTATCATCTAGATCAGTGATTCCCAACCTGTGGTCCGCGGCCCCCTGGTGGGCCGCGAAGGTATTGCAAGTGGGCCGCCAAATCATTTCCAAAAAAGTATGATTTTTGAATTTTTTTTTTTTTTTTTTTTTTGAATTTTTTTTTTGAAAGATTTTGAAAAATCATACTTGAAAAAGTATGATTTTTGTTTCTTTGATGTTATTGCTTTTGCTTGAATTGAAGTTTCATCTTTACATCATCTTTATATTGGGTTTGTGTTTATTTGTAACCCTATCGATTTAATGGGCTTTCTTCTGATATTTGGATTTTGTTTGGATCTGATATTGGATGTCAAATTGTTATGAGAATGCATTTTTCCATTGTTGAAGGATACCGTTATTTATTAATCATTTGTTAATTAGCCTGTTACAGACAGCCCCTTGCTTGTCATTTCTGACATCTGTGTGGTGCTGATGGACAGCTCCTTGAATGATTGGTGTGTGTGTGTGTGTGTGTGTGTGTGTGTGTGGACAGCTCCTTGAAAACTGTAATACTGAAGGTGTTGCAACATGTTACAGGTGCTGTGTTAGTGACTGTGGAGCTTCCAACATGTTTCTCCTGTATTCAGTTCAGTCCTTTATGTTCAATTTTCAATAAAAAAGTGCTCTGAGAACGCATTATATGGCCTTTGTATTTATGGGGTCGGAGGTGGGCCGCGAACATTTTTGAGACATAAAAGTGGGCCCTGAGTTGGAAAAGGTTGGGAACCACTGATCTAGATATATCTTTTGATTGCTGAGTGCACCTTGATCTACTCACCTTGTCCACAACACTTGACCCCCTTCCTACAGCATGTTGAATTGAGAGGGTGTATCTGCAGAGTGTCACTGCAGCACTGGGTCTTCAGGTTGAACTGGTCATCTCCACAGCAAGTGTGGTCTGCTGATTTCTTGGTCAGGAGACTGGCACTATTCTCATGACCACAACATATCTCAGTGTCCTCATCAAAAGGCTCTATGAAAAAAGGTCATGATGATAATCAAAAATATTACTTTTGTGTCAGGCACCATTTAGCTAACAATCTACCAATTTGCCTACACACCAGAAGTGTGAATAAAATAGAATAGAATAGAATAGAATAGAATAGAATAGAATAGAATAGAATAGTTGTGTAAATGTGTGAAATTATGTGCATATTTACCAGCTGGACAGTAAATGTACACATTACCCAAGGCTCTCACATTCCTTGACCTTCTAACCACATATCTGTTAACATGATGATTGTGCATTTTGTGCACTGTCCAATGCTGCAGTTCTGCAACCACAGCTGTTTAGATGGAGGTACGTGGCAACTGTGACCATCATTTTCCACTCATATTAACTGGGAAATATTGACAGTGGAGAGGAGACGGGAGTGGTGGACCGCTTTGTGACTTAGTGTGGAAACAACCACCTCCTCCTAAATGTGTCCAAAACGAGGGAGATGGCTGTAGACTTTGGGAGGACCAGGATTGAGCCGAACCCTATTTCCATCAGGGAGGAGGTGGAGAGGGTGGACACTGACAGCTACAAACACCCGGGCGTTCACCTGGACAAAAAACTGGACTGGAAACATAACACTTGGGCTGTATACAAGAAAGGGTAGAGCAGACTACTTTTTGAGGAGGCTCAGATCCTTCAATGTGTGCAGCAAGATGTTACATATTCTACCAGTCTGTTGTGGCGAGTGCAATTCTCTTTGCAGCCACCTGCTGGTGCAGCAGCATCAGAGCCGGTGACTCTAAGAAACTGAACAAACTGATAAAGATCGATCTATCTATCTATCTATCTATCTATCTATCTATCTATCTATCTATCTATCTATCTATCTATCTATCTATCTATCTATCATCTAGATCAGTGATTCCCAACCTGTGGTCCGCGGCCCCCTGGTGGGCCGCGAAGGTATTGCAAGTGGGCCGCCAAATCATTTCCAAAAAAGTATGATTTTTGATTTTTTTTTTTTTTTTTTTTTTTGAATTTTTTTTTTGAAAGATTTTGAAAAATCATACTTGAAAAAGTATGATTTTTGTTTCTTTGATGTTATTGCTTTTGCTTGAATTGAAGTTTCATCTTTACATCATCTTTATATTGGGTTTGTGTTTATTTGTAACCCTATCGATTTAATGGGCTTTCTTCTGATATTTGGATTTTGTTTGGATCTGATATTGGATGTCAAATTGTTATGAGAATGCATTTTTCCATTGTTGAAGGATACCGTTATTTATTAATCATTTGTTAATTAGCCTGTTACAGACAGCCCCTTGCTTGTCATTTCTGACATCTGTGTGGTGCTGATGGACAGCTCCTTGAATGATTGGTGTGTGTGTGTGTGTGTGTGTGTGTGTGTGTGGACAGCTCCTTGAAAACTGTAATACTGAAGGTGTTGCAACATGTTACAGGTGCTGTGTTAGTGACTGTGGAGCTTCCAACATGTTTCTCCTGTATTCAGTTCAGTCCTTTATGTTCAATTTTCAATAAAAAAGTGCTCTGAGAACGCATTATATGGCCTTTGTATTTATGGGGTCGGAGGTGGGCCGCGAACATTTTTGAGACATAAAAGTGGGCCCTGAGTTGGAAAAGGTTGGGAACCACTGATCTAGATATATCTTTTGATTGCTGAGTGCACCTTGATCTACTCACCTTGTCCACAACACTTGACCCCCTTCCTACAGCATGTTGAATTGAGAGGGTGTATCTGCAGAGTGTCACTGCAGCACTGGGTCTTCAGGTTGAACTGGTCATCTCCACAGCAAGTGTGGTCTGCTGATTTCTTGGTCAGGAGACTGGCACTATTCTCATGACCACAACATATCTGAGTGTCCTCATCAAAAGGCTCTGTGAAAAAAGGTCATGATGAGAATAAAAACAACTAGCCTACTTTTGTCTCAGGCACCATTTAGCGAACAATCTACCTATACAGTACTGCAGGGATGATGTATTTTTGTAGTCAGAAGGCGGAGGTCTGGATCTGGATACGGGGAAAAGTCAACGGGGTTTTAGAATGGGGATTTCACTTAAATGCATAAAATAAGGTATGTGGTTTTAAATGTAGGTACATTTACTATTGTTAATCTTCCGTGAGAAGAAGTCATGTTAGGTCTATGTTAGCATTATTAAAGCAGAAAGACATAGGAACTGTATAGCTAATATGCATAATATTTGTTTATATATCGCAAGTCGTGTAGTCATCGCTATATCGAACAATGTTATTGCACATCGCAGATTTTCCTCATATCGTGCAGGCCTAGTCTCGACCTAGTTTCAAGATGAGAACCAGTCATGTTACCTAATATCAGAATAGGCATCAGCGCTCATGTTAACATGTTAAGTAATGGTAAAGTAAGCAGTACATCTTCCTGAGTTGTTACTAAGGGATACACCATTACTTCCTGCTTACTTTACCATTAGTTCCCATGTTTGTGCCCCCTCAAGTAAAGCAGTACATCTTACCGAGTTGTTAGTAAGGAATGCACCATTACTTCCTGCTTACTTTACCATTACTTAACATGTTTGTGCCCCCTCAAGTAAAGCAGTACATCTTACTGAGTAGTTACTAAGGAATACACCATTACTTCCAGCTTACTTTACCATTACTTAACAACTAGTGAAATGTTTAAAAAAATATAAGGAAGTAATCATTACTTACTGGTTCGTTAACATGGTAATTAATGGTCAGTTCTTAAGTAACTACCATGGGAACTAATGGTCAGTTCTTAAGTAACTACCATTAAGGATCTTTAAGGAACTACCGATTAACTATTAATGAACTAGTGAATGAAAACAAATGAAAAAAAGTTTTTTTTAGGGAAGTAATCATTACTTACTGGTTCGTTAACATGGTAACTAATGGTCAGTTCTTAAGTAACTACCATTAAGGAACTACCTATCAACTACTCATTAACTACTTATTAACTATTCATGAACTAATGGTTCGTTCCTTACTCGTTCCTCAGTAACTACCCATTTTTTGTGTTACAGTATTATGAAGTGTTACCACGTTGGGTAGCAACTGTTCGTTTTTAGTCATTTCACCAAGTAAATGTGTTGTGTTGAGAGCATTATTGAGAGAGATTAAAAGCAGCACAGAGTGGGCTATCAGGGCTGAGAAGTAAAAACGGCTTTCAGTAAAAACAAGTTTGGTGAGTCCTTCATGTGCTGATGTGCGGTCGTTTGAGAGTGAAAGCGCACTCAGTACTGCACAGCCTTTCATTGTGACTTTTCACGGGCTGTTCTCACCATTGTACAATACATGATGCTGATCACTTTCTGAGTATAATGGCATCTGCCCCAGCGCGAGGTCTGCACGGTGACTCACGGAGACTCGCGGGGCCACACCCCCACGGAGCTTTGGTAAACAACAGCCTAATCAAATACAGTTGCATACAGTTGCAGCATCTTCTGGACTGACTCAACACAACCGAACACAACCATGTCGTCAGGCCCTATTTTTGGTAGGCTATAGCCCCCCGCCCCCCTCGCCAGAACCTGGTTGTTATTTTTGTTATTGCACATCGCAGATTTTCCTCATATCGTGCAGGCCTAGTCTCGACCTAGTTTCAAGATGAGAACCCGTCATGTTACCTAATATCAGAATAGGCATCAGCGCTCAGCATAAGTCAAGTGTAATCCAAGTGTGAAATCCGTTATGTCGTGTGTCTCCTGACTCATCACCCCATCCTCAATAGCCAATCAGCCCCTGTCAATATGTCAATATGACGTCGGTAATGACGTGGCAGTACATATAGCCATGGTCAGTGTGTCATCCTCCTCTTTCCCTGATCCTTCACCTCAATGGTCGCTGTACCTGGGCGATCGTATCCCATCCTCTGAAGCTGTGTTTCGCCCCACCCACCTCCCCAGTCCACCACCAACATCTTGACTCCTAAAGAATTCCCTACGGGGGAGGGGGGGGGGAGGCGGGGAGGATTCTCTATCCTAGTCTGAGCAGATGCCCTCCTCTCTCACCACAAGAAGAGAGGCATCTTACCATGGAGTCATTATGCCAAAGAATCAGTTGCCATGGTGCCATGCCATAGAATTAGTTGCCATGCCATTTGTGAATAAAGCTCGCTGAGTTGAGACTTGCTTGACATTGACAAGACTATGTTGATTTTACAATAAACAAGGAGCTCCTGCATGAGCAGAAACATGTTGGTGTTTTTTAGCTTCTAGTCATGTCCTAATAAAGGCTTTTTAAACTTGTTTCTACCAAAAGACCAGTGTTGCCATGGCATTTTTAGAATTTGCTCATTCTACTCTACAAAAAAAAAATTTTTTTACAAGAGACAAACTTTTCCTTCCTGCTTATTGCTTCAAGTCAACCCATCCACGTGCCAGTGGCTTCTGCATTACATTACTGGCTTTTGTGGGGAAGCTAACAGTCCAGTAAAAAATAGGGGTTCAACTTCTCACTAATTGCAACACAAGCAAACTCCTATCCTATCAGGGAAAGTTTTGAAAATCACCATTATGATCCTACCAAAAACACCTTTTTACAATGGAAGTCTATGGGAGGACTGGTCAAACATGCCCACTTTGAACTCTAAATACTCCTTCATACTTTAAGCTACAAACTCCATTCAAACGTTAAACAGGTCACCACTTTTAGTTCTTTATTGCACTCTTTCAGATTTTTTATACATTTTGTACTTTTTGAGAAATCACAGTTTGAGTTTCATAATTCTTTCAACCGTTATAATGGCAGCCAGCCTGCTAGTTGGGTCATTTTGAGGTTCTCAGTTTATTTTTTCATCTATGAGGTTAAAAACCATATCTAGCCCCCATGCCTCTCGCAAAAATCTGGGCCACTAAATCCAAAATGGCTTCCATCAGCTATGTTGGAGATTACCTTTTCAATGGTTTTGACCTGCAATGTTGCAAAGTACATGGTTTCTGTGACTTTATGGGTTGAGACCTTTGCAATTGATGTCGTTTTGATGATTTGTAAAATTGTATTGAGCCATTGTAAAAAGGCTAAAAGGGCATATAGGATCATACTTAGGTGATTTCCAAAACTTTCCCCTCATAGGATTTCTTTGGACTTTTTTTCTTTCATTCAGAACATTTTGAGGAGACAAAATCCTTTGAAATCCAATGTGTGAGAAGTTGACCCAAATGTTGCTGTAAAACGCCTGGACGATAAGCAGGTCTGGCTGTGGATACTCCTTGGATGGGAGACTGGTGCTGGGAGTGGTGTTGGAGGACCAGTAGGAGGTAGGAGGTGCCCTTTCTCTGGTCTCATGAATAATCTCTGCAATGCCCCAGGGCAGAGACAGGGACTCTGTCTTGTGAGTGAGCACCGTCCTTCGGATGAGACGTTAAACCGAGGTCCTGACTCTCTGTGGTCATTAAAGATTGATCGACACTCTTCACAAGAGTAGGGGTGTAACCCCGGTGCCCTGGCTACATTAATCAATTATTGCTAATCATCCCTCCTTACTTTGGCATAGTCAGTCCTCAACTCTCCTCCGTGATAGCTGATGGGTGGTGAGCATTCTGGCGCAAAGTGGCTGTGGTGCATCACCCAGGTGGGTGCTACACATCGGTGGTGGATGAGTTGAGTTCCCCCCTCCCCTGATATGTTAAGTGCTTTGAGTATCTAGAAAGGCGCTATATAAATGCAATCAATGATTAATTCATTTATAATTTATTAGACAGACCATATAAAAAGGAATTCCAAAGCCCGTGTGATTGCTGAGTGTACAGTACCTTTATCTACTCACCTTGTCCACAACACTTGGCCCCGGGCACAGGCTTAGATAAGACATTAGACTTGCAGCTGATTTGGTTGGTTGTGCTGGAAGACGTTCCTCCACAGCATCCTGTCACAGTCAAAGAAGTGTCAACATTAACACATAACCTTAGCCTATCATATTACATGTCATTATTACCATACCCTCATTAGCCTAAACGTAAAGTAAAGGACTTGTACCTGACACTTTGCCTTGTTAACTTTGTACTCTGCCACACTTGGCTGTAAATACTCTGTCCATATCTTGTATATGTTTAAATGTATGTGTATTTATTGCATTATTGTGTTGTCTTTATCTCATGTAATGTGTGCACCAACTACACCAAGACAATTATATACGTGCAAACATACTATGGACGAATAAAATAATTCTGATTCTGATTCTGAAGCCCCTACATGTAGAATTGCTGATTATATGATCCTCCAATTCATTTTGACAAAATTAATTTCACATAATTTTACAAAAGCAAGCAAACACCCACTGTGAGCTAGTTGCTTCGATTGAACAGAGTGATGGTGGCAGCATGGAAGAACTCTGCCAGAGTTAACCACACCCCATAGCCGGCGACACGGGGGCGGGCATTTGGTGGCAATGTCAGTCCAAATTGACTTTTAATCCCCCCCCCCCTCTCCAAACAACTGAGTCCACTCATTAATGTTCAAACTGTTTGAGTGTCCTGTCAGCTACCTATACAGAGAACCATAGCACGGGCGGATTCGAAGGTCTGCACCCAGGCAAGTGGAACGTACGTAACTTGACACCACAGGCTCAGAGGGGCAAGAAAAACTGCTGAGTTTCCTCTCATACAAATCACCATTCACTCTTTGAACTGCACTGATTCTCCAATACAGGACAAAAAAGAGATAGCTGAAATCACAGAAATCTGCAGATTTGGGCCACTAGAGGGCAACGTAGTTCTTGTCTTGAATCTATGCTGTGTGTGTGTGTGTGTGTGTGTGTGTGTGTGTGTGTGTGTGTGTGTGTGTGTGTGTGTGTGTGTGTGTGTGTGTGTGTGTGTGTGTGTGTGTGTGTGTGTGTGTGTGTGTGTGTGTGTGTGTGTGTGTGTGTGTGTGTGTGTGGGCGGGGGGGATAGGAGAGAACCACATACACATGCGAAGGGTTTCCCAGGCCCAGTGAGCAGTATCTTTTGACAGGGGCCACACCGCCGCTGCCGGCCAAGTGTCTTTTGTGACGGGAGCCCGGTACGGCCAGCAACAGACTGATTAAAGTTACTAGTTTGTATGATAACAATCACAGATGGAATAGTGGAATTCAGAATTTAATAAAACGATGACACAAAATTAGGCACAACTAAAAAAATTACATGCTTAAAGGCCCGGTGGGGGGTCTACTTTTGGCAGGTGGGCCACCGGGCATCCTGGGGGGGAAACCCTGATTCCCCTGGCACTGTAACAACAGCCTTATGCGCTCTCAGTATGAGTCAGAAGCGCTCGGCGAGCGGGGTAAACAACAGCCTAATCAAATCCAGTTGCATACAGTTGCAGCATCTTCTGGACTGACTCAACACAACCGAACACAACCATGTCGTCAGGCCCTATTTTTGGTAGGCTATAGCCCCCCGCCCCCCGCGCCGGAACCTGGTCATTGCGGGAAAAAAAATGTAACCTCGCGTCACCAGGCTCTCGCTCTCTCAGAGGCGTGAAATCACGCCTCTCAGAGGGGAGGGAGCCTGGTATGCATGAGGGAGGAAGACAGAAGAAGACCCGCACCAGTGCACAACACGGTCTTCCGCCCAGAGCAACTCGGAACGAGGTTTTTTCATCCAGACTAAAAAAGAGCTGATGGACCAGTGTTTTACCTCACAAAAGTTCCCGGAAGTAAGGTTCTGGATTAAGCAGCGCTGATCGACCTACTTTGAAAGCGTCAGACGTTTAAAGAATCAAATTGTAGCCTATATTATCAGCTTTATTTTAGCATTCAAACATAGCGCAAGCACTGGCTATATTCATTGGCTGAGTCAGCACTTTGGACCTCCGCTGGCGCCACTCTCTTAGATTGCTCTGGGTTATCCGAAAGGATGGGGATACGAGGTTAAAATATTGCGTTATTATGCCTATAGCCTACATAGCCTATGCGAGATGTATCATTATGATTATGATTATTTACCCTATATGATTATGATATGATCAAAGCATTTAAAATTCGGACTTGCAATGTTGTGATTGTCTTTTTATTGTTTTCCTATTTCCTTATCTCTGAATATTGACATTAATGACCGCTATGCTGCAAAGACAAATTCCTCGTATGTAATCTTGCATATTGTGGCATCATTTAAAACACCCTATTAGCTACAAATAGACTGTTGAAATTGTTTAATAAACTGATGGTGTCCTACCCCATTCCATTTCAGAGCAGACTCACTCACCACGTAAACGTCTCCGAGAGCCTGCGGTAGCGCGGCGCGGTGTGACCGCCCTGCACACAGCCCCCTCACTCTGCTGACTTTAATCCAGAACTTCTTCCGTGACTACTAGTATTCATAAGTAGGCCGAGTAGCCGTTGTTCCCCGCAGAGAACACAAACTGTCATGACACAATAAGCCGCTATTTTCGGTAAGGTGTCCTATAGGACCTTATTGTCAGACGATGAAGGTTTAGGATGAAATCCATCCTTTTTTCCTTAATTCCTTCCCATCTGCAAAACGTCATCTGTAGCCTATATATATGCCTATAAGATTATGAACGGGAAATCGAGACAGGTTCAAATTACAAGGAGGATTAGCTAGCTATTATAGCAAGCATGCACATGTCCAATTTACCAATCAAAATTAATTAGCCCGCCCCGTGGGTTGACAGATTTACCAAATTAGAAAGCGTTTTCCCCATATTTTTTGTTGTTGCAAATCCTACAAAATAAACAGTGGCATTCAGTGCTTCTTAGTGCAAAGACTCAAAGAGATTGTCAAGGAAACAGTAGCTTGGAGTTAGGCTACATATGAACAGTATCTCAGGTGCAAGCTATAAGAGAAGAGTAGAAAAATACAGAAACTCAAATAATAACGATAGACAATTAAAATGACAGGACATAAAATGACAAGGAAACGCTCACAGTTTATCACCTATTATGTGTTTAGGGGAACGTGGTTCTCAACCTGTGGCACTGGTGGTACTTGGTGTAAAAAGGTTGATGATCTAGGCCAACTGATATGATTAAATAGCCGTTTTATTGATGACCGTTTTGGAGATAAAGTTCTGATTATAGGCTACTTTATTTTTTAACATGCTTTTTTAGATTTTTCACCCATAAGCCTTCATCAAGACTTTTGGAAAATCAGTATCCTAAGCAGGCTATAGCCAAGCCCTGCATCCATGAGGTCCATTCCACATAGCCTATTTGGGTATAATGCTGCTCAAATGCAAAACATGCTTTGTTTCAACTTACCATTAACACTGATGAAGCAACAAGTCATCCAAAGTGAAATAAGGAAAGTCCTCACACTCAAAGGAAAGATAATGCAATGTGTAGATGCTCCCATCCTGATTAACCAAGATTGTGTTGGACAGACTATGCTGAGTCCTCTCTAGGTGAAGAGCATGCAGATGAGGAGGAGAATATATTGGTAGCCAAACCCACATTATGACCAGAATTTGGCCATCTTAAAATGTCACATGTCAAGGCCATTCAGACTCTCTCTCTCTCTCTCTCTCTCTCTCTCTCTCTCTCTCTCTCTCTCTCTCTCTCTCTCTCTCTCTCTCTCTCTCTCTCTCTCTCTCTCTCTCTCTCTCTCTCATATATGATATAGCCTCTGGCAGTGTGGCTGTTTTAGTGTAAGATGACTGTTCATTATAGAACATCAAAAGCCAAAGTCTGTGTGTGTGTGTGTGTGTGTGTGTGTGAGTGTGTGTGTGTGTGTGTGTGTGTGTGTGTGAGAGAGAGAGAGAGAGAGAGAGAGAGAGAGAGAGAGAGAGTGTGTGTGTGTGTGTGTGTGTGTGTGTGTGTGTGTGTGTGTGTGTGTGTGTGTGTGTGTGTGTGTGTGACATCGGCATAAAAACAGGATGCCCCCTGGAGTGCGGTCAATTTCATCCTGGCAACCAATCACTGGCTCAAATGGATGCGAAACTACAGGCGATCAAAGAAGTTGCACTTGCCAAAATACAACATCTGTTTTCAAATATCCATATAGGCTACCACAAACATTCTCACGGAGCTGAATGGCAAGACAGTGCGAGGAAATGGTTCAGCCTAAACACACTCGAGACATCATCTTTCAGCGTGGGGATGGAGGTCTGGGCGTCCCAAACATTGAATGGGTTTACACTGCCACCAGAACTGCTCATCTACTCAACATGCTCAACAGTGATGACCTACAACTCAGAGAAATGGCCCGTGCCTCACTCTTTCTGCACCTGCAGCGTCGCAAGATACCACCCGCTGAGGAGAACGAGCCACAATTCCTGGGATTCAAAAGAAAACGGAAAACTGGACATCAGAGACGCAGGCTTTGGTGTGCGGTCAGACTGGATGGACCTTAATGACCTATGCCACCGCTCAGGATTGCAGCTGAGCTGGGCAACGCCTGACGGTACAACCGTGGCGCTCAACAACCGCATCATCATAGATCTGCTTATTTCCACCCGGGCGATCTATCAACAGGACGGCACGCACCATGAACTGACAAACAAATCCGCGAGAGCATCCATTCTAAGAATAAAGAGGTCACACAACATTCAGCACTGGACCAGCCTGAGCCTGCAGGGAAAGCTGGCCCTTCTACCCTCTGCAGACCATCATGCACTGTCACATTCCATCTTCTCCAATAACAGCATAGGTGAGGACATTCTCATCTTCACCATCAAGGCCTGCCTACAAGTCCTACCAACAAAATATAACCTGGCAACCTGGTATCCATCAACACATGACCCACACTGTATCCTACACCCAACCCTCCGCGACGAAGAGACCATAGCACATCCTAAACGGCTGCAGCCAATACAAAGGACTTTACATAAGCAGGCACAACCGCCTGGTGGATCTGGTGTCAAACAGCATCAGAGAAGTACAGGACAATACAACACAAATGCACAAACACAGCACTGTCAAACTGGACTGGTTCAATCACAACACCACTGACAATAACACACTGCACAATATCCCAAATACCCTGTTTTCATCAATGAAAGCAGAAAGTCAGTCACCATCATTGAAATAGCCTGCTCTTTTGATCTGTACATGGACACCTGCTTCACAACCAAACTCATGAAATATCAGCCCTTGGTAGAATGTAGTTCTCAACGTAAGTTCAAGCAGGAAGACTATAATATCTTTTACACTTCCTTAATTCACTTTATATCTCCACTCTTCAATCTACTCACAAGATCATAATAAGCTGTCAATTTCCGGGTTTCAATGAACAATCAGCTGGTTGCCGCCCAGTCTCTGTTAACCAATTGCATAGTGTCACATCACTGCTCTCACCACCTCCCACCCTACGCACCTCCAGCATAAGCCTATCACGTTGCTCCACAACCCAGTCGTAAGCCAATTGCTTGGAGGCGGGTTCCTTAAATATGCTTGTTTCTGTCTCATACAGCCTCTCAAACACCGCTGCTGTCAGGATCGCACCCTCCTCCTCCCCTTCTCCTCCCGGTCATCGCAGACCTATCCGATTCCAGTCGGAAGAGTCTCATGATGAGTCTCAGAAGGAAGATCACCAGCACCACCAGTATCTAGACACTGCAGGGGGATATATCTGGATGCTGATCTGGGCTGATGCTGCTCTCTCAAGATCTCCCTGCGGTGTCTAACCGCCAAAGACTAATAACACTACTTTATTCTCAACATTCTTCTGTAGTCAATTATTCACTTTATTGTAATAAATATCACTTTATTCATACTTTGGTCTCTAGTCTCTCCTGATTGAAATATATTACAACTCTAGGCTACAGCTGCCAACTCATTGTGCTTGTGTTTGGGAGTCTGGGGCATGTCCACAAACTCGTGCTCCGTGGACTGCAACTAGGCAGGCTGCTAAAGCCTGATAAAATTAGCAAAATACTGCTCCATTTCAGCCATAATAGGCAGCCTCTTTATCTGGAGAAGACGATGCTTTGTATACCCTTGAGTGATAAACAGGCTTACATATGTTAGTTTGCATACATTATATTTAAGTCATCATCTTGCTGCAATGTCTTTTCCTGTGCTTAAGAAGTACATGCATCAGTGTCTGGTTCAATATAAATGTACTGTACTGCGGCCTTCTTCTAAAATGTTTGGGTCTGTAATATTTGCTCTACTTTGGATCCAAATAAAAGTATTTAAATGTGTGTGTGTGTGTGTGTGTGTGTGTGTGTGTGTGTGTGTGTGTGTGTGTGTGTGTGTGTGTGTGTGTGTGTGTGTGTGTGTGTGTGTGTGTGTGTGTGTGTGTGCGTGTGCGTGCGTGTGCCACAATCAGAATCAGTAAACCATGTCCAAGTGGTTGTTCATCAGAGGGCTGTGGTTAGAAGCTGTGTCTGGTGGTTTTGGTGTAACAGTCCTCTGATGTCCAACCAGGGTGAGATGGGTCAGTGATGAGCTTTTGCACTTTTCTTGACTCTGGAGGAGTAGCCTACAAAGTCTTGGACCCATACCAGTCAGACAGACTGGAGTTGCAGAGGACAGACTGGAGTTGCAGATCGTCTGAGTAATGTCAGAGTCACAGTAGCCCCTTATGACTCCCTGCTGCATCTTAAAGTGGTGATGTCAAGCAGATTGCCGATGCCACAACTTGAACACAGAATGTCCTTCTTTGTCTCCTGCCACCTGGATGATGGGATCTGATCTGCCTCTGCCTGGACTCGTCTGCCTGTTTGGATTCACCTTTGTTCATCCTCTATATACCAATGACTGACTGTAACAAACAAAACAAACACAGGACTGTGTACACAAGTCCATCTTTATTCATCATCACAGAATGTGATGTCTATGGTGTCTCGGCACCTGCATGCATTGCGGCAACCCGTTCTCACTCCACGCTTTGTCCCGTCCCTTGTGCGTCGCTTGTTACTAACATGGTACCATTGAGCGACACATGAAATGACTTGGGCTTTCCGACTAAACTCAATGCAAACCCATGGAAGTAATCTTTGACACTTATGGCAACTGCTCCCCCATTAGCCTAACTGCTCCCCCATTAGCCTAACTGCTCCCCTATTAGTCAACTGCTCCCCCATTAGGGTCTGGAGGAGCTAACCTCTCCCAGACCCTAACCCTAAACCTAACCTATCCCACCCCCCATGCCTAAACCTGACCTCCCCCAGACCCTAACCCTAACCCTAACCTCTCCCACCCCCATGCCTAAACCTAACCTCCCCCAGACCCTAAACCTAACCTCCCCCCAGACGCTAATGGGGGAGCAGTTGACTAATGGGGGAGCAGTTAGGCTAATGGGGGAGCAGTTGCCATAAGCGTCAAAGATGACTTCTATGGGTTTGCATTGAGTTTAGTCGGAAAGCCCAAGTCGTTTCATGGGTCGCTCAAGGGTACCATGTTAGTAACAAGTGGCGCATAAGGGATGGGACAAAGTGTCAATATGCTACTATGAATCACCTCATTCAATGGAAAGGAATTGCTTCAAAATGTCCCCATTCGATGGGGTGGAGTTGTACAATCTCTACAACCCAGTTTCTCTGGGTTGTAGAGATTACTTGCAAAACCCCATTCAATGGACAGCTCTACAACCCAGTTTCTCTGGGTTGTAGAGATTACTTGCAAAACCCCATTCAATGGATAAACCTGGGGTCTCCGAGGCCTGGGTGGGCCGCAGGACCCTGTGGAGGTCCTGGGGTCGCTTCGGGGGGTCTGCGGGCCGAACGGAAGGTCTGGGGGCCGAACGGAGGGTTCGAGACCCTCGGGGGTCGTCTCTGGAGACCCCTCCAAGCCTCTCCCATGCCTAATCCTAACCCAGACCCTAACCTCTCCCACCCCCATGCCTAAACCTAACCTCTCCCACCCCCATGCCTAAACCTAACCTCTCCCACCCCTAACCCTGAACCTAACCTCTCCCACCCCCCATGCCTAACCCTAACCCTAACCCTAACCCACCCCCCATGCCTAAACCTAACCTCTCCCACCCCCATGCCTAAACCTAACCTCTCCCACCCCTAACCCTAACCCACCCCCCATGCCTAAACCTAACCTCTCCCACCCCTAACCCTAAACCTAACCTCTCCCACCCCCCATGCCTAAACCTAACCTCTCCCACCCCCATGCCTAAACCTAACCTCTCCCACCCCTAACCCTAACCTCTCCCATCCCCCATGCCTAAACCTAAGGACACAGGGGTCCAAGCAGACCCTCCCCATGCCTGCAGAGGTGGGCAGGGTGGTTGAGAGAAGAGCCAATGGAGAATCCTATCCATTAAATGAGGTTTTGCAAGTAATCTGTACAACCCCTGAATCCTACCCATTAAATGGGGTTTTGCAAGTAATCTCTACAACCCCAGGGAAACTGGGTTGTAGAGATTGTACAACTCCTCTCCATTCGATGGGGGCATTTGAATGCAATTCCTTTCCATTGAATGAGGTGATTCATAGTAGATCGGGTGGCTACGTGCTCGGAGTGAGAATGTGTTAGTTGCGGTGGTCCACCCCAACGCATGCAGGTGCTCCACAGTGAGCATTTTTTAGCATGATGCAAGCTGACAGGCCACACACACACACGCGCGCCGTGAAATGTGCTCTCCATATTTCTCCCATCCAGGCTGTTCCTCCCTCCTCAGGGCAGCAGGCCAGGAGCGGCGGTGGGAAGCTTTTTCCTCTCAGCGCCCAGGGACCAACTTCCTCTCAGTCATCGCTGGTCAGGCGACGATCTTCTGCATGTTTTCTTTTAGCAGGGGGTTCATATTGATGTTATGGAGGTCCCCCCAGTGGCGCGCAGGGAGAACATGCAAACTCCACACAGAAATGCCCTTTCACGAGATAGCCCACCTGGGCAGTAGGCACTGACTGAAGACATGGGGGGACACACGATTAGTCTGGGCAGAAAACCCTTGTTTCCGTGTCATCCGGCTGTGGGCGGAAGACACCCACGGCATCCGCCAGGAACCAAAGTGCAACTGTGCTGCTCCCGCTCAATCCTCCGGAAGACGGGGCGGCTCTCCCTGCCTGTAGGAATGCGTCACCAGGCTCTCTCTCCTTTGAAAGAGCCTGGTGACGCGAGGTTACACACAATAGACACAAATATGCTGACGACACGGTCATCATTAGCCCTCATTCACACAGGACACCGAACGTACGCAGAACTGAAGCTTGAAGCAGGCACAAGCTGAACGTACGCCTTACTGTTCAGTGCTAGTGGCGTTTCTGATTGGCCAACTTGCGCTGTCAATCATAGCGCAGTCGCTGATTGGCTCTTCCGCCCTGCAGCTTCTGCTAAACACCCTCCCAGGCTTAAGGGCCAGACCTTCACGCAGAACCAAATGAAATGTGAGTTCACGTGACGGGCTGGTTTACCAGGCTAGACTATCATATCTATTGGATCTGCAATCGGACGTCGGAGACGGGTAGGAGAGCGTTTTGAACAGCCGTTCCCCCCTATTGCCTATTGGAACGTGTGTGTATGAGTGCATGAGTGTATATATTATATATACACAAAGTACAGTAGTTAGGGTCACTTGGGGCTATTGTGAAACTAGCTCCCTGTTGGCGCCAAATATTTGAGTTAACATTTATTGAATATTTTGATATTTTTATTTCGTTTACTATGAAATTAACATTAATTAAGAAAGTATGCAATATGAAGTATTGTTGCTACAGTATGTATTATGAGTTGTGTTCTTGACTACTACTAATTATGATGATTCTGATTGATTATTGTTGATGTTGATTATGGAGATTTATGCATGCCAATTGCTGAAGGGATTGGCTGTGGTGTGGTTTGGCAATTGGCACCCCCGCCCCTTGTTAGGCAGGTGACTGCAGCACCTTGTCTATATCAGGATAATCTATTAGGCCGGGCAGGGTTCACCAGGCAGGCAGCTATATAGTTGTAGACCGCTTCTAAGCGCTGTCCATTGATTTAAATGTATTGTAGCGAATCAGCAGTACACACATAGTGGTGAGCAATGGTAGTGTCTCCGCTACAGATAGGAACTGTGTGTGGGAGTGTTATGTTGGGGAGCACTATGCTGTGGGACTACTTCCGGGGGGAGACTGAGCATGCGCTTCAGTCTCCGCGCACTGCCTAGGGGAAGGCTGCTATCTATGAGCATGACAACAGCGGAGAGTTGTAAATATGAATAACTGTGAATAAAGAACCTGTACCAGCAAGAAGCCTCTGCCTCATGAAGTACCAAGAATGTTACATTGGCGTCAGAAGTTTAAAACGGTGAATTACCTCCAGAATCGGCAAGATGGTTAACAAGTTCCTGAAGAAAGAGAAGCAAAGACTCAAACGGGAGGCGGGAAAAGAAAGAGCCGGGGCGGACTACCAAGCATCCGAGGAGGAAGAAGACTGGGTAGACGCGGCCGCTACCACAGAGATCCAGGCGGGGATAGCAGCAGCAAGCCTGGGGTTTGTGATGATAAAATCCGAACTAAACGGCGATATCCCCGTAGCCACGGAAGCTACCCCGCGGCTCAAAGAGGCTAGCAGGCAGGCTAACGAGGCGGCGGAGAGAGCGGAAGAGCCGAGGCCGGTGAGAGTGAAGATCGAGCGGGTTGACAACACCGCTGTAGCCATGGAGGCTGTGCCACAGCCCGGTGAAGCTAGCCGGAGAACCGGAGACAAAGACGGGACACGGGTCGAGGAGACAAAGGACGGCGGGCGGCGAGGAAGAAAGGAAATCACCCCGCCAAAATTCAACGGTAAAGGCGAATGGGAGCCATATTGCACAATGTTCAACGTAGCAGCGGAAATGAATGGCTGGTCGAGGGGAGAGAGAGCCAGTCATCTGGTAATGTCACTCGAGGGTGAAGCTATAACATGTGTAGCAGCAATGGCAGATACCAAAGACTTAGACGTTGTGATGGCGGCCCTGAGGAGGCGTTTCGGACGATGCAAAGAAGAAGGCATTATGGTCGCAGAACTGTGTAACAGGCGTAGACGACCAGGGGAGTCGCTGCGGGCGCTAGCCACAGACATTGAGATCCTCAGCCGGCGTGTATACAGCCGGCTGCCGCCAGAAGCACTGGACGAGCTAGCCCGAAACTACTTCGTCCAGGCTATCGCGCCGCGAGGGCTACGAGAGCAAGTAATGCTGCAACGGCCAAAGACACTAGAAATAGCGCTAGAGCTGGCGTTTGAAAGAGAGACAGTGGAGGGCTGGGCCATGAACAGCGAAGAGGGGAGAGCTGTCCCCGTAGTCAGAATGGCAGCGGAAAGCCCGATACAAGAAGAGCCAGCGTGGAAGACGGCTTTGGCAGAACAAGGCAACATGGTGAAAGAACTGTCCGAGTCAGTACAACAGCTCAAAGAACAACTGCTCCGCAGAGCGACCCTGCAGCCCAACCCCGCTCGACAGCCCACCCAGCGGAACAACAGCTGGGCTAGAGGGAGCATGATCTGCTGGGGATGTGGACGCCCCGGTCATCGGGAAGCAGACTGCCGCCGGAGAGCGTGGAACCAGGGAAACGGTACGGGGCCCGTCCAGATGGGGCGAGACGGGTCTACGATGCCACAGTCCCCGTAGCCACAGCGTCGCAGGAGGGAGCCCACCGACAGCAACAGAGAGCCCACCGACAGCAACAGAGAGGTGGGGCTCCGCCGTGCCCCGAAGTAGACGACATCGCCGGAGCTGTCAACATGCAGAGCGGGCCGCGCGCGATGAACGGCTGCCATGTTCCAGCCTACCTACAGGGGAGATACTGCGCCGCCCTGGTGGACACGGGGTGTACGGCGACGCTGGTGAACGTCAACATGATGCCCGAGGGGATGCGCCTGGAGCAGCCAGCAGCACAGCTGCTAAGAACAGTGTCCGGTGAGTTAATGCCAATGAGGGGGAGGGGACACGTAATGATAACAGTGGGGGGACAGACAGTGGACTTTCCGGTGTGGGTGGTAGAAATGGCGGGGCCTTGCATCCTGGGGGAAGACTACTTAACGATGAACAAATGCACAGTAGACCTAGGAAAAAGCACATTGACATTTGCAGAAGGAACAGTAGTCCAAATGAGCCACCCGCCCACCGTTCCAAGGGAACGGCCTAACGTTAACAACATCACCGTGTACCCCGTCACCGTAGAGCATGAACCCCACCTAGCAGGCCAAGCCCCCCCCCAAAACCACGCCCCTAGCCCACCTCCAAACACTTGCCCTCAGCCAATGCAACAGGCAGAGGGAGAGAGAGAGAGGTTAGAAATGCTCAGGACACTACACCAACGTCAGAGCGAGGGGTTAGAACCACAACAGAGCGACGAACTGTGGAGAGTACTAGAAGAGTACAAAGACATTTTCGCGATGTCGGACGATGAACTAGGCTGCACTCACCTGGTAGAACACCAAATAGACACTGAAGGGGCGCGGCCCATCAGATCATATCCCCGTCGAGTTCCAGCAGCAAGAAGAGATATAGCGAACGAAGCTGTAGAAAACATGCTGAGGGCAGGGATCATCGAGCCGTCAGAGAGCCCATGGGCATCGGGAGTAGTGTTGGTAAAAAAGAAAAATAGCGCAAAGATGCGATTTTGCGTAGACTATAGAGGGCTGAACAAAGTGACAAAAAAAGACGCGTACCCGATGCCCGTCATCGAGGAGCTACTAGACATAGTGGGGGAGTCAGCCTGGTTCTCCTCCCTAGACCTCCGCAGTGGGTACTGGCAGGTGCCCCTCTGCGACGATGCCAAGCCAAAGACCGCCTTCCGCACCGAGAGAGGACTGTGGCAGTTTCGAGTACTCAGTTTCGGGCTGTGTAACGCACCCGCAACGTTCGAGCGGTTAATGGAGAAACTGCTGGGGGACATTCCCCAAACAGAATGCGTTGTATACTTAGATGACATCTTGACACACGGGGGCTCGTTTCAGGCAGCGGTGGGAGCATTACGAAAGGTCCTACAGAAAATAGCAGCGGCGGGTCTAAAGCTACACCCAGATAAGTGCCACTTCCTGAAGAAGAGGGTAGAGTTCTTGGGACATGGCATCGGCGAGGGGGGCATTCGCACTCTAGAGGAAAAAACACGGGCAGTCTCAGAATGGCCCACCCCCAGAGACAAAAGAGAACTCGAGAGCTTCGTAGGGTTAGCATCCTACTACAGAAAGTTTGTAAAAGGATTTTCTGACATCGCAGAGCCACTGTTCCGGCTTAAAGAAAAGAACACAGACTTCAACTGGACAGCAGAATGCCACCTAGCGTTCGAAACCCTCAAGAAAGCGCTGACCGAGACCCCCGTGCTTAGAGCACCAGACCCCGCACTGCCGTTCCTACTAGACACTGATGCCAGCAATGGGGGTATGGGGGCCGTGCTGTCCCAGGCAGGGCCGGAGGGGGAGCAGGTGGTGGCATACTTCAGTAAGACGTTTGATAAGACAGAAAGAAACTACTGCGTCACACGCCGGGAGCTCCTAGCAGTCGTAGAAGCACTGAGACACTTTAAATACTACCTCCTGGGACAGCCTCAGTTCACCATACGGACCGACCACTCAGCGCTGCAGTGGTTATGGTCCTTCCGGGAGCCGGAGGGACAGGTGTGCCGCTGGTTAGAGAGAATGGCGGACTATAACTTCACCATAGAGCACAGAGCAGGGAGACACCACGTAAATGCAGATGCCCTGTCACGACGACCCTGCGCGGAAAGGGGGTGTGTGTACTGTGAGAAGAGAGAGGGGAGAGAGAGAGAGCTCCAAGAGGACGCTAGAGTCTGCCCTAACCACACGGGAGATGGGCCAGTGTGCAAGACACTGCGGATGGCAGAAGCAGCAGATTGGAAGGGCCACCAGGAAAACGACAAGGAGCTGTCACCAGTACTGCAATGGGTAGAAGCGGGCCAGAAGCCGCAATGGGAGGAGGTGGCGGGGGCCACCGACACAACCAAAGGGCTGTGGGCAGGGTTTGACACCCTGAGATTGAACAGTGGAGTGCTGATGAAGTGCTGGAAAGAGCCAGCAACGGGAGAAAACAAGTGGCGAAAAGTAGTGCCAACGACACTGAGAGATGAGGTGTGCAGGAGCTGCCATGGGACAGTAGGGGCGGGCCACTTTGGGGTAAGCAAAACCCTCCGTCGCATCAGACAAGGCTTTTATTGGGGGAGGATGAGGAGAGACGTACAGGACTTCTGTCGGCGCTGCGACCTCTGCGCGGCGTACAAAGGGCCATTAGACCAGTCTCGCGCCCCGCTCCAACAGCTAGCAGCAGGAGCCCCCATGGAGAGGGTAGGGGTAGACGTGATGGGGCCGTTTCCACGCTCAGACAGTGGAAATCGATACGTCCTAGTAGCCATGGACTACTTTACAAAATGGCCAGAGGCATACGCGCTGCCCGACCAGGAGGCGGGGACGGTGGTCGACGCACTAGTCACAGGCATGTTCAGTAGGTTCGGAGCACCAGAGACCCTACACAGTGACCAAGGAAGAAACTTTGAGTCACGAGTGTTCGCCACCATGTGCGAGAAACTGAACATTAGAAAGACACGGACCACAGCATTGCACCCCCAGAGCGATGGCCTAGTAGAAAGATTCAATAGGACACTGAAAAAGCAGTTGGCCATCCTCACGGAGGAGCACCAGAGAGACTGGGACACGCACCTGCCTCTCATCCTCATGGCCTACAGATCCGCAACACACGAGTCCACCTCCTGCACACCCGCCCTGCTCATGTTAGGTCGAGAACTGCGGACACCAGCAGAAATGGCGTTCGGCAAGCCACCGGATGCACTGGACGCTCCCCCGGGGAGAGAGTACGCCAGGAGGCTACAAGATCGATTAGAGTCCGCTCACAACTTCGCTCGGGACCAGCTAGAGAAAGCAGGCATGAAACAAAAAAGGAACTATGATGTGAGGGCAAAGGGAAACCATTTCCAGGGGGATGAGTTGGTGTGGGTGTACACACCCCGGAGAAAAAAAGGGCGTAGCCCTAAACTGGACTGTCACTGGACAGGCCCATGCAGGGTCATGGAGAGAATGGGGGAGGTGGTGTACCGAGTGCAGATGCCACTTGGTGGCAAGAAGGTACTCCACAGAGACAGGTTGGCCCCATACCGGGGGGGGTGCACCCTTCCCCCAGATCTCGGCCGCCCAGCGGTTTCACTTAGACAGAGTGAAAGAAGGAATCTGTTTCCACAGAGAGGGGCGTCCGGCCATGACCGGGCGGGCCCCACTCAGAGACTTGAAGCACCAGAGACACTGCAGGTGGGGTCAGGCCCACCGGCAGATTCACAGAGACTAACACGGCCACGGAGAGAGCCAAGGGCTCCAGGACATTTGAGCAACTTCGAGTTGTACTAAAAAAAAAAAAAAAAAAAAAAAAAGGAGGAGATGGTGGTTGGAAGTGTTATAATAGAAAGTGAATGATGTGTATGGCATGAGATATTGTGGGGGAGGAGACGTGGGAAAAGCCTGAGATGGAAACATAAAATGTGGTTAAAAAACAAAGAACTGTTAAAAAGAAAAAAAAAAGAAAGAAAAAAGATGCTGGGAGTGTTGGTACAGGGGAGGTGTGATGTGGTGTCAACGTGGGCGTTGACCTTATTGTTGGGCGGGGAGTATGTAGCGAATCAGCAGTACACACATAGTGGTGAGCAATGGTAGTGTCTCCGCTACAGATAGGAACTGTGTGTGGGAGTGTTATGTTGGGGAGCACTATGCTGTGGGACTACTTCCGGGGGGAGACTGAGCATGCGCTTCAGTCTCCGCGCACTGCCTAGGGGAAGGCTGCTATCTATGAGCATGACAACAGCGGAGAGTTGTAAATATGAATAACTGTGAATAAAGAACCTGTACCAGCAAGAAGCCTCTGCCTCATGAAGTACCAAGAACGTTACAGTATTATTTTGTTTTGTACTTCATCTACCTACCTTCCGTTGCCGCACCACTGCCAATCACTCCACTCTCTGGTAAGACCAAGAAAGACATTGGAAATAAATTGGAACTGAATCAAGCAAAAGTTGTCATTGCCATTACTGGAGTGCGCTTTGAGCGCGTCAATCAAGGAGGTTTGCCTGGGAACCGTACTGAGCAAAATGTAAGAACCGTATGAAGAAAGGAAAGGATTGCTCTTTTATTAGTCTAAAACTTCACTGCATGTGTTAAGCCGGGCGCGGCTCACAGCGCAGTCGGACGCTACACTTTGGATGTGATTTCGATGCTGGGAAAAGACCCCCCGATCTGTATTTCCACAGTCCGTGTCAGTGATGATGATTTAATGCATACCGCAGTTTTACTACGCGCAGCGTCATCTGTTTGTGATCAGGTTGATGAATGAAACAAAGCTCATGTCGTGTCTTGAATGCATCGAGAGAAGAAGAGATGAACCACAGAGACATGATGTCTAATTAAAGTATTGTTTTATTTGCATGTAATATCTGACATGGCTCTCTAAGAGTCATGGAGAAAGATGGTCTTGAGCGTGTTCTTTCTAACCTCTGAACCTGTGTCCACTGTATTTAAAAACTTTCTAAATTGAGCCTCCTCCTCCTCTCAGCTTGTCATACCCCACTCTCTCATCCAATCAGCTCCTTCCCTAAATGTGTATGTGCTCTCTGGGAAGCTGCTTCAGTGTGTCACCTGTCAATCAAACCCCCATCTGACAGCTGTCTCTTTCATCTTTGAAAGGGCCTGCACAGCTTCTTGCTCTTTCCTGCTTAGATGGCCCCACCAAATGGTGTTATCTGTGTTTACGATGGCTTGCAGGGTTATTGCCCCCCTTCTCCTGTCCTCTCACAAACAAAGCCACTATCTAGTGTCCCAACAGAATGCTGCATGTCACTGCTTGAGTGCCTTTGAGCATGTGTTCTCATCCTCTCATAAACAAGCCTCTGTTTCTTCTGTGTGTGCGTAACCCCCTAAACTGTACTTTTGTGTGTAAATCTCCTAGTCACCCCCTGAGATGCTATCTAATCCTTTTGTTAAAACTCCTGTGTGTGTCTTCAGCTGTCTATTTATTGCTCCTTTCAAATGCTTCAAAGAGGAGCCTGCCTGCCCCTGCCTCACTAACCTCAATTCCCACTGATTTAGTTAACACTACACTTCATAACTGCCCTCCTCTCTTAATGATAAAATATAAGATAATATAAACTATTAAAGGGTCAATGGGCCATATACCACATAAGCCCCCCTTGGCAATGTAAAACTACATTGCCACAAAAAGCCACATTTTTATCATTAAGTTTCTGTCTGATCCTAGCCTGCTAACAACCCTTAGCCAGTCCTAACCCTATTTAAATTCCTCTCCTCTCATCCTCAAACATGCTGTTTCCACTCAAACAATTCTCAGTTTCCTATTTATTGCTATTTATCAATGACCCTTGGTGTGGATCTTACTTAAATTCCCACACACAGGGATTACTTAAAGTAAGGTAAAACTACTTCGTTTTTCTTTTAACTCTTAGCTCATTTTGTTCTCAAATAACCCCCTAAGAAGATCAAACATTTCCTCTCTGCTTTTCACATGCTCCACAAAGAGAAACCCTGATCATCTCCCACTTCTTCTCCATCGCTCCAATCATTTTTCTCTTTGCCAAGAATGTATCATTGCAGGATCCTTATGGACATGTCCAATCTCCCTTAAACATTAGTGAGTTATAATCTTCAATTCTGGCCAAATAATCACTCTTTCTAGAAAAAGTGCAAAAAAGACCAGTGAGATTATTACGCCTATCAAAGCAACCTTCAGCCAATTAGTTGCCATTTCCACATGCATTAAACTTTCTATATTACGCCAGAATTTTATCATTTGACTAGTTCTGAGACCTTCAAAAATAAGTCCTATTATAATTAACATTCTCTTCTTTACTTACCATCCAAATTGTTGCCAATTCAATTCAAATTAACCTATACCATTACTTTTACAAATCTATATCTATTAGAGAAAATCTCCCTTATTGTGTAGCAAGTAAAGCAAATTGAAGTTATTCCACAACACAGAAATACAACATCAGAAACCATTCCATTACTGTTCTAAACACTCTATCATAAGATAACCCTTTACATTCCACTGAGCATCTAATATTCCACTTCACTTCTAATAACCATACTCAAAAGATATACTAAATCATTATCATAAGAATAGACATCTGTAACATCATCCAACATCTGAAATCATCAAGTAATCTAACACCTATCATTTAGTATCGCTTATCCATTCTGTCACTAACTTATATATATTCTTTCAAGCATGCACCAACATCTTTATAATCTCCTATTCCAATCATTCTCCAACATTTCTCCTTCATTATGAAAATCAAAAGACAGGTACATACATCAATCAAAACTATAAGCTTCCATTAACTCAGTCTATCCAGAACCCACACAAACATCCTTATAATCAAGAATACAGATATAACATATCAACTAATCAAGAATAATACATTTTCTCATTTTTATTAGACACCCCCCTTTCTACTTATCTCATCTCTTATTTCCCCATTATCCACGCTGCTGAGGAAGAAATATGTTAACACACAATCCACACAACTGTCAACAGACACTCTATCATTCTAAGCATCTTAAATATTTATTGCTCTCCCATTTTCTTCTTGGATATTAAACCCCCGGCTCGCTCCATCTTCACATTAAAGCCGCGCAAGTACGGTAGTCTCCTTCCACAGATTCTTGAATACTTACCAACCGGTCTCAGGATTACGAATGTATACGCATGTATTCTTCTTTTGGCATCCGCCCGCATAGTTTACAGTCCACATGTCTCTTTGTTATGTATGTATGTATGTAGTGTATGTTTTGATGCATTGGGCCTTCTAGGGGCATCTCCATCTCTCTTGGCTCTGCTTCCTCTTTTCCAAGCTCGTACAGACTGCAGTGCACCCCTCTGCATACATGGTTCACTCTGGTATGGCACCAATCATCTCCTCAGCTTCCCGTTTGGCTCCAAATGCCTCTCCTTTTACATCTCTCTCGTCCAGACACTCTCTCTCTCTCTCTGATTCCCTTTAACCCCTGAAACACACTTTACAAGAACAACATCCTACCTCCTAACCACCTGTTAAACTAGACTCAGACATAATGTATTCTCCTACAAGCAGTCACTCTATCAATCCTAAACTTTAAATGTCCTGCTAACCATCAGACTATTTGACATATTCATATTCTCTTTGTAAAGATTTTAATCATACGTGGGAGACTCCAACCATCAAACTATATTTACCTCTCATATTTCCCATTATCACTGGTGTAATTCCTCAACCATTTAATCTATAACCTTATCATAACTTCCCTTTAGATTAACCTCTTACCGTACATTACCCCTTCACTTCCTCATTTGATAATATGGTTTCCCTTGAAATCTCCATTCCATTATTGCCGTCATCTCATTACATCCCATAACCTATTTCCTATTGGACAAAAAGAAGAAACACACACACAAAACAACACCCAAAAATCCAATACAACCACCACTTGACATTTATATACATAATTAACTTACCATCTCTCACTAAAATGATTACTACTTATACTTACCCAATACTCAAAACAACCTAATGTTTTTGTGATCAAAATGCTACCAAGATATCTCTCCTTCCTTAGACTCCCCAGTCTATTCTCTCTCTCCTCGGTTTGTCCGATATCAACATTGGTTTCCTGCTTTTATCCGGCTATTGTTCTCCTGTAAACTGAAACAAAACATCTCCCACAACCACAAAGACCCCACAGCTCAAAGCCCAATCTTCATAACATAAATGACAACCAATGAACCAAATCATAATTGAATCTCCCCAATTTCATATAATTACATTAAATAATCACTTGATGTGTCCCATCACCTCCTAGCAGACTCTTCACATTAAAATCAATCATCGCGTGCACTCAATGACCAATTTTAACAGAATGTACTGCTAATCTATAATTTCAAAGTTGTCAAACCCCTTAAATTTATGAATCAAACCCCAAACATATAACACTCTTGTTACACCTTCAATTCCCACACATACTTCATAGTTATTCATGTTCATATCCACCTTGATGTTCTTCCATTTTTTCCCTTTACCTGGGCCGGGCCCTCAAAAATAATCATCATCAGATGCTTGTACATACTTACCACTCACCACAACTGTAGAATTATTATTATTTCATACCCCCCTTGTTCCTTCTCTAATGTCATAAAAAAAATCCCCAAAAACCTCTATTCAAACAATTTTGAACCATTCATTATGTACTCAGTTTGCATTGTTGCATATCACCTGCTTTTTCCCACTATTTTTCCATTCATTTTCTTATCATTTTCCCCCCAACTTCAAACCACCACTCATTCACACTGAAAAAGATGTCACAAATGAAATCCCACTCATTCACTTCACTCATTATATGATAAAACACACTCTTCCTTTTTATACTATATGCCTCAAAATAACTCTCTGCATTTGCCACACCATATGTTCCACATACTCCCTCGACTATGAATCAACCTTCTATCACCCATCTATCGCCAATCAACTTCCTCTGACCCTCTTTAATTACCATCCTATAAATCATGACATCACAAATCATAAAATCATCATTCAATCCCATCTCTTCAACATACCCTCGCTTTCATCAAAAATGCTTCTCACTACTAACTCCCCCAAACATATTCTCTCTCTCAAACCATCTGAGACATGTCCAAATAATACACCAACAACCCACTCAGATCCTATTTCAAATATCACACTCAAATCAACTCAAATATACTGAAACTTGCAACATGCAAAATCAATCATTCACACCTCCATGTAATAATCCTCCTCATTATGTTTTATCATACTGCAATCCCCATAACACCTTACTATCTCATTCCAACCATCTGATTCTTTTTCCCAAACTACAAAAGTTCACACAACAACGTTCATTCAACCCACTCTACACCAGACTCATCCCCCACGCAACATACATACATAAGCAATATCAGAGACGCTGCTTCTGAATACACAAATCTCCTTATAATCCCCTCATTAAATCTATAACTAACCAAAAGCTTCTAAAGGCCCTCTTCGCTTATTTCTTGTTGTTCAAAACTAAACCCCCATTTCCTATCATTATTGTTATGTCAACATTCGATACATAAGTCAATCTTCTGCACTCTCCCCTATACTAACCCCAATTTACTTAATTTACTTTTACTTAAGATGTCAACTTTTAAGAAATCACACCTCTCTCTAAACAACCTCCTAAATACAGTTATCTCCCCCCTAATAACCTACTTCAATCATTACACAATTTTTGGATTTCATCAATACTCTATCAGCTACAGTATAACTTACCTAATTACTCAACCAGCAAATCGCTCTTTACACTGCATTAACATTAACACTATCAACTATAAACCCCCACTCTAAGTCCTCAAATCATATATACTAAATAATTTGCTAAAACCACAACACTAATAGGAGGCCTCAAAATCCAAATCAAAAACAGAATTTGTGATCTTCAAAAATCCCCACAACTGCCCATCTTTATAATATAACTCAGAACCTAGTTCAGTGTACTATATATAACCTGTGTTTGCATCTATGTGTCTCCTCATAAATATAATACAATTCATCTTCAGTCAGTCTATATCGTCTATAGGAAGATACACAGCAGACTTCTCAAATTTCCCCATAATTATTTTTTTTCTCTCATTTTTGATTGCAATAAAACTTCCAAACCATACGGATAGTAGAGCCATATTTTCAAGTTTACAACTCATTGCCAATGACAGCATTATCAACATCAAGATTTCATTGTGCCTTTCTCTTTCTCTTAGGGAGGGACCAGTTCCCCTGTCAGGTAATCATTGGGGAGGGAGTAAACCCCATACCTTCATAACAGCTGATGGGAGCATTTTCTTTTCAGCTTTACAACCTTCTGTCTTTTTGGCATACTTTAAAATGCAGCTCTAGATACATATGTTCCATTCAGTCTCATTGACTTCCTCACAATGCATATAAACCCCCAATTAATCATCCACCTGTGTATCCACCTATGTAATCAATGTGATGTAGAAACATATTATTTTATCACCTGTGATCAAAAAGTTAACATACTGATGAGGTTAACTTTATCATTCCCCAAAAATTTGCTTCCCCCTATTTGTAGTCATATAATAACTGTTTATGTATGATGCATAACTCTGATACACAAGCTGTGTCTAACTCCTTAGTATTGCCTTAGTCCAGTGTGTTACAGCATAACTTCAATAACACTGATTCATCCAGGTCTCCCCAGCCAAGCTTATGGGATAGATAATAGCATCAATCTAACCAGACCCCATAACAACTTTAATATGATCACATCTATAATTTACACTCCACCCCTCTATTTCCCACACTAATGCTTCTATCAAAAAGCCACAAAATAATTTATCTTTTTAATCAATAGGGCCTCCCTTTCATGTGAAGTAGTCAAATAGCAAACACCTGTAGGGTTCATTAGGTATTATTCTATACTATATGCAGATATTAATTTCACACACTCAGGTGTGACAATCATTCGGACTTTACTCTACTTTACCTTATTCTACAAAAGCAATCAAGTAATTAAAATTGCTCAATTGGATTGACTTAAACCTCAAATATCAAATCATGTATGCCAAAAACCCCATCTCAGTATATCTGACTGATTAACTCTGCTGATGACATCGTTTTTCCCTTTTTCCATAACTATTAGACTATCTCTCCTCCCTATAACACTGTGCTATTCTTTCCCCCCAAAACATCCTGAACGCTCAAGTAATCACTAAGGTTGCTGGTTCAACTCCATCCAAATATCTTGATGCCATCTCTAAACCAAGAATGAATCAGAGCTACAGATTCCTTGGCACCTCAAATAAACACCCCCATCCATCAAAACAGCCTAATAAATGTTTCCTAATCACTCAATTTAAACTGGAGCTCTTATATAGGCTACTAATTATCAAACCTCAGTTAATGTTATCTCTAGCCTAAATAATTTCATATACCATCTATCTCTGTTTCATACTCCGTTAGCTAACCCCCAGGAAGACAAACTCACTTCAACATGAAACACCCACACACAAAGAATTTACAACCTAATCACCAATGCCCTCTGCAATCACCCCCTAACTCATTCAGCTCAATAAACAACATTCTCCACTCATCCCGTTCCAGCAATAAAGCAACTGATCCAACCATTCAATACTGAACATTCATTCACACCAATATCTATAACCCCATATTAGCAACTAATCCACTTCACAACTAACACAGAGCAGAGTAATTCATTCACCAATCTATCAATTTCCTCCATTCACTCCCTCACAGCCTCAGGCTCACGCTGACTAGGTCTCTTATACGCTCACACATGCCCACTCGCTCTCTCTCGCTCCCCCACTCACTCACTCGCTGTGTAAAATCACTCCTCTTCACATGCGGTGTGTGAGTCAAGGATCACACTGTGAACTGATCACTCGTTTTAATAGCAAGAGCTGCATGCAGATGTGATATCGATCTGGCTATTTAAATTTAAAAATAGACTAAATACTTTTATGTTTACCGTCACTTTTAACTGCTGACAGCTACTATGCAAACCCCAATATAAGTTTTAGCTCTTTCTGCAACTGCCGCGCCTGTTGTTTATTGCACTTTTTATACTCCTTTTTTTTAAGTTTTGTTGTGATGCTTCTAAATATCCGTTTTACTCTCTTCTTTTCTTTTCTTTTCCTGTCAACCATTTTATGTGAAGCACTTTGAATTGCCTCTGTGTATAAAATGTGCAATACAACTAAACTTGACTTGACTTCACTTGACTTTACGCTACCGATACTCCATCACACAGGCACCGCTAGAGGCACGCTGATAGGCTTAGCATGTAAACACTACGGCAGCTCACAGTAGACAAACATAACATGCGATTATCAAATCACCTCCCATTCTCTTAAAAGGCTCCGCACATTATTATCCTGCTTCTCTACCACTAAATAAGCTTCTTCACTGTAATACTATTAATCTTTACCAATAATCTTCCCAAATCGTAGTTTACAATAACAAATCTTACATTCCCCATACATTCTTCCCTTCAAACAACCGCTGATTCTAGGCCCCTGATTGCTGATTGGCCAAATCTACTTCCTGCTCCACGCTGCAAAGCACTCTGGGTATTGTAGTTTCAATGTCATATCCTGGTATGGACTGTAGTCAACTGCTATGCTATGTTACCACCGTTAAGACATATGCCATGCTTGTCTACAACTCTGCCCTAGTTTGCAAATGTACTTTCTCCCCATCTAGAAACAATCATTTTAATTATTAATCCCAGCCTATGTGCATCTCACTATTTATCCCCTGATTTTCAAACCCACTACAGCTGTAGAAAAAACCCTATTTGTGCTATATATTCTACAGTATACTACTCTCCGCTGCATAGACTATTAAGCTAAAACAATAAGACATCCCTCTTCTTCTATGTCATAGGTAACCGCATTGAATATGTTTAATTGTTACTTGAAAGCTGATTTAAAATGAAAACAACTTACTGTAATTAACTTATTTATTACCACCACTACCGTACTGAGCAAACAACAGCCCTCACCATCTGGTCCCCTACGGCATCCCTGAAAGTTTCCCATTTGACCAAAACAAACAGAGTCTACAGTCATTTAATCATTATTCTAATACAATATCCCTATACATTCCTATTTATTGAACGCACCCCTTAGAAGAATATTCCCCACTCGCAGAAATCACCATAACTTTTTCTTGTAGTCTACTTCCCCTATCAATATTTCTTATTACTTAACACCTACTGCAGAGTGGCCTACAGTAACCATTCTCACCTATATCTAATAGCCTACTTCCCTAACTTCCGTGTTTTGACTAAACATGTGACTGAATGGGACCAATAAAAATAAAGAATAACCTCAGCAGTTGTTGCATTTACCCTCTGGCACACTGTAATCTATCAGTTATTAAATGATATCCACACAAGCTGTACGTAGTACTGTTATTTATTCAGCCATCTTGAAGTCAGACAAAGTCACGTTAACTCTCGCGAGACTTGACACTAAACTACGGTGTCCTGTATAGCACATTCCATTTTAGCTTCGCATGAATCAGGATGTTACACCAGTAACCCCAGAAAGTTGAATTCAGCAGTGTATTATAAACATGTAAATAAGTAAATAAACCCCAACATAAACTGTTGTATACGTGGCCTAACTACACAACTAGACATTAATCAAAAGACTTCAGTTTAAGTCAGAATAACCGCCGCCCACAGAGCTTATGACGGAAACCTCTCTTTTCCCTCTCCTAGCTAAGTGATGTCACAAATTTGTATAGAACTCCAGGCTATCGAGTGGACTACAACTTACACACACTTCTTGATTAGACAACTCATTCAACACCAATCAGGCACCCAATCGACTTTATAAATGAATATTCACGGATCATTGCACACATTCACATCATCATATAGGCTACCACTTCACAGCCTCTCTCTCAAGACACAAACCAGCCATCTCATCCTCCACACACACACGCTATAGCCTATCTGTAAAAAACATCTTTGACCAATATTTATTTAGCTTGATAAATGATTATTCCCCGAAATCTTCATTCACACACTAAAGTCATTCTTTTTCACTAAGACAAACTATAATGCATCTCACACCCGCTCAACTCTCCACAGCCGTCCCATATCCTGCCCAACCTTTCCTAACAATGAATCAACCAAACAAACACACCCACACAAAGTCCTGTAAGTCCCCCGCGTAACTCATCATTTAATAGATTACTCCCATATGCCTATTTTATTCCAATCCACTCTTATTCTTACTTAGACTGGCTATTTGAGGTCTGCTTATTCACGCTTTGTTAAAATAATACACACAGACGCTCCTTCGATCACACAGCCGCGCACGCACCATCACAGCTGTTCCATCCAGAATCACAATAGACACGTCACCACGCTCCACTCTCCACACACCAGTCCCTCATAAAACCATCAGCTCCCCTGCCTATGAATGACAGATATAATGCGCTATTCTATTATATTCATTACCTAGTCGGTTCCATAATCAGTTTCCTATTGGTCCGGTCACCACAAATTATAAAACCCATTTATTATATTCTAGCAAGATCCCCCGCTAAACTTATACTCTTATTGCTTATTTTGAAAATCTCAAAGGAAATACACACTCGTATACTCTCGCCAACTTGCAACCAGCCATAAACAACCAACACTCCCTAATCCCTTTAGCGCTATTCCATCGCTGATCAAATAGCAACATTATATCTATCTATTTACTGATAACATATTATATTTTCTTTACCTATCGACCACACCGTAACGCATTTTCCTCAGACGGAACGTAAATCACCAGCCATCATTTCCACCCGGAGCCTCTCAGAATGATGCACTCCACTAACTTATCTCTGCTCGCTAAACTAAAATTTAATTTATATTCAAATGTACTATTATCTCTATCTCAGCAGTCCTCTTTGATGTGAGGATATCGCGAACTACTACTCTACCCATTAGACTAAAAATATAATTTAATTAGTTATTATTTCGACCAGTATCTTACAAAGTTGCTACTACATGCTAAATGGCTAACAGCTTTAGCATCACGCAAACTGGTCTGGATCCTCTTCAGTTTCTCAAATCAGTCCTATTAAAATATACTAACATTACATGAATAACCCATAATATAGCCATGGGGCAACCTTTTATTGTACGCATTGGACTAACAATCTAGTTTATTTAGCCACTGTTGAGAGACCATTTTCCTATTTATCATTATTCTCTCAGCCATCACCCCCAAACTGGTTGCGTGGCAATCAAAGTACCCAATCTGATCTCATCTGATCTCATCTGATCGCGCTGACATTATAATATTAAACCCATTTAAAACATTGCTTTACTTTCATTTATTCCACCACTCACACGATCTGGCCAGATACACAATCAATCAATCATAGTCAATCATACTACACATAACACATAGCACATAGAACATAACACACAGCACATAACACATAACACAGCCTAAACAATAACACATTATCAAACGCGCGTTTCAATATCTCTAAAATCTCATCTCTTATTTCCATATCTCTTATACTCTGACTATTTGCTTTTGGGCCCAAGATCTATTTACCGTGCGACTTTTTCCAACTTTTTTAGAGTGAAAGACACTCCTTTTTCCATTTTAATCTCCCCAAAACTGCACACGTATTTTTGCCAAACGGTTTGTGTGATCCCACAATCAATCTACTTAAATCTGCGTTTTCTCAGTTGCCTCGCCAAATCGCTTACACACATTTAATTACTCCCTAGGCAACCGACGACTAGGACCGCATTACCTATATAGCCATAATTGATCAATCCTATGTATCCATAAGCAATACCAATCAATAATTCTAATCACGCTTGGAGGGCGGATTCTAATTATTAATTGTTGTCCTAGTTTACATTAGACAAATTTACTAAAAACTAACAAACATTTCTACTAGAGCAAAACTTAATCAAAGCAGTTATTACACAATCACTCCCACACTGACTTCGTTCTAAAAAACAATGTTCAACGTGTTGGTTTCATTATGTGATTCCAAGTCTATATCTGTCTCAGACTCTGTAGCTAGCTAGGCTATCTGGCTTACTTATCAGATCCGACTCTGTGTGCCAGTTAACCCCTGAAAAAGTCTCTCTTATTCTCCCTAAACACTAACAAACATTTCTACTATTCTAAAATCATTGCATTACTATTTAGGCTATTTAAATTTAAACAGTTCCATCTTCACTTCTCTCTCCCTACTAGCGTTCGTGCTGGTCGGCGAGACGGAGCAAACGCACAGCGCATCCCAATATTTTAGAGATAGGCCTACTCACCTGCCGTGCAGTTGCTCCATCCTGGCCGCCGATTAACCATCTCCGTCTGGCTCGCCACTTTGTCGTGTCTTGAATGCATCGAGAGAAGAAGAGATGAACCACAGAGACATGATGTCTAATTAAAGTATTGTTTTATTTGCATGTAATATCTGACATGGCTCTCTAAGAGTCATGGAGAAAGATGGTCTTGAGCGTGTTCTTTCTAACCTCTGAACCTGTGTCCACTGTATTTAAAAACTTTCTAAATTGAGCCTCCTCCTCCTCTCAGCTTGTCATACCCCACTCTCTCATCCAATCAGCTCCTTCCCTAAATGTGTATGTGCTCTCTGGGAAGCTGCTTCAGTGTGTCACCTGTCAATCAAACCCCCATCTGACAGCTGTCTCTTTCATCTTTGAAAGGGCCTGCACAGCTTCTTGCTCTTTCCTGCTTAGATGGCCCCACCAAATGGTGTTATCTGTGTTTACGATGGCTTGCAGGGTTATTGCCCCCCTTCTCCTGTCCTCTCACAAACAAAGCCACTATCTAGTGTCCCAACAGAATGCTGCATGTCACTGCTTGAGTGCCTTTGAGCATGTGTTCTCATCCTCTCATAAACAAGCCTCTGTTTCTTCTGTGTGTGCGTAACCCCCTAAACTGTACTTTTGTGTGTAAATCTCCTAGTCACCCCCTGAGATGCTATCTAATCCTTTTGTTAAAACTCCTGTGTGTGTCTTCAGCTGTCTATTTATTGCTCCTTTCAAATGCTTCAAAGAGGAGCCTGCCTGCCCCTGCCTCACTAACCTCAATTCCCACTGATTTAGTTAACACTACACTTCATAACTGCCCTCCTCTCTTAATGATAAAATATAAGATAATATAAACTATTAAAGGGTCAATGGGCCATATACCACACTCACATGGACACGCCTGCGCAATACGTCACTGAAATGAACGCTGTAATAGACGCAAATGGAACTGGTCCGCCTCATTAAAGTGCGTCTTGGAGAAATTATTTTTGGGAAACCGGAGCTCACAAAGCAATTCAAGTGAAATAAAAATGATATAATTGTTCTTCCTTGTGGTGTTTGCTTGAATAATGGCAGAAATGGAGGAGGGATTGGAAACTGGTGAAGGTGAAATTGATGTAGTGGGGTAGGCTTCCCCTGCAGTGCTGCCACGCCCCCTAATGATCCCTCGTTAGGTGAGCCACACAGATGAGCCACCTTAACACCAATCAACCAGCCCATTTAAAAGGGAGACATGGCTTGACAGTGGCAAGCTTGATGTTGATCGTGATACGGTATGTGCTCTTAAGAATATATTTCTTTTGGGATGTGTGGGCTGGTGGTAATGTTTTGACATTTTGCAGGCGTGTGGCGGGCAGATCTTCACACAGTGGCAGCGCAGGGAGAGGTGCGGCACCGACTGGTGTGTTACTGTAGTGAATGAAGGTACAGCAGTATGACTGCCGGTAATGTCTTTGGTTTTAATGTATTATTTGTAGTAGTGACTGTCTGTTTGTCCTGTTAGGAGGAGCGGGTCACTGCTGTTTTTGTCCTATAGTTTTTGTTCTTTTCAGTTTGTTTATTTGATTTTGATTGTTTATTTTGTCTAAACCAATTGATCAGTATTTTAGTGATTTCATTTTGCCAGTTACAGCATGGAGGGCGCCATGGTTCTGCAGGTGGTTGGTCACTGGGTGTGGGCTTATCCTGGGTCCCCTTAGTGCATGTTATAATTTGCGGTGCTTTGTTTTGTGTGCTCTAACCTGTGTTTTGTGTTGCAGTGTGTGCTTTATTGGTTTATTGGTGGTGGTGCAACCCCCCTGACCCTCTTCCCCCTCACTCACCCCCCCTTCCACCTGTGGACTCCACTGGCACCCCCTGCTGTACTGGTAATTTTAGTCTTATCTTGATCATTTTTAATCTGATTTATAATAAAGACATACTTTTAACTGCTCTTTTCTCTCATCAGCTGCTTGTGAAACACCAACTTGGCATGTTGCCTGAACAAATATGCAGCTGATTTGAAAACATTTCATTGGCAGGTCACCTGAACAACAAAATAAATAAAAACATATTGTTGAACCTGGAAATGCACGTCTCTGCTCCAACCCTTTATGAAACCTGATGTTGGGTATTCTCTGACATGTTGATGTGATATTCTCCGGGTGAAATTCCCAGAGTGGCGTTGTCTGCATACTACTTTTTGTCCGGGCCCTAGTGCCCTGGTTACATTGACATTGCACTGATTGATAAGCTTAAACGGCTGAAAACATTAAGAAGATAAAAGTTGGGATTGTTGACCAGAAAGAAAAATGAAATATTAAAAATGATGGAAAATGTGTGCAATATTGAAGTGGTCAAAACAAAAGTTGAAGTGGAGTTTTTAAAGCTATCTACAGAAATGGAGGAATTAAATGGATCTGTACATGCTTTGATGTCTACTGAGGATGCAGAAAAGGATCAAAATGAATGGTATACTCCCAAAATGGAAGCATATTATGACTTTGTAAAAGAGGTGGGAAAATGGATTAAAGGTGCAACAGTAACTGAAGAGGATGGCATGATTGATGGAGTTAACCCTCAGGACAGTATCTCCAATGTGAAAACTGTTCGCTCACAAAGGACATCTAGAGCATCATCTAATGCCTACCCCACACTACAGGATAATTTGCAAGATTATGGTCAAGATTCCCCCCTCCCGATTTTCTCGGGGGTGCTCCCGATTTGAAGCGCGTCGGGCAGATAATCTTCCCAAATGATCCTGTAGTGTGTGGGGTTCAAAGATTCACAATCGGGAAGACTGCCTCTTCCCGATTGTGAATCGGGCATATCTAACATGTTAGATATTTACAACCCGACAGGCGATTGCATCTTGAGCAGAGAGCCAGTAGTAGCTGCGTTTCCATTACAGTTTTTCGCAAAATAATCTGGTCCGCGTCCGCTCGCAGCCCCGCACAGAAACAAAGAACGAGGAAATTGTCATTGAGGTGAAATACCCGTGCGTCTTTGAACGGGACGGAAAACTAAATGCTATACTGCAAAGCATGTAGCCTACAACAAGCGCTTAGGTCTCAGCTTCCCGCATCGGCGAGTGTCCGCACGGAAAAGTGAGTCAAATCAGCAGATGCGCCCCTCCACAAGACACCTGTGCAGACGGTTTTCGCCTGGCCGTGCACAGTAGGCCTACACCCCGAATGGACGCGGCTGTCCGCGCAAATATTAGTTAAACAAATCCTTTCAGTGCAAATGCATTATAAAAACAAAAAATAAAATTTGTTTAGAAAACGAAATGACACTACTACACCCGGTGCGCAGCCCTGCTTCCAAGGTGAATCTTCGGCATAATCTTCTAGTGTGTGGGGTTGCGTTTGAACAGACGCGATTGTGTGTGTGTCCCAAGATTGAAATGTTAAAACATCGGCTCTCTCTGTCCTGTAGTGTGTGGGCTCTCAAGATTTTTATAATCTTCAAGGATTTGAAAATCCTGTAGTGTGGGGTAGGCATAAGTCTTCTATTTCCTCAGCAAAGCTAAAACTGGAAACCCAACAAGCAGAGTTGATGGCACGAGCTGCCAGACTCAAAAGAAAGCAGGAGCTTGAAAATGAGGAAGCTCTTATCAAAGCAAGGAAAGAGCAACTGGAGTTGGAAACGGACATAGCAGCCAATACTGCTAAGCTGAGCATCCTTAATGAATATGAAGGTGCCTCAATTACTGGTGTACGTGTGCCTCAAACAAGAGATGGGATGAATGAATATTTGGAGGAACAAAGGGAGCGTGTACAGATTAAGGACCATTTTGATGATGACGGGAAAGATGTGTATGCACAAGCTCATGCATTACTCTATTCATTCAAAAATGCTCCAAAACAAAGCTTCAGTCTTAAGCCAACTGGCTACACTGCTCAGAAAACGAGTACAGTACATAAAAGCACAACAAGGCCTATCTCTACAGTAGAATCTGCTATAGATACCCCCTCTGTTCCACTGCTGCAAGATGCCATGGCTGACAGTGGTGATATTCAAGCTACACCACAGCCAAGAAGAAGGTCACAATATCACCAAACATCTCCTAGCCAAGGAAATAATGGCATCAGCAATCTAGCAGACATCATGGAAAAACAAAGCAAAATTGCTGAAGCTCTGGTAAAACAGCAGAGTCTGTCTTCATTACCACCACTCAGTATACCTGTCTTTAAAGGTGATCCACTGGAATATCAGTTTTTCATGAGAGCCTTTGAGCATGGCATTGAGGATAAAACTGAAAACAGTAAAGACAGACTCCACTTTTTGGAACAGTTCACAATGGGCCCACCAAGGGAGCTGGTGCGCAGCTGCCAGTATATGCAACCAAACAGGGGATATGCAGAGGCAAAAAGGCTGTTGAAAAAACACTTTGGAGATGAGTACAGAATTGCTACAGCCTACATTGAAAAGGCGCTCAGCTGGCTATTTATCAAAGTTGAAGACACTGATGCTTTAAAGGGCTTCTCACTGTTTCTCAATGGCTGTCTAAATGCGATGAATACAGTGGAGTATTTGGAGGAATTGGATCATCTGTCTAATATGAAAGCCATTCTCTCAAAGCTTCCCTATAAATTAAAGGAAAGATGGAGGGTTAAAGCTTGTGAGTTACAAGACAGAGCTGGTAGAAGAGCCAGGTTTGCTGATCTGGTGGAATTTGTGGATAATCAAGCCCGAATCCTGACACACCCAGTGTTTGGAAGCTTAAAGGACACCACTCACACTCCCATAAGAGCAACATTTATGCCACAACTGCCTCGCTCCAATCTAGACAAAGACAGAAGGAGCAAAAGTGGGTTTGCCAACTCAAATCACAGACATTTTAAACAACGAGATGGGTCAATGTAAATGTTTTATTGTATCTTAATCTATCTGACCTCTCCTCAGCGACCTCACCTCCCCCATCTTTCTTACTTTACCTTTTATCCCACTCTCCTATCCCTCATCTCTTTTAATCGTGCCTCCTTAATCTATCTTGTACCACGTTGCCTTTAATATTCCTGTCTGTATTTGTGCTTTGCTTATCTGTGTTGTTGTTGTTGTTGTTGTTGTTGTTGTTGTTGTTGTTGTTGTTGTTGTTGTTGTCGTCGTCATTATGTTGTTGTTGTTGGTGGTGCTGTTGTTGTTTTTAGCTGCTGCCATTTTGGCCAGGTCTTGCTCGTAAAAGAGATCTTTGATCTCAAGTGACTACCTGGTAAAGTAAAGGTAAAATAAAATAAAATAAAATAGCAACTCGTCCATCCTGTCCCTACCCGTGCTAGTATGAGCTCCATGGTCGGCCTCTGAGACCCAGTACAGCCCCCTCACCCCACCCACCTTGAATTAATTTGCCCAACTGCATACCCACTATTAGCACCCCTCACCAGGCTACACACAGACCCCCAGGACCTTGTCCTCCAGGGACCTATGTTACCTTGCTGGCCAACAGTGTTGGGGGTAACTCATTACAAAAGTAACATATTACATGTAATATATTACTTTTAGCAGTAACTCAGTAATATAACTTATTACTTATAGGATTTCAGTAATATTATACCAGTTACTTTGTCAAGTAACTCAAGTTACAAATTGAGTTACATTTTATTAAATCAAAGCACATATTTAAAAAAGATGCAATCATTTCCTAATCAAACTGTGTGTTTTTATGCAAATAACCACTACAGATGACAATAACAAAGGAAAATGATAACATTTATAATTTTGGATTGTTTACACTGACTTCAAGGCGGTTGAAATTATTTTTCGGGTTGATTCCGGGGCGGCGATGTCATTCTGCTGCTGCTGTTGTTTTGGTGAAAGTAATGCAAAAGTAGTGTAATAAGTAACAAGTTACTCTACACAGAAAGTAATATTGTAATGTAACTTATTACTTTCAAATGAAAGTAACTAGTAATATGTAGTATATTACATTTTGAAAGTAACTTGCCCAACACTGCTGGCCAAGCACCGCTCCCAGGGTACAGACAGCCAGCCGTCCCCCGGGGGGGTCCGCTCACTATGCCGACCACCTGCAGTGCCGACAGCTAGGGATGCACCGATCCACTTTTTTCACTTCTGATCCGATTCCGATACCTGAATTTGCATATCTGCCGATACCGATATTATGCCGATACCAATATTTTTTCTTGAATATACAGTATAGGCAAAGATTTGGCCAATTACATTTTTTTTAAATATACCTTGCAAAAAGCAGACAAAATTAAGAAAATATACAAGGCAAAGAAGGATACTATTATACATGGGCAGATTATGGCCAGCGCCCGCACTAGAATTGGGAAAAAAAATAAAAAAAAATTGATCGAATTTTTTCTCTCTCAATCCGATCCGATCCGTGAATTAGTGCCAATATCGGCACCCGATACCGATATTGGATCGGCCCCATCCCTACCGACAGCCCGCAATGCCGACAGCCTGGTAAGCTTAGCGGTTAGGGTTAGGGCTGAAGCCCACCACGCTGGAGCTGTGCAGGAGCTCCAGCCGGTCCACCGACACGCTGCACGCCACCTCGCAGCTGCTTCTGCTTGTGGGCTATCGGCATTGCGGCCTGTCGGCACTGTGGGACGCGGCACAGGTATCAAACGTTAGCTTGCGTGCTTGGTACATACTTTGCTATCTAGCTATAGCTAACATCAGTGTTTGGCCGCTGCAGTGCTCGCCTGAATCGCTTGCACTAACTGCTTTTATTTTTGGCTTTTATTTTTGAAGGAAAGTACACTTCCGGATCTGTACGTGTACACTTAAAGGGCCTGAGAACGTACACAGTGGCGGTGGATGATATTGCTCCGCAAGGCTCCTGTGCGGACGGTTTTCGCCTGGCCGTGCGTGCACACCCAGAAATTTGGTAACTACGCGGACGGGGCTGGTTGGACAAAGTGGAGTTTTCAAGACTTCCGCTCACTTCTGCGAACAGAAACCCTCACAGAGTATAAAAGCTCCACACGTTTTCTCGTCAGGATTCCGTGTCTCTCATTTCCGTGCGGCCGGGCCAAACGTCAAGCATATTCCCAGCTTCAAGACGGACAAATAAGTCCAAGAATGGCCTTATAAATAAAAATGTACCAATGACTGAGTCTTCGCAATGTCATTGAATCAGTGAAAGTGACTTTGCAGTCCTCCACAGTTGTGCAAACATCTCTGAGAGCAGGCGAGGAACATAATCCTGATTGAACCAACCATGAAGGTTGAGCACCATCTGACGACATCAGCTACAGGCCAAAGGCTACAGTCACGGCAAGAGTGACTATTATATTTCATGTTGACTGTAATAATGGTGCTATTTTACACATCCCTCATTGCGTCAGTCTTAACCTTTCACTAGGATCCTGGTATGGCAACCTGAATGTCCAACATGAAAAAAAGTGTGGGCAACATTGTTAAGGCAGCCAGCAAGATCAAGCAGCAGCTCTCCTTGTCAAACATCTTTGATCGCCAGGTCCTAAAGAAAGCTCGATTTTAGGGAACGCTCTCCCTTCAGGACAGGTACAGGGTTCCCAGGATAAAGTGCAATATATTTAATGGAGAGGAAAACTTATGACCAAAAGGCACAAAAAGATCCAGGTCCAGACACTCAAGGTTTGAAAGTAAAAGGCCTTTAATTTAATTGGCTAGAATCATTAAAATACACCCAGCATTTCTGGCCTCTAGGGGCATCACCACATTTGGTTGCAGGAAATCCCCAAAAACATTAAAAGTCAACCAAATTACACCATCACTATAAATGCAATAAAAGAATAAAAATACGCTACAACGAATGAGGAGACCACATAAACAATGGGAGTATTTTTGAGGAAACCCCCTTAAGGAGAGAGACTTACGGGCAATGTACACCACCTCTGGAACAGATGTGGTACGGCTCTGGTACGGCTGCAAACAGAACCACACTCATGTACCGTAAATTCCGGACTATAAGCCGCACCGGTGTATAAGCCGCACCTGCAAAGTTGACTATTTTTTTCTTATATAAGCCGCACCGGACTATAAGCCGCGGGTGTTTTAATGGTATTTTTTTTTTTTTTTTTTTTGTGTTTTAATGTTTAATTACCATATGTAAGGGTTCATGCACAGAGGGGATTGTCGGGAAAGAGATGGCTGTTTGAGGAAGCTCCCATTTATTAACATTTCAACAAAACAACATAACACAACACCACCTGTGTTGTTTTTTACAGTGCACACAGTGTCATACAGTGTCATACAGTGTCATACAGTGTGGTGAAAAGAGGGCAAGAGAGGAAATTAAAACTTATTATAGTTATATAGGATTTATAGTTAGAAAGAGTGCTAAAAAAGAGAGTTTTTTTTTTTTTTTTTGAAAAAATCCATAGATAAGCCGCATCGTTATATAAGCCGCAGGGGCCAAAAAAGGCCAAAAAACGGGAAAAAAGGTGCGGCTTATAGTCCGGAATTTACGGTAATCTGTCAGACAGATGCGGGATCTGACAAAAATAGAACAGGTGCGTAATCTTTCTGTACTGCATGTCGCCCATCAATTAACATGGGGGAGAGTCGATCCGGCAGTTTTACCGGATCCGCAACGCAGCCGTAACGCATCTGGTGTACATTGCCTGTTACTTATAGCCATGGCCTTAGTCCTAACATGTAGCCATTGGTTCTCTCTCCTTTGATTCCCAGGGGGTTTTCCTCAAAAATACCCCATTGTTTATGTGGTCTCCTCATTCGTTGTAGCGTATTTTTATTCTTTTATTGCATTTTGATTGATTGATTGATTGACTTTATTTGGTGAATGTCAACAATGAGACAGGGAATACAGACAATCACCGAGGATATAAACACAATAAAGCCATAGGCTTGTTTCCATTGCGGTCCTCTAACAAACAACATAATGAACAAAAACAACACACGAATGGGAATCACCTTCTATACTCAAATTAAGATTTTAACATTATTACTAGATTGAATAGGAATAATGGCACACTTGACTATTATACAATACATAAACATTTGTTGTTACATGTAAGGAATTAACATACACAGAGAAAACAAGAAAAACGAGGGGGGGAGGGAGTGGGTTTGCGGGGGACGGGGGTTAGCAGTGGGAAGTGAGGGAGTAGCTCGTCCACATCAACACTGGAGGCTATATGCATATCGCTCATAGCAGCCTCCATATATCTATGGCACCATTTATAGTGATGGTGTAATTTGGTTGACTTGTTAATGTTTTTGTGGATTTCCTGCAACCAAATGTGGTGATGCCCCCCAAAATGTTGGGTGTGACTAGGCATATCCTTGTGCTTGTGTGCTTGTGTGCTCAGTTCCATTATAGCTTATCATGCATTACCGTAACTAAGGTAACAAAAAAAAAACATTTTGGTCAGATCACGTCAGTCCACTTGACCACACATCAGACCACACACCAGTAAATGAACGCTGTAACCAGACACTTTTGTTGTATTTGTACTGAACCCTACACTGCAAAAAAGTTCCAGTTCCTCTTGAATCAAATTATTAATACACATTCAGCATAATATACTTACTTACTGTAAGCAGCATGCATGCTGCTGCAATACACTTACAGTAGTGTGTTTATTTGTTTATTTGTTTATTTAAACGGATCCCCATTAGCTGACGCCGTAACGTCAGCTAGTCTTCCTGGGGTCCAAGACATTAAAATACATTTAATACAATAATAAAACGTTATCAGTGTATTACAAAGAACTAATAAACATTTGAAAAAAAATCTTTTTTACAAAACTCTAGTATTGCATTAAAAAAAAAGCAACAATAAGAATACAACAGATTAAAATAGCACTATCAAGCTGTTATGTAAGAGAATGTGTTATTGTATATTTTGAGTGTTAAGTATATGAAGTCGAAGTTTCCTTTTAAAACAGGCTTTTTCTCTGGTGTTGCGAATCTCATTTGGAAGACTATTCCAAAGTACAATTGACCTATAACATGCAGCTCTCTTCATGGAATTGGACTGTGGTCGAGGTAAGCTTATCTGTCCATCACTCGCCCACCGAGTGGAATATGTGTGAATATCTGTGCAGCAAGTTATGTTACTATAAAAAATGTAGGAGTCTGGGTGTTAATGACTCTATGAAAAAAAATAAGTAAACTAGCAGAAAGTCTTTCTTTTACACATGGCCAAGTAAGACGTTCATGCATTTCTTTCACACTTGTTCTATACGAACAACCCAGAACCAGTCTGGCAGCCTTATTTTGTGCGACTTGTAATTTGTGAAGCAGAACATTAGACACAGATGACCATACTACTGAGCAGTAATCCAAATGACATAAAACCAGTGAGCATACAACCTGATTAAAGAGCTTTGAGGTTAAAAATGGTAAACACTTTCTTGTTATTGCCACAGCCCTTCCCATTTTGGAAACCACCCTGTCAATATGTTCTGACCATGACAATTTGCAGTCAAGCCAGAGCCCTAGAAGCTTCACAGTTCTTACTTGTTGTATTGTTTGACCTTCTATTTGTAAATGTATTTTAGGATTCACGGATAACCTATAATTAGATCCAAAAATTATACAAATTGTTTTTGAAATATTAAGAATAAGTTTGTTATTTTTTATCCACTCATATATTATGCTAAGCTCACCAGACAGAACACACAGAACTGTGTGTTGCTGCAATGCTGCTGCATAACAATATGCAAGTCACTTAAGTAAGTCACTTACAGTAAGTCACTTACGCAACACAACTTACATCACTTCCAGGATTCTATTTTAAAGTGGGGCATACCACTTCAAAGGCTCAATTGAGACATTTTGATGTGTTGCTTCATTCACCATTGTATCTGTCTGAAATTAGTGAGAGTAAGTACATTTTATTTATAGCCTATAGCACCTCTGAAAACAACGGTTACAACGTGCTTCACAGTAGATAATGAAAATTAATTCATTAGCAAAATTAATTAGCTCCATTATTAATGGAGCTAAAACTAGGGAGCTGGTCATTGCGAGTCACCGCAACGCAGGTTAAGATTTTACATCTGTTTTGATTGATGACCAGCCTGTTGAAACAGTAGAGGAGTTTAAATACTTAGGAACCTTTTTTGACTGCAATCTAAGTTTCACATCCAACACAGAATACATCTTTAAGAAAGCAATGCAGCGTTTGTATCTAATCAGGAAATTGGATTCAAACAAAATAAGCAAAGCTATTCTGGAGACTGTCTACAGGAGCCTTATTGAAAGTATTTTGACCTTTGACATGTGTACATGGTATGGGAATCAAGGAGCTAAGAACAGAATAGACTGTCCCGAATTACAAACGTGGCAAGTAAAATTATTGGGAAAGAACAAGAACAACTTGGATGTATTTATAAAACACGGGTGGCACGAAAAGCTAGACAAATTGTGTGTGACCCTGTACATCCCCTTTTTAATGAGTTCACAAAACTGCCCTCGGGAAGACGCTATAGAGTTCCTGCAGCAACCAAGAACATCGACAAAAAATCTTTCATACCAAACGCAATAAATCTGCTAAATTCATAAACGTCAGACTCATCCACATCAGAACCATGTCCGTTATCGCTGTCTGTAATGTGCTGTTGCCCTGTTGTCTTTATATGTTGTATTATGTACAACATATGTAGGCCTATCATTTCCTGTGCTGTGTACTGTGTCTGTGTACTGTACTTTTCATGTGTGCAAGTGAAGCCGAAGACAAATTTCCATATTGTGGACAACAATAAATTGAATTGAATTGAATTGAATTGAAATTAGTGAGAGGAAGTACATTTTATTTATAGCCTATAGCACCTCTGAAAACAACGGTTACAACGTGCTGCACAGTAGATAATGAAAACCATATAATAGCAGCAAGTAAAATGCAATTATGAAACAGGGACAGATGGACAATAAACTCAATGTAAACATTAAAAAAATCGATAAAAACAATTAGAAGAGCAAAGCAACAACAAACTTCTAAAAACACCATCCTACAAGTGGGTTTTTAAAAGTAAAAAAAAAATGTGGTACTGATTCAGTCTCAGCTAACCTTCCCGGGGGGAACACAGGGCTGTGGGAACATAGACGCGCTCCCACAGTGAGGGGGAGGCGCTTCCAAAAGTGTTGGAGCTAGAACAGTAAACGTTCGATCCCCCTATGTTTTGAACCTGGACCGTGGGACACATGGGCAGTTAGTCATAACAGAAGATCTGAGAAAGCTTGGTGCAGAGTAACGTAATATGTGTTAGTAATGTGTTAGATCAGAAGGGTGCCAAACCATGGGGGGCTTTGAACGCAACCCGTTCTCACTCCGAGCGCGTAGCATATTGACGCTTTGTCCCGTCCCTTGTGCGTCGCTTGTTACTAACATGGTACCCTTGAGCGACCCATGAAACGACTTGGGCTTTCCCACTAAACTCAATGTAAACCCATGGAAGTCATCTTTGACGCTTATGGCAACTGCTCCCCCATTAGCCTAACTGCTCCCCCATTAGTCAACTGCTCCCCCATTAGGGTCTGGAGGAGCTAACCTCTCCCAGACCCAAACCTAACCTCTCCCACCCCCCATGCCTAAACCTAACCTCCCCCAGACCCTAGTCTCGCTAGCCAGCCTCTCTTCCTTTCCGTCAGAGAGTCTGGCGCCATGGAAACAGGCAACAGGGATAAGCCCTCCCCTGCTCTAAAGCTGCTCTCCCATTCGAGCGGCTGTTTCGGTGGCAGTAGGATATCCGCTCCCCCGCTTGCAAGCTCTGTCACACGCTCTGTCATTGGCTCCTACCATGTCAATCAGCTCCCATGTGTGTCGCTGTAATGCTCCCGGCCGCCGAATGTGAAAACGACGCTAACTAGCTAGCGTAGAAAGCTAACGGCAGAAACCTACAGGCTAACTCGTTGCTACACGCTGAAAATGGCAAGTTTTGAAGAAAATTTGGATTGGATGCAATTAGTAGGGTCATCTGTGGCACTTCCGTGACCGTGGAGAGCGAAGGTCCGTTTCTCAATGGATTTGTCATCTAGGAGGGTTAATAAACAAATTTAGCCGGGGTGTATTTTTAAAAAAGGCGGGGAAAATATTTGAGAGACCAAAATCCAAAATGGCTGCTGTGGAAATGAACTTTTTAATGCTTTGACCTACAATGATGCACAATACATGGTTTCAGAGCTTATTCTGGTCAAGGAATACATATTTGGTGTTTATATAATGATTTGACCTATTTTTGACCTTCAAATCCAAGATGGCTGCCAATTTTGAGCTCTAAAAGGCAGTTTTTTCAAAATCGTCATAGAGCCTTCATATTAGGCTTGAATGACAGGTCTTCTCATGATGAGTTGAATAATATACAGTATAAGTACACAGAAGTAATCTCTGAGGTCATTAAAGTCAATGTTTGTGTGTAAACAACAGTTGCTGATTTGCGGTTTCCCATTAAATAGGGTAGGCTACTGAGAATATGGTGTCCAGTTCATCCCATCACATTTTCATAATGAACCAAAAACAATTTTGCACTATAGCCTAACATAAAATAATATTCTGTATGCAAAGCTAGCAAGGTTAGTTGCTTGAGCTGAATTTAAAGGTCAACTCAAAACAAACAATGAAATTAACTTTGAAATGAAAACTGAATCCTAGGCTACTAAATTTCATCAGCACACAGTAAAGGAAACTTGTCTTTGAACTCAGCTGACTGTCTAGTCCTAATCCCTGTTGTGCAATGTCCCTTTTCTGTGAAGTTTTAGTTTTTGTTAAGAGTATGGACTTTTAATCTTGACCTTGTTGGTAGGCAACGGCCCTTTTTCACTCAAGCATTTTCAGATTAGCTCAGTCAGTCTGTGAAGCAGTCAGTGTCAGCACTTGCGCGAGCTCGTTTCTTCTCTAACTAATGTTAACATTACACACTTTAAGACACTTTGTTTGAGGATATCAACGTTATTCACTAGTCTAAAGATAGTTCTACCATCAAGAACATATAAAACAAAAGCAAAAACAATTTTTATTTGCAGAAGTCATCATTGATATTTGGTGTTAGCTAACGTTAGGTAACGTTATTATTTTTAGCTAAAGTTAATGTTATCTGTCTCCACACTTCTGTCAACTGACATATGCATTTGCTTTTGAAAATTGTTTTATATGTTCTTGATGGTAGAACTATCTTTAGACTAGTGAATAACGTTGATATCCTCAAACAAAGTTTTTTTTTTTTTTTAATATATTCCCCCCCCCCCCCCCCCCCCCCCCCCCCCCGATTTTTTATCCCATTTTTATCCCCCATTAGTGCTAACGTAATTTCTTTATCCTGGTTGCTACTCCACCCTCTGCCGATCTGGGGAGAGCCGAAACTGGCTCCATGCTTCCTCCGAGACATGGGCAGTTAGCCAGCCGCTTCTTTTCACCTGACAGGGGAAGCTTCACCGGTAGGACATAGCACGTGGGAGGTAAAAAAAAAAAAAGATAGGTTCACGCTATTCCAACCAGTTCCCCTCCCTCTGAACAGGCGCCCTTAACGACCAGAGGAGGAACCACACTAGCAACCAGGATATTGCATGTTTTTGGTGAAGGGGGTTCCTATATGAAGGAAACCCCCGGGAGGCACGGGGAGAACATGCAAACTCCACACAGAAAGGCCCTTTTGACGACCCCACCCGGGCGGTGGGCACTCGAGGACATGCGGACGGGCACGCATTCCTTCAGCGTTCACATCGTCCCAGGTGGGAATCGAACCCACGACCTTCGAGCTGTGAGGCGATAGTGCTTACCGCTACACCACCATACCTCCTTTTATATCCTCAAACAAAGTGTCTTAAAGTGTGTAATGTTAACATTAGTTAGAGAAAAAGCGAGCTCGCGCAAGTGCTGACATGACACTGACTGCTTCACAGACTGACTGAGCTAATCTGAAAATGCTTGAGTGAAAAAGGGCCGTTGCCTACCAACAAGGTCAAGATTAAAAGTCCATACTCTTAACAAAAACTAAAACTTCACTGAAAAGGGACATTGCACAACAGGGATTAGGACTAGACAGTCAGCTGAGTTCAAAGACAAGTTTCCTTTACTGTGTGCTGATGAAATTTAGTAGCCTAGGATTCAGTTTTCATTTCAAAGTTAATTTCATTGTTTGTTTTGAGTTGACCTTTAAATTCAGCTCAAGCAACTAACCTTGCTAGCTTTGCATACAGAATATTATTTTATGTTAGGCTATAGTGCAAAATTGTTTTTGGTTCATTATGAAAATGTGATGGGATGAACTGGACACTATATTCTCAGTAGCCTACCATATTTAATGGGAAACCGCAAATCAGCAACTGTTGTTTACACACAAACATTGACTTTAATGACCTCAGAGATGACTTCTGTGTACTTATACTGTATATTATTCAACTCATCATGAGAAGACCTGTCATTCAAGCCTAATATGAAGGCTCTATGACGATTTTGAAAAAACTGCCTTTTAGAGCTCAAAATTGGCAGCCATCTTGGATTTGAAGGTCAAAAATAAGTCAAATCATTATATAAACACCAAATATGTATTCCTTGACCAGAATAAGCTCTGAAACCATGTATTGTGCATCATTGTAGGTCAAACCATTAAAAAGTTCATTTCCACGGCAGACATTTTGGATTTTGGTCTCTCAAATATTTTCCCCGCCTTTTTTAAAAATACACCCCGGCTAAATTTGTTTATTAACCCTCCTAGATGACAAATCCATTGAGAAACGGACCTTCGCTCTCCACGGTCACGGAAGTGCCACAGATGACCCTACTAATAAAGAAGGCCTGCTCGGCACAAGTTCCACCCCGAAACTATTTTCCAAGGGCACTAACGCTAAGCACCGCCCAAGACGAGGATGATTGGTTTACCCAAACAGAGCATTTTTTTCGCAATCCCACAATGGAAACCTGCGGTGCCAGACTCTCTGACGGAAAGGAAGAGAGGCTGGCTAGCGAGACTACCCAGACCCCAACCCTAACCCTAACCCTAACCTCTCCCACCCCCCATGCCTAAACCTAACCTCCCCCAGACCCTAACCCTAAACCTAACCTCTCCCACCCCCCACGCCTAAACTTAACCTCCCCCCAGACCCTAATGGGGGAGCAGTTGACTAATGGGGGAGCAGTTAGGCTAATGGGGGAGCAGTTGCCATAAGCGTCAAAGATGACTTCCATGGGTTTGCATTGAGTTTAGTCGGAAAGCCCAAGTCGTTTCATGGGTCGCTTAACCATGTTAGTAACAACAAGTGACGCACAAGGGACGGGACAAAGCGTCAATATGCTACGTGCTCGGAGTGAGAACGTGTTGTTGAACGTTATCAGGTGGATCTTGAACTGGATTGTGAAACGTACAGGAAGCCAAAGTAATTATGAGAAATGGGGGTGATGTGTTCTCTTGTTTTTGTCAGAAGCAACATTCTGAATAAGTTGAAGTTTAGCAACTGCAGACTCACTTAGGGGGAGACCGGGGATAGTTGTAAAACAAACTACACTGAAACAAAAACACAATAGACCCTTCTCACGGGTGCCATTTTGTGTCAAAAAGGCAAGGGTAAACACAGGTGCAAGCAAAACACTAATGAGGGTTTCCAACTTCCATGATTGGAATGTGGAAACCCTCATTAGTGTTTTGCTTGCACCTGTGTTTATTCTGCCTTTTCGACACAAAATGGCCCCCGTGAAAAGGGTCTATTCTACCCTCCCTAGCCTACAAAAAACAGGAGAAAAGGGGGGATGAAAGTAAAGGGCAGCACACCCCTACAGGGCTTCCTGAGTTAACACTAAAGAAACAAAAAGAAAGAACTGGAATCGAACCCAGGGTCAAAAAGTCAGAGTAAAGTAGCTAGTATGAACAGGCCAGAGAAAACAAGCTACAGTGTCAATGCCAGATATGTCAAAAGGCCACTAAGAATATAGGCATTCATTGGAAGGCCAGTAAAGGGGAGTCTCTCCCTGGCTTCTTATGCTGGCTTGATTGAGAACCAGCTCCAGGTGAGGGCTCCTCAAAGCAATCAGTCAATCAGAGGGGGGCATGTCTGGAATGGAGACAGACGTGAGGCAATGCAAAACAATACTGAGCCCAGACCAAGTCAAGTCAAGTCAACTTTATTTATAGAGCACATTTACAACGACAGGCAGCCGACCAAAGTGCTTTACAAGTAGAAACACAAATATAAAGGCAGGTAGAAACAATACAGTACGTACAGGTGCAATAAAGTGCAGAAGAACAAATAATAAAGAGATAAAATAGAGAAGATAGACCAGAATAGCAGTAAGTAATAAAATAGATAAAAGTAATAAGATAAATAAAAGACGCAGAATAGCAGCTAACTAGTGTCGAAGGCCAGGGAGAAAAAGTGGATCTTGAGCAGGGACTTGAAGGCCTCTAGGCTCTGGGCTGATCAGATAGGGAGGGGCAGGGCGTTCCCGAGCCTGGGGGCAGCTGCAGCAAATGCTTGATCTCCTCTGGTCTTAAGTTTGGTCTTGGGTACCAGCAGCAGCAACTGGTCGGCAGACCTTAAGGCTCTGGATGGGGTGTGGTGGACAAGGAGCTCCGCGACGTATGATGGAGCTAGCCCATTAAGAGGTTTAAAAACAATCAGCAACAGTTTAAAATCAATGCGGTAACGGATGGGGAGCCAATGGAGAGAGGCCAGGACAGGTGTGATGTGTTCACGCTTTTTAGTTGTGGTGAGAAGGCGGGCGGCCGCATTTTGGACCAGCTGGAGTCGACGAAGCAGCGACTGGTCCATGCCGACATGAAGTGCATTGCAATAGTCTAGCCTAGTAGTAATAAAAGCATGGATAGCCCTCTCCAGATCCTTCTGGGAGAGGTAGGGTTTGGTTTTCGCTAAAAGATGGAGCTGAAAAAAACTGGTTTTGACGACGGAGCTATCCTGTTTATCAAATTTAAAATTATTGTCAAAAACCACTCCAAGGTTCCTGACGGAGGAGCGGATGTTTGAGGCCAGAGGGCCTATAGGGCATCGACAGCAGGGGAACTACTAAATAAAATTACCTCAGTTTTGCCCTCGTTTAGGTTTAAAATGTTTTCGCTCAACCAGGTTTTGACATCGACCAAACAGTCTAAAAGTGGCTGTAGTGCAGTCTTACCTTTAGGCTTTAGGGGGAGGTAGATCTGTACATCATCGGCGAAGCAGTGGAAGAACATGTTGTGGTTTGCCAGGATGTGACCTAGGGGCAATAAATACAGTAAAAAGAGGGCGTGGCCTAAAATCAAACCTTGGGGCACCCCACAGGTTAGAGGGGCAATAGAGGAGAAAACGTTTCCTAACTGGACAGAAAAGCCCCTGCGCGTCAGGTAAGACCTGAACCAGCTAAGGGCAGCGCCTGAAATACCGACAAAATGTTCAAGCCGTGCTAGGAGGATTTTGTGATCCACGGTGTCGAAAGCGGCTGTAAGATCTAACAGCACCAGGAGAGCAGGACTACCAGTCAGCGGTTACGAGCAGGTCATTTAGCACCCTCAGGAGGGCCGTCTCGGTGCTGTGGCGAGGTTTAAAGCCAGATTTAGATTTTTCATGGATATTATGTTGTTCTAAAAATGATTGAAGCTGAGTGTAGACTACTCGCTCCAGAACTTTGGACAAGAAGGGTAATTGGGAGATGGGCCTGAAGTTGGAGAGAATAGTGGGATCAATGTTTTTCTTTTTTATTAGGGGCTGTACCACAGCATGTTTGAAGGCAGCTGGGACACAACCAGAGCTGAGACTGGTGTTGATTAGCAGTAGGATAATGGACAAGACCGACTCAAGTACTTCTTTGAGAGGGCGAGAGGGAAGACTATCGGAGGGGCAGTTTATGGGCCGCAGGTGCTTTACAATGTCAGAAAGGGAGGAGAGAGAGACCAGCACAAACTGCTCAAAGACAGCAGACAGGGGGAGCAGGGCGCCTGACCAAGGCCAAGGCCAGGCTCTGACCAAGGCCGTAACAACATAACATAATACAGATTCTTTTTTTTAACCTTTATTTAACCAGTTAAAATCCCATTGAGGCCGAGGCCTCTTTTACAAGAGAGAACTGGCCAAGAAGGCGGAAAAGTTACACATCAGAAATACATGAGTGCATGTAAATAGAAAAGCACAGAATCAACAAAGAGAATCAATAAAGACACAGACCAATAATTCACCGTAGGAGAATATAAAATACAGCAGCACACTTAAAATAAATAAAACCAATGATCAATTCCAGGTAAAAGTACAAAAACATCCAGATTACAGAAAAATGTAACTGTGTACACATGAAAAAAACTGTATGCAAAGGACCTAAATATAAGATTTATGCAGCAAAACAAGAGCAGGTAGAGGCTAGGGATTCAGAAAGGTATTGTTTGAAAACTGATAAAGGAACCAGAGAAGCCAATTTAAGACTGGACTGCAGGTCATTCCAGGAACAGGGGCCAAAATAAGAGAAGTTTCTTTTACCAGATTCAGTCCGCACTGGGGGTAATTCAAGACGCAAGCAGGTGTTGGATCTAAGATTGAGGTTGTTTTCTATCAGATTTAGCTTGGAGCGGATGTAGCAGGGAAGCTTACCAAGCAACGCCTTGTAAATCAGGACGTACCAGTGATGTAGCCTACGCGTAGTGAGTGAGGACCAACCAACTAAAGTGTACAGAATGCAATGGTGGGTCCTGAAGGCTGAGTTAGATATATATCGCAATGCAGATATTTACTACAGTATTACTACACAAACACACCATAGCCTATCTTCGGACTGTGGGAGTAAACCAGAGCACCCAGAGGAAACCCACGCAAACATGGGGAGGTGGAGGTTCAAGCCCACAACCTTCTCACTAGGTAACAGTGCTAACCACTGCATCCAGGCCGCCCGCATGGTGTGTGTGTGTGTGTGTATGTGTGAGATAAATTACATGCGCATATGTATTCATTCAATCTCTTTTTTCTCTCTCAATTCTGTCTCTCACATATATTTGCTTTGCTGCTTATAAATCAATAAAAAAGTGCACTGTCACACGAACAAACAGTGCATTTCAAGGTTTTTGTTTCCATGTAAACAGTAACTGTCGTCGGGGTGTACTGGTTTTGGTGTGTGTGTCCATGCTCAGTTCCATTATAGCTTATCATGCATTACTGTAACTAACGTAATCACTGCAAAAAAAGTTCCAGTTCCTCTTGAATCAAATTATTAATACACATTCAGCATAATATGCTTACTTACTGTAAGCAGCATGCATGCTGCTGCAATACACTTACAGTAAGTGTGTTGCTGCTGCATACAATATACAGTAAGTCACTTAGGCTACAGTAGGTCACTTACACAACACAACTTACATCCCTTCCAGGGTTCTATTCTAAAGTGGGGAATACCACTTCAAAAGGCTCAATTGAGACATTTTGATGTGTTGCTTCATTGACTTCTGTCTGAAATTTGTGAGAGTAAGTACATTTTATTTATAGCCTATAGCACTTCTGAAAACAACTGTTACAACGTGCTTCACAGTAGATAATGAAAACCATATAATAGCAGCAAGCAAAATGCAATTATAAAACAGGGACAGACACACAATAACAGCAATGTAAACAATAATAAATAAATAAAAACAATGAGAAGAGCAAAGCAACAACAAACTTCTAAAAATGCCATCCTTCAAGTGGGTTTTTAAAAGTATTAGAAAATGTGGTACTGACTCAGCTAACCTTCCTGGGGGGAACACAGGGCTGTGGGAACATAGACACGCTTCCACAGTGAGGGGGAGGCGCTTCCAAAAGTGTTGGAGCTAGAACAGTAAACGTTCGATCCTTTGAACCTGGACCGTGGGACACATGGGCAGTTAGTCATAACAGAAGATCTGAGAAAGCTTGGTGCAGAGTAACGTAATAATATGTGTTAGTAATGTGTTAGATCAGAAATATACGAGGGTGCGGGCTTTGAACGTTATCAGGTGGATCTTGAACTGGATTGTGAAACGTACAGGAAGCCAAAGTAATTATGATAAATGTTGGTGATGTCACTGCATGAAATTCCTACTTTCCGGGACTTTGTAAAATCGGAAAAATCTCCTCTTTGTGGGTCTTTGTAGCACTTTGGCGCCATCACAGAAAAACTCCACATTTTTACCACAAATAGGTCGGCAGTTGACCCCCCCAGCCCCCTAGCCTGTGGGAGGCTTTCACATGCAAATGACAATCCTGGTCCTGGATGGGGGGGGTGGGCTATTGACTTAATAGGTAACACCTCAGGACAATGGCTGCGAGCAGGGGTGGACTGGGATCCTAATTCAGGCCGGGCATTATATACCAAGCAGGCCAGGCCGATACGGGCCGACATGCGTGCCGGCGTCCGAAAAATTGGGGGCTTTTGAAGCCCAATTTGGGCCATTTGAAGCCAGATTTGGGCCGTTTGAAGCCCAATTTGGGTCGTTTGTAGCCAGATTTGGGCCGTTTGAAGCCCAATTTGGGCCGTTTGAAGCCCAATTTGGGCCGAGTCCAATTTTACAATGAGATGCACCCACTTTAACCCTGAATAAAGTAATAAAACCACTAGTAAACCAGTAGGCGGTGCCTGGCCTGCTGTTCAGTGAGTGGCCTGACTGCGAGCACCAATGTTTTTTTTTTTTTTTTTTTTTCAGGCCAGGCCAGGCCAGGCCACCGGGCATTTGTCCGACGTGCCCGATTATGCAGTCCGCGCCTGGCTGCGAGTGCCTTCTTCCAGTCAGTCCCTCAGCCAGAGACATTGCCCTGGAGAAGAGATTGCTATTGCAATTCAGTGAACTTTCACGCAAAGTTACACTTCAGTCTGAAGAGCTAACCAGCAAGAACAACAAGCCTTGCGTCGGTTGCGATTCTCTGGAGGAGTAAAGGCGCTGGAAGCCAGTTGCATTGTCCGTGGGGATAAAGAGAATCCAAGGAAAAGACGACATCCTCACAACACCAAACTTTCGGTAAGAATATAATATAATAATGATGATTAAGTAAAATAAATTAAGTAATGGTTGTACATTCAAATAGGCTATGGCATGGCTTCACAGCACCCTATGTTGCTTCTCTCTCTCTCTCTCTCTCTCTCTCTCTCTCTCTCTCTCTCTCTCGGCAAGAGTGCGCTTGTTGCACAACACAGAAGCAAACTGCAAGAAGTATGATGCACAGCATGGGTACGATTTCAATCCACTCTCTCTCTCTATGTTCTTCATAACAAAAGTGTGCTATATGTGGCGCAATGGGTTGAATAATAGGTTGAATGAATGTTGTTTGTTATATCAGAATGTATACATGTTAAGTAGGCCTGGTTTTGAAAAGCTCTAAGCGCTAAATTAACGCCAGGGGGGAAGATAGCGTTAGGCCGGTATTTAAGGACGAAACGCCCATTCTGGTACTGCGCCACGCCTCTTCGGCGTAAAGCGCATTTCGGGGCCTAAAAACATGATGCTATCTTCCCGAGTCAGGCACAGCACGTTTAACGCCAGTTTAGAGCCTAAGGCCAGTGGGAAGATAGGGGCCATACAGTATAGTGTCCTCAACGGGGAATTTCAAGGTGAAGGTTCATACTGGAACTTGCATTGCAAGCCTATAGTCGTAGTTACAATTCAGTTTCAAACTGATTCCAACCAATGAGATATTTTATATGGTGTACGATAATGTAACAGACTATTATTTTAACTGTGCGTGCATCTACTCTTTACGTCGTGTGTACCTTTTGTGCTTCGGGAGATCAAGTGTTTATCCTGAGGTCTTTTAACCTCACCTGTATAACAGATTCACCTTATGTAGCCCCGCCCACTTGACCCAGTTGTGTTATGACTTCCTGTTGAAAACACTCCTATTTTACCTGGTCACTAGTACTTTACTGTCACAGGAAGTGTAAACACAATAGGAAGTAACTGGCTGATCCCTGTGTTGGAACATAAGGTGAGGTTACTCGGACCATTTATTTTAGCAGACAGCACAACATCCATGTGGCCCAGATTACCCAGAACACACTGTATACACATACTATACTATATATGACATAAACATGTTTTCATCATTTAAAAAAATGGCGTTAAGTAATAGTCATTTCATGTGCTACACGTCACACACTATCTGATCACACAACCAAATACATTGTAAATCAAATGTCTTTTTATTAATCAAAAACACACCAGACACCTAGATGTGGTGTTTTCTGAGCAATATATGATCAATATCTCTTGTTTTGTAAGAGACAGTCTAGACTGTTACTTTGGGGGAACTTGGAGATGACGTCACCTTGTGGCCGGCGGCGGTCGACCGACAGAAATTAGCTTGTCTGGTGATGTTGCGGTCTAGACAATGTTTTCTGGGAAGGTCTGTGGTTAACAAAAGTTTATGGGAGTGGTAATCTGTGTTCAGCAGGATAATCTTCACAAACGGGAATCACTTTTCTGACTTCAACAAAAACATCCAACTTCTAGGTTAAATCAAGCTTTTTTCAGTTGAGGCAGCTGGCCAAAATTAAGCCAATTTTTCAGAGGCAGCACTTTGAAGCAGTAATCCATGCCTTTGTTAGCATGCGGCTGGATTACTCTAATGCACTTTAAAAAAAAAAGTCATTTACTTTTTATTATTATTATTTTCATTAACAAACAAAACAATACAGAACAAACTAGTACAAAATAAACAAACATAAATGACAGGGGAGGATCTTCTAACATTCAATTCTACACACATCTACAGTACATTCACATAATCATTCGCACCCACATACAATTCTCATTTATAAACATGTCCCCACACCACCATGTCCAAGCTCCTCCCCACCTCTCATTTATAAACATGTCCCCACACCACCATGTCCAAGCTCCTCCCCACCTCTCCGTCTGGTTTCATGTATTTTGACCATGGTGCTATAATAAACTATGGTGCAGGCTGACTGATATCCCTCCAAAATACCACATTAAGACCTCGAGGGACACCATAGAGCAATTCATGCTCCGATTTCATATCAAAAACGGTTGGCATTTGGAGATTGCACTAAATGAATAACATCTGTAGCATGACATGGTTGGGACCAATGGAGGCTGTAGGTCTTCTAGTTTCATATGATATAAGTTCTTCACTATACTTTTTAAAATTAGCCTGCTAGAGCCTCTGAAAGACAGTAATGTTGGCTGTGGACGAGGAGTAGACAATCGGGGACATTCTCGGGGACAACTCCCAGCCGGGGACAGGTCCCCAAAAATGGGGACTGTCCCCGGAAATCGGGGACGTCTGATCACCCTATTTTACATTGAAGTGTACGTTCTCTACAGCTTCTTCTCAGCTATACAAAGTCAGGCCTTATAGCCGACACATAGGCAAGCCACCATCTTCAAAGGAATCATCAAGCATATTGTAACGAAATGGGTATTCGTCCAAGGAACTGGAGACTTGAAGTTGGTACAGGCTTTTTATTCTTGTCTTCACAATACACGCTCCTAGCAGCTAGCTTCGCTGCTAGCTCTAAACCACCCGGTCAGCTCGCCCACCCTGGCCTGACTGGCCTCCGCCCCGGCCGCTGGTCACATATATCCCCTTCCCCCTAGGAACACACCCACACATATCAGTTCCTAGCCAAGCACGGAAACACCCCAATACCCGTAATTACCCGATACGCTACATATCCCCCACACAAATTTAATGTCGCTTCCACGCGACATGCACAACCCACACACATCCCCCTGTACCAAAACACACCCAACACAATATTTTTCCCATCACCACATCAAATTATAATTCCCCAACAACAGTCTTTTCTTTTCAGCACCCCCGTCATAATGTCCAGTTTTTCATTAGGTACTCCGTAATGTCTAGTTTTCCATTAGGTACCCCCATAATGTCTAGTTTCCCATTAGGCACTCCATAATGTCTAGTTTTTCATTATTTCCTTCTTTTTCACACATTTCAATTCAAACACAAGCCCCCCACATTTTCCTTAGCTTTTCTTTTAAACCCCATTTCCATCCCCCCTTTTCCCAGCTTCACCAATTCCCCTGAAGCACTCTTTTCGGTCCCCCCTTTTTGTTTGTTCCAGTAGCAAATGCACGAACGAGCACCGGATCGACATCCTCGTCCTCCGGTCTCCACTCGCGCCCGTCGACTCTCCAGCTGACCCTGGCGTCGTCCTCCCGGCCTCGCACTCGCTCGTTTTTCCGTCCCCCTCCTCCAGGGTTGAGGACAGCAGAGCGAACACCACCGGCGTCGATCTTCCCCTCGGCTCTCCGCAGTGCAACGTTAGGGGGTGTATAGCGGTTAGGCTGGGCCGGTTCCCCCGGCGGTAACCCCTCTCGCTCACTCGGAGACACGAGCGTCGCTCTCCCGACTGTAACAACGCTGCAGACGATGTCCCTCTCTTCCCTCTGGCTGTTCACGCTCTTCCCAGCCTGCGTCTCACCTCCGGCCTCCACACTCTCAGTGCAGTCCCTGGCCAAGTGCTCCGGTGACTGGCAAGTCCAGCAGAGTCTCACCTGTCTGCCGCCTGCACGTCTCTCTTCTCCCGCTGCCCCCCGATCTCCGACAGCCTCTGGACACTCTCTGGCTAGATGTCCGATCGCGCTACATGCCCAGCAGGCTCCCTGCTGTCCATGTCGTTGTCCCGCATACCCGGTCCGTCTCCCGGAACCGCATCGGCACCACCTCGCCACGTGGCCCGGCTCTCTGCAGGTCCAACACAGTCTCTTCCGTGGCTCTTCTGGCCGCTCTCCCCGCTGCATTATCTCCGCGCTCATCAAGTCCACCCGCTGCATGACTTCTCGCAGCGCCCGCATCACCTCTACTGCCCAGGCAGGAGTCTCTTGCACCAGCCGTCCGACCTCTCTCAACACACGGGCCTCCATGCCCGCCAGCATCGAGCTGATCCCCGCCGTCAGCTCTCCTTTCCTCCCGTTCACCGATGGCCATTCTCCGGAGATACTTGATTCTCCGCGCACCATCGCACGTGGTTTTAGCAGCTAGCAGTTAGCAGTTAGCACCTCTGGTAGCTAACTTACTAGCGCTAGTTTCTAGAGCCAAAAAGCCGCACCACCCGTCTCTTTTGCCGTTCCTTCTCACCCTCTCCCCTCTCGGCCGAATCAGAGGCGTTACCGCTTTACTGTCTGGCACCAATGTAACGAAGTGGGTATTCGTCCAAGGAACTGGAGACTTGAAGTTGGTACAGGCTTTTTATTCTTGTCTTCACAATACACGCTCCTAGCAGCTAGCTTCGCTGCTAGCTCTAAACCACCCGGTCAGCTCGCCCACCCTGGCCTGACTGGCCTCCGCCCCGGCCGCTGGTCACATATATCCCCTTCCCCCTAGGAACACACCCACACATATCAGTTCCTAGCCAAGCACGGAAACACCCCAATACCCGTAATTACCCGATACGCTACAATATCAAGCCACCTCGACCACTTATCTTCGAAGGAATCAACTTGAGCTCTTAATCTAAATGTTACTCTCTCCATTACATATATCGAGTGGATTAGATCTATCCATTCATTTACAGTTGGTACATCTTGTTTTAGCCATTTTCTCACCGCCTTTTTGCTGGCCACTAGCATCACTCTCAACATGTATTCGTCTGGCTTCGCACAATGCACTGACGTATGTATGGGGGTCCCTTTGCCTTTCCGACATGCTGCCACTCCGAACGTTAACTTCCATTATTCGGACTGGCGGTCGTTCACCTTAGAAGCCGCAATGCCGACCTTAGGTTTAGGCGTGGGGGTCGGAGAGGTTAGGTTTTGGGTTAGGGTCTGGGGGAGGTTAGGTTTAGGCATGGGGGGAGGTTAGGTTTGGCGTGGGGGCTGGGAGAGGTTAGTGAAAAACGGGGAATATAGACCCCCTTTCTGAGTGCCGATATTTCGGAGTCGCAGAACGTCGGAGTGGCAGCACGCCGATGCAGCTTCCTGCAGGGCAGGGGGAAGGAATGTGGAAACCACAGCCGTGGCTTACCCACTATACAGCAGAACAGAGAGCACAGCAATGTTATATTACCTATGGGCCAAATATAAGCCAATTAAAGGTACAATAAACCAGCTTACCCGACAAAGCGAGCTGCCTCACGCAAGGCTCGCCCAGGTAATTCACCGGGTTTCGAGGTTGAGGAAAACCAGGCACCTGTCCCGCTCTAGAGGCAGGGCTTGACGGACGGCCGCTTCCTCTTAACAGCCCTGCCGCGCTGGACGGGGGGTGACGGTAGAAGCCGCTGTAAAGTGCGGACCAAAGGCAGACTGCCACCATGCCAGGCAGGGCCGCCCAGAGAGATGGCAGTGCCCCTGGAAGGGTCCAGCCACTATGACCCCCCCTCCCCCGCACGCGCTTTACTCATATCAACGCTGCAGCTTTCGGAGCTGACTGAAAAAAGTTTGTTAACAGATTATTATTTGGGTCTAAAGCCCTTGCCTGCTCCCACTTTTTTTTTGCCTTGCGATTTTGGCATCCTGACTTTTGTTTTGCTCCTGGCATTTGCTATCACCGGTCTTGTTTTCACCTGTCTGTGTTGTGTGTTACACCATAAATGGTCCCTCTAGCTGCTGCTGCCCCAAGCAAAATGGTCCGCCCCAAGCCTGCCTTGTTCTTCTTCTTCTTCTTTTGGCTTTCCGGCAGACTAGATGCCTTTCGGCACATTGTTGCCTCTCACTGCACTGGTCGGATGGGGGATCAGAATGCCACTATTTTCCACAGGAGCACTCCTGCCCAAGCATGCCTTGTTACTGCTGCTGTGTTTTGGGTATTTGTTCGACTCCTTGCAAAAAATAAATTAGTTGCTGCATTTTCAGGATGGGAGATACATTTTAGTGTTAAAAAAAATAAAAAATAAAAATTGCCTGGCTCCAGCGCCCCCCCCTAGTGGCGACACCCCTGGAAGCTTACCTCTTTACCCCCCTTATGGGCGGACCTGATGCCAGGTAGAGAACGAGTGTGTGTTGGCCGCGCAGCCGACACACCTGATATGCATGAGCCCCACTCAGCTGATTAGGACTCCGAACGGCTGGGGCCAATTGGCAGGGGGACGGAGGGAAGACCTAGATCTGCCACAATAATACAAAAAAAGGCATTAATATTCCTCTAAATCTGTCTTGAAAAGGCTCAAATTGTTTTGGTGGTGGCCTGGCGGCCAGCACCAAATAGTTTGCACCCTGGCACACCCTGTCTTTCTGTGGCACACCCAATGTGGCAAGTCTGCATGGCTACGCCAGTGCAGTCTGGTGAGAGAAGTTAGCTTTTTGCGCTGGAGTACAGAAATATCTAGTCACGTTTTTCCAACTGAATTCCCTCCAGGACAGTGAACTCGTCATTTTCCATTGCTGACCAGTGACCACATATTCTGATCCATTCCCTCTGCTTCCCATCTTTCCTTAATATTCATAGTATGGTCACCTTTTATATTTTGAAGAGCCTGATACAACCTAGATATCACCTTCTGGTAAATACCATCCTTATATGTGTTCTGGAAAAATATCAAGGATTTCCATTCCCATTGGATCAATTTTTGGGAATGTCTTGTCAATAAAATTCCTAATTTGTATATACCTAAAATGATCCTGGTCCTGCAGGTTGAATTTTCCTTTGAGGTCCTGGAAGCTATACACTCTACCTTGGTTCAAGAGAGTACAATGTGCTGTAAGACCATTAGGAGCCCAATTTTTAAAAGTTGAGTCATATCTACTGGGGATGAAATTCGAGTCATATGCAAACCACTTGAATATTGCAGCCCTATCCTTCAAATGATGCTTTCTAATTATTTCTTTCCATGTTTTAAGGGAGCTAATTACCCAAGGGTTATTGGGATCCGATAGAAAATCAGTCGATGAAGGGTCCCCTGTCAATGTGTTAACTGGGATTCCCTTGCTCATTGAGCCTTCAATCTCCTTCCACCTGGTTGGAACTATAGAGGGTATGCATGTGATGTCACAGAGGCAGAAGTCACTGTGGGGTCACGCCCACTGAGTCACAGCAAGACTGAGCTTGAATGCAGTAATCAGCCTAGATAACTGACACCTGCTGCTCAGGGAGGAACTTGACACTCATTTTGACACTCATTCCTGATTGAGGGGGCATGTTCCAGTGGGTGTGCATACCCTCTATAGCTTGGTTTACACCAGCCCACTAGTGGCTGCATCTGGGCTGCTCTATAATAATCCCTCAAGCATGAAAGGCCCAAACCCCCATTCTCCTTTGCCAATTGCATTGTTTTATATCTGATCCTCGGCTTCTTCCCAGCCCAAATAAATCGTGATATAACTTTATCTAGTCAAGAAAGTATTGTTCGGTTTTTTCAATGGGTATCGATTGGAAAAAATATAAGAATCTTGGGAGGATATTCATCTTCACTGAGTCAATCCTTGAGACAATACATTAGATACAGGATTAAATTCCATCTACTTAGGTCTGCCAGAATTTCCTTTTTGAGGGGGCTATAATTAATTTCTTCAAATTTGGATAAATCTGTAGGCAAGCAAATCCCCAGATATTTAATTGATGCCTTATCCCAGCACATTTGGTATTTGGATCGGAGACTATGAGGAGGGTTATAATGGATATTAAGAATCTGAGTTTTTCGTTCATTGACTTATAACCTGAGTATGACCCATATTATTTAAGCACCGACATCAGGGCAGGGAGAGAGTCTGTTGGGCTTGAGAGGTACGCAAGAATATCGCCTACAAATAGAACTAGTTTTTGTTCCCCGGCAGCCATTTCTATTCCCTTAATCGAGTTATTCTGTCTAATCCATTGTGCCAACGGTTCAATAAAAATTGAGAATAAAATAGGACTAACCGCACAGCCCTGTCTCGTAGACCTCTCAAGCAGAAAAGAGTCAGTTAGCTCACCATTGATCTTTAATCTGGCCGATGGCTTATTATACAGAGCTTCTAATGTCTTAATAATGACCTGATCAAAACCAAACCTCTCCATAACTTTAAATACAAATTTCCATCTAACCAAGTCAAAGGCCTTTTCAGCATCTAAACTTATAAGCATAGCTTGTATTTTATTTTGGTCTATATGTCTAATAACCTGTAGGGACCTCCTAATACTATCATGAGTCTGACGTGACAGAATAAACCCAGTTTGATCCAAATTGATTATTTCTGGTAGAATTTTTTCTGGCCTAACCCTCTTTTAGCCTATTGGCTAATCTTCCAAGAGTCCACATTAAAACATTACAAGATACAATAATCATGAATACAACATACATTATTACATTACAGCATGCAATAATCATACAAAACAACACACACACACACACACACACACACACACACACACACACACACAGGATGCGCCTGCATATACAATGCACATACCCATATACATAAGATCACAATACTACCAGCACACTATAACCATTGACAACACAATATGGTAAGTCATTGGTTCCCAAACTGTGATCCGCGGATCACTGGTGTTCCGTGGGGCTCCGCCTGGTGGTCCGCCAGAGAATTGCTTCTTTTTGGGGCCGGTGTGCAGCATGCACAGCAGGGCCCTTACATTCCACTCTGTCGCCCGCATTTGAGCACGGATCCAGGGCGAGGTAATGTCTTTCCACTTTCCAGTCCGGTAGGTGGCGGTAATGCACCTCTGGCTAATAAACACATCGTTGCCTTGAACCAATGGTGACTCAAAGCTCTCTCTGACTCTGTCTGCTTCATGTGTGGGCGTGCCGACTTTCCCCCCTTCCCTCTCTGCTCGCTCTATGGCCAGTCCTTCAGTCCTCACCGCAGCACCCGACACACAGGAGGACAGACACAGCGAAAATGGCAGCGGCTTCGTCTTGCAAGCCGCCAACGCTTGTAGAAAAAGCAGATGCACGAAGCGAAATATGGAAATATTTTGTATACGTTGCCGACAGCGAAGGCAAGCCCGTGGACACATAGAAACCAGTGTGTAAAAGGTGCTTCAACGCGACCAAAGCGAAAGGCTCAAACACATCGAATCTGGCTAAACATCTTGCCGACAGGCACCCCGACCTGTTCAAAGAGAATACACTGGGAATACACCACATAATAAGCCTACATTTCAATAGCCTACATTTATGTGTGAAAATAATATATATTACTAGATTAACCATAAATCTGGCACTTCATGTTAATGAAGCTTAAACCCAGGATTATTAACCCACATATAGGCTACACTACAGCACAGGCACACTACAGTTGATGTGCACTTAAGTAGACTGAACACAAATGACTCAATACACCTTGGCAGAGTTCTGCACTTTACTGAGCACACCGGCCCTATGCCAGGTTTCGACCTAGCCTTGTTTTTTTAGATTTTACATACACATTAACCCTGAGGAGTAGCCGGATTGGGCTGATTTTCGGAAATATCACAATTTTGAACATTTACTTTCACAGGCTGCAGCAGGCTCAGTTTTAAAGCCAGAGTGAAGTTTCTGGTATCATGAAACTAGTAGACCTAAGGAATCGATTTCTACCAACCATGTCATGCTAGTTTGTCAGGAAGGTAGCTAAATAACACTCCAAAGTTAAGCAAAATGTTGGCGAGGGGAAAAAAAACATTTTCAAAGGGGTGCTCTTTTTCACAGCCTAATGTTGGCAGGTGTGTGTGTCCGTGTGTGTCCGTTTTGAACCAGCTAGTATAGCCTTATATTGCCATTTAGCCTTTCTGCTGCTATTGCATGGTTAAATCAGCAAATTGTATGTTATTGGGGGGCGGCGGGAGTGTGTGTGTGTGTGTGTGGGGGGGGGGGGGGCGTTGGTATACGCAGTGGAAGTGGTCCCTGGGAAATTTGGTTTGGTACGTAGTGGTACTTGGACGGAAAAGTTTGGGAACCCCTGGGTTAGAAGATTATTAGTTTCCATATATTTCCAAATGTGGTCACTAACTACTTTTTCCAAAATTGTACTTGAGAGTAGGCTAATTGGGCGACTGTTTGCGGCAGTAAAAGCAAGTTTAGCATCCTTAGGAATAGGGCAGATTTTTGCATGTTTCCATTCTGTGGGAAACCTATTATTGCAATAATTGATGTGAACAATTTGTAATCAAGATTCAGTACACTTCTTCAGGTGCCTTGCATGTTGCACGCTTGGGCGGTCATGGCTTCCCACATCGAACGATCCCCGCAGCGTCAGTGATGTCTCGTATGTTTAGGGCTGTTAGGTCTTTCACATCGTCCAGATACTTTCTTTGTCTTCCTCTTCCACGTTTCCCAGGCATACAGCCTTGTATTGTGAGGCATTCTATCTCTCCCTTCCTGATAACATGGCCCAGGAATTTATGTTTTCTCTCATTTAGTGTTTTCATGATAGATCTTTCTGTGTGGGCGCGTTGAAGTACTGTCTCGTTGGTTAATCTATCTTTGTATGATATCTTCAACATTCGACGAAGAAACCACATTTCTGCTGCTAACATTGCCACATTTCACTACACTAATTGGTCTATAATTTGCACATTCCGATTTGTCCTTCCCCCCTTTAGGTATAACCGAGATAACCACTTTTCTCCATGAAGGTGGAGTTTCCCCTTCTGTCAGAACCCAATTAAAAGTTTTCAACAGAGTAGGTGTCAGAGCCCCCTTCAGGCCCTTGTACCACTCTCTAGTGAATCCGTCCGTGCCTGGGGATTTGTTTGCCTTCAGTCTAGCTAATATAGCGGAATACATTTCCTCTTGTGTTATCTGCTGGGTCAGTGACACATTTTGGGCTTCCGTAAGGGTTGGCAAGTGTAGTAACAGAGTAGTAATAATATGCCTGACAACGCCACCTCCCGCTTGTGGAGGGGGCAGGAGGAACCCCTAGACCTTAGACTGTTCAACTTCCCTTGTACAGGAACAATTAGTTTACTAGAGGCAGTTTGTGGAAAAATATAACAACTTTATTACCATGTAATTACAAAACACATCACTGTTGAAAATACCACTAGCAAGACAATAAGGTCCTTAAGGCAAGATCTTTAGTATAAAGAAATGGCAATCTAAAAGCTACCTCTCCAGATCTAAGGAAGGGCGGGTCGGCCCGTGCACACAGTGAATGCCAAAATAACTAGGGTGTAACCAAGTGGGGTATCTCTCAATAAAATGGCATAGTAGCTTAAGAGACAATACACCAATGAGCCCCACACAAGTTGTTCTTATGAAGGAACCAAACAGAGACGTGTTGCTTTCCAATATGAAAATAGGTTTATTCTATTAAAATTAGTCAATGCTTCATAGAACGCTAATTAGCCTCAAGGGGGGGGGGGGGGGGGGGAGGTAGGAAACAGGCCCACCGGGCCAAGGGGTTCTAGCACCACTGGATATATATGCCACTGTATAGGCTATAGAACAAAAACACACTGCAAAACAATACACATGACTTTGTGAGTGCACCGCAAACAAAATAAGAAAACGTGAGTAAAGGTGGGCCTGTACCCAATTACACTTGGTATAAAACAGTGAGGCAAAAGAACACTAGGTTATTGTTGTTGCAGTGTTGCAGTGCCAGGGTCTATCAAATGACGTAACGTAATGTAATGTTGTTGCAACCCAAAACAATCCTAAAACTAAATATGGACAAAGCAGCGACTGACAGACAGCCACAACGCCACAACAAGCACTCCTGTAACACAAAGTACAGATTTAAACAAATTAATGCACAGATATAATTACATACCTCGGGGAGGCCACTCCCCTACAATTACCCCTAACAATGTAGGTTACCTTTAATGTACGGGGACTGGCCGCCCACACCAGGCAAACACCACAGGAGACGCGTCGTCTGATCCTACTGGTTGGCCTAAACACAACACAAGTTTAAATCATTTGTTCCCCAACAAGATAAACTGAGTTATGAAGAGAATGACCGGTACCTCAATTGGGTTCATCTGCTAACCTGGCTGCCACACTACACAACTTGGAGCACTGCCCGACCACCTAAAATGTGTGTACACATTATAATCACAAAAGAAACAATAACAAATAAACAATTATATGAGTTTCGACATACCGAATGATTTAGGGCCACTCAAGTCAGTTGCTGGTTCCAGTACTGCGCTTGGCTTTACACAAGCAGCCAATGCCCAACACACCCAAACACAGGGAGCATATGCTCTCAGCAGCTCACAGGTGATAGTGATTAGCAATCGGCCCAGTCTGACCTGTCAATCAAATAGTGGGCAGGTCCTACCTGTCACAAGGGGAAAAGAAAAGGGGACAGGCCTGGACTCAAAGAAATCATGCAATATAAATACAAAATTCAAATACAAAACATGCAGTGCCAGGGTCTATCAATCCACACCAATAAAACCAAAGGGGGTCCCCAGTGCAGTCCCAAGCAGAAAGGAAGGCTGTGTGCAACAGGGCGGACCCGGGCCTTGAACAGGGTTACACGCATAAACTGTAACGGAACAGAGGAGAGAAAACCAGTTAAAATATGCCAGTATGAATCAATCTTAAAATCTATGCCTATAGTGTACCTTGAATAAATGGCTCAAATAAACAAAACAAAAATAGTAAATTAACAGTGGGAAAACAGTGGCTGGACTGGTCCCTTTAAGGAAACAAACAAAACGCATTAGTTGCCAGCCCTAGTATCAGACTCTAAATAAAACACTATTCAAATCATTAAAAGAACAAAACAGCTTAAAACCTACTTTGTGTTGCAGTAACTGTGTACACAAGGCAAGGCCAAGGCAAGGGGGGGCAACCTCAACACCAGAGCTGCTGTATAAAAGAAGACCGTGATGTTACAAAACTAAAATACATTAAAATACACAAAGAGGCAACGCATCAAATGTATACTGCTTTACCCGTGTCTCCAGGTAGGGCAGACAGAGCAGACACCACAGGAGGTCACTTCATTTGTAAAACTGAAATAATAAAATAAATGCATTAAAATAAGATAATAAAACACAATGATGTTGGCTAAATTAAAGTGCTAAAGAGCATGGGAAGCCTCCATGTGCTCACACAATAGGCTAACAGTAGCATTAGCTGCAACAAACAAAAGCGTGGCACAAAAGTAGCAGATCTACAAGGTTCAGTTTTGGCCTACCATGTGTTCTCCTTCTCCCTGCATGAACCAACAACACAGCAGAGACCAAAAGGCTCTCTACTGGGAGGAGCTAGGCTTTTATACTTCCTGGTCATGTGACTAGGTCAGGTGCAGTGGGTGCACCATTCACCTGGATTCCCACACAAGTTTAAAGATTCAAGCATAGACTCTATTTTCTGGTCGTTATCAACCTGAGGTTGTGTATACAGCTCTTCATAATATTCTTTAAAACAGTTTTTAATTTCCTTCATCTGATAGTGAAGAACATTAGTTCTGGGGTCCTTCATCTTGTATATCGTGTTATCTGCCTGTTGTTTTCTAAGTTTGTAAGCCAACAATTTAGAATATTTGCTACCACCTTCATAGTATTTCTGTTTAGTGTATAACATCCTCTTTTGAATTTCCTGTGTACATATTTCTTCAATTTGTTTTTTTTTCTTCGTTATCTCTACTTTAATTTTAGGGTCAATTGTTGTCTTAAAATTCTAATACTTTTAATTCAGCCTGCAAGGTGTTAAGTTTTTCAGCTCTCACCTTCTTAAGAAGTGATGTTACTGCAATCACCTTTCCCCTCATTACCACCTTACAGGCGTCCCAGAGCACGGGCGGGCTCACCTCTCCATTGTCATTCAATTCTAAATAATCTGATATCTCCTTCGTAAACCTTTCGATACTCTGTTCATTCAATATGTTAGAGTTAAATCTCCAATATGTAAGCTTCCTCTCAGATGCTGTTGATAAGGACAAATACACTGGGCAGTGATCCGAGAGATCCATCGTTATATGACATTTTTGCACCTTACTGCTATCTGACCCAAACAATAGGAAATAGTCGATTCTCGAATATGTTGAGTGTGGAGATGAGAAAAAAGTATAATCCTTAACTGATGCATTACGTTGCCTCCAGACATCAATCAGCCCCAACTCAGATATTGTTGAATTTATTTTCCTTGTAGTTTTTTTGGATTGGCCTAATCTCGGTCCTGATGAGTCAAGGTGAGGATTCAGAGTAATGTTGAAGTCGCCTCCACACACAAGAGTTCCCTGTGCTTCTGCTGCAATCTTATCCAATATTTGTAAATAGAAATCTGACTCTTGAGCCAGGTGGAATATACACATTATAGAATGTAAAGAAATTACCCTAAACTTTACCCCTTATCAATATGAACCTTCTTTGTCCTTGATAGTAGATATATGTTTGTACATTACTCTACCAGAGATCAGTATTGCTACCCCTCTTGTGTGCCTATCTATATGGGGGTTAGTGGGTCCTCTGTTGCTCATCTGCAGCTGGTACAGAACGCCGCAGCGCGTCTTTTAACTGGCACACGTAAGCATGAGCACATTTCACCCATTTTAGCCTCCCTCCACTGGCTGCCCGTACATTTTAGGATTCATTTTGAAATTATTTTATTTGCTTTTGAAGCCTTAAACGGTCTTGCCCCACTACCTCTCTGATCTGTTACACTTGTACGCACCTACCCATTCTCTCAGGTCAGCTGATCAACTGCTCCTGACTGTGCTTAAAACGAGACTTAAGCTCAGAGGGGAGCGTGCTTTTTCTGTGCTAGCTCCAAAACTGTGGAATGATCTGCCGCTGCAGATTAGACAGGCCCCTTCACTGTCGCACTTTAAAACCCTTCTCAAAACCCACCTTTTCTCCGTGGCCTTCGTCACCATGTAGGATGCTGATTTTATGACTCGTGTGAGTTGTTTTATTTATTTTTATGTTTTTTACGTATTTTATCTATTTTATTGCGTTGCTTATGTTTTTATGTATTTTACATTATTTTTTATCTATTTTATTGTGGTGTTTATTTTTTCTTCTGTACAGCACTTTGGTCCTCTGTGGCTGTTTTAAAGCGCTTTATAAATAAAGTTGGATTGGATACTTTGGAAGAAAAATAACTGCTTTCATTAATGGAGACAGGGAACAATATAATATTGCCAAATATACGAACACAGGTCTGCGATCAGAAAGCCAAATCAAATTATGCCATAAAAATTGAACAATTGTAATAGAAAATACCTAGGCCTACACATATCGACTGTGGGTGCTGGGCTAGGTGCAGCACATGATGAAATTGATATAGAGCCTGCACACCGTATGGCTACTTTAGACTTCTTTATTGATTAAAAAGACAACGTTTCGATCAGAAGTGGATGTTCGTATAGGGTCAGATTTGTCTGGTTTACCAGACACAGCCCAAGTAGGGGACCTCCTCCTTGGCTGAGACCTCCACGTCATCACCCACCATTACACTGAACCCAGGGGACCTCCTCAGTCTGAAGATGGAGCAAAAGATTATCGCTTCAGTTTTCCCCTTGTCTCAGAGTTGTGTGTGTGTGTGTGGGTGTGCAATATTTCATCATATGCCAGATGGGAAAGCCCAATCCATAGTCTTTGGCTCCAAAGTCAGAATGAGGAGGTCCCCTGGATTCACTGTAATGGTGGGTGACGTGGAGGTCTCAGCCAAGGAGGAGGTCACGGGTCGCCTACTTGGGCTGTGTTCCAGACAGTAAGTTATCAGGAGAGAGCATGGCTCTAAAAGTGGTTTCCAGGGTAAACCAGAGAGTTACATTTCTCACTAGAATTGAACCTTGAACTGGATCCTGAAATTAACAGGAAGCCAGTGCAGAGAGGCCAGGACAGGGGTAATGTGACTAGACCTACTTGTCCTGGTCAGCAATCTGGCCGCAGCATTCTGGAGCAGTTGGAGGTGGTCCAGAGATGCCTTTTTGAGGCAAGTAAACAAAGAATTACAATAATCTAAATGAGACTAAACAAAAGCATGTATAATCATTTCTAGCTCGTCGTGTGAAACGACAGACCTGAGCTTAGCTATATTTCTAAGGTGGAAGAAACATGTACGGGAGAGGGACTTGATGTGGAAATAGTCTCTCCCTCTCTCCGAGCTCTGTGTATGAACACCTTGGCCCGAGGACGGAGTGCGCTCCCGGTTTGCGGAGCGATTTAAACACAGCGACAGAGTGATTCCAAAAGGTTGAATCGAGCGACAGGGAGAAAAATTAATATCTTGGTGTGAACAAAGCTTTAGAGTTCACCGGTCTACCTCAGTTAGTAGTGTCCTCCCCTGGCTGTTCCCAGAAGTCAAGATCGACATGAATAGGCTATTCAGGAAAAGACAAGAGAATGGCAAATGAATGAATTGGGAGTCAAAACTAGTGTGTATCTGAGAAATAGATATAACAACTGTTTTGAAGCAACCACACGCACCCGATGATCAGAAACAGAATCAGAATCAGCTTGTGGACATACAAGGAATTTGACTCTGGTATACATTACTCTCAATGTACTTACAAGGGGGGGGAAAGGGTATGCAAACCAACTAAAACAACAAAACAAGGACATCAATCAAAGGTACATAAAGCAAGTTAGCTGCTATTTACATTATATACATTATAAATATGTATGATGTAGGGTGACCGTTAAAAAATGTATGTAGGAGAAATAATAAATTATTAATATTATAATAATAGTTGAAAAATAGTTGAATACCTGTGTAAAAACAAAGTATATGTAAACCACACTGGGACTTTTGGGACAAAATGTTTTTTCGTTTCATTCATTCAATGATTCAGTTCTGATTCATTCATGATTCATCAAAAGCAACTTTACTACTTGGAACACAAAGGTTTCGAGCAGCTGTCCGGGAACATGGTGGGCGAAGAGGAGAGCGAGGCGACCAGACGGAGGAACATTGAGGAAGGGGTGGACCCCCGAGTCTGGAATTGGTATAATATTCTGTGAGAGGCAGCAATGTGCATCCATCCAGTCTGCTGGAAAGCCATTAGAAGAAGAATCACAAATCGTGACTTACACCGAGCCCAGAGACAGACACCGCCCATTTAGCCAATTTTAACGAATGCAAGTTGAGGAAAATGTGAAGGGATGCTGATGATTGATGTGCCATTGTGACATCATCCATATCATCAATAATCATCATCATCATCATCAGCATAATAAATCACTGATGATGTCACAATGTCCGCCGGGGGCAACACCACAATCCTTCAACTGAGCATGCTCAGAATGCCGCCCTAGCATTACTGTAATTGCTCAAGTGACATCACTGGTGTGAATCTCTCGGCAGGGAAACAGTGGATGGATGGATCCAGAAGAAGGTGGTAATGCAACATTAAGGATGCCAACTGCCATAAAACACCAAAAAGAAGAAGACATCACTGGTGACATCAACACTCGTGACATGGTGCTGTGTTATTGTCTGTTTGACATAATCTTCTTCTAATGGCTTTCCGGCAGACATGGCTTGCGGCACATTGCTTGTGTTTCTCACACCTCCCCAATCAGTCTGCTTGAAAGACTAACAGTAAGTGTAAACACAATAAACCTAGTCTAACTCATATGTGAGTCAAACTAGGTTTGACCAGGTGAGTCTGACTAGTTGACTGAGCAGGTAAAACAGCCGGTGTTTTGAACAGGAAGTCGTTACACAATTGATCAAGTGGGCGGGGCTACATAAGGTGAATTGCTACATACCGGTCCCACATAAATTTAGTAATGCAATGTGGTCTCCAACCTGCACCAGGTAGGGAATTTAGAGTTAAGGTTGGAGCAGAAGTGTCGAAGGATTATGATATAGAAAATGGTATTCCTCAGGGGAGAGCAATCAGTCATGTATTATTTAATATTTTTATTTTTATTTTATTTAGCCTTTATTTATACAGGGAAGCACTTGAGAGCGAGCTCTCATTTCCAAGAGCGCCCTGTTACAAAAGAACATATACAGAAGTTACAGACAGACAAGATTACAAAATTCACAATCAAAAACACGAGCATTCCTCCTGAAGAGTGCTCTGTGAGAGCGCTTTGAAGGCTTCAAAGGAGACAAAGTGGTCCAATTTCAATATGTTCTGAAGACTGTTCCATTTGTCTGGGGCATAATAAGAAAAGGCAGTCTTACCTTGCTCCGACCTCACACGCGGAGTAAACAGTCTGATGTGAGAACGTGAGCGTGTTTGATGACTTATGTTGATATGGGTGAGGAGTGAGGACAGGTACAAGGGGAGCTTTCCGGTTAGAGCTTTATAGATGAACAATAAGCAGTGTTGCTCTCTTCGAACCGTCAGGGAGGGCCAGCCCACCTTATTATATAAAGTGCAATGATGAGTACGAAAGCCGTCACCTGTGATGAAACGCAGAGCACTGTGATATACTGCGTCTAGCGGCTTCAAAATGGAGGGTGAGGCGTGCATATATAAAATGACTCCATAATCGAAAACCGACATTATTAGTGAATGTACTAAAGATTTTCTAGTGGAAAGTGAGAAACAGGATTTGTTCCTATACAGAAAACCTATTTTTATCCTCAGCTTTTTTGTAAGGTATTCTATATGAGTGTGAAAAGAAAGTTTTGAGTCCAGCCAGATGCCGAGGTATTTATAGGAGTTAACTTGATCTATCTGTTCGCCCTGAAGTGTACGGATGTAAATGTTGTTGCTGGGAGTAGGGGATCTTGAGAATGACATCCATTTTGTTTTCTTTGAATTTAGGACTAGTTTGAGGTCAAGCAGAGACCGTTGGAAGGTGTCAAAGGCAGTCTGTAGACTTGCAGCGGCCTGTGCAGGAGTGGGCCCGAAGCAATATAGAATTGTATCGTCGGCGTAATAGTGGACAAAACTGTGACCGGAGGGGGAGTAAATATTGTTTATGTATAGGGTGAACAGGATTGGGCCGGAGATAGATCCTTGCGGGACGCCAATATCAATTAAGAGAGGACTGGATTTATTGTTACCGACAACAACAGCCTGCTTTCTCCCAGAGAGGTAGCTGGAGAACCACCTGATGGAAAGATCGTCCAGGCCGATGGAGGACAGTTTATTTAATAAAATTCCATGATTCACTGTATCAAAGGCTTTGGAGAGGTCGATGAATAGGGCAGCGCAATGCTGGCGGCTGTCGAGGCAATTCAGAATGTTGTTTATAACTAATGATGTGGCCGTAATGGTGCTATGACCGGGTCTAAACCCTGATTGATGGGGATGAAGGATGTTATATGTGTCTAATGGCTCAATTCCACCACATTTAACAGCCCTGCACAGCTCGTCCCCACTCGGCTCTAATCGTTTCGGCTCGATGGACGTTTTGCTTCCACCGCAGATCATCTGCCCCCACCCACCCCCGCCCCCGCATAGTAGGCTATAACATAACGTTACAATTAAATCCATCCACAGAACTTTTAAACTGAAATACTGGTGCCTCTAAATGACCTACAGTGTACATGGGCGAATCTGACAATCGGCCAGGAGAATGGATATCACTTTGTAGTTAGTCAAACTCAGGCATGCGCTGCGCTGCGCGCGGAGGGAAGAGGCGCAACAGAGTGAAGCCTGCCCTGTACCCCGCGGCCTCTCACCAGGCAAGACCGCGGCTTCACCAAACACCCGCTGCGGCCTAGCGGAGCGCTGCAGCTCAACTAACGACAGGAGCTTGCTGAGCAGCGGACTTTTTTCACTCTGAAAACAATTGAAACCACCGCCACGACTTTATTTCACCAGAGGCGAAGGCAGCAACACAAAGACTGATGGAAATAACATAACAGAAGAGAATGTAAGCCCACTAAACTGGTATGCAGCGCATTGACAGTCAGTAGATAGAGTAAACACGATTCTGCCTGGCCAATCAGTCGTCTACAATGTTTTCACGTCACCGTATGAACCCGGGTTGACAGAATAGAACCTCGACGAAGCAGGTACGAAAAGTAGCACGACTCGACCCCAATACAACCCGGGCTGGGACAGTTTAAACCGGTGGGATGAGACAATTTATCGAGTCGAGCGGAGCGGGATCGCGCTACTACCTGCGGTGGAAATGAGCCATATGTAGTCCCGAAGTTGTTGATTCGCCAAGGTTTCCAGAACCTTGGCTAAGCAGCACAGCCTAGAAATGGGACGATAGTTATCCAGGTCGCTGGGGTCACCTCCTTTAAGCAGGGGTGTGACCTGAGCAGTTTTCCAAATAGATGGAATTTCACCGGAAGTGAATGTCAAGTTGAAGATGTGGGCAAGCGGAGCGGAGATCAACTGAGCACTAAGGCGTAGGAGAGATGGGGCTATGTCATCCTCACCTTTAGATTTCTTAATGTTCAGATGTGAGAGGGTTTTGAGGACTTCATGGTTATCTAATTGTCTAAATGAGAAACTATCAATGAGGGTGGAGGGGGTGGTGTGATTGCGTGCATTCGCGTTTGGTCATGGGTATGAGTCACGGGAGCAGAACTGGCAGAATGCCTGTCAAATAAATGACTAGCAGATGCAAAGAGTTTAAAGTGATTAAATGTATGACATATCTGCGATTTGTCCGAGATGACTCCATTCTCACCGTTGATCTGAGGAGGGAGAGCGGAGGTGGGCGTGGTTTTCATTGATTTAATGGTTTTCCAAAAACTGGCTGTGTTTCCTTGAGTGTTAGTGAAAGAGGTTAAGTAATAATTGGATTTGGCTTTCCTGATTATACTGATGCAATTGTTCCGTAGCTTCCTAAAATGTGACCAATCTGTCGGGGTGCCGGTGGATCTGGCAATGGACCAGGCGGAATCTCGAAGTCGCAAGGCAGATGAAACTTCATCTGTGAACCAGGGACTCGTGCGATTTTTTACTCTAAAGTTTTTATAGGGGGCGTGTTTATCAGTGATAGTGGTGAAAATATGAGAAAAATGTTTCAAAGCTAATTCTGGGTCGGGGATTAAGGATAATCGATTTAGGTCTGAAATAGATCATGTACAAAACCCTGTTCCGAGAAGTCTTTGAAATTGCGTTTTTTGGTGACATGGCCTTTGGGTATGGACATTTTTGATGTCCTGACACAAGCTATGGGGCAGTGATCACTGACGCTCTGGGAGAAAACGCCGCTCTGGGGGTATTTGAGGGGTCTATTGGTTAATATCATATCAATCAAAGTAGATTTCGAAGGGTTTTTTACGTTTGGTCGTGTGGGGTGATGAATGAGTTGAGAGAGGTTTAGTTCCAGGCAAAGCTGTTTTAAACTGGTGGAGGTCTCTGAGATCCAGTCCAAATTCAAGTCACCCAAGACTACTAATTCAGAGGAGACGAAGTTAGACAATATATTCCCAAGGTCGTTTAGAGCTGATTTTGGTGCAGAGGGTGGGCGGTAAACGCCAGTGACAATGATATGGGCGTCGCCTCCTACACAGATATCCAGTACAATACACTCAAAACATTTTGGGATGGAGGAGGCTGAGAGAGCACAGGTGACTAAGTGTTCTCTAGTGTAAATACCACCTGGTACGGGAACTGTACCACCATGGACCGCAGGGCGCTACGGAGAGTGAGACGCGCGGCACAGCACGTAACAGAATGTGAGTTGCCAGATCTGCATGAACTGTATAAACAGCGGTGCCTCAGGAGGTCCCTGAAGATCATCAAAGACACAAACCATCCCCACAACAGCCTGTTCTCCCTGCTACCCTCAGGGAGAAGATACAGGGTTCCGAAAGCACGCACAAATCGCTTGAGGAACAGTTTCTTCCCGCAGGCCACGAGACTCCTTAACATACACAAATAGTGTAGTAGCCGCACTGTACCGTACTGTAGCTGCTACCATTACGTATGTCTAACGTTTAATTGTATGTTTAATAAGGAATATGCTATTTGCACCTGTATGTCAAATACGCCGAATTTAAAATGCCGAGTTTAATTGTATGTTTAATAAGGAATATGTTATTTGCACCCGTATGTCAAATACGCAGAATTTAAAATGTTTAAGCATGTCTAAAGTATGCACCCGACACGTGCACCTATGTGCAGTGAATATGCCACTGTCTCTGACTTGTCTTATCACTATACTGCCTTATTGCTTGTTGTGTCTCTTGTTGTTTTTGCACCCATATGCCCTGTTATATTTGTACTATTTGCACTATGTTGTAAACGGAGTCCACAGCACAAGAATTTCACACGTGATACTTGTACCATGGAGTGACAATAAAAATCTTGAATCTTGAATCTTGAATCCTATCAATTCTGAAGAGATTGAAACCGGATAAGGCAACATCAGAATCCAGAACTTTGCTACTCAACCATGTTTCTGAGATGACAAGAATGTCTGGGGTGGTGTCATTAACTAAAACAGAAATGAAGTCCATTTTGGGGAGAAGGCTCCTGATATTTAAATGTAAGAGCTTCAAGCCACAAGAAGCCCGAAACTCCTGTGGCGAATTCAAATCATATAACATGTCAGGCCTGGGGGCACAGGGAGCAGGATTTGCCGGGATGAGTCTCAGATTATCCTCTGTAACGCCCCTTGGTCTCGAAACATGTCGAGGAAGACGCATAACACTGGGGGATAAGACAACAATAGCATGGAAGTCGGGATCATGAACACAAGGACCTGAGGTATGCTGTGAAATGGCTACAGATTGGAGGGAGAGATGGGCTGTAGGCTGTGGTACCAGGGGTGGGCAATAGGTATAATATATATTGATATATATAACGATGACAAACTTAGATGGAGGTATTACATCAGCACTTTATGCAGATGATGGATGAGAGGGAAGAATGTGCCATATGTGTTAGGGAATATAAGAAAAGCAATTGAGAATGTGGAGAAGTGGTCATATGAGTGGGGGTTTAAATGATCAACAAGAAAGTCTTAATGTTTACTAATAAGCGCAAGATTTTTGATGAGAACTTAACATTATATGCCCAGCCGATGGAGAGGGTGGCTGAATTGAAGTACCTGTGTCTATAGCTTGTTAGTAAATATACACGGAAAGTTCATATTACACACTTAAAAACAAAATGCAAAAAAGTAATCAATTTATTACGAGCTGTGGCCAGATGTAATGGGGGCAGATAAACAGTAATTCATTTACTTTTGCTGTATAGGGCAATTACTGTATGAAATCAACAATAGATTATGGTTGTATGGTATATGGAGCGGCAGCAAAGACATAATTGCAAAAAGTGGATTGATTACAGTATAGAGCACTACCAATATAGGAGCTATTAGGTCAACCACCAATAATGCAGTATAGAAGCACGAGAAACACCACTGGAATTAACTTAAGAAGAGAGAAAATTGTACACCAGTCTAGAGCGCCCTCCATAGGCAGTTGCAGTTTGATTTGGTTCACACAGGACTAAATGGAACTCTGGATATCATGGGGAAAAGGAACAATACGTGTGGGTGTGAGAACTGAGTTAAAGAAAACTGGCATATTTTATTGCATTGTACCATGTATGAGGAGGAAAGAGAGGAATTGCAGGATAAAGTCCAACAGGCAGGAAGGGAGTGCATCTGATGGGGATACTGAGAACAGATCAAAGGGGGTAGGGCCTATAGGAATCACCAGGAAGGCCTGTTTAGGTTCTAAGTGACACAAGGTTGGTGGGTATGATTTAATGACCAGAAATAGGATACAATGACACGTGAGGGGAATCATGATGCCGGTGTTATGCCGAGAAATGCCCCCGCGGCGGCAAATGCCCCCCCTGTTCAATTTCCTTTCAGAGACTCTAGTGATGCTCAGTGTCCGATAAGAAAGAAAGAAAGAAAGAAAGAAAGAAAGAAAGAAAGAAAGAAAGAAAGAAAGAAAGAAAGGGAAGTGAATAAGAGTAAGATCAGAGAAGAACAGGGGTTGTCATATGCCGTGGCTGCTAAGAGGTGGAGAGAGGAAAGGAACGAGGACAGCAGAAGCGTCATGCCCATTGTAACTGAGGGGGCAATTGCCCCCTCAGATTTTTGAGAGGTAAAATTTTTTTTTTTTTTTAATAAACATAGGCTATAATATTATAGGCTGTTTATGGTAGTTGAAACATAGTTTCAAGTTTACGTTTATGTATGTTTGTAGTTAAAACAAAAACATAAATACTGTATAGCAGGGGTAGGCAACTATTTTTCATCGGGGGCCACATGAGAAACCCAGATTGTTGCCGGGGGCCGAACAAATATTGTCAGGCCGTAACCCATGGATGGGCAACTTTGATGATAGAGAGGGCCACAAAAAATGTCCTCGCTACCAGGTTTTGCTGAGGGGCCGAACGGCGCCAGCGCGGAAAATTTGGGGCATTTGAATAAGCCAGGTTTAGAGGAATATTTATTTTAAATTAACAGTTGTGATGTCATTATTCTCAAAGCCTGTGTTGAGGGTCACACAAACAAAAATGCACTCTTGAAGCTAAATAAATCCAAAACCAATGAGTTTATTATTTAAATTTCTACTTCAATGTAGCCTTTTAGTCATAAAGATTATTGAAAGATATTCCATATTCCAGACTGAAATGCTATAACAGAAGTGGAGTATTGGCCAGAATGACATGAATACTTGGACACTTATTCAGCGGGTATCTTGTATGTTGCGTTCAGGTGCACTGTAAAAAAAAAAAAAATTTTTTTTGCAAAATCATCTGGCGGGCCAGATATTATCGGAGGCGGGCCAATTTTGGCCCGCGGGCCGCCTGTTGCCGACCCCTGCTGTATAGGCTACATACAGTACAACACAAAAGGCTGTTATTTACCCTTTGTCACCACCTGGTGAGTAAATATATATAACTAAAACCATTAGAATTGACAACCGGTCCGCAACTTTTTTTCCCATGTATCTACCAGTCCTTGGCACAAAAAAGGTTGGGAACCCCTGCTCTAGAGGAAAGATTTCTACCTTCTGAAAAGGCAATACCAGCCAAAATAAACATTGTGTTACATTGCTTTGAAACATGTGGTCTCCCTTTTTTGTCAAGTCCATTGAGCCTGGGCAGTGGCAATGTACTTAACTTAGTCTGGTGATTATAGATATTTCCAGGAGGCTGAGCAGTTTGGAAAATAGCCTTATGGTTACACCTGCTCAGTCTGTTAATTTAAAATTAGATATTCCTCTAAATCTGGCTTCCAACCCCCAAAAATTTTTGGCGCCCTTTGGGCGGCGCCAGAATTCGCCCCCTCAGATTGTTGGCTTGCATGACGCCCCTGGAGGACAGGGTGGTTGTACCAAAAGATCCGGTGAAGGAAAAGGATAGATCAAGACAGAGTAACGTTATTTGCATGGACAAGAAACGATTCCTGGCCTTCATTGCTATATGGTCATAAACTGTGCTGTATAACTGGGAAGACGGAGAGGACTGAAATGCGCGTGGTTGACGCCGCTAAGAGGTTCCTGGATGTGGTGGACGTATCTGGGACAGAGATAAATAAAATACTGAGGGATGCATTTGCGCAAACTCAGACAATTGTGTCTAAGTGATAGTATGGACAATGATTATGAATTCGAGCGCTTTGGGTGGACACTTACTTTTTCACTGTAAATAACTGAATTGTGAAAACTACTGGTTGACAAATGACCAGAAATTAGAAAACGTGTTCAACTTTGATGTATTTATGTGTGCTAATTTCATTTCAAAAGCCTGGAAAAGAAGGCAAGATACTTTATTTAATCAACATTTATGTTTTTCATTTTCTACCCAACCGCCCCCCCCCCCCAGTCACATTCAAACCAAGAGCTCTACTCTAGATGGCCTGAGGTATCAAATATAATGGCTGTATGTTTTATTTCCTTTTCTTTATTTCCTTGTTGCTGTCGATGCTCTTAGTGGTGGTGATGATGAGAATGTTGTCGCTCATGTTGTTGATGGTCATTTTGATTTTGTCATTTTAATACTAATGTATAGTCTATAATTAGGCCTATGTAAGCCTATGTGCTGCACTATGGTGTCTTGTAAGCCCATGCGCGCTGGGCATACAAAAGTATGCATGACACAATAATACAAACAAACTCTAAACTCTAAACTAAATTACAATAGGTGGCGGTATCCACCTTAATTGTTGGATTGCAATCTGCAAAAAAAAACGCAAAGAAGAAGAAGATACAACGACATCAAAGAGCATGGAAGGAAAGAGACGAAACTCCAGCCATTTTTGGAAACAGAATGCGCCTCGCAGTGGTCAGCTGCGGTAGCGCGGGCCCCTATAATCAGCCTCTCTAAACAGTAACTCAACGGGAGAACACTCTAAATTTCGTGGATTCACATCTTTTCTGGGCGTACTGCAAATCTTGATTGAAGTGGTGTAGTGCAGGGATGTAAAACAACAACCATATTGTGGAAACTAAGCAAAATTTTTCGTTTTTTTCTTTTAGTTTTTTCAAGATAAATAGTAAATGCAAAGGACCCGAGGTTAAAACCACGGCAACACACTTCTGACGGAGTGGACGACAGCCGCATTAGCTATTTATCTTGAAAAAACTAAACAAAGAAAACGAAACATTTTGCTTAGTTTCCACAATATGGTTGTTGTTTTACATCCCTGCACTACACCACTTCAGTCAAGATTTGCAGTACGCCCAGAAAAGATGTGAATCCACGAAATTTAGAGTGTTCTCCCGTTGAGTTACTGTTTAGAGAGGCTGATTATAGGGGCCCGCGCTACCGCAGCTGACCACTGCGTGCCTGTGCGAGGTTCTTTTGGCGCTGTCACGCTTCCAAAAATAAAAAATGGCGGAGGCTGCTGGGCGCTGATGTTGCAATGGGGCAATATGGAGCTTTCAGTTCTTTCCATAAAAGTTCTTTGACGACATGATGTTACACACTCTTGTACAGTAGGTGGCGGTATGCACCTAAAAGTTGTTTGAGATCCGACATTAAATCGAGAGAAGAAGAAGATGCCTGATGATGGCCACTAAACATTTGAATCTACCAAACCCATTCACCACGTTTACCGTTAAATCAGATTCAGATGTAATTCAAGAGTTTACGAGGAATAACAGTTAGTACCACACGTAGGCGCTTGGCGTTTCAGAAGAAGGTAAGAAGAATTAACTTGCTGCGTTGCCTTTATCGCGTTAAAAACATGCTCTTGCACGGTGCAAGGCAAGCTAGCATGTACCAAAAGTTAGCAACTTGGCTGCCAAGATAGCCTCGGTGCAGCACCGAGGCTATTTTGGTAACGTGTCGTACAGTAACGAAATCTCAAACATTACGTTACCCTTAACCCGGGACGTTTGGATGGTATGTTAGCCAATGTAGTTCTGCTGGACATGAGTACAATGTTTTTGTAGCTGGAACGTTACGTTACCTGCAATGGGAGGGGACATCATGTAACGTTACTGTGCAGTACAAGTCCGTGATCCGACAAAACGGTGTTCTGTAAACTCGGACTATTGTTTAATCACTGTTGTTTCTTCTCGCATCTAAAGCAGTACGTTACCTGTATATTCCCATGTCACGTGCATTTCCTGCCAATAATGTGCTTTACAGCTAATTGGTTGTGTTTTGATCTCTTTTTACAGGATATTGTTTTGATTGTAATCACCTGTTAATTTATTACAATCACCTGTTATTTTCCTACCAAGATGGCTGTGTGATGATGTAACAGAATGCTATAAATAGAGCCAAAACATCACACAATGCTATTGAAATACCTATGGAGCTCATCTATAATATTACATTTTCCTTTTTTTTGACTACCCCATGATTTCCCCCCTATAAAATGTGTTGACAGAAAGAATCAGCATGGCAACACCAGTGCCTGTGCTTCGCCTACCAAGAGGACCTGACCCCAACAGCCGGGGATTTGACCCCACATCACCCCGTTTCATCGCCCTCTGTCCTACCTCCATCCCTACGTCCACGGCATCAGAGACAGATGCGGCCCAGCTGCAGGAAGAGCAGCGTGCACGGTCTGTGTTGAGGGAGACATTTCTCAGATGTCTCATTTCCATGACCAACAAGAAGGTCCAGTTCCACATGTATGAGAAGGTGAAGGTGGAGGCCACGTTCGGAGCATCTGATATTGATGTCTTAAACTTTCAGGTGTCGGACTTGCAGACTCCCATCGGGGTGCAAAAAGAGGCGCTTATCAGGTGTCAGGATGTGATTTCATGCTCTTTTGATGTATAATGTTGGGAACACATGAGGTTTGTTTCCTGATTGAAAGGAACATTTCATTCCATGTAAAATACACCAAGGAATTTAATGTTGCTTTTAAGCAGCTCTGTTCTGCAGCCATGTAGTTTACTGTAATTTTCATGCTCTGCGAGTTAGTTTGTTTATAAATATTTAATATGAAGTCAGTTCTGTTTATATAGGGTGATGTGGCAGCACATGGTGTGTTTTTGATGTAGCTTGTCTTAAGGATAGTTCAGTTGATCATACTGCCATCTGTGAAAGAACCAACATTCTGGCAAGCAATCCCTTTTTCGAGCACTGGAGGGCGTTGTATACCTTGTATTACTTTCAAAGCAAATACCAAAGCCTCACCACGCTGTAAGGTTCTTGAGGCTTACAGGCCTTCTATAGACCACCAGCGCTGCTGCCCCCAAATGGGGTTGAAAACAAATTCAGCCTGAATTCTAAAAATGTTAACATATTTGTGCTTGTGTTAACTTGTTCTTTGCTCTCTCAGATTTAGTTCTGTAACAGACAAATGGAATTCTGCACTTGGAATGTTTTCTTTTGAATAAACTTTTTTTTGTATTTGAATATTAATTATGTATTCAGTCTGGAAAAATGAAACCACGGTGGGCGAACATTTGGTGGCAATTTGTTTCTCTTTATCCAAATTATAAAATGGATACAAAATACAAAGTCATTCCTAATCCATTGTTGGGGTCCCCATTATGCGTCTGACTACAGTAAAGCAGAAATGAGTCCGGAAGTAGCATGTTTGATCATAAGGGGAAAAGTGAATGGGTTTTTAGAATGGGGTTTTCACTTAAATGCATGAAATAAGGTCATTTAAGTGAATTGCCCATTCTAAATACTCTTAGCCTTTCCCCTTCAGATCCAACATGGCGGCGATTTCTAGTTAAGCCTACAAAAATACGTCATCCCATCGGTACTCTATTCTATTACCTACAAGCTGCCCCCCCCCCCCCCATCTTTAGTTTTAAAGCTGAAGGATGTTATTCCCATCACAACTGAGGTTACCTATTATATGCATCAGTTTGGGATAAACAGTACTACTACAGAATATAGCCTACAGTAGTTAATTTATATTGCAGAAGAGTTGTCTATAGCCTACCTCTAATACCCTAGATACATTTCTCAAGAGTCAGTAATTTTTCGATGCATCAGCACATTGTAATTTAATTCCACCCTAAAACAGCAAGTTTGTTGAAAGATGTTGACGCAACACTCCTGTAGAATTAGTGTACATGTAATAATGCTGCATTCAAGACACATGGGAATCTTAATACTTCCAAATATCTTATTGGCTGTCTTAGCACCACCCGTAAGATACAGTTGGATACTTTTGGAAGATGTTCTAACTTTTGTGTAACAGGAATGTTGAAACTGTACTGCGACAGTTTAGCCCTGGCATCGTATCTGCTGTTTTGCTTATTTCAGGCGTCCATATTGTCCCCAATTCAATGCTCTTTAGGTGGGAAGTAGGAAATCCAAAGTGTGCAGTTTCCCAGTTTCCACTTGTCTTCATTGTGGCATGATACAAGATTGTGGATATCACAAGGTGGAGCAGCCCTATAGTGATTGGGGAGACCGCCGTTCACCCAGACGACCCGTGTTCATGCACCTGTGTCCTTGAGCAAGGCACTAGTGAATTCCATCCAGCTCTAGAGGTGCTGCTGAGGCTGACTTCTGACCGACTTCCGGGAGCTTCAGGGCCCCATTAGCTACATGATTTCAGAACTAACTCAAATATTGTATGGGTGCAAAATCTATATTGGTGAACTTGTTGCTGGTTGAACTGTTCTAATGTTCAGGCTGATGGAGCTGCACACACCATCTTCACTTTGACAAATCATCAGTCTGAGCTCCTGAACACCGTAAGGATTCTTTGGAAAATGATCCTAGGTCAAACAAAACTAATGGTTGAATCAAAATCGGTCAAATTTGTCAACCATCTCTGTGAACATTAAAAAATAAAACAGAAGGCCCTTCTTGCATTGATCAATTATCAATCCGTGGGTATTTAGGATGATTTCGAATGTCCATACACCCTAGAAATGAAGCTGATACTGTGTTTTGAGCAGCAATGTAGAACATTTGTCCATGAAAAAAGAACACTACGTTTTTCACAAATATCAACTGTTACTATCTACGAATTGGTAATAATTTGTATTTTAATCTGGTGCTTTTGAATATATCTCCAAAACAGTTCTTGACTGAAATATTAACATCCACCTGACACAAATTATTATCGCATAGTGCCACATATTTTAGGCCCTCAAATGTACTGATATCTATCTAAGTATGAGGTGTGCATCAGATTGTTACTCTGAGAAAATCGAACCGCGACAGCCAACATTAAGGCCATGTCTAGACTCGTAGCTCTGAAATTATTTGAATCCATCGTCGTAAATACCATCATACAGAAGAGCAGGATTCATCATTGTTTAGAACCAGCCTGCAGGGGGGGGGGGGGCATCCGTACTATTTAATCTTCCTAAAAGGTGTATTTTGTGAGTTCCCAATAAGTCATTTTATTTGAGTGCCATTAAGCGGTCGCGCTGTGCCTGTGTCTCTTTTTGTACCTGAATTATCTGACCACTCAGTGGAGACAGTCATCAATGAGGCGGTGACTCATCCTCTCTCTCTTTCCCTCCCTCTCTTTCCCTCTCTCTCTCTCTCTCCCCCTCCCTCCCTCCCTGCCTGCTCCGAGGTATGACTTAACCGCGTGTGACGTCATCGAGCCTCTGTGATTCAATCAGGAAGTCCTCAAGGACAAGCAATGTTAATTTCATATATCCAGGCACGCTGTTGTTGTGCGACCGACCGGGAGCCCTCAACTAACTCCCTCATCTCACATTCTCTCCTCTGTGATACGTGTCTGCATCCGTCTTCACGAAAACATCACATCACACACACATCTCATGTTTTTGCGGCGGTCACCTGCGTTGCAAGCCGTTATCGGCACAATTAGTGGGTGCAAGACTTGTGTTTTGAAAGTGAGCTGCTGGCTATAAAAATGGTATATTTTCAAAGACTGGAGTTGGATTCATGTTCCGTAATTTGTCGCGGTGCACGGGGGCAAACTGTCTCAATGTTATCTACTCTGACTGTTTCTCTTTCCTGCCAGTCTGCTTCTCCCTGATTCCAGTGGAAAAACATTCTTGCCTCTTAGTATGCATGTGCAGTTGTGTGCGTGTGTGCGAGTGCCTGGGTACATCGGTCATGATGGTACAAGGAATCTGCCCCGTCTAACACCGCTGGCCAACAGGAAGCACATTCCACTCCTTCCTGTTTGTGGCCTTCTCTCACTTCCTGTCAAGTGTCTGTGATAACTTACAAAAATAACACGGCCGCGGCCACTTTATCACCCTTTGCCCTTGCCCAAAACTCCTGCAGGGAGGCTGGAAGGCCTGCGTGGTCACCTCTGGACCACCTCTGGACCATGCATTTGCAGTCTTTTCCCTTATTGGTCTGTTTCATTATAGGCACTTTGCTTTAGATACAGCTGAGTGAAGATTCACCTGATATGTAATCATCAGCCTGATCTCAAATCTATTGCCACAAAAGATGAGATTGATCCACACGTTCATATCTTCTGTGTGGTCACACGTGCACGATCGGTCTGCATGAAATACATCTGCCGGTCAGTCAGACGGCGAGCGTGCAGTCCAGCAGAGATGTGTTAGAATTCACACAGCCAATTGAAGAGTCAATGAAACCTAAAACAGCCTCTGGTTCCTCTCTGCTGGCTCGTTGCAAAACTGCAGGGACGAAAGCAAATTAAAACAGTGCCAGGATGTCACTCTATGGCAGTGGTTCTCAAATGGGGGTCCTTAAGGGCTTTCAGGGGTCCCCAGCCAAAAGGGGTATAATTCGCTATAATTCCATTCATAAGTAACACAATGACTATTTTGGTCATGGGTTTTATACACTTTCAATCGTATTATCATATGGGGGACCGTGGGACAAAATCCTATCAAATGGGGGTCCGTGGTCTAATCTTTGTCAGTTTAGGGGTCCCTCATGTGAATTTTTTTTGAGAACTACTGCTCTATAGTGTCTCCAGTGGGAGTTGTGTGAATATGGGGATACTTTTTATTCTTTTACAGCACGTCTTAAAATACGCTTTCATAGACTTGTTGTTACAGGGTTGTTGTTGTTGTCGTTGTTTTGCACCCACTTTTAATCTTGTGTTTCTTACATTTTCTTTTATTGGACCGCATTGACATATTTACCAGCCGCCACAGCGTGTGGCTGGCATTTTCACCTTGTGAGTTTGAGAGAGAGAGTGTGTGTGTGTGTGTGTGTGTGTGTGTGTGTGTGTGTGTGTGTGTGTGTGTGTGTGTGTGTGTGTGTGTGTGTGTGTGTGTGTGTGTGTGTGTGTGTGTGTGTGTGTCTGTGTCTCTGTGTGTGTGTGTGTGTGTGTGTGTGTGTGTGTGTGTGTGTGTGTGTGTGTGTGTGTGTGTGTGTGTGAGTGTGTGTGTTTAGATACTTTTTTGAGGCATTTTTGCCTTTATTGGATACAACAGTACAGTAGGCAGACAGGAAAGGTAGGGAGAGAGAGAGGGGATGACATGTGGCAAAGCACGGGTTGGATTCGAACCCGGGTCTGCCTTTGTGGTACGTGCTCTATGAGCCACCAGGACGCCCCTGTGTGTGTTCTTATATGTCTGTGGACACATCACAGTGAAGGCCGAGTTCGAAGATGGGTGTGGTCCGAGCAAGGGGGCCTGAAGTATGGCTGGTGTGATCGCATCATAAGATGGTCCCGAGTTATACAGTTATACTGTATATTCTTTACATGTATTTACTCTTGCCTGTGTTTCTTATTTGTACCTCATCATTATGTTTAAAAAATATATACTATTCTTGTTTTTATGCCTGCACACTTAGTACTTTTACACTATGTTTAGAGAAGTGCTATAGAGATTATTACTGTAACTCTCTCTCTCTCTCTCTCTCTCTCTCTCTCTCTCTCTCTCTCTCTCTCTCTCTCTCTCTCTGGCCTCAACAAAATTCAAATTACAGTAACATTACATGTCTTCTTGATGCTAATATTAGTAAAAATTTGTAAAGCAAGATAATGCATAACTTAATGTCCTTTTATCAAATATATTATATTGCTCAACCCCAACTACAAATATACGTATCAATTAAGTTGTACTAGTACGACTATATGGTGATGTTTACTGGTAAGTGCCCATTGTGTTATGGAGGTGTTGATGAGCCAGGCAGGCACACACAGGAGGAATGGCTGAGTCACAGTCGGTCCCCAGGTTTGTTTGACTTGCACTGGGGGAATGTTGGAGGAGCTCCAGTGATTGTGAGGCCAGGCGCTGCATGGCAGCCTCACTTCCCCGGCTCAAGTGGCCAGGGAGATAAAGAGGCAGGCAGGGGAGCGTGCCAGCTAGGGACCCCAGCCCCCGAACCGAAACAACCCCTCCGTGTTACACTGCAGCACATTTCAAAGCAAGAGAAAATAAGAGTCCACACAGTATTTTCAATTAATTTGCCATTACATTAAGCTGTAAATTCTACGTTTTAAATCAGGAAAAGTTTTACAATTGTTTCCTACATTAGCAACTATCTGAGACATGAAAACTTGACTTTCTGTTCTTTGTCAAATATGTCAGTAACTCATTGGAGACAATGTATCCCCATGAAGTCAGGGAATGCCAGTGTGAATGGTGCAGAGGTCCTAGACAAGTGATCAAGATGGCATAGTTTGGGAAGAGGGTCACACACACACACACACACACACACACACAACTGTAGTCTAGACAGGAAGACATACGAGGGGGTGGGAGGAGAAGGGAAGTGCCAATTAGTGTGAGATTAAAGTTATCTTCATTTATCTACATCAAAGTCCAGAGAGCCCATCGTGGCCCACTCCCTTTCCCACAGGAGTAAACACAGGAAGATGCTGCTGATGAGTGTCTATGAGGCTGAGACCCACCAACGTAAAATGCTGATTGGACAGATTCACCATCTGTGTGACCAACCATCCTGGCCAATCAGAAGAGCACATGTGCCCATGCTCTGCCATTTTGGCGAGTGCTTTGTAAATGAGTGCTATGTGTACTGTAAGTATATGTTAGCGAATCTTTGATGGTATGGGTCAAGTGCCAGTAGTGTAGTGTAGTGTAGTATTTTATTTTGTATTTTACTTTTTTGCACATTACTTAATATTATCCCCTTGCTTCATATTCTCTTAGTCTCATCATGATATAATGCACATAATGTTTTTATAATGTTGCTATGTATTTTATACTGCATACAATGGCCAAGTGTTGCTGTTATTTTACACTAAGAAAGTATTTTCCCTGACTTTTGTCATGTCAGTTCCTAACATGTTTTAGTGCTGGAATTCTTGATTGCACCCCTATTTCACTCCTATGTGCTATATCTTCTATCTGTGTTTTTGTATTCTATTTTTTCTTCAATGTATATTATTGACGTTTTCTGCTGCAATGACCCAGTTTCACCACAGGGACCATTAAAGTTTGCTCCTATTTCATCTCATGAACAGCAGTGAGTCATGCTGTATATGAGCCGCTCCAGAGGACTGATCCAGTCTCAGCTTTTGAAAGTAGACCGTTGTTGTTTTCAAAGTCCAAACAGGGCCTGCCTCACCTCTCAGCGCTGTGATTTGTTTCACAGCTTACACACAGGCATTGAAGAGAGCTAACTGGTCAAACAGCGCAGTAGTGCCTGCCTGCCATGGAAGCCGTTTCCATTTCAACGCAACAATCCTTTAATTAGACAAAAATAGGAAGTAGTCAAGCGGTATTTGAGAAGTGGTTTCCTGTTGGACCTCGCCGCGGGCACAGACGCAGTCCTGACTTCTGCTGTGTGTGCCCACTCTCAAAAAGCATATTATTATTATCAGCTTCTTATGTGGGGACAGCTGAAATGTCTCCGCAGCCTCAAAGGACTACAATAACTTGAAGAAATGTTTGTGAGGGATTTATGTGGTTGCTTGGATGATGGTGCTTTAGAGACCCTGGCAGAGAAGGGCGGTTGTCTGGCTCACAGATATTGAATCAGGGGGAAGATCACATACTTGAGAAAGTTGGTCTTCCTGTGGTCATTAGCTGAGTCTGTGTGACAGAGCAACAAACTTTAGCTGCTTCCCACAAGGATGGAGAAGAGGATGAGGAACACTCAGGCGTAGGGCGATCTCCCTCCTCCTTCTGTCTCTGCATCTATGTAGCTCTGTCTGTCTGCTCTGCACCCGACCCAGAACCGCTCAGCCCTGCACACCTTCAACTTTAGCACTACAGCCGAATCATTTCACCCACTTTGGCGTCCTTCCATCTTTTCATCTGCGATCCAATATTTAGTCGACATTAGGGCCACGGGCCACATTTGATGAAGTTTTTATCTTTTGGGCCCAAATCTGATATTTTTAGTGTTAGATAATAGGGATGTCACAATATCGTCCCACGATATATCGCGATATCAAAATGTGACAATATGTATCGTTGAGATGAAATCTCATATCGCAAGAAAAAGAAGCTGAACATGGTAGCACTGATCTGCATCTGATTGCATGCTCGCTCTCCTTTTCATTGCTTTGTTTGAACAGACGAGGGACGTTACAGACACGGAGGATGAAAATGGTGAAATTACTCAAATTAGCTTGGAGGATGCCCCCTCAACTTACAAATCGATCGCAAAAAAATATTGTTAAAATATCGTATCGTATCGTTATCGTGAACCCAATATCGTGTATCGTATCATATCGTGAACTGAGTGTATCGTGACCCCCCTATTAGATAATGATTTCGTCCAGAATCTCATTATCTGCGTTGTAGGCAGAGAGAGCAGTGAAACTATAATGAAAATAGCAATTCTTTCGACATGCAATAATGGTATTAACTTATTGTAAATGAAATAATGCTGAAGTTTAATAATATACATCCGTTTGCTGGGGACCCCCTGGGAACCCCCTCAGGAACCGCTGGTGGTCCCCCAGGTTGAGAACCACCATTTCACGTCATCAAAAGGTCATTTTCAGGGTGGGCTTAGATTAGAAGCTGAGCTAATTGCTTCTAATTTAACTCACACACGCATTCACGTCTGACCCAGCCCCTCACTCACATCTGACCCAGCCCCTCACTCACACTGACCCAGCCCCTCACTCACATCTGACCCAGCCCCTCACTCACACTGACCCAGCCCCTCATTCACACTGACCCAGCCCCTCATTCACACTGACCCAGCCCCTCATTCACACTGACCCAGCCCCTCATTCACACTGACCCAGCCCCTCACTCACACTGACCCAGCCCCTCACTCACACTGACCCAGCCCCTCACTCACATCTGACCCAGCCCCTCACTCACATCTGACCCAGCCCCTCACTCACACTGACCCAGCCCCTCACTCACTCTGACCCACTGACACTGACCCAGCCCCTCACTCACATCTGACCCAGCCCCTCACTCACGTCTGACCCAGCCCCTCACTCACGTCTGACCCAGCCCCTCACTCCTTCACCAGACGGCCATCTCAATCTCTGCCTTCCTTGTTCCACCCCCCCCCCCCCCGCCCCCATCCTCAAGAGACTTGATTTACTTGTGTCAGGGACAAGGACATCTGCCTATTAGCAAGTGCCACTGACGTAGGTATGGCCATCCCCTCCTCCTTATTATCCCCCTTTTCTCATCCGCCTTCTCCCACTCCTCCTCCTCCTGCCTCACTCAAATTGGGGTCGGCAACCTCCGTCGTGCCGGCTGGTGAATCATCAGCGGGCCTCGGGCCGGACCGGGGGAGGGACGCCGCGCACCGCCCAGGATACTTCCGTCCTCCTTCCCAAATGACCAGGGTAGCCCGACATTGTCTGCTCTCTACTGTCACATCACTCTGTCGCACAAAGAGAGCGAGAGAGGAGTAGAGAGAGTGGTGGAATATGAATGAGGGACGTGGTATATGAGGGAGAAAAGGGGGTTCAGATAATGAAAGGTATGATGCAATGCTCATATGGTAATATTGGAGTTCACAGCTTTTTGTTTCTCACTTCATCACAGAGCCGTTGTGGTGTTAATAATACAGTTGCCCAGTGAGCAGCCACCCACTGAATGGACACTCAAGAAATGTCCAGAGGGGGCGGTAGTGTGCGGTAGATTCCCTGCCTAACAACACGAGGGTCGCAGGTTCACGCCCCCGTGTTACCTCCAGCTTGGTTGGGCATCCATACAGGAAACGATTGGCTGTGTCTGCGGTTGGGAAGCCGGATTAGGGGTATGTGCCCTGGTCGCTGCACCAGCGCCTCCCCTGGTCGGTCGGGGTGCCTGTTCGGGGCGGAAGAGAACTGGTGGGCATAGCGTGATCCTCCCACGTGCTACGTCCTGCCGGTGAAGCTCCCTGCTGTCAAGTGAAAAGAAGCGGCTGGCAACTGCGCATGTGTCAGAGGAAGCATGGTGCTAGTCTACGGCTCTCCCCAGATAGGCAGAGGGGGTAGTGACCGGGGCAGCGACCCCCATTTCCTCATGATTGTTTCAATTTGTTGACTCTAATCAGACTATGTTCTCATGTTGGTAATGTTGACCACAGTGGTTCCCAAATCGGGGTCCTGGCCCGCCGGGGGCCCTTGAGGAAATTCTAGGGGGTCCCCAGAAAAATTTGCAATAGTTTAATGTCAGAGTTATTTCACACTCTAGAAGTTAGCATACGGACGTCTGTTTTGAAGGTTTCACTCTCCACCCTGTTGGTCTTACTTCGCATATACAGTTACAGTATAATAGCCTATAATTCTGTACCAAGTCATATCTACCAACGAAATCTTCTTCCATGGAGAGCTAGAGCCAGACGACAAAATTTTAAATATTCGGTGGGTCTAATGGTCAGTTTGGGGGTGTGTGTGTGTGTGTGTGTGTGTGTGTCTGTGTGTGTGTGTGTGTGTGTGTGTGTGTGTGCGTGCGTGCGTGCGTGCGTGCGTGCGTGCGTGGGTGCGTGCGTGCGTGTGTGTGTGTGTGCGTGTGTGTGTGTGTGAGAGAGAGAGAGAGAGTGTGAGTGTGTGTGTGTGTTTGGTGTTTGAGAGAGAGAGAGAGAGTCCATCCAGCCAAGGGGTCAGTTTTGGCTCAGTCCCACAGCACGTCTGCTTGGCCAGGGCTTATTAGCTGATGCTATCTGGGAGTAGGAATCTGGCTAAACCGTGAGGCTAGATAACGAGGAGAGAACATCTTCCTCCGCCCCTCTCTCTCTCTCTCCATCTGCTCTCCACCCTATACTCTTAACGCACCCCATGTCCGAGTCCTTACAGTGGACGAATATACCCCAACCTGTTCCTGCCATCCATCTCCCTCGCACTGCAAAGTCTTCAGTCAAAATGTCTCTCAACCAGAAACCCCCTCTTTCTGTCTCCCTGTCTCATCTCATGCTTTCTGTCTGTCCCCTGTCTCATCTCATGCTTTCTGTCTGTCCCCTGTCTCATCTCATGCTTTCTGTCTGTCCCCTGTCTCATCTCATGCTTTCTGTCTGTCCCCTGTCTCATCTCATGCTTTCTGTCTGTCTCCCTGTCTCATCTCATGCTTTCTGTCTGTCCCCTGTCTCATCTCATGCTTTCTGTCTGTCCCCTGTCTCATCTCATGCTTTCTGTCTGTCCCTTGCACCAGAGAATGCATGATTTGAGTGCCCCTTTCCTGTTGTAAAATGTCCAGATCTCTGTCCTTTAGCTTGGTCCCCCTCTCCTTGCTGGAGATAATCTTCAATGGACACAGCTGTCCTGATTGGATAGACAACCACATCCTGCCAAAGATAGTAACAGATAGATGAACCGCTAGATTACTTTATTCAAGCCAGGAATGTTCATTCATTTTAGCCAAGCATGACAACAAAAAATATCATAAGCCCGTCCATCAACAAGGCGTGTCCATGCACTGGATGTAATTCATGCAGTAAAAAGTAAATGACTGAGACGGTCACCGCGGAAAGCAGAAAATCATCTGTGACCTATTCTGTTGCGCTGTCAGCCTGTGCATATAAATCAGAGGTTATGAGCCTATATCACATGTTATATTCTGTTATATATTCCTGTTTACTACCGGTATTATTATTATTATTTCTCCGCCACTGACTTGAACATCTTCTCACCAATGACATCAGTCAGGTTCCAATAAATAGAGAACCATGTGCATATTGTAAATAATATTATTTATTAAATCTCTACACTACTTTTTACTTTTCTATAGTGTATGCTTCTTATGTACTGCAATGCTTGCGTATTACTTCTTTATACTACATTGTCGAGAGACCTCTTCTGATTGTAATTGTTTATTAAAAAATCTTCTCTTTACTTTGACTGTTTCTGATGTGTGTGTTGTTCTCTTCTTTTGTCTGGAGCCGTCTCTCTGACCTGCTGGCTGACGCTCTTTGCTGTGGACAGAGGAGCGTCTGGGCCGGGTGGCGTGACACTCTGCGCGGGCCGCACCTGGACACATCTGGACCGGGGAGAGCAGCCCTGACCCCGGCACATCTGGAGCCAACACTCTCTGACGCATAAATAACACTCACACACATACACACACCCTTAGTGGGAAATACACAAACACAGAGAGGCATGCACGCTTACACAAAAGAACAAACACACACGTACACATGCACATACATGTACACATTTTAGTGCATATTGGATGCACAAACGCAGCAAGTCAGAATGTGATGTACGTTAAATCACGTAATCACACACACACACACACAGACGCGCACGCACGCACGCACACGCACACACACACACACACACACACACACACACACACACACACACACAGCTGGCCTGTCCTGCCACCTCGTGAGTTGTGAGCCCTTTCATTTTATGTATCAGAGGAGACTTGTGTTTTATCCCACTGTCTCAGAGAGAAATACGATCAGGTGCAGCGGCTGTTTGAGGGCATTTTACCTCCCAGAAGAGCCCACTAACACGCTGGACAAGCCAAAGCCAGTGAGCCTCCCTCAGGGAGGGTCCCAGACATCCACAATCATCTGTGCCCCAAACGACTACAGTGGAATGTGTTCAGATGATTCACTGATCAGGTACCAGACAATCCAATCCATGCATGCCTGCCGTAAAGCCTTGTGGTATTAGTGCTGCACAGCCACCTGCTGTGTACTAGTCAGACATGGGACCAAGTCACTTTCTCAAGTAAGTCCCAAGTAATTTTGTTTTTTGGAAAGTCATGTCACAGCCTAAGTCAAGTCAAGTCCTTAGTTAAGGCAAGTCAAGTCGCAAGTCAAGTCACTTTTTCCCCTGCCCAATAAAGATACTGCAGTCTTAACTTCGTTTATAAAGAAAAAATACAAGGTATTCAAGATTCAAGATTCAAGATTCAAGATTTTTATTGTCACTCCGTAGTACAAGTATCACGTGTGAAATTCTTGTGCTGTGAACTCCGTTTACAACATAGTACAAATTTTAGTACAAATATTAGTACCTAATAGTGATGCCATGATGATGATCTGATCCATAGACTGTATTAAGATCGGATGATAATACTGTGTATTTATGTGTAAATATACAAAATAGTCTAATGTTGGAGTGAGAAGTTGTAACGTTAACATTAACGACTCGAGTAACGACGAGTAACTACTAACGTAAGTGCCTCCTCCTTGAAAAAACAAAAACCACCCAGTGGGAGGAGCGTGACTGACAGCCAGTCATCCAAGACTATGCCATAAGAAACATGAGTGAGCCATCTCCAGCTTGCACTCACATACCGGATAACTTTATACAGACACTTGACAACGTTGAACATCTTAATATTTAAACTGATGAACACAAACAAGTCATCCAAGTCATCGCATCTCAAGTCAAGGCAAGTCATGATCATGAGTCTTTAACTTCCAAGTCCAAGTCAGGTCGCAACTCATCAAAACACCCGAGTCGACTCGAGTCCAATTGTCACCAAGTCTCAAGTCCCCATCTCTGGTAGTGCCAGTCCCACTACTACTCTCTCGCTGTCTCTCCCTTTGTGTCATCTCAGACTCATTTCAATCATCTAGACTACTTAGCCACGCCCCGTCCATTCACATTCCTGCCTATTCATTCAGCTATCCACGCCCCGTCTCATTCATACCCTTCCTATCCAATCACAGTTATCCACGCTCTCCCACGCTATCAATAGCCAATGGGTTCAAGCCATCTCCTTCCCTCGCTTTGCCGGTGAACCAATAATCTAAAGCGGTCGAGAGTATTTGTAGTGCTGTATTTTATTATGGGTTGGCTTCTTACCGATATGTTCTCCTCTGCAGTCATTGTCATTCCTGTGTTCCGGTTGTTTTACCCCACCTCCTCCCCTGCCACCACCAATGTCATGGCTCCAGAGCGATTCCCCATGGGGGGATTTCTATTCTATGCATTCCTGACGCCCTCCCCTCATCATCGCTGGAGGAGCGTCATCATGGAGCCATACGCCAAACCTTAATCTGATTTTGTTGTATCATTAAAGTTTATTGTGAACTTTCATTCTAGTCTCTCATGATTGAAGAGCTTTTCATCCCTCACAAAATTACCATTTCCTCCCATTTGTTCACCTCTCATTCTCCTGCTCCTCTCATTCATCTAACTCACTCATCCCTTCTTGATGCAGTGGTAAGCGCTGTCGCCTCACAGCAGGAAGGTCCTGGGTTCGATTCCCACCTGTGGGCACTGATGGTGTGTTCCCATTCCCATGTCCTCAGTGCCTACTGCTAGGTGCGCTAGCTTGTCAAAAGGGCATTTCTGTGCGGAGTTTGCATGTTCTCCTCGTGTTCCCCCGGGTTTTCCGATAAGAACCCGCTGCTAAAAACATTTAAAAAAAATTATCCCTTGACCTTTATCAATCTAACTTCAGCAGTCTATGTGTCATTCCAGCAATGGTCCGCTGTCTTTACTCAAGCCTTCTGGCATCCACAAACCTCTCCCACCCACCCGTACTCTACTGTAAACTGTTTACATGCAATGCAATCGGTTGTCATGGCAACGGCCCGGGCGGAGGGGTTGATCTGCAGGTGTTCCTGTTTGGGTTTGAGGGGAGCGCTCAGCGCTTCGTATTTTTAGTCTTACGGCAAATTCTGCTGCCTTTTGGGTCGTGTGGGTCCTCGTTTGTTTATTTATTTCAGATCGCCACTCGCCCAGACAGGTTTGTGTCAACACAGAAGACCAGCTTCCTGTTATTACTCCCCCCCCCCCCCATTACTCCCCCCCCCCCCCCACACACACACACACACACACAGAAACCTGCACTATATGTAGTGTGCAGCACGCAAACATAGAACCATGTATATGCATCCATACAGTACATTCATAAACACCGAAGCATATACTTAACCAACATGCACACGAAGAGGGTCTGTGCAGACTGCGAGACGCTCGCACAAACATCCTCTCCTCCTCTCTGCTTGCCTGTTAAATTCAGTCATTTTTTATCGTTTGTGTTCTTGGCAGTACGACCGCAGCTAAACAGGCGGCGAGGTCGTGGCGGCAGTGGCTGATTTACCGAAGCGCGAGCGGCGGGGGGAAAGAACACTGGCCCGAGAAAGTCACAATAAAAGCACAGCTGATTCCACAGGTATACGCTAAAGTGAGCTTGAAACACCCTTTTGCAGATGGTCAAGGCAGTTCTAGCTATAGTGCATTTCACCACCCGTTTGATAATGGTGCAACATCTTCATCAGTGAACTCCTCCTTAATTGGGACATCTCTCAAGTTCAAAAGAGAGTAACAATCCCTGGAGAAACCCATGTTCCAATGATGAGTATGATTCTTTGCTGTTTGAGAATATCAGAGCTCCAGCCATTTCTATGTGACTCTCATTTGGAGAGAGCAATTTGAGTTGAGCTTTCGTCTCTGCTGATGTCTCCTCTTTGCTGCACACTTTAGGATCAAGCGACCGTTGCTAATCGAGGCTGACTGCAGCTTGACACTGTACATGACCCTCTGTGGAGCGTATGACCGCCGAGACCCAGTCTGGCATCTGTGGTTGTTGGCACCTGCTTTCTAAAAATAAACACTGACCATTAATAGCTCATCAACCAGAGCTGTGGCTGGCTGGCACCTCTTTACGCAGCTGCTCCACGCACCCAGGAGGCCAAAAGTACTCCACCCCACCTATAGGAGCAGACAGAGTACTCCACCTCACCTGTATAGGACCAGACAGAGTACTCCACCTCACCTGTAGGCAGGGCCGTAGCCAGGGATTTCGGGCCCCATGAAAGGATATCAGATCGGGCCCACGGATGCCGCCGTCCGAAGGGCGGCAGCGGGAAATTTTGGCCATTTGGGGCCCCTGTCAGTCAAGGGCCCTTGGAATCGTCCACACTCCCCCCCCCCCCCTGGCTACGGCCCTGCCTGTAGGACCAGACAGAGTACTACACCTCACCTATAGGACCAGACAGAGCTGTACTCCACCACACCTATAGGACCAGACAGAGCTGGACACAGATGGAATTTGTGTGTGTGTGTGTGTGTGTGTGTGTGTGTGTGTGTGTGTGTGTGTGTGTGTGTGTGTGTGTGTGTGTGTGTGTGTGTGTGTGTGTGTGTGTGTGTGTGTGTTGCAAAGGAATGGAAATGACTGTGTGTGCACTGTATAGTTGCACCATATCCTCCTTGACCAACTATGGGGTGAGATTGATCCCACTCATTTTGGAAGTACTCCATACTTTATTTAATGTGATATTTTGTTGGTTCAATGAAAAAGAGGAAACCGCACACTCTGGCTCAGATGCAAAAATCTAATAAAGAAACAGACAACGTCTCAGCCTGGTGGCCTGTTGTGGCCTCATGTTGACTTGACAAAGGCCACCAGGCTGAGACGTTGTCTGTTTCTTTATTAGATTTTAGCATCTGAGCCAGAGTGTGCGGTTTCCTCTTTTTCATCGAATCTTTGCCCGTCACCAGCATCTCACTGAGACTTCACTGTGTGCATTTCCTTCGCTTTGATAAATATTTTGTTGGTTCAACATTTCCATTTCTCAACACACTTATCAGGGCGATCTCCAAAACAGTGACCTCAGGAGAATGGAATGCCATGTTCTCGTTGCAGAAATGCACTTTGGGATTCCTCACCAGTTAGCCCCCGTTCACACAGGACGCTGAAGCAACGCTCAACCGAAGCTGTAGGCCTACCTACGCTGAACCCACAAGTTTCATTTAGGCGTCCTTGTTAACAGGCGAAGCCACGCTGACGCCTTGCGGAAGCCACGCTCACGCCACGCCGAAGCGATCACTCAGGACTGACGCCGAATTTCCAAGCGTGACGCTGAAGCCGTGAAGCCGTGAGGCATGAAGTCAGTGGGAGTTGTGGGCGGGTTCAAGGCGCGAGAGTAGGCGCTGAGAGGAAAAGAGAAGGCAAGCTTCAGTTCTGCTTACGTTCGGCGTCCTGTGTGAACGAGGGCTTAGTCTGACTGAAAATGGCAAGTTTTGACGAAGATTTGGATTGTGCAATAAAGCAGGCCTGCTTGGTACTTTAGGTGGATGGTTGTAAAGAAATAGGGCATTTTTCCCTGCAAGACGAGAGTGAGAGTAAGAGGAGCCAGACTCTCTCCTGCGCTGGTACAGCGGGAAACGGAGATAGTCTGACAAGCGAGACACGCCAGTGAATGCAAAGCATCAGACCCTGTTTGTGTGTCTGTGGATAGTCTATTGTGTGTGTGTGTGTGTGTGTGTGTGTGTGTGTGTGTGTGTGTGTGTGTGTGTGTGTGTGTGTGTGTGTGTGTGTGTGTGTGTGTGTGCGTGCGTGCGTGCGTGCGTGTGTGTTCATGTTGGTGTGGGACGTGTGGTCCATCAGTGGAGTGAATTGCTTCATGTGAACATAATGAAACTCAGTCTTTGTCCCCCTCTCCTCTCTCCTCTTTCTGACATCAACATCCAATTGTCCTTCCCAGCACGCAACACTCACAAATCATCCTCTTCACTTTCTTTTCCGCAGTGTCATTCCCCTCTAAGGCCAAACTCAATGTCTAAGAGGAGTGGAGAGTCTCTACGTGCGCACATACTAATATTAATCCCATCCATAATATCATCCATAATAAAAAAAAAAAATCCTTTTTTAGGTTTTAGGTTTTTTTTAGGTTGTCACACCACAGAAGCATGTGTTATTAACCACCCTGCCAAATCTGAACAATTAAAAATGTTGCCAACTATATCAAATTAGGTTTAAAAATCATGAAAAAAATAAGCAATATTCTCTGCTCTGAAATTGTGGGGGCGTGTCTGCTGAAGTGTCCCCAGTGCTTCCCCCCTCACCCCCTCATCACATCCCCCGTGCTGCACAACTTGATAGACTGATGCCTTTTTTTATTACAGGGTAGAGGTAGCCTGGTAAACCAGCCGGTCACGTGAACTCACATTTCATTTCATTCTACCAGACCGTCTGGCCTTACGCTTTCACGCAGTGTTTGCAGTGGGCGAAAGTTGGGCAGGTGTACTTGCCTTGACAGACAACTCCTTCAGCCAATCAGCGTCATATCCAGTCAAACCCAAATCCACTCGGGAGAACGGCAAAAACATTTTCTGCTGAGAAACTCTGCTGTTGCATACTCCTGTACTTGTTTAATTGTTGTTATTGAGTCTATCCGCCTTCTGCCATGGGGGAGGACTCTTAAAAGTTTATGACCTGGATGGGTGGGGTCAGTCATAATTTTCTGAGACCGCTTTAGTATCCTGGCAGTGTGTAGGTCCTGAATGGATGGCAGGCTGCACCCGATCACCTTTTCATCACAGCGCTGCAGACTGGAGATGTCCTTGCAGTCAGCAGCAACACCAGGCGGTGATGGAGGAGGTGAGGATGGACTGGACGGTGGAGGTGTAGAAAAGTGTCAATGCTGCCTTTAGTACCTTGAACTTCCTCAGCCGCTGAAGAAAGTACATCTTCTGTTGCCTTCTTGGTGAGAGGCGAGCTTTGATGTTCGACTCCCATTCCGGTTCCCGGCTGATTGCTGAGCCAGGAAGCGGGGAACATAGAGGGGAACATAGAACCCTCTTAGTAAAAAGCGGGGAACATAGAACCCTCTTAGTGAAAAGCGGGGAACATAGAACCTGGGGAACATAGAACCCTCTTAGTGAAAAGCGGGGAACATAGAACCTGGGGAACATAGAACCCTCTTAGTGAAAAATGGGGAATATAGAACCCGGGGAACATAGACATGATCCCAAGTGAAAGGACTCCACAGTGTTCACTGGGGAGTCACCATGGGTGATGGGGGAAGTCAGGTGGGGCTGCGTTCTTCCTGTAGTCCACAACCATCTCCACTGCATTAAGCTCCAGGTTGTTTTGACTGCACCAGGTCGGCAGGTGGTCGATCTCCTGCCTTTATGCAGACTCGGCACAGAGAGCCAAAGTCTACGTCACTTCCTGCTTCAGCATGCGCACCAAGATATTTCATCCGCCATTTATTATCCCATAGACATTTTGTAAAATGCTTATAAAAAATAGTTTTAAATGATCAAACCAATGATTCAGTTATATTTATAATCAGGAGAGACCATAGAACATTTCACTTCGACCAAAACTGTATAAATAAATGTTGGAAATTTTTATTTTTTAAATCAGCAATTTTTTTGTTTGGGTCTGAGTAAAATGTTCTATGATCTCTTCTGTTTTAAAATATAGCTGAATTGTTTGGTTTGACCAAGTAAAACTATTTTTTATAAGCGTTTTACCTTAATGTCTAGGGAAAATAAATGGCGGATGAAATCTCTTGGTGTGCATGCTGAAGCAGGAAGTGATGTCCACTTTGGCTCTCTATTAGAGATGAGCCCTATGAGGTGGTGTCATCTGCGAATTTCAGGAGCTTGACAGACTGATGGCTGGAGGTGGACAGGGAGATACAGCATGCATTGCAAAAATAATTGGGGGGAATGTAAATTTGTTGTCGACAGTAAATGGGGAATAACTCTAAATGGCATTTTCCTTTAAAGTCTCTGCAAAGTGTTGCAGTATAACATCATTTTAATTTCAATTTATTTCAATCTCAAAGTTTCTAACGAGGCAAACAATGTAACTACATTCCGTAATACACAACTGAGGTAGCAGCCATTTATATTTGTCCATCAGGCTCTCAACTGTGAGCCAGGAGAGCATCTATCATGTTAAGTGTATGAACTTCATTCTTTGGTTGTTTTGTTTTTTCTCTCTCATGACTCACTCTGTTTTGTGACTCATTGTTGAGGAAAATTGAATTTTGGAAAAGTACAACAGACAAGGAAAGTAGTTCCATTGTGTTTTTAACCTTTGTAAACAACACTTTGCAATCAGTGTAGGAAATTTAAAAAATAATTTGGGGGCAACTTTTGCCCCCACTGTCTAAAAACTGGGGGCATTTACAAAATTTTGGGGGCACTTTAAAAAATAGTAATTAGTGCATAAAGTTGCTAAAGCATTATGTAAACAACAGTGCTGTGTGTTCTTCATCATTGTCTTCTGGCAACCAGCTTGCAGGTGCTGAGTGTGAGTGTCTTAGAGATGGAAATTAAATGAATTGAATGAAAATAAAATTATCAAAAATATTGGGGCAATGTTTGCCCCTGGACAATGGTTTTTAGGGGCATTCTGAGATTTCTTGGGGGCATTTTTTGCCCTTTCTCCTGGCTAAATTCCTACACTGTTTGCAATAGGTTGATCTTTCTCAGTAGCCGTCGCGATACTCTTTCATTGTTGTTTTCCAAAGGATCTGTAACATAGTGTATCTTTCCATGCTCACAGCACTCAATTACTGGTGGTAATCAGATTAAGGTGTTCAGTTTATGCGTTCACATGGTTCAAAGTGATGTGATTTCCCGCACAACCCAGGTTTACATTCATTTATTTTATGGTGGTTCTGGGTGCACCTCAACGCTTGCTTCAAACAATATCCAGCTATAATCTGTTCTGACAAAACCTGCCGTGTTTTACTGTAGCTGAAGCATTTTTAAACATTTCATCAATTTGGTGAAAGCCAAAATCCTGCTGCAACTTGCCAGATCGGTGTTAAACAAACACAGCGCCACTTCCTCTCGGTCCCCTGATCCACTTTGACACATGCACACATTTCAACAACTGAATGGAATAAGACGAACGTGTTCACATCGCCAAACCATTTTAAATGTCATTCAGCAATCTACATGTATATTAACCGGGTTACACTTGAGATACAGGTTTGAGTGTATCTTCACTTGTACTCAGGTTTATTCACTTTGTCCTTTCCACTGTGAAAAATCAGGCCTTGGATTTTTCTCCTTAATGTGTTTTTCTTTTCCTGAAGCATAGCCTTTCAGATGCACCTTCTTTTGTTAGGCCGGAGGAGTACAAAGATTGAATGGGCACCATGCCCTGGGACAGTAATTGGATAAAATATAATCAAATCATTTACATCTGGATTGATTAAGCTGCTTCTTTAAAGCAGCTACGAGCAACTTTTTCGATTGTTATTAAACAGTATAAATTTAATATCAATGCATCACATCTTACCTCTAATAGTCGACGAGACCAAAGCCGTGTGTATCTGAGATTGCTCCCTATTAAGTCTAGTCTGTCTAAACTCGCGCCAACAGGGGGCTCTCTAGAGCGACCGGACCGGGTAACCCGGAAGTGAAATGCGGAAGTGAAACCAGGAAGTGAAACGCAGCTGCCTTTTTACGCCGTTTGCGCTGCCTAGCAACATAACATAAACAATGTGAACGCCACGCATACTCGCGGGAACATCTCTCGTTATATTCTAACAGGTTTTTTGGAAGTTATTTTGTGGTTATGGCCGAAGTGGCTGCTGCAAACCGGTTCATTTCAATTCCTGATCTGCCCTGGCTACAGACACACTAACACTGGCCGATTCACTCGGGGTTCAAGCGAGACTACTCTGCGTTGGTATCGTCGACTATTAGAGGTAAGATGTGATGCATTGATATTAAATTTATACTGTTTAATAACAATCGAAAAAGTTGCTCGTAGCTGCTTTAAGAAATCACTGAAATATTTACACCAGCTTTCTAATCAACTCACTAACAAGCCCATTGCTTTGTTGATTGCATTGAAACTTTATACAAACTTTTATCGATAACATTGTTAACCAGTAAATTCATAATTGAAGATGTTAACACAGATTTATCACCCTATGCATATTGACCAACATGTATTATGACAGATGGCTTTGAGAGATTAGAAGAGGAGGTTTGGAGGCACCTGAAGATCTCTGACAAGTCAAGCTTCTGATAAGGCAACAGATTAAACTAAATTTGTTGGCGATATAGTTAAATGATCACTAACCACAGAAGAGTTTTTTTTTACTTCCTGACACTCATTTGCCTTTGAGTGCTGATCCAGGCTCAGTTCCATAGAGTGTTGAGACAGAATGTCAGGAGAGATTTACCTGAGCAAACAGATGATTAGTTGGTCGCAGATAAGGTGTTGGGTTTGAACCGTACTTTAGGCCATTTATCGCAGGGATAAAGTGCCTCATAAATTCCCATATTATCACCTTGGAAGTATTTATGCTTGTATGGAACAACGCGCATGCGTGTGTGCATGCGTGTGTGTGTGCGTGTGTGTTTGTGCGCGTGTGTGTGTGTGTGTTACAGCTGTTACTGCTATTGCTATGGGGCCAAGTTACACTATCTCTTACTGCTCTCCTTCCCACCACATGGCCTGGTCTTATGCTGCGGCTTTGACTTCCACACATTCTGCATGCTCTCAGAGGCAATCCAGTTTAGTCCAGTAAATCAGTGAGAAATAGAATACAATCAAATCTCTCTCTCTTTCTCTCTCTCTCTCTCTCTCTCTCTCTCTCTCTTTTCTACTTTTCATCCTTTTATTGGAATGCGACCATGTTGGCCAGTGAACGGCCAGCAGCGACTAACGCTGGCTGTTGAATATGACTGATGATGTTGATCAATCAATAACGTCCACTGGGCGACATTTAGAGGAACCAGAAAGAGGAAATGAAGAAAAGAGGGAGGAGAACCAAGAGGAATCCTGGACTCAGATAGCCTCGCTCGCTCACGTCCACGGTGGGACGCAGCGGTATGGAGGTGGGAAGAGTAGGGGACGCAAGACGGATGGACAGCTTGTTAAGAGGGCGGTGAGGTATTACTTTAAAAGTTCCTCCACCCCCGTCGGAAGCCAGCGGGACAGGCCGGCCGACGGCTTTTCCAGAGGATGGGAAACCTGGAGGCTGGAATTACTGCTCATTTGGAGATGGCAGCTCTCCCTCGCTCACTATAGCCAGGGCCCAGGCTCTGAGCTCTGATGTCTGGGTCCTGCATATTAAAAGTGGCTGCCTACAGCCATTTTTCCACCTTTGGTTTCTCCCAAATTTTACATTTTGAGCTGACAGACAGACAGTCCTATCCAGACTGACTTACAATGCAACAGTGCCATAAGCTACCTGGAGGAGGTTCTGGGTCAAGTCAAGTTTATTGCTAATTCACAAGCATGTCTCAGAGGACTTTACAGAGAATGTGTCGAGCTGGATCTACCTAACCACAAGATGTGAACAACTTATATAAAG
>NC_139642.1:50067983-50127282 GCF_964638095.1 Poromitra crassiceps | reverse complement strand
GGTGTACAGAAAGAAAGAGAGAGAGAGGGGGGGAGCGAGAGACAGAGAGGGAGGGAGAGAGAGAGAGAGAGAGAGGAGAGAGAGAGAGAGAGAGAGAGAGAGAGAGAGTGGGAGAGAGAGAGAGAGAGGGAGAGGGAGAGAGGCGGGGGAGAAATGAGGGAGAGTGAGAGGAGGAATCTGGGGAAAGAAACACGGGAAGAACAACAGGAAGGGAAAGTGGAGGGACCAGGCGTAACACAGGCGTAACACGAAGACAGCGGCCGTGGATAAATCAGCCGGCCTGCGGTGACACTGGGCCCTCTGGCCCGGCTGCGCTCGGCCGCACTCTTCCGCAAAAACACCATTCATTTCAGGCCTATAGGAAAAAAAGAGCGATGTTACTGGGAGAGAGCGAGGGAGAGCGAGATAGGGGGGACGAAAAGGTGACGCAAAGAAGCACGAAAACAGATATTTTTAACTGGAAAGGACACGACGGGAAGAGAGGGAGCAGATACGGACGCGTGAGTAGTGAGTAGGCATGAAGGAGAGAGAGACAACTATTAGAGTGGACGGCAAAATGAAGGGTCAAAGTTCAAGGTGCACAGAGAGGAAGGGACAAACGGGAAAGGAGGAGCAGGATTTGAAATGAACAGAGACAGATAAAGAGACAAAATAGAAAGAGACGCAGTCCAAGAGAGACAAAGCGAGACACACGACACGCGCAGGGGTCACGCTACCGTCTGCACTGGGGTCAGGTCAGAGCTACCATGTCGGAGAGCACACACACACACACACACACACACACACACACACACATGCGCACACACACACACACACACACACACACACACACACACACACACACACACACACACACACACCAGACACTGCCGTGACTTCTCTCGTGGAGGAACTCTAACCCTGAGATGCTCATCTCACCTCATCCCTCACCCAGCCATCACACTGCTCGCTCGCCCACTCCCCTCCTCCAGAACAGTTGATTAGTCTAGATTCAGGCCAGATTGAGTCTGACAGGGGAGGAGAGAGGAGAGGAGCAGGCGGAGAGGAGTGATGGTGAGAGGGGAGGAGAGAGGAGAGGAGGAGGCAGCAGAGAGTGATGGTGAGAGGGGGAGGAGAGAGGAGAGGAGCAGGCGGCAGAGAGGAGTGATGTGAGAGGGGGAGGAGAGAGGAGAAGAGGAGGCAGCAGAGAGGAGTGATGGTGAGAGGGGGGAGGAGAGAGGAGAGGAGGAGGCAGCAGAGAGGAGTGATGGTGAGAGGGGGAGGAGAGAGGAGAAGAGGAGGCAGCACAGAGGAGTGATGGTGAGAGGGGGAGGAGAGAGGACAGGAGGAGGCAGCAGAGAGGAGTGATGGTGAGAGGGGGAGGAGAGAGGAGAGGAGGAGGCAGCAGAGAGGAGTGATGGTGAGAGGGGGAGGAGAGAGGAGAAGAGGAGGCAGCAGAGAGGAGTGATGGTGAGAGGGGGAGGAGAGAGGAGAAGAGGAGGCAGAGAGGAGTGATGGTGAGAGGGGAGGAGAGAGGAGAGGCGGAGGCAGCAGAGAGTGATGGTGAGAGGGGGAGGAGAGAGGAGAGGAGGAGGCAGAGAGGAGTGATAGTGAGAGGGGGAGGAGAGAGGAGAAGAGGAGGCAGCAGAGAGGAGTGATGGTGAGAGGGGGAGGAGAGAGGAGAGGAGCAGGCGGCAGAGAGGAGTGATGTGAGAGGGGGAGGAGAGAGGAGAAGAGGAGGCAGCAGAGATGAGTGATGGTGAGAGGGGGAGGAGAGAGGAGAGGAGGAGGCAGCAGAGAGGAGTGATGGTGAGAGGGGGAGGAGAGAGGAGAAGAGGAGGCAGAGAGGAGTGATGGTGAGAGGGGAGGAGAGAGGAGAGGCGGAGGCAGCAGAGAGTGATGGTGAGAGGGGGAGGAGAGAGGAGAGGAGGAGGCAGAGAGGAGTGATAGTGAGAGGGGAGGAGAGAGGAGAAGAGGAGGCAGCAGAGAGGAGTGATGGTGAGAGGGGCAGGAGAGAGGAGAGGAGGAGGCAGCAGAGAGGAGTGATGGTGAGAGGGAGGAGAGAGGAGAGGAGGAGGCAGCAGAGAGTGATGGTGAGAGGGGGAGGAGAGAGGAGAGGAGGAGGCAGAGAGGAGTGATAGTGAGAGGGGGAGGAGAGAGTAGAAGAGGAGGCAGCAGAGAGGAGTGATGGTGAGAGGGGCAGGAGAGAGGAGAGGAGGAGGCAGAGAGGAGTGATGTGAGAGGGGAGGAGAGAGGAGAGGAGGAGGCAGCAGAGAGGAGTGATGTGAGAGGGGGAGGAGAGAGGAGAGGAGGAGACAGAGAGGAGTGATGGTGAGAGGGGGAGGAGAGAGGAGAGGAGGAGGCAGAGAGGAGTGATGGTGAGAGGGGGAGGAGAGAGGAGAGGAGGAGGCAGAGAGGAGTGATGGTGAGAGGGGAGGAGAGAGGAGAGGAGGAGGCAGCAGAGAGGAGTGATGGTGAGAGGGGAGGAGAGAGGAGAGGAAGGAGGCAGAGAGGAGTGATGGTGAGAGGGGGAGGAGAGAGGAGAGGAGGAGGCAGAGAGGAGTGATGGTGAGAGGGGAGGAGAGAGGAGAGGAGGAGGCAGCAGAGAGGAGTGATGGTGAGAGGGGAGGAGAGAGGAGAGGAGGAGGCAGAGAGGAGTGATGGTGAGAGGGGAGGAGAGAGGAGAGGAGGAGGCAGCAGAGAGGAGTGATGTGAGAGGGGGAGGAGAGAGGAGAAGAGGAGGCGCAGAGAGGAGTGATGTGAGAGGGGGAGGAGAGAGGAGAAGAGGAGGCAGCAGAGAGGAGTGATGGTGAGAGGGGAGGTGAGAGGAGAGGAGGAAGGCAGAGAGGAGTGATGGTGAGAGGGGGAGGAGAGAGGAGAGGAGGAGGCAGAGAGGAGTGATGGTGAGAGGGGGAGGAGAGAGGAGCGGAGGCAGCAGAGAGGAGTGATGTGAGAGGGGAGGAGAGAGGAGAGGAGGAGTCAGAGAGGAGTGATGGTGAGAGGGGGAGGAGAGAGGAGCGGAGGCAGCAGAGAGAAGTGATGTGAGAGGGGAGGAGAGAGGAGAGGAGGAGTCAGAGAGGAGTGATGGTGAGAGGGGGAGGAGAGAGGAGCGGAGGCAGCAGAGAGGAGTGATGTGAGAGGGGGAGGAGAGAGGAGAGGAGGAGGCAGCAGAGAGGTGTGATGGTGAGAGGGGGAGGAGAGAGGAGAGGAGGAGGCAGCAGAGAGGAGTGATGTGAGAGGGGGAGGAGAGAGGAGAGGAGGAGGCAGCAGAGAGGAGTGATGGTGAGAGGGGGAGGAGAGAGGAGAGAGGAGAGGAGGAGGCAGCAGAGAGGAGTGAGGGTGAGAGGGGGAGGAGAGAGGAGAGGAGGAGGCAGCAGAGAGGAGTGATGGTGAGAGGGGGAGAAGAGAGGAGAAGAGGAGGCGGCAGAGAGGAGTGATGTGAGAGGGGGAGGAGAGAGGAGAGAGGAGAGGAGGAGGCAGCAGAGAGGGGGGGGAGAGAGGAGAGAGGAGAGGAGGAGGTGGCAGAGAGGAGTGATGTGAGAGGGGGAGGAGAGAGGAGAAGAGGAGGCAGCAGAGAGGAGTGATGGTGAGAGGGGAGGAGAGAGGAGAGGAGGAGGCAGAGAGGAGTGATGGTGCAGTGAGGAGGAGGGGAGTAATCAGGAGAATGGGCTGAGAAGGCAGTGCGGTAGGCGGCACCCCGATACAGACGACACATAAAGATGCTAAATTAGGCCCGCATCTCCTGTGCCCAGTTTAATTAGGTATAGGGCCAGTCATAACATGGCCACTTTGGAGGATAGATAGATAGATAGATAGATAGATAGATAGATAGATAGATAGATAGACAGACAGACAGACAGACAGACAGACAGACAGACACACAGACAGACACACAGACAGACACACAGACACACAGACAGACAGACACACAGACACACAGACAGACAGACAGACAGACACACAGACACACAGACAGACACACAGACACACAGACAGACACACAGACATATGCACGTTGCGTGCGCGCGCGCGCGAGCGCGCACACACACACACACACACACACACACAAATAATAGAGGTCATATTACACAGGCAGACACGAACACAAAGAAAAACAATGTTAGTAATTTAGACACTCTCATGAAGTGTGACTGTTAAGGATGAGGTGAAAAGCTTTACCGGCTAAAACGACACACAATTCATTGAAATCATGGCTGACCAATTTGGGGCCAGCGGGCCAAACTTGGCCCACGCTCAGTTTGTTTTGGCTCCATGGTTTTGAAAGGTTTTGAAAGAAGAAGAAAAAAGGACGATTCTTTCAGAGGCTGTGTGGGCTCATTTTTAAAGCTAGCTTGATGATACTTTTACCACATGAAACCAGAAGACCTATTTTAGATTTAGAATGTAAATTGCCCATAAAATAATATAATTTTATGTGATTTCAGATAACATCAACATTTATTTTTGGCCCACCTCCATTCATCAAGATTAATTTTGGCCCTGCATAGGAAAGAATTGTGGCACCTCTCTCTCTCTCTGTCTCTCTCTCTCTCACTCTCTCTCTCTCTCTCTGTGTGTCTCTCATTCCCTCGCGTATACTGGAACACACCCTGTTGATGACATCTGAACCTTTGAACCTTGCAGTCACCTGGGTGTTCTGTCTGTGAGGAAAGTACAGGAGAGAGAGAGAGAAAGAGAGAGAGGGAGAGAGAGAGAGAAGGAGAGAGAGAGAAGGAGAGAGAGAGGGGGGGGGGGGTGTTGTTGTCCTTAATCTGCTTTATGAGCCTCACACCATGGGAGAGGCCGTCCAGCAGAGCTGTGTCTAATCTGTAATTGTCCTCCGCTTCGTTGCCTCAGGTGAAACAGCCTTGGGTGGGGCCGGGACAGTTTAATGGATAGCTAACAACAATCCCACGCTTGGGATGGCTTCTTTTCCCAGGCTTACACTTTGAACCTCATTCACCACAAACAGCCCACATATAGTCCAACGCACGCACATAATCGCACACGCGTAAACACACACACACACACACACACACAAGCACACACACACACACACACACACACGCGCGCGCACACACGCACGCACACACACTAAACACCTGTGACCTGCTTCTAAATCCTTTTCCTGACACTGTGGTGAGATGAGCAGTCATTACAGTGTCATTATGTGTTTGTTCAGCCATAAACACCTGTGTTATCTGGCTGTGGAGAGCCTAATAAACACCTGTGTTATCTGGCTGTGGAGAGCCTAATCGCTTCCCTGTCCCTTAGTCAGATGAGATACGGAGATCGAGGAGAGGAGGAGAGAGATATGAAGAAGCGTGGGGAAGGCCAGCGATAACTGCACACAAAGATCGAAGGCTTCATTTCAGCAAGTGATAGACAGCGAGTGAGTTGCACTTTCCCTTTAACCCATTGATACCTGATGCAGCATTTGTGTGTGTATCCCTTCAAGACCGCGAACCGCTGTTCGTGGTTCGCAGTCTTAAAGGGATACACACACAAATGAGGGATATACACGCAAATGCTGCATCAGGTATCAATGAGTTAAAAATCGATAATCTTTTTTTCCCCCGACCATTTTCTCCCCAATGTTGGCCAATTCCTCCTGCTGTACCGGTCACTTCTCCACCCCCCTCTGCCGATCTGGGGGAGAGTTGTAGACTAGCACATGCTTCCTCCGAGTTTCCCCGGCAGGCATGTAGGATGACACTATTCCCCCCGGTTCCCCTCCGCCCGAACAGGCACCGCAACACTGACCAGAGGAGGCGCTAGTGCAGCGACCAGGACTCGTACTCCACCAGCTTCCCATCCGCAGACACAGCCAATTGTTTTTGTAGGAATGTCTGACCTGAGCTGGGAGTCCCGTTGCCGGGAATTGAACCCGGGTCTCCGAGGTGGTAGGCGAGTGCTTTTACCTCGACACCCAGATGCCCCTGGATAATAATTTATAATTTTGTAGTCAGCCAGGGCAACATAGATTATTCTATTCTATATTCTATATTCTATATTCTAATTCTATTCTATTCTATTCTATTCTATTCTATTCTATTCTATTCTATTCTATTCTATGTTCACTTGCAGTTCAGTCCACAGACCTCTTGACTTCTTGGTCAACTATGCAGGTCGGTTTGACTGACCTCACCTGACCCTTCACACCTCACCTCCGCCTGCACAGGTCAAGAGGGCCGCTAGTTTATAATTACTGGCTCAGTTATTAACACCTGTATTACAGAGGTGTGGGGTGTGAACCAGGTCGTGCTGTTAATGGCGTGACCCCTGTCTGTGGCCCTGTTCCCGCACGGGTCAGGGAGCCAGATAAGTTGACCCGTCGTTTGAGTCAGAGTCAGATGAAAGGGGGCTCAACTCTTTCAACCCAGTCGACCAGCGATGCTAAATGGCTCAAATGTTGCTCCTGTGTAGTGTTTTTGTTAGATGTGTAGTTTCACTAACTGAGCTTACAAAAAAAAAAAATCCCACTTGAGTCATTTCAATGTCTTTGTTGGGTGAATGGTGTTGGACTGAATGTGGAAGAGAGGGGGGATCTACCATAGTAGAGAGTCTAAAAGCTATCCATCATTGTGACAGGTACTCCATAGAGGCAACACACTTCAGTTATAGATGGCTTTCGCACATAGCACTATGAACCTAATTCAAATGATCTCTCTCTCTTTCTCACTGTCTCACTCACACACAGTCGTACAGATGACGTTACAGATAGCTATGATGACCATTATGCTCTAGTCTAGTGCCTGGAAAGGCAGTGAGGGGTGAAGTACAGCAGCAAAGAGTCTAGTTCTCTGTCACAGTGGCAGGTCGCTACAACTCCATAACGTGCCACTAGAGTCAGGACACTTCGGTTCATACTAGACATACATTTTCACAAAATCAAAGAATCACTCTTTTTCACATCTTTCTTTCTTGGTTTATTTCTCTCACACACACACACGCACACGCACACACACACACACACACACACACACACACACACACACACACACACACAGGTCTCGTGCTTGGGTGTCCTAGGAGATATGGGCGTTGGGAGTAAGAAGCCTGCCATAAAATAGCAAAGAGAAAACAAAGTCACACTGTTTCTACAGCCACGTGTAACAGGCAAACAACTTCATGTGGATCGTAAATCTCTTGAACATATGCCACCTGAAAGCTAAAGACTAACGAGAAACTGGTGTGTTCACTGTACAGGAAGGAGAAGCCATAAGCATGATATATAGACACATAATGTAATGTAATGTAATGTATACAGAGTCCCATTATCTCATGGGAGATATCTCAACCAGATTTCTCAACCAATACTGAATGCCATAATGTCAAATTTGATTTACATGGTTCTTATATTGAATCTGTACAGGTAGGTGTTCTTCCTGCTAGGCTCTAGGCCTGCCGCACCTCCACCGGTGCCCACTTTGTTAGCTGCAGGGTCATCAGCTGGGGACCACCGCTCATAGATGTTTCGCCCCTTAGCCCAGAACATCTCCTGGTGGCGGGGATTGATATGGTTCTTGTATAAAACATATTGTGCACAAACACATAAAAAAGACAGCACAATCCCTCCACAGTTCACCCTCACTCAAGTTTAAAGGTTCTTATTCTTCCCCCTCTCCACCACACCTGCTCAACTCCCACCCCCCTCTGCCTCTCCTTCTCCCTGCAGGTCCACCATGTTCCCTGCTAACCTCCTGCTCCTCATGGTCCTGCTGCTACCTCAAGCCTCGTCTGGTCGCCAGGGCGGAGACACCAGCGAGACCGACCATGGCAGGGTATTATCCCCCCCACCGCCCTCCTTGTCCCCCCCACTACTGGATGCCGGTCTGGCTCAGACCATGCAGACCCTCCTGCTGAGCCGGCTGGGCCTGCAGTCCCAGCCCCACCCTCGGCCCGGGGTGCCGGTGCCTCGGTACCTGTTGGACCTCTACCGCTTCCACCAGCAGCAGTACCATCTAGTGGAAGACCCCTCCTTCAGCTTCCCCAGCCAGCATGTGCAGCAGGCCAACACCATACGCAGCTTCCACCACACAGGTAGGAGGTCCTATATACCCTCACGTCACCAGGCTCTCTCTGGAGAAGAGCCTGGTGTCTTAATGCTCAATTGGTCTTCTGCTGTGAGATCCACCAGATCCGGCGCCAGATCTGATGGATCTCACCACCTGTTTGTGTTACAGTGTTATCGTGCCCCCATAGAAAGATGCTTTTAAATGGTTTTAGTTCATTTTATTTTTGTGTATTAGCTCCATAGCTAGATAACTCGCATCGCATTTATTTACTATGACGCCCCTGTTTTCAGAGCAGAGGTGGGGGTTTTTTAACCGTTTCTGCTACGGCCGTTTACCATTTTTTTGCCGGATGACCAGATGTCAAGCTTTTGGTCCCAGACTACTGCAGGCATGTCCTCGTGTTGTGTTGTGAGCCTGTGAATCCTAAAGAATTAAATTCATTCAATGCCATTATTTGTCATTGTTTGTTTATTGCATTCTTTTATCAACCATTGTGACGTATAGAGGTCCAATTTATGACATTGGCAGATGTCTGTTATGACCCGCCATTTCACAACATAAACTTAAGTAGGATCCCTCTATCTTCTCTTTGATAAGATGGGTTGCCATGACACTAACAAAGCTAATCTAAAACTCTTGTCCCAAAGCATGTGTGAGTGCATGCTTTAGAGCTTATCTAGCTGTTTGTGGCATTAGATAGGTCTGACATAGAAGGGTTGAGGGTTACTAGGGTAACTTTCTCATATTTATATGACATTAGTAGTTTGCATCTGTAGTCACAAATAAAGCCCATCCCATTGCACTATACCAGTGGTTCCCAAACTGGGGTACACGTACCCCCTGGCTAGGGGTACATGGAGGTAGTTCATATCTCATTTAATTAACACTTTCACTAATCTTCGTTTTTACCTGTTTAATTTACCTGGTCGGCCACAGAATAAAAATAAATAAATAGAGCTTGAGTTCACCCAAAACTAGCAGCTAGTCCGTCCCGTGGTGAGCTGTCACTGTTGGGTAGATTTGGTTGATCAACACAGTACATAAAATAAGCACAGCTAAACAGCAGATAGGTCGGACCACTGTGTTTAACTAAGGGTATATATCTTTAACCCTACAATTACGGCTGGAAATGACAACAGAAATAAACGATAAACAGGTCTGTGATATCTCCACAAATCAAATCAATTGGCAGGTGACTATCCGGAAGTAGTCTCGCTGGCCAGCCTCCCCTCCCTACCGGGAGAGGAGTCTGGCGCGGCAGGTCTCCAGCGAGACTAATCCGGAAGTGACTGTTGTTGTTAACTGTTGATTCAGTCTATATACTAAGTTGAAGCCACACTAAACTCCTCTACCCGCCTTGTCTGTCTTCCCTCTCCCTCTCAGAGCCCCTTGACAACAGTCCCACAGCAGAGGATCACAAGAGAGTGCGCATCTCCTTCAATGTGTCCTCCATCCCCCACGATGAGAGGGTGGTCTCCGCGGAGCTCCGTCTCCTCCGCAGCGGCAGGGCGTCCCTGGGCCCCGGGGCCCACAGACTCAGCCTGTACCTGTCTGAGAGCCACGGGCACCCTGAGCCCTCCCTGCTAGAAACACGGTTACTCACCAGCAGCCTCCACGGCAATAAAGCCAGCGGTTTCTGGGAAGCGTTTAACCTCGATGCAGAGCTCCTTCATAAGGCCCTCGCCGGGACAGGCGGCCTCGGCTTCCTCCTGGAGGTCCGCCCAGAGAACAGCAGTGCCTCGCTCCTCGAGCAGGGCCTCTCCTCTGCTGCGGACAAGGAGGAGGAGGAGGAGGAGGAGGAGGAGGAGGAGGGAGATCAACACCACAACGAGCGGCACCTGAGGGTGCGCCGCTCCTTGGGACAGGACGAACACAGCTGGGCCCAGGAGAGGCCCCTGTTGGTGACTTATAGCCATGACGGGCGTGGGAAGCCTCTAGCCACACACGGCAGGAGGAACCCCGGTGCTGGCCAGAGGATGAGAGGGAGGAAAGGGGCTAAAGACAGGGCCAGGAGCAGCAGCAGCAAGGACCGCAGCAGAGACCAGGACTGGGGGAGGGCTAAAAAAAGGGGTTATTCCGGGCCAGGCGAGGGGGGCGGGGCGGGTTGGAGCGAACGAGGGCGGGTGAAACGGAACGGCGGCCGCGCCGCCAAACTGAAACGCCTCTCGCGCGCCCGCTGCCGCCGCCACCCTCTCTACGTCGACTTCAACGACGTGGGCTGGCACAAGTGGATCATTGCGCCCAGCGGCTACGACGCCTTCTTCTGCCTGGGGGAGTGTCGCTTCCCGCTGGCCGACCACATGAACTCGTCGAGCCACGCCATGGTGCAGACGCTGGTAAACTCTGTGAACGGGGCGGTGCCCAGGGCCTGCTGCGTGCCCACCTCCCTCAGCCCCATAGCCCTGCTCTACCTGGACCCTCAAGACCGGGTGGTGCTGAAGAATTACCAGGACATGGTGGTGGAGGGCTGCGGCTGCCGGTAGTGGGCTTGGAGAACTCACCCGGAGAAAGCCAGATAGGGGTGGAGGAGCATTAACGGAATAGGAGGGGAAAACAGGAGCAGGGAGGGACTATAGACCCCGGGGACCCGTAGACAGGCTTAGGGATTGATAGGGGCAAATGTAGCAGTAGAGAAGGGATGAATGAGGATGAGGGGAGATGGGGGACAGATATGGCAGCAACATCATCATCATCATCAGAAGCAGAAAAAGGGTGAGACGTGAAGAGTGAGAGAAGCAGAGAGAAAACAGAATCTGTCACAGCACAGGAGAAATGATAAGAAAACAAGGGAGAAAAGGTGAAAGTTGTGTATATGGTCAACATAGTGAAACTGCCAGGAATGAGTTTACAGAGGATATAATACTCACCCCCCCCCCCATTCAATGATGATGCAACAGTCCTCGCAACATCTCAACTGATAGTCTGCTTGTTTTCTTTTGAGAACCCAGTGCTGTTAAGATCAGAAGGTGTCTAATATATTCAAGTGTTTGCTTTGTTGTCACTCATCTCATCACTCACATCATGAATCTTCTCTGACAGACAGATGCATGCATTGGACTGCTGGAGAGGGCAGCAAAGGAAAATGGCAACGGTTTAGTGGACGACGTCTTGGAGTTTAGACTGTACTGTATCTTCTCTGATGGACTGATTGAGGATCAGCAGTTTTGAGAGAAATGTGATGATGGCACCAATATGGCATCTAAAACTTTGTGGGACAATGTTGTATCTGCAGTAATTCTCACCCAAGGGGCAGGGTGCATCTCTTATCGCGAGCGACACAGATTGATATATTGGAAACTGTTTGCTTTTGTGACAGACTGCCAGATAGGCACAGCACACTGATTGTCCCTGCCATCCTGCATTACAAGCTATTTAAAACCACAACAATAATACTGAGGAACTATTATGCTATTGTTTGAATGTACTGCTATCACTATTATTTAAAGAGAGACTTCTTTTTTTGTACATTTATTTTGCAGACATGAAGAAAATCCAAGTGATAGTTGTCTTGTCATTATTAAACATAATTCCATTAAATGGCGATTCTAACTTAAAAGACTCATTATGTATTTAAATAGCAACAATATGGTGTATTTAATCTTGAACAATATTTAAGATACCTGCACTCAACAGAACGTACAGCAAACTGACGCCTGCCTTCCACACGATTGCTTTGGTAAAGTAAGTTATGGTCGCTTTACATTTGTACATAATGGTCAGTGTGTTGATTTAACCGTCTGTGTTACTTCAAAATGTCTACCTTATCATTGCGGATATTATGGTGTACAACACATGATAGCAGAGTTAAATGATGTTGCCTTTATAAGCTCAACTAATAAGTCCAAGCTCTATGTATCGTAGCTACTGAACTGTGTAACAACAGGTGTCTTTGCTAGCTGTGTGTGCATGTCTCAAAAAAAGAAAGACGCGGATATTGAAACTGGGACTTTAGTGCCTTTCAAACTGGGGCTTTGCAAAGTGTTCTCTTCTGAGCTCAATTACTCTGAGTAAATGTTTTTAATTTTTTAATTTTTTTCAGTGTTGCATTTTCTCTCTCAATGGAAACATTTAAGCAACAGCCTGTAAAAATGTTTGACTCAAGACATTATACCTGTAATAAACAGAGCAAGCAGCACAACTGTCACGTGCCTTTTCTGTTGCATTAACCATGACTCCTTCTTTTGCTCTGTCTGCATGTCAAGGCCTTGTTTCTGGGTTAACAAGGCCCGGGACAGGAGAAAGATTCACACATCTGTAGTTTCCTCCAACTGGTCAAACCCTCTGTATCCATCACTGTTTATTCATTACACTGACCGGTCGCCATGTTCAGGAGAAAAGAAGGGAGGCAGGAAACCCATGGAGTATGCAGATCAGATCCAGATTTGTCTTCTCTATATGATACAGTAGCTATAGGGAGGGACTTTGAAATCCTCCAAACATTTGTTGGAGAAGTTACAATGCAGAACAGGAGGAGCATCAGCGTGTTTCTCCTCACCACACTTCCCCACTGCCAAAACCACTGAGCCACCTTATCAATCCACACTACCCCCCATGAACCACAGCACACACATGTTTCTGATCCCAGGCATCACATGGAGAGAAGGTTAGAGAGAGAGAGAGACAGAGGGAAGAGGAGAGAGAGAGAGAGAGAGAGACAGAAGGAAGAGAGGAGGGAGAGGGCTCCAGCACAGCGGCAGTCAGCGCGCTGCTTGGCCGCGGGTCGTTCCTCATGTCGTGAGCGCGGGGGTCAAACCAACTCAACAGCTTCTCTGACCCCCACATTCCTGTCTGTTTGAAAGGAACCCCCGCCCCTGCCCTCCCCGCCAGATGGACCAGCTCACTGGAGAGGTGAATGGTGTGAAGCCCACAGCCGGAGCGCTCCATCCTGTGGAAAGGGGGGAGTGTGTGTGTGTGTGTGTGTGTGTGTGTGTGTGATGGAGGGGGGGGGGGGGGGGGGGGTTGGTTGACCCTGCTGCTGCTGCTGTTAGAGGCCGGACTCGGCCCAAAGCTGGCGGCATACAGATGGAACGCTCTAGATTTTGTCTCCTACCTGTACATATATCTCACCTCTCAGCACCTGTCAGCGGTACACCAGTACTGACTCCTTTGTGTGTGTGTGTGTGTGTGTGTGTGCGTGCGTGCGTGCGTGCGTGTGTGTGTGTGTGTGTGTGTGTATGTGTGCGTGCGTGTGTGTGTGTGTATGTGTGCGTGGGTGTACACCGTACTGTATGTATGACAGGGAAAGAGGGTATGAAAGGAAGAGTTACAGTAAATGTGCATACAAGGTGTATCATATGGTATCATGCCACAGAGGGGGGAGAGGGGGCGCTATTGTAGATAAGGCTTGGGTTAGTGCCAGTACATTTCATCTCATGGGATGTAGCACATCGTGGTTCACTTAGTGGTTGAGCGATAACCTCTGACCTTCACTGGGCGTCTCCTCCGTGACCCCTGCTCATTCTTTTACCCACAGCCCATCCGTTATTCTCCCTTTCCCGCCTCCTCCCGTCTCTCTCATCCCTCAGCATCTCCTTTGCCGTACACAACTGCAGCCTCTATGTTCCTCACCACTCAAAACCTCTCCACCAACTCCCTCCTCTCCCAGGTGCAAGATGGGATGGGAACCAGATCACGAGCTGATGATGATCAAATCCAAGAATGCCAAGTTGATACTCTGAATCCCTGGGGAGAAAGTTCTTTGAATGATCTCATGACAGTAAGCACAGCACAGAGACGCTTCATTCCTTACAGTTTGAGATGGACTGTGTGCGCTTCACATCTGTGCCTGATGAATTAATACGCACAGCTGTTAATTTTCCCAGCTGTTTCAACCGGCTCTGTAATATAGACACGACACCGCTGCTCAGACATGATGCGTCATTCTCACAATTAATGGATTTTTGGTACTTTTGATTCCTTCTCACCGCTCAAGTCACCATCGGATACTTCCTCCTCAACTGCAAAGTAAATTTGTATCCTTATCTGTCCTCTTGTTCTATTGTTTTTATGCCTCCGCTGGCGACAGCCAGGCCGGAGGCATTATGGATCCGGGTTGTCCGTCCGTACGTCCGTCCGTCCGGCCGTCCGTACGAGGTTCGTTAACGCGATATCTGAGGAACGCCTTGATGGAATTTCATCAAATTTGCCTTAAACATCCACTTAGACTCAAGGATGATCTGATTAGATTTTGGTGGTCAAAGGTTAAAGGTCAGGGTCACTGTGACCTCTCGAACACCATTTTCAAGCTTGTTAATGCGATATCTCAGGAATGCCTTGGCGGAATTTCATCAAATTTGCCTCAAACATCGACTTGGACTCAAGGATGAACTGATTAGATTTTGGTGGTCAAAGGTCAAAGGTCAAGGTCACTGTGACCTCTCGAACGCCATTTTCAAGCTTGTTAACGCAATATCTCAGGAATGCCTTGACGGAATTTTATCAAATTTGCCTCAAACATCGACTTGGACTCAAGGATGAACTGATTAGATTTTCGTGGTCAAAAGTCAAGGTCACTGTGACCTCTCGAACGTCATTTTCAAGCTTGTTAACGCGATATCTCAAGAATGCCTTTGCGGAATTTCATCAAATTTGTCTCAAACATCGACTTGGACTCAAGGATGAACTGATTACATTTTGGTGGTCAAACTTCAAGGTCACTATGACCTCATGAATGTCATTCCCAAGTTCGTTAATGCAATATCTCAAGAACGGCTTCATAAAATGTCTTCTGATTTGGCTCAAACATCGACTTGGACGCAAGGATGAACTGATTCCATTTTGGTTATCAAAGGTCAAAGGTCAAGGTCACTGTGACCTCTCGAATGCCATTTTCAAGCTCTGTAACGCAACATCTCAGGAGCGCCTTGACGGAAATTCTTCCAATTTGCCTCAAATGGCGATTTGGACGTAGAATGAACTAATGGCAGAGGCATAAGTCCACGTTGCGGTCGTTCTAGTTTAATCATGCTTCGGCAGTTAGATTTCAGGAAAGACACATCATGAACACACAAGACCACATATTGGCAAAACACTATACAAACTTTAGTGTGTTGGGCAGTGATAGTGTACAGTGGAGAAGAAAGACTGGGTCATCTCACCTTAACACTGTGACATACAGTACCCCTTGCCTCCATCTCACATCCTTCTTTCAAAGCAGTCTTTCTCCCCCGACCGTCCCTCCCTCCCTCCCTCCCTCCCTCCCTCCCTCCCTCTCACAGGTGCTATATGGTTGTGAAGTCTTGAGGGCAAGGTTGCGGAGCATCACAAAGTGGAAAGACACGATATAATCCACTGGTCCAGGCTTATCTGGTCAGGTGTGGACTCTCTTTGAGGCTGGATAGCGGCAGCCTTGACCCAGTCGACCCTGTGGAACACCTTGCCTCAGTCCATAAATCACTGCGGGGGACTAGAGAGGGGCTGCTGTCCCAGCGACAGGGCCGCACGGCCCACAGCTCCGACCAGGTGTCTGGATTTATCTGTGATGTACGCCAGATAGGCAGGGGAGAGCAGGCGGGAGTGCAGATGCCTCACATTTCAGAGAGAAGGACTGGAGATAGGCTTTGAGGACTCCACCAGGCATTTTTAGATGATTAAAACCACATTACTGTTCGCTGACGATGGTGCAGCTCTCCTGTAACTGCGATGTTCAAGATTTTGGAATTCGTCAGCAGGCAATACTGTAGTTGAACCTAGAACATAAACTTGACTATTTTACATATACCATTGCACAGCTTTCAATATGAGTGATGTCTTCAGCATTTTTTGCTTTAAGACCCTATGAAGTGGCATGAAGAGCATGATTTGCTTCAGTGTTTTGATGTATTTTCGAATGGAATAGAGGCATCATATCAGAGAGACTTATACGAACATTGAGGAAGCTTTGGGGCATCAATATTAAATAAATATTAAATAAACATCAAACCCGCTCAGATCATACATGGACAGCGGTCTACACTCGGTTGTGGATGAATATGTTCTGCCTCCATCACATCCCCGTCTGGGGAAAAGAGTTTTAGGTGAAGCACAGCCAAAAACACCTTTCGTCCCATGTTGTTAACTGACCTGAGCATGCATGATGATGCTAGAGGTAAACAGTGATTAAAGTTGTAAGAATAGGTGTACAATAAATCCAGCGAATAGAAAAATGGGAACATTGGCCTACAGATGGATGACAGGCACAGAGGGTGCTTCCTGGTTCACATCACTGAAGTCTCATGCAGTCTATGAGAATGAAGGTAAGCACTTCTTTTTGCTGGGCCTGCAAATCTCACATTGCCACCCATAGTGACGGAGCCAAGGTGAGCCATAGATGGAGCCGGCCTCCTCCCCAGTGAGTCCTGCAGATTGACAGCCTGTTCGCTGCCCACCTCAGTCCATGGAAACTATACTCCCACCTTCTGATTCCCTTCTCCTTTCTCCTGCTGGTCAATTGGCTGACTGCTGGGTCAGCAGTCAGCCCACCCACTATGACAAATTAAATTCCAAATCAAGTTATTTTTTATTTTTTATTATTCTTTTTTGGGGGGGGGATACTTGCTTTTACAAGGTGATTGGTAAGATCTCAAGAGTTGAGAGTTAGAAGTTAGAATTGTTCCAACCTTAAGTTGAGGATTGAATATGCAGTGCTTTTGAAATAACCACTGATGTGAATTGCAGGCAGCACCATTTTGTCCGAAGTGGCTATATAGCATTTTGGATAAAAGCTCTTCAGCATTCAGTACTTGTCAAACACGCGCACTGTCGTACACAAACAAACACACACACATGGACATCCAATATACACACATATACTCAAATAAATTGTATAGGATGGCTTAAAGAGGAAGGCTCTGGGCTGTTCTGCTGTATCACAAATCACAGATGTCTCGTCTTATTCCAAATATCTATTCAGATATTCTCCAGAGAACTTCGGTTCCAGTTGAGAACATCTGTGGGCCTGGAAAAGAGGAACATGGCCCACAGCCACATATATGCCTCCAGGCCTCTAAACACGTGGCAATAAATAAAAGCCAAGATGACATTGATATACCAGCAAAAGAAGTACCTGGGCATCACTTATATTACCGGGTCAGAAACCCCTTATAGCTGCAAAATATTCCATTTTGAAAATCAGACCCGGTTTTCAATAATGGCAACCCCATAAGTACAGTAAATTGCATTTTGATACATATTGTGTGTCACACAATAAAATGATAGTGCCCTAAATCACCATAGCAGATGTGGATGTAACTTCCAGTCGTATGCTGCTGCTGAGTTGGTGGTTTCTGTCTGGAACACATAAAACAGATAGCGAGAGTTTTGGGTTTCTGCTCCGGGCTTCAAAGAGGGACCCATGCTGAAAGCCAGCGAGCCAACTGGACCTTTGGGTTGCAGAGTGAGGCAGGTGCAGCGCCTCAAAACGCCCGGCAGGCCGACCGGAAACAGCCTGTCACGAGCCAGAAAGCTCACCGTGAAGCCAGAGGCTGCAAGTGTCTCTTTCTCTCTCTCTCTCTCTCTCTCTCTCTCTCTCTCTCTCTGTCTCTCTCTCTCTTTCTGTCTGTCTGTCTCTCTCTCTCTCTCTCTCCCTTTCTCTCTCTCTCTCTCTCTCTGTCTGTTTGTCTGTCTGTCTGTCTGTCTGTCTGTCTCTCTCTCTGTCTCTTTCTCTCTGTCTGTCTGTCTGTCTCTCTCTCTCTTTCTGTCTGCCTGTCTCTCTCTCTCTCTCGCTTTCTCTCTCTCTCTCTCTCTGTCTGTCTGTCTGTTTGTCTGTCTGTCTCTCTCTCTCTCTCTCTCTCTCTCTCTGTCTCTCTCTCTCTGTGTGTGTGTGTGTGTGTGTCTCTCTCTGTCTCTCTCTCTCTCTCTTCGTATCTTGTTCTCTCTCTCTCTGTCTCTCTCTCTCTCTCTTCGTCTCTTGTTCTCTCTCTCTCTCTCTCTCTCTCTCTCTCTCTCTCTCTCTCTCTCTCTCTCTCTCTCTCTCTCTCTCTGTAGTAGCGGGGCAGAGGTTGCGTAAGTGCCAGGTGGTGATCCATCTCGTGACTATGTCCATACTCCATACTTGATAATGCAGGGACTGGATAACAATTTAAGCAAAAGAGATATGAAACTGATTGAACCAATCCCCCTGCCACCGCCACCACCACCGTACCCCGCCCGCTCCTTCCTCTGTCCATCTCTTCACTTACCTCTCCATCTCCGTCTCCAGCTTCCCCCTCCCATTCCCGTACAGCAGCTCCGGGATGAAAAATGATGTTTTTACAGGTGTCTCGCGATGCGGATGCTGTCCCTGCTTGAATGGAAATCGCATTCATTCCTTCCCTCTCCTCCGCCATTCCTATCCTTCTCTCACCGCCCCTGACTTGCTCTCGACACTCGACGAGGCATGCGTTTCGGGGGGGTATACCGTCGGTGCCGAGGAGAGGGAGGATATGGCCTTTAAGTGCAGTTTTAATGAGCCTGATGTTGAGGGGGAACGCGGAGATTTGGACTGGGCTGAGCTGTTCCCTGCACCGGCTTCCCTCGCTCACCTCTTTTATTATCCGTCGACCCTCCTCAGAGACGGCCGCCATTAAGGCCCCGCGGCTCCTCGAAAAGTACTTTGGTGCTTCTAATCAGTCTTCTCACTGAAACCATTACTCAATCTGTGTCCTCAATGTCCTCGCTCGCTCACATCACCAGGCCCGGCCCAGCATGGTCAAAGCGGTGTAAACACATCCATCACTGACAGCTGCTTGTTGATGAGCCAACAGGCAAAGAGACAAACAAACAGAGAGGGGGGAGGGGAGGGGGAAAGCAGACCAGACGTCACCACAGACTGACAAGACAAGGAGAGAGAGAGATATATAAGGAGGGATAACAGAGTGATGGAGGAACAGCAGAGGAGCTGGTGGACAGCTGTTGGTCTGTTTACTTCGAGGAGATCACTCTTCTCCAGATGTTTAGAAGCACACAGAGGAAAAGGGGTAGAGCCAAGGGCAAGGGCGAGGGACAGAGAGAGCGGGGGAGAAGAGAGAGAGAGAGAGAGGGGGGGGGGTGGGGAGCGGGTGTTTTGGAGGCTTGATGGTGGTTGCCAGGACGCAATCATCATAGAAAGTATTTTATGACTTTCACATTCGGTCGGCCGCGTGGCGCGGGACCAGGCAGGAATGCCCTGTCGCAGTGGCAGCAGCACAACAACACACAGCACAGGAAACAAACAGCAACTCCTCCACGACCAATCACATCCCTCGATCCTCTTAAATCATTGTGAGCAGTTGAAAAGAAATGTGTGTGATGGATTTACCGCTACAAATCATGCGCTCGGGCAGAATGAATAATTCAGTCTCACACTTCCAGATTTGCTAATCTCTGGCAGCGCTTCCAGGCTTTGTGACTCGGGGGAATTTTCTTTCTGGCAATGCCTCATTGTTCCTGGTCTAGCATATCAGGAGGAAGGGGGTTAGACCACAGGATTTGGGTTTGCTGTTAAATTCGGTGGCGCGCACATCCGCTGAATCCGAGGTGAGCTGTCACTATATTTCAATGTGGCTACTGTATAATGCAGAGTCTCCTTCCTATCTGGCAGGAGATGGAAGGAGAGAGGGAGGAAGGGAGAGTGACAAGGAGAGGAAGGGAGTCAAAAGTCAAAGTGTGCCCTAAAACATATTCATTTCAAGAGCAGGAGGGGGCGATGTAGCCCCCCCATTCATCCTTTATTAGAAGCATACGCTAACAACACAACATAAACTGGATAAAGAATATAGGCAAAGTCTGTGGACTAATAAAATGCCTGAGAGTAAAACATGAGTGATCATTGAATTTGACGAATGATCGCCGTGGGTGCCGTTCTTAAAGAAGAACTTCCCCACATCCCTTTCATCCTTATAGGCATCTTTGTGTTGTTTCCGAGTGAGGTTATTTTTCATTAGACTTTCTCCTCAGTTCGTTCCAGACTCCCCTCATTGCAATTGCACATGTGTCTGCGTCTGAGGCCGGGGCTGATAACAGGCACATGAATAACTAGGGCCCATCACTGAGCAAGCGGTACATGATGCTCCTGAGATACATTAACATAGGCCACAGCCTTTCCAACCTTCCAGAAGGAGAAAAAAAAAGGCAGGAGAGGAGGGAAGAAAAAAACGTGAGACAGGGAGAAGGGGAAGAGAAGGAGAGAGGAGGGGGAATGCCTGGCATAAAGATTAGATTAGCACTTTAAAACATCTGTGAACTCGTCCGGCCCAAGCTACCGCGCGCTTCCCCACAGATTTGGGCCTGATCTCACATTTTCTTTCCTCCCTTTCCCCTCCTTGCTCTCCATCACTCCTTCCTCTCCCCCCCTTTTTTGTGGTTTGTCTGTTTTTCCCCATCATCAGCCTGTTTTATAACATTACTTATTATTTTTATGATCAGAGACTATGAAGCAAATGTCAATGGATCGCCCTGAGAGAACTGGACCTTGAACGATTGGAAGTTTCTTGCAGGGATTCAAGATTGACGCTCGACTTCTTACGTGTCAATCAACGAACAAACTTTCGTTCCTTATCAACCTACAACTTCATCAATGAGGTCGACCTTGATGATGGATTCATAGCATGGCACTATAGTCAGCTCATATGACCTTCCTATATGAGCGTGGTGCCATCAACACTCCCACCTCCCCCCAGGGTAACCATGGCGATAATGTGTTGCATTAAACACCCTCTTCCAGACCATCCATCCCAGTGAGTGAGGGTGCAAAGGATAACACCCCCCACGGACGCACACGCATGCACGCACGCACGCACGCGCGTGCGCACACGCACATGCACACACACACACACACACACACACACACACACACACACACACACACACCATTCGCATCAACATCACCACCGCCCAATGGGAAGAAAGCGTGGGCCCCGCTTGGAGAATAGGACCTCCTCCATTCCTTTCCCCTTTAATTACGAGCTTGTTTCCACCACCACTGAGCTATAAGTCCAAAGGGAGGAAGGGTGGGAACAAAGCGATGGAAGGACTGATACAGATCCTCTCATCTCCACTGGTGGGCTGGCAGAGACTTAATCACTCTAGCTGAAAATGAAGAGATGCGCTGAGACTTCGGGGACGAATGCTAAGTCGTAACTATGCTAACCACGAACATCAATTTAATATAGTGGTAAATTAACTACATGCTAACTCAAGCTAATTGGGTGAAATGTTCCTCTTTACATAAATCACACAAAACAGTGAAAAGAATAAGGCTGGCTGCTTCTGCAAAAACAAAACCGTTTCGTAGAAATATAACGTTCTTCTGTTCAATTTATAAAGCTCCTCTCGTCTCCTTCGCTGTCTTGTTTCCCCTCTCTGTTTGCTTTCCCCCCTTCCCTGACTCAAGAACACAAACCTTTCTTCAACCTAAAATCCAGCTGACACCTTCACCTGCTGCATCCCACTGGTCCAGTGGAGCTCAGCGGTTGACTGGAAGCACGTACTGTCTCCAAACAAAGACATGCCACCACATGGTCTGGCAGATTCCCATCATTTGGCCTGAGTCACGTTCAGATGTGTGTGTGGCTGCGACGCACCTCACATGTGGCCCATTCTGACAACAGCTAGGAGGAAGGAAGAGAGGAGAAGCCAGCCAAGAGGCCATGGAAGCGTTCCATCCCACTGCTTACGGGACATCAACAAAGCCTGTTGTAATAACAATGAGTGCTATAGCAGGTGTCCATATTATGCTTGTTTTAAAGTTGCCTGGCTATGGCCATAAGTGAAAAACATTATTACAGAATTCCATTTTTAATATAAAAGGGTATTGTGTTTTATTGAGAGAGAGTCATCCAGATTGCGGTTTGGTCACGGCATGGAAAAACCACAGTATGTCCGATAAACATCTCTAACACTCCATTTAAAAAATAGGCAGCAATAACTCGTTCAGACTGCGGCGTTTCAGTCTATCAAAGCGTACAACAGCAGCCACAGAGAGATTTAGGATGTCCAGCATACAACAAACACCGTTAGGCAAGGCTACAAGGGCATTAGCAACATCTCTAACATTAGAGATGGCAGCAAATCAGACGGTGAAAAAGATCGTCTGGACAGTGTGCATCTGCAAAATACTTGTTATATTTCTCACTGGCTCTGCCCCCTGCGGCTGATCAGTCTTACCCTATGTTCACACCTGGCGCTTAACATAAGCAGAGCTCACGCTGAAGCTGAGCTCCCGCTTAACCGGTGACACAAGAACCACTCTCTTTTCCTCAGCGCCTCGCTCGGCGCGACCTTGACCCCGCCCACAACTTCCATTGACTTCATGCGTGGCAGCTTCACGCTTGGAAAGTAGGACTGAATCCTATACGATCGCTTGAGCGTGGCTTGAGCATGGCTTGAGCGTGGCTTCAGCGTGGCTTGAGCAAGGCATGCGTGCGGCTGGTGTGAATGGCTTTGCCTGTTAACAACGACGGCAAAATTAAACTTGTGGGTTCAGCGTAGGTTGAACTTAGGTTGAGCGTTTGCTTCGGCATATGGTGTGAACGTGCCCTAATTATGGCTAATGTCCACCAGCTCCGGAACAGATGCGGTACGGTACACTCATGTAATCTGTCATATGACGTATGCAGCCGGGATCCGACAAAAATAGGACAGGTGTGTAATTTTTCCGTACCGGATGTATTCCCCATCTATTAACATGGGCCGTTTTACCGGATCCGCAACGCAGCCGTAACGCATGTACATTGTCTGTTAGGCTGAACCAATCCTAGCTTGAGGATTGACACTGAAAAATTGCACATCAGCCACTTAGGACGGCACTGCATTTGTTGCTGATTCGTGGTGACATGAGCAGCGCTGTTAACACATTGTGATAATACTAAATCTATCATTTCACATTAGTAACATGATCAAGAAAGAACACAACTTTGAGTGCAAGTGCAGGACCACCAGTCAACATCTCAAGGTCTTGCTGAGCCGCAATTGAGGAATCAACACCTGTTTCTGCCCAGCGTCTCGCATCCCCCTTTGCCCCGCTTGCAATCTTGTGTTGGCCCAAGCAGCAGCACAATAAGATAAATCATAGGTCCGCTTGTAGCCAGAATGAGAAAACCAAGCCTGAAGGTTCTCTAGAGCATCTGTTCTTTGCTCCAAAACACACAAACAACACACACACACACACACACACACACACACACACACGCACAGACACACACACACACAAACACATGCACACATGCACGCACGCACACAAACACACACACACACAAACACATGCGCACACATGCACACACGCACAAAACAAACACAAGCCTGAGAACAGCCTTGAGCTGTCAGCACAAGGGCCTGGATCCTGCAGAAGGGTTATTTTTACACGTTTTGACAGGCAGGGAGGGACAGACGCAGACCTGAGCCCGCGTGCGGTTCAGGTGGGAAAGGGAGGAAGTTCAGTGAGGCGGGAGGACGGAAGGTATCGTGGAACAGCAGGAAAACACAGATGAAGGATAGCAATCGGAATATGAACAACAAGGAAAGACGCCGAAATTGAGTAATTGCATCATGGCGAGCCATAATAGAAGAGAAATTCAGAGAAGAAGAAAAGATGGCGTCTCCTTCTCTCTCTCCCGGTCAGATCGCAGAGTGGAGGGGATAAAGCGCTGAACCAAATCAGTTCCACAGACATCCACGTCCCTCCGTTTCCCCTCTTTGACCTCTCAGTGCATCGTCTGCTTCAGACCACCAGTGAGACTCCAGGAGCTTCCTCAGCTGAGAGGTTGCTGAGGTTGCTCTCTGAAGTGATGCTGCAAGCCAAGATTTTGCGACTCCGTGGTGGCAATGTGTGAATCAGATAAAATAATCAAAAGTATATATCTCCAGTATGTCACATGAATAGAATAAAGTAAAAATAAAAATGGTCTGAGATCAAATGCATAATAAAGTTAAAATGTTGATTTGATTTATTTATTTATTTATGGGGGGGGGGGCGGGGGGGGGCATTCCATAACTTCCTGAATGACAACCAAGGGGTTGCTTCTGTCAAAAGAATTAAACAAACGTTCTAAGAAGAAATAGAGTAATATGTTGAGTTTATTAGAGAGCAGAGATGTGTAGGTTGTCCTGTAAAGACGGGGACATTGTCTGGGAAAAAGCTACAGCAACAACAATTTTTGTAACAGAATCCAGAGCTGTTAAATGGACAGTAACCTCTGTGGCAGGGGTCCATGTTGTGTGTTCTCTCTCTCTCTCTCTCTCTCTCTCTGTCTGTCTGTCTGTCTGTCTGTCTGTCTGTCTGTCTGTCTGTCTGTGTGTGTGTGTGTGTGTGTGTGTGTGTGTGTGTCTCTCTCTCTCTCTCTCTCTCTCTCTCTCTCTCTCTCTCTCTCACACATTCTCTGTCTGTCTGTCTGTCTGTCTCTCTTTCTGTGGTCCCTATAAGGTGGGAATGGTCAGAAGGGGACTGGGAACGAGTGCCAGGACTGCCACTTCCTACATGGCGGTTCTCAGGGAAGCTGTAGGGCTGGGAACAGGAAACTCCCCAAAACACATCACAGACAGACGGAAATGAATATTTCAAGAAATGGAGTGTGCGAATGCGTGTACGCATGTGCGCGTGTGTGTATACAGTACGTGTGTGTGCGCATGTGTGTGTGTGTGTGTGCGTGTGTGCGTGTGTGTGTGTGTGTGTGTGTGTCTCGCGTGCATTGGATGATGAGGTACCAAGGGTGTAAGGAGGAGAGAGGGGACAGGAAGTGAATTAAATAAAAAAAAAGAGTTATACAGTGGAGAATAGTGTGAAAGGGAGCCAAGTAAGTTATGGCCGAAAAGAAAGAGAGAGACAGAAGAAAGGTTAGAGAGAGAAAACAGATGGGGGAATTAAAAGCAGGGCGGACCGGCAGTTGTGCACAGGTGGGATGGATGGACGGATGGGTGGCTGGGTGGAAAAACTCTTTGTCTTTCATTCTTTCCCTCAATCTAATGACGTGGCAGTGGATTTGCGGTGCCTGTCTTCTTCTGGTCAATCCCCACACACAGGTGCTCCGTGCCAGATCAAATCTTGCCCTGATTTTATATCTCCCAAGGTCCACCCCGTGTTTTCCTAACATTTAAAAGAGGGAAATGGTTTTATTGGGGAACTGCGGTGACATGTGGTATGGCCATATGGTAGCCATCACAGCTAGCTTAAGACCTGCAGGAGGATAAAAGATGGGGAAGGTGATGCAAAGGATGAGGACAGGACAGGCCAGGGTCAGGCGCACCTACAGTATATCGTCACTAACATGAAGAACAGGATCTCCTCCTCGATCGTCTGCAGAAGCTCCAGAAATAGTATGCACAGGAAGGGCTACTGGAAACAGACCTCTCCTAAAGTTATTACTTTCCCAGAGCACGACAAGGCCTAGCTATGTGGCAGGCGGCGTAGCAAGTGTACGTTGGTCACGATCTCCTCTGCAGTATCCTCCTGGATGGACTGAAGTTTGTCCGTCCCTACAAGTCCTGCTTCACCTGGCATCCACTCAGAATGTTTACCAGCACTGGAAGAACCGCCATTTCCAAGGGATCACCTATAGCTGCCGCCCTCTTTTATGCACAGGAGATCCTTCACGCATGCAGGCAGGCAGCGAGGACATCATCGGACAGGTAGTGCTAGAGCAGATTATTGGCCCGCCCCTTGAAAGTCATGGCTGACTGGATGCAGTGAGCTCCACCCTGGCTGCAGAGCATGGGAGGATATCAAGAGCCCCTGGAGAGATCGGCTCAGTGGCACACATCAGCTCCTCACCAGCAGCAACAACCACCTCCACTGATCCTGCTCCTCTAGATCCCTGCACCTCACTATATTCATCCCTGCAACTGCAGGTTCCTGTCTCCTCCCCCTCGATTGGTCCAGACCAGCAAAGGAGGATCCCTTAGAAGCCGGGACAGGAGTGCTGGCAATGTGGGCAGCCTATCGCCAAATGGAAAACGCAACAAACAAACAAACAAACAGCCTACTTGTTATTTGAAACATCGATATCGGCTCAGAACTTGTATCCCTATAGGTGTTATTTGGCGTTTCTGATGCTACTGCATGGTTAAATCAGTGAATTTTATTTTATGAATGTATCCTCAGTGGTAAGTGGTAGGCTACTTTGGAAATTTGGTTTGGTACATTGTGTTACTTGGTCTGAAAAGTTTGGGATGTAGCCTACTGTACAAATTCCACCATATGTAGGCTATAGCAATTCAATTGTGTGATGTTGTTACGGCTGGCGCCGTTATTTTATTGTGTTGTAGTAGTTTTGCTAAATCTAAATCAATCATCGCCATTTTGTTCAGTGTGTGAACTCTGGTCTTTGTAGTTTCTTTGACTGTCCTCCTACAGAGTCATCTCCTGTCTGGATTGGTTGGCTTGGCGAGAAGATTGGAGATTGAGAACTGCTGTGGCTGTTGCTGACTGGCAGCTGATTGGCACAGTCTCCTTCATATGCTCCAGTCTGAAGATGGCAAAGCAGAGGCAGGCAGTAGCTGAGCTGTGCTACTGCTCCTCTCACTTCTCTCCTCCTGTTGTGTTGACCAACTCTGTTTGGTTATTAGTTTTGTTAATTCTGGTGTCATGTTTATGTGTTGTGGTGCTGGGATCAATTCCTTTGTATAGCTGCTGCTTCTTCCAGCTTCGGCTGACACCCTTTAAAACTAATGGGCTAAGGCCCAGTCTTCAGGTTAGCTTGTTGTTGTTAGCTGATTAGCGTAGCGAACCAGCATCATATGTTTTTTTTACCGTGTGGAAATAAACTCACACATAACTTTTTCATGGTTGTCTGTGTTTGGTTTATGTTGTGATTCAAACCCCTAGACTGGGTGGGTCATAGATGTGATCCCTCTGCAACCCTCTCTCTGCATCCTCATAAAAACAAGGAGAGGATACTGTCCCATCTGATTTGAAAAATGAAACTGAATTTGATCATCTAAAAACGATGCTGAGGTTTAAAAAAATCTGAATCTGTAATTGAGTTATGCAACCTGAGAGGAAAAGAAGACAGGGGCATCCCCACAATCAGACCACTGACAGTCATAAACAAACAACAACAACAAACCTACGTCCAACGGAATACACAAAGCATGTGGAGAGTGACAAAACGCAGCAGTCTAAATTAGTTCACCTCTGCATTGTTTTCCCTAATGGCACAAGTGTGGATTCTCCAGCTTCATCCAACATCCCTGTGGAGCATTGGTGGATCTGGAACTCTGTTAAAGGAGTTGGGAGTTGGCATTCACATCAAGGCCTATAGGAGCTGGGAGAGTACACCTGGGCCTGCTCGCACGTAACCCCATCTCACAGCACACAGTGAAATAGTCACACGATTGTAATGAAATTGTAACCTATAGATTCATGTGGACAAGACTTTCCTTTTTTTCCCGTTATACTCAGCACGACTTTCAAACGAATGTAATTGGAAGTGTCTTTTGTGCCTGCGACACATTTTCCCCCCGTCAATTGGGACCCAGGCAGTAGTAAAACCAGTAATAGCGTTGTGGTCAGGTGTGGAATGCGTATATAGAGAGGCAAAGTGACCGCCTACTTCCTGCTTCAGCACTGTACCAGAGATTTTCATCCGCCATTTATTTTCCCATACACATTTCGTAAAATGCGTATAAAAATAGTTTTACTGGTTCAAACCAAACGGTACAGATATATTTAGAAACAGGAGAGATCGCATAACATTTCACTGGGACCAAAATGTAAAAAAAATGCGGGTTTAAAGAAAATATTTTTTCCATGTTTTTTTTAGTTTTGGTCCGAGCGAAATGTTCTATGGTCTCTCCCGATTATAGCGTTAGCTGAACCGTTTGGTTCAACGAAGTACAACTATTTTATAAGCATTTTACGAATTGTCTATGGGAAAATAAATGAAATGAAAATCTCTGGTACAGTGCTGAAGCAGGAAGTGACGTTCCACTTTGCCTCTCTATACGGTTGCCTTTGATGCTGACGACCGGAGTTCGATTCCCAGCATGTTCATTTCTCTCACTTCTTTTTTTCCCTTTCATTATCGTTAAACACATTGTTTTAGTTACTAACCATAACCGTAACACAAGTTGTTTTATTTGCCTAAACTTTTGTTTTCAAATTCGTGGAGGACTTTGCATTCTTATAATAGGATAAGTGTGTGTGTGTGTGTGTGTGTGTGTGTGCGCGTGTGCGTGCGTGTGCGTGTGACAGACAGGTGGACAGGTGTGTGCTGTAGGGAACAGGGGACAAATGGCATATCCCAGTGAAGGAAGTCTCTCGTCAGCTGACTCACAGAGCCCCCCACCCCCTCCTCCCTGGCCAGTGATAAATCCAGAGACGTGGCTTCGAGGAGGATAGAGCTGTTACTTTGACTCCTACCTTTTCCCTTTCCTGTTTGATGTCAGCCCAAGACAAGGGGAGATTGTACCAGATCCAGGAAAGGAATAATAATCAATCTTATAAATAAACCAAATCCAAGAGTCAATCTCAGTTTCATATACAGTACACACACACACACACACACACACACACACACCCACACACACACACACACACACACACACACACACACACACACACACACACACACACACACACACACACACACACACCCACACCCACACACACACACACACACATTCTCACTCATTCACGTAGACACACTGACACAGTCCACATATGCATGGAAAGAATAGCGTTGCAGTTTGAATTAGTGCCAATTTTCAAAGGGTAATAACCCCACTGAAAATAAGCAAACCTCGAGAACTTTCTCACTTTCAAACGGCCACCTTTCTCAACGGATAATAGCCTATTCATCAACCTCTTTCCCCTCATTCATAAATTCCCAGACGACAGCGATATTAGTCTCGTAGGGTACCTTGACAGCAGAACAGGTACTGAGTACATCTGGCCCGCTTGTGCAATTATAAGTTAATGAAGAGACTATTATCGTGAGGTTTCCACAGTTGGAGAGTGTGTCAGGAGCCATTCTCCAAGTGGATTCACTTTAATGATGAAAGCTTCTGGCCACCCAGAGTGTGCGTCCCAAGGGTCCCTAGGGACTTTAGAGTCTGTCACCTTCTACAACACGCACTTCCGCAGGGTGAGGCGAGGTCATCCTCACTCCCATTAAATAAACTTTGAGTGGCTATAAGCCTCAAAGTTACTTCCTCAATGAAACCAAAAACTATGTTATTATATTGATGAAATGCATTAGTGCATTTATCATACTTTTCAGTGTCATTCATATGAAAATAAATGAATGTACTGAAGCAGATAAAAAAAAATGCAATAACAGAATGAGAGAAGCAGACAGCGAAGAAGGTTATTGGAGAGACAAACAGTCGCAGCTGATCACATACTGCAAAATCTCTCTGTGAGTGAGTGAGTGAGTGAGTGAGTGAGGGAGTGAGGGAGTGAGGGAGCGAGTGAGGGAGCGAGTGAGTGAGTGAGTGAGGGAGTGAGGGAGCAAGTGAGGGAGTGAGTGAGCAGAAATTGTGTCCGGCCACAGCTATGCCATTTTACGTGCCGACTAAAGGGGCAAAAATGGCTAATTAGTGGCCAAGATGAGTCAACATAGGTTCAGCACCATGGAGAGCTCCATTCGTTAGCTACTGATGGAGCACACCTGAGTGGAGGAGCACACCTGAGCGGAGTTGGAATCAGCCAGGGACGTGGACTATGAAAACCCTCGAGGCCTGACTAAAATGGCCATGACTGTGTGCTCCAACATGTATCAGAATCAGAACTATAATAAGAGTACAAAGTCTCTGTGAGTGAGTAAGTGAGTGAGTGTGAGTGAGTGAGTGAGTGAGTGAGTGAGTGAGTGAGTGAGTGAGTGAGTGAGTGAGTGGGTGAAATTATGTTTGGCCCCAATATGTCACTTTACGTGCGATGGCGTTGAATCTTTCAGGAAGTGTAAAGAGCACCGGACTCTGCGGGTGATTTTTTTATTTGGGTAATTAGGGCTGATTAATGGTCAAATTTGTGTTGGCTGTGCAGATTATTGGCCGAACTTCCGCTACAAAGGCTTGAACACACACCTGACCTATGTATACCTGTAAACTCGCACACTGCTGATTGTGAGGAATGGCATACAGGGAGCGATACAGAACAAATGATGTTGCTGCTAAAGCTATAATAACCTAGCAGACACAAAGTAATTTTTATTGTGGGATTTGGGTTTTTCTTTCTGGTTTTGCCAGAGCTTTATAGTATGTTTGGATCATGTCACCGTTTCCTCTGGTCTCCCTTTCATCTCCCTCTCCTCGCTCGGCAGCAGACTGCAGGCTTCAGTGTTAGTAGCTACTGTTGCTAATAAATACAGAGGGCCTTCCTCCGCTCTCCAGACGAAGACTCTCAGGAGGCCTGCACAGAACAAATGGCTTGTCTCAATGATGACAACTCACATGATGAAAGACTACAGTACGCAGCCTCGTACACTGATCTATTCTCCGCTTAGTGCAAATAAATTGTGCTAGGTGCCTACACAGTGTGCGTGCTGGCAATACTTGACACGCTCTCAGCTGAAAGTCAAGGCGGTAGAGACATGTATTGGGAGCCACTCTTTGAGTGCGGTGCCGGCCTGTCCTCCTCGTGTCGGGAGGATGTTGAGAGGTTGAACAGAATCACGTCCAATCTGTCCAAGCCAAGGACGACCTACTGGGAAGGTCCCCACTTAATTTGTCTTCCCGCTGTGCTGCGACTGGCCCTTTGCCATTAAAGTGAATCTGAACTTTCAAAATCTCACTCTCTCTCTCTCTCTCTCTCTCTCTCTCTCTCTCTCTCCCTCCCTCCCTCCTGCTCTCCCTTCCCTCCTGCTGGTCGTTGGAGAAGGGGAAAGGTATACAAAGGACATAGTTAGTTGTCTTCAAATTTGGCAACGAGGAAATTGGCAACGACAGAGCAAGCCATTAATCCATGATAGTAAAGGAAACTGGGAAAAGCTCAGAAAATGAATTCAAAAACATGCAGCGGAGTGTGCTTCCAATTTTATGTTAAAATATTTACTTTTGCTCAGCAATGGGCGGTCTTATAGTTTCCCGTTCTGCTCAGTTTATGTGTTCCACTGGTGAATTATAGCCTCTCCTCGTTTTGGTGCAGCGATTTGTATTCCACGATGAGTTAAAATGACCTGCTAACTGCTTTCAGGCTCTTTAAAACACAGGTGGAAATACATATACAGTAGGCCTATCAATTATTATTATGGAGGACCATAATCAAGACTTTAAATGTGTTACAATATATTGGTATAATTCACTCACTGAGCTTTACAGTCGGCATGGGCTTTGCATGCTGGGTTGTGAATATTCACTGAACAGATATTCAGTAATGGTGCATGAGGCTAAACAGAAAACGGTTTAGGTCTGATACCAGGGGGAAAACCACATCAGTCTGTTATATAATGCCTTCCAGACTCAGTATTACCCTTGATGAAGATGAGCCCAATAGGCCAAAATATATTAAACTAGTGAACTACGACAGTCCGTTCAGAAAATATGTAGGTTGTTTCCTATGGTTTAAATTAAGAAACATAGCATATTTAATTATACTACTACCATAATTGGAGGCATGTGTGTGTGTGTGTGTGTGTGTGTGTGTGTGTGTGTGTGTGTGTGTGTGTGTGTGTGTGTGTGTGTGTGTGTGTGTGTGTTTCTGTCTGTCTGTCTGTCTGTCTGTCTGTCTGTCTGTCTGTCTGTCTGTCTGTCTGTCTGTCTGTCTGTCCGGAGTTTCAAGGCGCACCGTTGCCCCGATCGCATCCAAAATGACATTGTGACATTATCAGTGATGTCACACTGCCTGTGACATGCCTCCTTGTGTGTGTGTGTGTGTGTGTGTGTGTGTGTGTGTGTGTGTGTGTGTGTAAATGTTATTGCATCAGTGATGTCACAATGTCATAGCTGAAAACTTGAAACAAACAAAGTCCACATACCCAATTGTATATAGATATATACTGTGTGTGCACACACACACACACACACACACACACACACACACACACACACACACACACACACACACACACACACACACACACACACACACACACACACACACACACACACACACACACACACAAACTGGTAGTGGATGAGTCATCAGCCTCTCATTACTAAACAGATCAGGCAGACACCATGACCATGAAGCATCTAATAATACGGTAACAGATTATGCCACCACTAAGTGCGGCTTTGTAAGTGCTCCATCATCATTAGGAATGTGTCATTTGCTTAAAAAAGAAAAATGGGGCAGCCACGGCACAGGATTTGTAGCAGTGTGCTGCCATCTGCTGTTGATGTTTTTCAGCACATATATATGTTCATCACGCTTTATTAGATCTCAAATCAATTAACATAAATGGAAGAAGTGATCATCTATTCTGAAATTCTGTGTGTAGGTTGTTCCTCTTTACCTTTGGAACCAAGTGGAACAATCACAGCACTACAGTAGCCTACTTCATGATAGACTTATGAAGTTAGACTTAGTTAGGAAGGTGGATTTCAGGGGGAAATATCAAAAGTAGGCTACAAAACACAACAGTGTTTAAGGTAGGCAGCATTGGTAAAACAAAAAGAAAGAAAGAAATCACATTTAACACAATATTGGAGTTGGCTCCAGGAAATTGATACAAATGTTTTGAAACCGGTTCGAAACATTCTGAAACGCTGCGTCTGCTGAACATACCCCCTCCCCTGTAGGCAACGACGTGTTGACGTCAGACGTATGGACAACAAACAGTTGTTGGACTTCCAGCAAGCTAGCGAATGGCAACGCTAGACAAAAACAGATCAAATCGACTTCTCCTCGGACAGTGTGATATGTGCGAGACCTAAGCGTCGGAATATATTTTCTCTATCTCAAAATAATACGTGCTATTATCAGCCGGTAATTGTAGCTTCGGCACAAAGCCACAGCGCTAACGTTTAACGTTAGCCACGGAAACGAACATGCTCATTGCTCGGAGTATGACGCCTGTTTTTTTCCTCCTTGCCCCTGGTCGAGGGCTGTGATGCGGACCGACGGAGAGTGAGACGAGAGCGACAATCGGAAAATCTTTTTCTTGACACAGGAGAATGGACTTTGTTGCGGGAAAGCAGCTGGGCTTACGTAGAGAAGCAGACATGCAACCACACATGGGCCTAGATGTCATTGTTGGGCAACAACTTTAGCCAGCTAGCTAGCTCGTTCAAGTTCATGCAAATTAAATGGTTTAGTCTTGGGATAGCTCACTTCTGCTAGCGTAATGGAGGCACCCTGAGTGACTTGTTCATTTTAACTGGCTGCCCTGGTCCTCTTAATTGCTGCTGGTAATGTGCTGATCAGACGAACTTAGGTTTTCACACGGTTGACAAACATTGACATCAAAAGAGTTAGCTGTAGATACCTGCCTAGGTGATAGTGCAGCAAAGTTAACATTACATAACTAACGCTAGTTTGGCAAACAAAGAATTGCTGAAACAACATCCAATCCCAGGTAACGTTAACGTATCAAATGAATCGTTTTCAGTCTGACAATTGTGCGAAATTGTCCTGTGTTGCGTTTGTAAAGGATGGAATGAAGTCAGTTGTGAAATGTGTAAAGTGAATACGATATTTTAGAACACGTTGTCAAAACAAACAAATCGATCGTGATATTGGTAGCGTTGTATTGTTTCTGAAAACACTTGTATATAAAATTGTGGTAGCTAATCCTTGTCAAGAAAGGGTCTGGACAGGTGCACAAGAAAGTGTGCTGTTGTAGTCAGACAGAAGTTGCAGTTAGCAAGCCAGAGACCGTCTCCTCTTGATCAGTTGTTTTGCTGTTGTTGATCTAACATCCAGCCTGTCTGGCACAGTTGAAGACTCAGTTGCACTGGAAATGAAAACATGAATATCGAGGAGCAACCTCTAGATTTGTGCAATGTCAAGACAAAGAGTAATGTGGACGATGAGCGCAACACTACCAACAACACGGATGGGGTCATTTCCCGGATCACTGAACTGATGATGGACGGCAACACAGGTAAACAAAGCATTGTTACCACTGAGGCCTCTGAAACCTATCTGCTACCCCAGCTCACTGACAACCTTCGGGGGGCTGAGGAGGATTACCACCAGGCACAAGAGACACTGGAAATTGACGAGGTCAATGGAAATAAAAAGAGCAGTGTGCACGACAATCCAGCAGTGGCGAGTCCCACTAACTTGATCGTTAATGAGGAACAGAACAAGGGGGATATTGGGGTGGAGAATATCAAGGAAGATGCGGACAGTGGACCTGCAAAGTTTATGGAAGAAGGGGATGACGGTGGGGACATGGACATAGGTGTGGATCTCAGTCTTGATGAGAGTGGGGTGTTGGAAGCCGAACCGACAAACGCCAGACCTTCTTTCTCAGATAAGACATCAGACTCTGTCTGTACCAAGCCGGAGCCCACCACGACCCAGGAGGATATCATAACTGAGAAAACAGCAGAGAGTTCTTCAGATACGAGCCAGAAGAGCACCACAGCAGCTTCTGCCCCAGACCAGCCGGCCCTACTGTCCCCCACCTCGGATGAGGGGGATGATCAACACAAAGCAGGTGGCAAGAAGGTGACGTTCCCCTCAGATGAGGATATTGTCTCTGGAGCAGTGGAGCCCAAGGACCCCTGGAGACATGGTAATACTGCATGCCGTGCTGTGTGTGTGTGTGTCTGCATCTTTATGTGTGAAATGAGTTTCCATGCATTGTCCTTGTTTGCATATTGTGGCTGGCTGCTGAACATAAACATGTCAATTCAACACGCTCATGCTAGGTTTTATTCTCAGAGGCCTGCTAACTCTTCAAATATTGTTCCCCAGCTCCAAATGAAAAGAGTCCGTCTTACATTCAGAACTGGATAGTTAAAATTAGTGTCCTCTAGAGAGAGAGTGGCGTCAGCGGAGGACCAAAATGCAAGAATCATTAGCCAATGAACAGCCAGGAATGGGTCTCGCGCTACTTTTGCATGTTAAAATAAAGCTGATAATGTACAATTTGATTCATTTCAAGGGATGAAAAATCCTTTCAAAGTACAACACTGTCTATTTTGATGCAACTCGACAGTGCTGCTTTTTTTACTGAAGAGTTCCACTTTCTACTTCCTGGAAAAAAACTGGTCCATTGGAGTGAATGGAGATGTCAGAACTCTTCTATTATACGGCTCTGGTTAAAATGTGTTCTTCTGTACTCTGATTGGTCGACTGTGATACATGAGAGGTGTGTTGATGGTGTGCCAGTCGTGCAGTGGAATGTTCTTTTGTGTCACTTCTCTCCTCAACGCTCCTCAGGCTCATCCCTGCCTGCCAAGGTCTCACTCACTACCATCTGGTTTGTCCTCAGGCAGCGCCTTTGCCCCCGCCCCTTTGTCAAACAGATGTTCATTTCTTGCTTGGGGTAGTTAAATCACATAATAATTTAGCTCTGTGTGTGTGTTTTTTTACAGCTCAAAGTCAGCCTATCTATGTATGAATGAAGAGGTGAGGGGGCTGCAGGCAACAGATTTCCTGTAGTTTCTCCTTCTTTAAATAGGGCCAGGCCTGTGCTGTATACTGTACCGTGAGTAGATCCCGCCACTCCTTGAGGTGTGCCATTTTAGTACAACAGGGTCCTGTTTGTTCAGTGTACACGCTCCTAAAGGAAGCTCATGCAGGATGAGGAACTGCCTTTGCTACATTGATTATAGGGCACATGCATCCAATAGGTTAGAACAGCTCTTGGTCTTGGCCGTGTATAGACCAAATCAGCGGGATGTTTACATTTACTTCCGGGTACCCCTGGGTCCACACATTATAATGGCGGTGGACGGCACAAACTGACGTGTTGAAGACAAAAACAGACAAAGAAGACAAAAATGGTTCGTCCGTGTTGTGTTGTTGTTTAATATCATTCATAACAACACTTTCACTAACGTTAGTGGAGACCAGACTAGCTAATTTACCTGTTGGACCAGACCAGAGTAGACTTGAAGCTAAATTAAATTAACGTGGCGTCGGTAGCTCTGTCTGTAACGTTAACAAGTCTGCAAAAAAACAGCGAGTTTGACAGACAAACAAACATTATTAGCTAGCTAACACTACATAAAACAAACACAGAAGAAAGGCTAGATACGTCGGACAAGCATGTTTACCAACCGTTTAACCATTTAAATTGAAAGTAGTCGGCCGAAAACAGCAAGAGGGTTTGACAGCATTTATATGACAACACGCACATTTAAACCTGCCGCCTTCCCCAAGTGGTACCCGGAAGTAAATTTGTTTACATGGTGACGTCACGGTGATTTGGTCTATTGTGCACTGTCTGTGTTTCTGGATCATCAAAGTGAAATGCATTAGAGCAGAATCACAGCATGAACTAATGACATTTCCAAATGGCAATTACTTGCTGTTTTAGACCTCCGGGTAATCTTTGGTCCAAAAAGCGAATATTGTTGTTGTTGTTGTTGTTGTTGTTTTACAAACGCACCTTTCTTTAAACAATTTTATAGTTCTTAGGGACATAGTTATAGACATAGTTCACAGGGACAACAAAAAACTAAATGCATCATATGAAGTAGATTTGATTTGTTTTGCATTACCTCAAAACGGAGAGTTAAAAAAAAAAAAATTAGGCTTATAGGCTAGCCGTCGTGCAATCTCTAGATCAGACCTATAAAGTTTGAGTTATGGCATGTTTTACATATAACCTAAGTTGAAGTAGTTTTCATATTTTGCTCAGTGAATGTGTGCATTTTGAAAAGCATTGTAATTAATGTCTGCATCTGCCAGTGGGCCATCACGATAACAGTAGGCATAATAATGTGTTAATTCCACTAAAGGAGAGACTTGATGTTCTCTGAAATTAGGTTGAAAAAAATGCCTGCATATATCAGTATCCGCAACCGGCTAAAAGAGTTGGAAAATATCTGCATAACGAATATCAGCACACACACACAAAAATCCAATATTGTGCACCCCTAGTTTTAAGGGTAAGGCTAATACTGTCCTGCTGTTTCCCGTTCTACAAAACCACAATGTAGGCCACTTCAATGCAAGGGGTCACTGATGCTGGATGTTCAAGTGGGGGAGGGGTGACACAAGAACCACACTAAAACAACAACAAGGTTCAACTTAATAATATACATGCACAATACTGCCTCATGTTCACTTGAATATTGTTTGGCTAACATCCCTGCCTGTAAATCTGTTCTCTCAGAGAGAGGACGCCGTTTTGTTTCTACCATTCACATTCAGTCAGACTTGAGGGTACATTATTATTTTGCCCATTTAAAATAATTTAGATTCGGCCTTTTTCCCCCCTCTTATTTTTTGCATCTATCCCCCTGACAACTTGTCTCTATCTCTGTTGCTTTTCCAAATTGTTTGATTTTGGATCGGCTCAAAACCAGAATCGTGTTCGTTTGTGTTACAGTATACTAGGGATGTTCATCAATTATCGAAAATCGATAATCGATCGTTAAGGATTGGAATCGATCCTGTGGCATTTGGATCGATTTTTTAATTATTAAAAAAAAAAAAAAAAAAAAATTTTTTTTTTTTTTTTGGACTAGGTTTGGGTGGAATTCGTTCCTCCTCGCCCACTCCATTGCACAGCCGACTAACGTGAGGTGGAGCTTCATATAGTCTCTAGTTTTCTGGCTGGGCACGGGCCTTTGTGCCAACAAAACTGTTTTAAACATGAGAAATTCACACCGGCATGCGCCGGGGACAGCAGTGTTGGAGAGGAGACACATTGAAATAAAGAGTTCATTGAGGAGAACACGTTGTCTTTCGTATTTTCTGCCATAGGCATTCATTTTGTTAAAAAAAAAAAAAAAAAAATTGAAAATATTGAAAATTTTCTAAGTATTAATAAAATCGATAATCGATAATTGATCGTTAATTCTCACCGATTATCGATTTTGGAAAATTTTCAAAATGAACATCCCTACAGTATACCATACATCCATGTTAAATAATTAAAATCTAAAAATGATCATGTGATGATGACTAAGATAATAAATAAAAATAGTTAACATCTTTCTAGGGATGCACCGATATGAAAAGTTTGCTGATATACCAATAACCATATTAACATTGCTGTTAATAAACCAACATTAACAATGCCCATATTATGATCTGTATAAAAACAAGTTTCCATGATAAGCAAATTTTGTACATACTGAAAAACACATGTAAACACTAAATAGTAAGTGATGCCTTTCTTTATTTCCAAAAGATTTGAAAAACCCCATTAAATTTTCCGCACTGTTTCCTCTCAATATGAACATTTTGGCCGATATCGATAAGCGACATCAATATTGCTGTTATTTTGCATGTGGATATTTCATGCCTGAGTGCGAGCAGCTGTAACTTGTCCCAATTTCCCCCCTGCGGATCATTAAAGTCTTTCTGATTCTGATTCTGATTCTGGTCATCGGAACCATACAAATATATTTAAAAAAGTGCTAACAATGGCTGATACGGATATGATTGCCGATATATCATTCATCCCTACATCTTTCGTCAAACTGTGCACAGGAGCAAAGTCTTTTCCCAGTTAGCCAGCACTGCAGGGACCTTATGGGAAAACACTGAAGTAGAGTCTGGATTGTTTAAGTATGGTCTCAGAGTAGTTATCTTGTAGTTTATTTAAGTTCCAAAGGTCCAACTGATTGTGCCATGGATAAAGAGGGAGACACAGCGTCAGTCAATCACATGATGCACACAGTAATGCTCTGCTATTTATTTAGGCTAAGATATGACTCCCTGATCTCTAGATCAGTACATTTTTTACAGTCTGGTTAGTTAGAAGAATACAATAAATGTTTTAGGCTGCAAAAATGTCTATTATTTCATTAAAAATTTATAGTACTGGTTTACTCAATTCCTTAAGCATTTTGTCTGTTGGTTGTAAATTGGACCAGGTTAATGTTATGTTGTTTCTTTCACATGGTTCTTTTTAATTGCACTGATACCTACCCTTTTCATTCATATCACATGACCTGACAAGGTGAAACAGTATCTGTTGGGAGAGCTGTAAAATTCCAGAAATGGTGCCCTACTACTGTTCATATGCATCAGCCATCAGGTATAGGTTATTGGCTATAGCAGGAGCGCCCAATACAAGATCGCAAAGGCCGTGCTGGTAGCTCACGTGCCATTCATAAAAATATGTTTTCCCCCTCCACGCTTTGTCCATCCTCCCAATTTATTTGACACTTGATTGATATAAAGATCGACCAGTCTGCGGCTGTTGAGCGCTGTGTTACATTAGGTTACCATGACCACTAACGCCGCTTTGCATTCTGGGGCCGTAAACCCTGTATGCTGAAAAACCAGCCGAGAGGCTATAGAGAGGCAAAGTGAACATCACTTCCTGCTTCAGCAGCACTGTACCAGAGATTTTCTTCCGCAATTTATTTTCCCATAGACATTTCATAAAATGTTTATAATAGTTTTATTTGGTCAAACCAAACGGTTCAGCTATATTTAGAATCGGGAGAGAGACCATAGAACATTTCACACAACTTAAAAACAACAACATAGAAAAAATATTTTCTTTAAATCCGCAATTTTTTACGTTTTGGTCCGAGTGAAATGTTATGTGATCTCTCCTGTTTCTAAATATATCTGTAGTACCGTTTGGTTTGAACAAGTAAAACTATTTTTATAAGCATTTTACAAAATGTCTATGGCAAAATAAATGGCGGATGAAAATCTCTGGTACAGTGCTGAAGCAGGAAGTGACATTCCACTTTGGCTCTCTATTTCATTCACAAGAGGACGACACATTTCCCGACTTCCAACTATCACTGCATAATAATAACCATAAAACAGCCTGAGAGCTATACAAATGCATTGTCCTGTGGAGGGTCAGTGCAGTAATGTACATGTATAATGTACGTAAATGTACCTTAGTACATTTTTATAATGTATTTTCAGACCCACAGGGTTTGTAGATCATTTTGAGCTGGTCATTTGAAAAGTAGTTTGCAAGGCAAAAAAGTGTGTGGGCACCCCTGGTCTAGTTCCAATAAGCAGGGACTGAAAAGAGAGGAAAACCACAGTTACCTTACCACACACTAGTGATGCAGGTTAAATCTTTTTATGAATTGACCATTTTGGGCTCATGATTAGTAGAAAAATACCCCAAAAGCACACAAAACATTTTTTACAGCCCTCCAGGGCAGAAATATGGAGAAAAGGGTGGCATTCTAAATGGGCATTCAACACCTGTGACATCACTTGTTGCTGGACGTTCTGCTGGGGCTGACACAGCTGGATGCAATGTCATGAATAGTGGAAAAAGGTGACATACCAGGGCAGAGATCAAACCACTCAACAATGCTCATGTTTTGGGATGAAATAGGTGACTAGTTTGCATCCCTGTGACATCACAGGTGTACAGTTCCATTTCAGAAACAGTGCCCCCTGCAGTTTACAAAAACTGCCCCCCCCCCCCCCCCCAATGTAGGAAGCCATATGAAAGCACCAGCAGCAGGCTACGTAGGAAGCCATATGAAAACACCAGCAGCAGGCTACGTAGGAAGCCATATGAAAGCACCAGCAGCAGGCTACGTAGGAAGCCATATGAAAACACCAGCAGCAGACTACGTAGGAAGCCATATGAAAGCACCAGCAGCAGGCTACGTAGGAAGCCATATGAAAACACCAGCAGCAGACTACGTAGGAAGCCATATGAAAGCACCAGCAGCAGGCTACGTAGGAAGCCATATGAAAACACCAGCAGCAGGCTACGTAGGAAGCCATATGAAAGCACCAGCAGCAGGCTACGTAGGAAGCCATATGAAAACACCAGCAGCAGGCTACGTAGGAAGCCATATGAAAGCACCAGCAGCAGGCTACGTAGGAAGCCATATGAAAACACCAGCAGCAGGCTACGTAGGAAGCCATATGAAAGCACCAGCAGCAGGCTATGTAGGAAGCCATATAAAGCGCCAGCAGCAGGCTACGTAGGAAGCCATATGAAAGCACCAGCAGCAGGCTACGTAGGAAGCCATATGAAAGCACCAGCAGCAGGCTACGTAGGAAGCCATATAAAGCACCAGCAGCAGGCTACGTAGGAAGCCATATAAAGCACCAGCAGCAGGCTACGTAGGAAGCCATATGAAAACACTAGCGGGGGGAAAAAAAATTTGCTGGAAAATCTTGCAATCTTCTGGCGATACCTGCAGCGTGGAGCGGCGTCCAACCCTCTTGCATACTCGCTTTTCTCCATTCTCCATAGTAGCTCTGGAGGGCTGCCCTTCAGCGGCGTCATTGGAATCTCGTGTTTGCAAACAAGCTATTGCTATATACTGTACCCCTCCCACATACTAATGCAATATGGTCTTCTGCAACCAATGCTCTTTAAGCCAAACAAAAAGGCAAAAGAAAATAAAGGGGAACATCCAAAATAGCTCACTTGTTCACAGTTGGTTTTAGGAGGGAGGTTGATAAGAAGAACAATGCCTCTCATAGTTTGAACTCCAGTGATTTGTAAGTATGAGAGCAAACTAATCCACAGGACTAAAGACCAATTTATGCTTTTGAAACGGTCGGCGACAGAAATGAGCAGTGTCTGCTACCTAGTGAAATGTCTAGTGTCGCTGACTACATCATAGTATCGCGCAAATCCGATTGGCTATATAGACGGCACGAGTTTGACTTCCTTGTTTTGCTTTTCACTCATTGAAATTAATGAACGTGTCTCCGCTATTTTTATCAGCCTGTCCTTGATGTATATGACTTCGTGAAAATCACAAAAAACATTGTGCATTTCCCAGAGAGAGAGGAGGGAGGTGAGTTGTGTGTCGTTTATATGCGGCTGCAGTCAAGTTCGTTACATCTTGCCTCCGAGGTGGTTTCACTGTGCATTCCATTCCCTCTCTCGCCTTGGCTGTCTGCAGCACTATAGCGTTCGAGTGTCACGTGACCGTTGAACGAGGCGAACATTCTCTGAAGTATAAATGCAACACCATGAGCGACACTTTCTTTTTCGTCTGCGACCATGTGCTGAGCGACACTTTCTAATAAGTATAAATTAAACTTTAGTCTATATATAATGTGTGATAGACAGCTACACAGCTTGTCAATGGAGACTGCAAATAACCTAGTCGTTGAGAGTTGAGAAAAATAATGTGTGAAAAATGATGAGTGGTAACTGATCACAGTGTGTGTGTGTAGGCTACCCTGGCAATAATATTATTTCCTCAAGGCTATTCTAAATGTCAATGCCTTGTTAGTTAAAATGCTACATGGAAAAATCAGTCGCAGACAAATAAAATGCGAGTAGACACACAAGCTGGCAAAAATATTTGTGATCCAATTTTAATCTTTTGATAATATTACTCTTTTATTATTGCAGTGCACTGCAAATAATGACGCCTATGAGTAGAAGAGTATGTTCGTTGCTCCTTTTGAGTCTGTTAGATAGTAAATTCTGTTTCCAAATTGGATCCATGTTGTGATGTGATCCCTCTTATCTACTGGCTTAATGTGCACAGCAACAGTGTGACTCTCCTTTTCCAACATTTGTAAATGCTGATTGTCTTCTTCTAGTGTGTACCTTCTTTTGTGTGTGTGTGTGTGTGTGTGTGTGTGTGTGTGTGTGTGTGTGTGCGCGTGCGTGCGTGCGCGCGTGCGCTCTACAGTGGCTGAGACAAAGTCCAGGAAATGAAATGTATCTGGATTCCCGCCCCCAAGGCTCTTCATGCTTCATTAGAAGTGCCACAATAGATCCATGCTCAGCAGACTCTTTTATCTGCTGATCTAGAATCAGCTTCTTCAAGCCTCGTCCTAATCTGGCCCGTTAGGAGCAGAACAGTGAAGCAGACCTGAGACCAGGACCCGGGCCCTAGGGCTTCTGCACCTGGTTGTCCATGTACACGTACAGCGTGAGTCACTGGATGGATGTACAGCATGAGTCACTGGAGTGCACACAGGGGAGAATTTGCTAGATGACATTGAGTCTTGGTAACAACATATATATAATGGGATTTGACTTTCATGCCCAAAGCTATTGAACCAGAGTTTACATCGTCTAGACAGCTGCAACTCAAAAGGAATATAGATCTAGGGAAAAGGAGGGAATAGACTGACTGGAACCGTCATAGCCGTCTAGGGTATCACATTTGCCACTGTCTTTATTCAGGATTGCTAGTCCAGTAGACACTCACTGGCTAATCAACTAGGATCAAATGTGTAAGGCTACAAATCATACAAAGTTTGTAGACCAGCAGCATGTGTGTAACTACCTTTGTAGCATGATATCCTAGAGTGGGCATAATATTGTAGATGTACTCTAAATGTGCAATTGCAAAATAAGGCGATGTAATAGAACTGTCATTCCTACATCTGTTTTTTTCTGCTCTCTTCTCTTTCTGTTGAGACTTGAGGGGCGCTTGTTGTTTTCTTTCCCTCCGTGTGCCTGGGCATCATATCCTCCCTCCTTGTTTCCTCCTCCTCCCTGTCTCCTGGGCTGGCCACTTCAGTGTTGGTGCTGCTGCGCAGGCTGGCACACATGAGCCAAGCATGTCTCTCTCTCCACACAGTCTTTGGATTATAGTACTGTACAAGGCGTGAGCTAGGTCATGTGTTGTCTGTTGACGTATCGCTGCATGTTATCGGATAATCCTGCCAGTGAATGCAAGCACTCTGCTCATGTTTGTTAGGTTATGAATGCAAGTTAGTTGTTTCACAGCAGCAGTGGTGAGTGATGGCACGCTTTACTGCAGTAAGGATGGATAAGTACTAGTCTAGCCTACACTGAGATACTACAGTTGTAGACAGTCTTATGGTAGGGGTGTCAAAATTAATCGTATAATCGATGCGTCGCGATGCGGGCGTGTGAATCGAATCGAATCGTTGACAGATGAATCGTTGAATCGTTTATGTTTAAATTTCTATTGACATTCAGATTTTAAAGCACTTTCTAAGTAAAAAAAAAAGGGAGATGATATTTATCTGACTGCTTGTATTGATGAAAAAGTAGCCATGTGCAGTAATAATACAGAGAATTGAGGATGTGATACGTGGAGCTGCAATACTTTGAGCTGTATCAAGATGCATTGTGATGCATCGTGGAATCGAATCCAATCGAATCGTTGACAGATGAATCGTAATGGAATCGTGAGGCCAGTGAAGATTCACAGCCCTACTATGGCTATAAAGGTGAAATCAGACTAATTCCCAAATACAGCTTTTTGTAGAAATAACACCTAGCCTACTAGTAATGTAGAAGGTATTCGATCTCTTCCTGCAAGCTGTTTGGCCTACGTGCAGCACAGTCAGTCTCATGTCAACAGACCCAAGGCCCTCTTTAGTGGCTCAGTGACCCAATGTAGGCCTACAGTACAGTATGTGTTGTTAGTTAGGCCTACAGTACAGTATGTGTTGTTAGTTAGGCCTACAGTACAGTATGTGTTGTGGTCAAGTTACAAAGCTCTCAACCTAGACACTGCCTGGACAAGGGCTTTGATAGCCTACTGCATGTTCATCCACAATTCCATGTTCTTCTAATGCGGGAGGTGTGTGTGTGTGTGTGTGTGTGTGTGTGTGTGTGTGTGTGTGTGTGTGTGTGTGTGTGTGTGTGTGTGTGTGTGTGTGTGTGTGTGTGTGAGTGTGTCTGTGTGTGTTTGTGTGTATGTGTGTGCACAATGACATGAACCCTGCCCTTTGAACTTGTGTCTGCCTGAACTGTACAGTCATGTGACCCTAGACCTTTGCTGGCGCACCCACTGAGCGAGCACTGAGACATTTTGTCCAGCAGACTGGGGCGTTCACCTTCACCCTGAAGATACCATCCTCAGGTCAAATAGATGTCTACTCTATGAGAGAATGACAGCTGGTTCATTCCATTTCAAATGTTCGCCAGCATTTTTTTAGCCCTTCGTCAAAAACTCGTCTAGCTTGTATTTTGCACACCAATAATTGTGGTTGGACAGGTTGAATAATTTTCCATTTTCATTTGGCTGAAGCAACAAGTTGCCCCAGTAATATACCAGCATTTGTCTGGTGCCTGCCTGGTGATGACTTGTCATCCTGTCCCCAGTGTGTCTCTGCTGAGGACCATGTCTGTCCTTGTCAAACAGGAATTGCTTGCCCGCCCCGTCCATACACCCGCTCTTATCAGTTGTGATGAGGCTGCGAGAGACGAACACTACACTCTGCACAAAATGCCCCCTCATTTATAAATAGAACATACGACTGTTGTTCGTCAATAATGTCACTCTCTCTCCCATCTGTTTCAGCAGCATTGTCTCTTAGTGGCCTGATATCATGAAGCAGCCAGTTCTATAAATGCCTGCTCTAGTGTGTGTGTGTGTGTGTGTGTCTAAATGCCTGCTCTAGTGTGTGTGTGTGTGTGTGTGTGTGTGTGTGTGTGTGTGTGTGTGTGTGTGTGTGTGTGTGTGTGTGTGTGTGTGAGATCATGATTTTTTATGGTCACTCAAGATTCAGTAGGTCACGGGTTAGCTTGGTTCCAGCTTTTTGGATTTTTTTGAAATGTCTATGGAGAAATGAATGGGGAACTCTCTTCTGCGGCAAGAAATGTCACAGACTGTTCAGCTCTATAGCCCTGCAGTGTTGCACCACACCTATATATACTGTATATATTAGCAACATAACAGGTCCCGTTCTCAGATTTGCCTCAGTCTGCTTTGAGTGCTGCTGTCTGTTAATGATTGACTGGCACACTGCTGCTTCCAAACGATCGCTGGCTGAGCTTCTGCATAATCACTCTCCACTTGCTCTGGATTGAAGAGTTAAAAGCCCCACCTCATCTTGATCCACATCATCAGAAGCCATCAAATTCACTTTGTCTGCTTTTGACCCTCTGCACCTGTTCAAACCTCTGTTTGAACCAATGGGCAACCTCTGAAGTTTTCCCAGGAAGATGCGGAAGTCTTTGTTTAAGCTGTAATTACTCTAATGGCCACTTGAGGCAGGGCTCAGAAGTCCTGTCGTTCCCGTACACCCCCATGTTAAAATGCCCCACTTTGTAACAGTGATTAAGCATCTTTACAGCCTGGGCCTTAACACGGTAGCTAATTTCACCTTTTCATAACAACTGTAGGGGGGTCATTTTCTTATATAGCTCGCCCGTTTGGAGTAAAATAGACGATAGAAAAGGGGGTGATTGGCAGGTCAGCTGTCCAGTGATCACGCAGCTTGCCAATCATGGACCAATAGCAGGCGGAGCTGCGGGCTCCGTGAAACCCCCATCTCACGTGAGCTGCACACAGACTGTGCAACCCATTCCCTCCCACTCTGCTGATGAAAAATCATGATGGCGACGGCCACCACCACTTCAACTCAAAATGGGAGCCCAAAATCAATGGGATAGCTCTGTCCATATTTTTTAGGTCAGTGGTTTGAACACTGTGATCAAGGTTACGTAACAAAGTTAAACCTTTTGGGACATGCTCTCTTCGGAGCAGAACGTAGCTCCCCTCTTGATATCTGGGCCTGGACTTCCTCCTGTCTACTTACCCTTGTCTCTGTCTCTGTCAAGTCATCCAGGCCTTGTGGGAGAAGAAGCAGCAGGGCACGGAGATGCCACAGAACATCCATTCTGCCCCACCTGGCTGCCAGCAGCCATGCAGTCAGCTGTCATGTGTGAATGACGCTGCTGTCACCATCAGCAGCACAGTGGTGTGGAATGGCAGGGATGGCGACTCACTGCAGACTAGGAGAGGGGGGTTATTTTGGACACTAACACTTAGATGCTAAGTAGGAGGTGGCCACAGTTCCTCTTGTGTTCCCTCCACGCCGCCCGTACCCCCCCATCATCTCTGGAGCTTTGCCCCCACGTCTGCCCCATGTTCTTTCAGATGTGCTGCTTGTGAGATAGCTAGCTGACTGATGGTGCAACCGCCACCACTCTGAACGGGATGATTTAAAATCATCACAGCAACAAATCAGCTCTCTGAAGGCTGCTGGAGACGTAGGCCATACATCTGAAATGCACTGGATTCAACTCACAGCACTGCTAGTTTGACACCTGGCATCTCTGTGCTTTGCTAAGGACTCGGCGTCCGGTCCGATCTGCTCTGTTGTTGTCGTTTCTTGGTACCTTTCAGTACCTTCGTTTTTAGCCGGATGGACGACGCATAAACAATCAATTCAGAAGGTGGCTTTGACTTTCCTGAGACTTCAGACTTTCCATCATTGAAGCCTGGAGCTTTTCCTTCTATCAGCTAGATCAGGGATGGGCAACTTTGATGATAGAGAGGGCCACACAAAAAAGTTCCTCGCTACCAGAGGGCCAGACTGTGACCGTGCACTTCCACCAGTAGCCTACTGTAACACCATAACTCCCAATTATAGCTACTAATTTGATGAAAAGGACTGGTAATCAAAGTTTATTATATCAACATTTATATTTTTCATATTCAAATTTAGTAATTCTTCCATTCAGATGACACAAGAAACTTTGCTCTAGCTTTAAAACAGCCCGCTACAGCAATTTGATGGGGTACATCACCCAAATATGTGATATCAATCAGATTAGTAATGTTGCATGTGCAATGTGCATCCTGGATAGTTTGTTACAATAGCGTTAGCTCAAATGCTAACGTTAAACAGTATGTGGATGAACAATGCTAACGCCATTAGCGGCATGTTCTGGGTTGTACAGTAAAATTAAAACAGATTTTGGTGGTCTAACCTAACCAAAAAGTTCAAGTTCAAGTTCAAGTAGTTTATTGTCATATGTATAATACAATGTATAATACAATGAAATTCTTTATGCTCTGAGCACCCTCAGCCTTACATACACAAGGACATGGTCACAAAGACCGACAGAAAAAGGGTGTAGACCTACATAACTATGTAGGCTACACGTGAATACAGACATGTCTGTACACAGTACGTGTAGACATAACACAAACCATAATACAGTACAATACAATAATGGTGCACAACAAAGTGACAGTGCGTTGCAGTGTGTGTGAGTCAACTGTTCAGCAGCCTGACTGCCTGAGGGAAAAAGCTGTTACTGAGACGGGTGGTGTGTGATTTGATGCTCCGGTAGCGTTTTTTGGAAGGGAGGAGTGAGAACAGGGTATGAGCGGGGTGGCTGGTGTCTTTGATAATGTTTTCGGCTTTCTTTTTACAGCGAGTGGTGAAGATGTTATGGAGGTTTGGTAGTTCTGTGCCGATGATTTTAACTGCTGTCTTCACAGTCCTCTGCAGCAGTCTGCAGTCCTGACCGCCTTGTAAAAAACAAAAACAAAAAGTGGAAATTGACCCAGGGGCCACACTGAGTGAGGTCGGGGGCCGCATGCAGCCCGCGGGCCACCAGTTGCCAACCCCTGAGCTAGATCATCCTTTAGGAGAGATTGGTTTTTGAATGTGGGCTAATATTAGCTGCTGCAGACAGAGTTTGTCCTAAGTATAAGCTAGGTCAATGCCTTTAAGTCAGTCAACAAGTGGGTTACCTCTCCCGCCTGCACAGTGCCTATCAGAGCCCTCTCTCTCCCTCTTTAGTGTCTTATGTAACTCAAACCTCACTCTCCACTGAAGCCCCAGCCGGCCACGCACTTCCCAGATGTGTGCAGGCTGTGGCTACTGCAGGTCAGATGTTTTCGTAGCTGCTTGAACACATCTCATCACATCTAGTAACACATCTCACCACATTCCCACTTCCAGTCAAAGTTCTCTCTTAGAGTCTGCTCCCAAGATACGCTGTTTGCAAGAGCACACTGAAATTAACCAGTGAAATGAGTCTGTGTCGACTGGACGAACACAACAATTTCAAGAGATTATGTAAGCTGCAAGCTTAATAGGCTAGATGGAATCTTCTCCTTCTGCCAGGTCTCTCCCTCTCTGTTTCTCTTGGTTTGTCTGTCTGTGTCTCTGTCTGACTGTCTGTCTGTCTGTCTCTGTCTGTGTGTCTGTCTGTGCCTGTCTCTGTCTGTGTGCCTGTCTGTCTGTCTGTCTGTGCCTCTTGTCTGTCTGTCTGTGTGCCTGTCTCTGTCTGTCTGTCTGTCTGTCTGTCTGTGCCTGTCTCTGTTTGTCTGTCTGTCTGTGCCTCTGTCTGTCTGTCTGTGCCTCTGTCTGTCTGTCTGTGTGCCTGTCTCTGTCTGTCTGTCTGTCTGTGCCTGTCTCTGTCTGTCTGTCTGTCTCTGTCTGTCTGTCTGTCTGTGTGCCTGTCTCTGTCTGTCTGTCTGTGCCTGTCTCTGTCTGTCTGTCTGTCTGTCTGTCGGTCTGTCTGTGCCTGTCTCTGTCTGTCTGTCTGTCTGTGCCTCTGTCTGTCTGTCGGTCTGTCTGTGCCTGTCTCTGTCTCTGTCTGTGCCTGTCTCTGTCTGTCTGTCTGTGCCTGTCTCTGTCTGTCTGTCTGTGTCTGTGCCTCTGTCTGTCTGTCTGTGCCTGTCTCTGTCTGTCTGTGCCTGTCTCTGTCTGTCTGTCTGTGTGCCTGTCTCTCTCTGTCTGTCTGTCTCTGTCTGTCTGTCTGTCTGTCTTTCTGTCTGTGCCTGTCTCTGTCTGTCTGTCTGTCTGTCTGTCTGTGTCTGTGCCTGTCACTTTTATCATTTTGGCTGTGTGCAGTCAACAGACTCTGAAATAATGATCTATTGTACAAATCTGGAGCTAGGAGTTGGCATAGGATAATCATTTTTGTTCTTTCTAAATGAAATATGTCTATGTCATTCTCTTCTCTCAGCACCTTCATATGACTGCCTTTCTGTGTGAAGTTTGCATGTTCTCCCCTGGGGTCCATATATAACCCCTCCACTAAAAACATGCAGAAGAATGTCATGTGACCACCAGTGGCGGTTGGGGCGCTCCACTGCAGCTGCCCACCGCCCCTGGCCTGACCAATGGAGGAGGATGAGCCAGGATGGGTCAAATAATGGGGGAAACAAATTCCACTGCACCTCTCCATTGAAGAGTGTGTGTGTGTGTGTGTGTGTGTGTGTGTGTGTGTGTGTGTGTGTGTGTGTGTGTGTGTGTGTGTGTGTGTGTGTGTGTGTGTGTGTGTGTGTGTGTGTGTGTGTGTGTGTGTGAGTGAGACCAACCATTAAGACAGGGTTTGTCCGTCCAATTGTAATGTGACAGATAGGTGAGGTCAGGTGCTATGTCAGCACCTGGGAAGATGGGAACTGTGTTGTACTGTGTGTTGTTTAGAGGCATACAGGTTTGGCATTGATGCCAGCGCTCTTTAAGAGCTTCATAATAAAAACGGTTTCTGAGAGCAAACGTGTAATCTGGAGCAACCAATCCAAATTCCTGACTTTATAGGTCATATAGGGCCTGTCGTAATTATTACAGCCGTTTAGGAAGCATGCGTATATACCAGCTCGTTCCTCTGTCCCGCCCCGCCCAGACCAGCGCAGCAGCACTCTGTGCTACTAAAGCCCACGCTCACACTGTGGGCAACGTGGCTGATGGCTTGCCCTTTTGTGACCTCCTGTGGGCGCTGTTAGAGGCTCTGACTTCATCTTTATTTTGATGTTGTGCAGCTTCGAGGGTTTGAACAGGCAAACTCTGTATTCTTTGCTGCTTCGCTGTTGCCTTCCATAATGTGACATCATTTTGATGCGTTGACTTCCCTAACGAGCTGCCTAGCTTACGTCAACGCGCCGCCACGTTACATCGTTTTGATGCGTCGTCGATGTAGCTACTAGGCAAGAGCTCGTTAGGCAGCATTAATTGAAAATAAACATAAAGAAATAATTAATAATTACTTCAGAGCTTCCTATCAATCCCAAAAATGGACGCAACAATTCTCTAAGCATAATTTGTTTTAAATGTAATTAAGGTCATTTGAATTTGGAAGCTTTGAATGGCTGTAATCAACCTCTCATCCATTTTGCACTCGCCAGGCAGAACTATTGTTAATTAAACAAAATCACAATGGTAGGGAGGCAAGGAAGCAGAGAAATCCGATTGGCTGTTGATAGACGTCCGCAAAATGTTCTACTACCCGTGACCGCCTCTTCTCAGCCGACAAGCTTGTTGAGTTTCCCTAAAGGGAATGCATGTTTCCCCTCATCGCTCAGCTCTAAAGGAAATGCATGGAGCTGCAGTTTCTTGTTGGTCATGTTGCTTGCGGTGTGAATGTGGGGTAAGGCCTCAGCAGGACTCAGCAGGTCGGGCCTGTTCCACCACGGCTCACTCACTGTAATAGCCTCCGATTGTCCAAGTGCTCTTCAAAGATATACAAGCTGTACAAGATGTACAAGCTGGGCTTCCATGTCACTCTTCCTGTGTTTAGAACTGTGAAGGAGACACGCACATCCCAACAACCGCTCTTCAAAGCAGGTGCTGCTGGACCCAATACAAACAGCAGTGAATGAAAAAGTAGAGGCCGTTTGCTTAATTTATTAGCCGTCTCGCTCTTCTTCAGACATCAAACTTTAAGTCTCTTGGTGAGCGCTGTCGCCTCACAGCTAGAAGGTCCTGGGTTCGATTCCCACCTGGGACACTGTGAGCTCTGAAGGAGTGCGTGCCCGTCCGCATGTCCTCGAGTGCTCACCGCCCGGGTTGGGTCGTCAAAAAGGGCCTTTCTGTGTGGAGTTTGCATGTTCTCCCCATGCCCCCTGGGGGTTTCCTTCATATAGGAACCCCACACCAAAACATGCAATATCCTGGTCGCTGAAGTGGTGCCTCCTCTGGTCGTTCGAGGCGCCTGTTCGGAGGGAGGGGAACTCGTTGGAATTGCGTGATCCTCCCACGTGCTATGTCCTACCGGTGAAGCTTCCCCTCTCAGGTGAAAAGAAGCGGCTGGCTAACTGACCATGTCTCGGAGGAAGCATGGAGCCAGTTTCGGCTCTCCCCAGATCGGCAGAGGGTGGAGCAGCAACCAGGATTAAAAAAAATAATAATAAATGCACTAATGGGGATAAAAATGGGATAAAAAATCGGGGGGGAATATAGAAAAAAAACACTTTAAGTCTTCCTGTGTTCGTCACTTCTGTTTGTGCATGTGTGATTTTGTCTTTACACGCTGCCATTCCGTTGTGCGTTGTTGTGGGAGAGCTGACTCACAGCTTCATGCCGACTGTTATACTTAGATCTGACTATCGACCGAGGCTACATTTCATGCTGCCTCTCTCTCTCCATTCAGTTGTTGTTGGCACAGACACACAGCAGCTCAAAAAGGCCAGCACACAGATGTTGCATCATCATGGTCACTGAATTCAAGAGATTTTTGGTGCTTGGCAGCATGAGGCCAAATCTTGATTGTTCGGAATCTACATCAGCGAGAGTCGCCAGTTTCATGAATTACAGCACCGATAAATCCCATAAATCACGTGGCGGGTTGCTGTTGTTGCTGGTTTGTGTAGAAACTGAGGCTTCACTGCCTTCCCACACACAGGATCTGTCCCTCTGCGATATCAGGCCTCCTGCTCAGTAAAGCCCTACCACTCTGAAATTAACTCTAAACTCAGGTGTGCGGGTTGAATTCCCTACTGTAGTATCTGCCCGCCTTTGTCAAAGTAAGATCGTGTGTTAATTTTGCAGTGGAAACCTTGACCTGCTCATTGTGCGTTATCGCTCTACAGTTGCTGTGGGAGCTGCGGGATTGAAGTGGTAGCGGTTTAGGCTTACTGAATATACTGTATCTGCTTGTTGCATATTAAGTGAAAACACTGTGGTTTGTTTGGAAAGCTCTAGCTTAACTCTGCCTTTTGTGTTATCTGTCCTCAAATGTGCTTCTACTGGTTAGAGGCCTGCCGATTGTTCATCTTCATTCGTTGATTCTTATCATGATACCAATCCAACTGGCTATGAAGGCACAGATGCAACCAGGGCCATGTGGTGTTGCCTATGGCTCTATGCCACAGCAGGCAGGGTGTGTTGCCCTATTTTCCCCTCCCAACTTTATTTCCTCCTTTACTAAGCCACACTCATTGTAAGTGTGTGTGTGTGTGTGTGTGTGTGTGTGTGTGTAATGTGTGTGTGTGTGTGTGTGTGTGTGTGTGTGTGTGTGTGTGTGTATGTGTATGTGTGTGTTTTGCGTTCGTTGAGCTTGAAGCAGTTTGTACCCATGCCAATGTTGGGCCTTGTAGCCCAGTAGGAAGGAGCCATCCTGGAAGTAGATTAGTCAGTGCAATGCAGGGTAGCGTAGAGATGACACAGACAAGACCCAATGAAGAAGTCAATGAAAATCTAGGCTAAATCCCATTCTAGACAGGTTTACTCCTACATTCTAATCATACATGCTATCATAGCAGAATGAGTTAGATAGAGGCAGTGTTTCTGTAGTCAGTGCGACTGTAGTCGCCCACCATAGTCAAATTTTTCCCACCCCATAGTATAGTCTGATTTGTTAATTTTGCTCTCAGTTTCCACCAGATTGATGCACTTAACTTTAAAATCTACACAATTTTTTCCCTGGTCACCATGCCCACGGACCCCCCTAGAGGGGACTCCAAGGTCCATCCCACCACAGTCTCCAAATGTATAGATTTTCCAGGCCTGTTGTCTTTAGGTGACCACCTGCATCTGTCTTGAGAGACTAGTCTTTAGGTGACCACCTGCATCTGTCTTGAGAGACTAGTCTTTAGGTGACCACCTGCATCTGTCTTGAGAGACTAGTCTTTAGGTGACCACCTGCATCTGTCTTGAGAGACTAGTCTTTAGGTGACCACCTGCATCTGTCTTGACTAGTCTTTAGGTGACCACCTGCATCTGTCTTGAGAGACTAGTCTTTAGGTGACCACCTGCATCTGTCTTGACTAGTCTTTAGGAGATCACCTGCATCTGTCTTGAGAGACTAGTCTTTAGGTGACCACCTGCATCTGTCTTCTTGAGAGACTAGTCTTTAGGTGACCACCTGCATCTGTCTTGAGAGACTAGTCTTTAGGTGACCACCTGCATCTGTCTTGAGAGACTAGTCTTTAGGTGACCACCTGCATCTGTCTTGAGAGACTAGTCTTTAGGTGACCACCTGCATCTGTCTTGAGAGACTAGTCTTTAGGTGACCACCTGCATCTGTCTTGAGAGACTAGTCTTTAGGTGACCACCTGCATCTGTCTTGAGAGACTAGTCTTTAGGTGACCACCTGCATCTGTCTTGAGAGACTAGTCTTTAGGTGACCACGTGCATCTGTCTTGACTAGTCTTTAGGTGACCAGCTGCAGCTGTCTTGAGAGACTAGTCTTTAGGTGACCACCTGCAGCTGTCTTGAGAGACTAGTCTTTAGGTGACCATACCTTGCCGTGCTCCAGCCTGCTGTTGGCCACGTCCTTCTGTTTGCTCCACTAAAGCCCACATCTGTGTACTTCTCTACCAGCAGGACACTAACTAGTCAAACAGCTCTTCATCATCTCCAGCCATTAAAAGCTACAACAATTAATTTGTCTCTATTGATCTGATCAGTCAGCAAGCCAGGTTCTGTTGTAGCAGCTACGGCAGCAGCACTTGATTGTGTGTGTGTGTGTGTGTGTGTGTGTGTGTGTGTGTGTGTGTGTGTGTGTGTGTGTGTTGTTGCTGCTCAGCTGAGACTGGCCAACAACAATAACTAGGAGAAAAGGGGCGTGCTGCTGATACGTGTCATTTAGCAGCATTTAGCATTCTTCTCCTCGCCTCTCTTCTCTCTTTTCTTCTCTCGTCTCCTCTCCTCTCCTCCTCTCCTCTCCTCTCCTCTCCTCTCCTCTCCTCTCCTCTCCTCTCCTCTCCTCTCCTCACCTCTCCTCTCCTCTCCTCTCCTCTCCTCTCCTCCCCTCCTCACCTCTCCTCCCCTCCTCTCCTCACCTCTCTTCTTCTCTCGTCTCCTCTCCTCTCCTCTCCTCCTCACCTCTCCTCCCCTCCTCACCTCTCCTCTCCTCCCCTCCTCACCTCTCTTCTTCTCTCGTCTCCTCCCCTCCTCACCTCTCCTCCCCTCCTCACCTCTCCTCCCCTCCTCTCCTCACCTCTCTTCTTCTCTCGTCTCCTCTCCTCTCCTCCTCACCTCTCCTCCCCTCCTCACCTCTCCTCTCCTCCCCTCCTCACCTCTCCTCCCCTCCTCACCTCTCCTCCCCTCCTCTCCTCACCTCTCTTCTTCTCTCGTCTCCTCCCCTCCTCTCCTCTCCTCACCTCTCCTCCCCTCCTCACCTCTCCTCTCCTCCCCTCCTCACCTCTCCTCCCCTCCTCACCCCTCTCCTCACCTCTCATCCCCTCCTCACCTCTCCTCACCTCTCCTCCCCTCCTCACCCCTCTCCTCACCTCTCCTCCCCTCCTCACCTCCTCTCCTCCTCTCCTCACCTCTCCTCACCTCCTTTCCTCCTATCCTCTCCTCACCTCGCCTCCCCTCCTCTCCTCTCCTACCCTCCTCACCTCTCTCCTCTCCTCACCTCTCTTCTTCTCTCTTCTCCTCTCCTACCCTCCTCACCTCTCTCCTCTCCTCACCTCTCTTCTTCTCTCTTCTCCTCTCCTCCCCTCCTCACCTCTCTCCTCCTCTCCTCACCTTAAATCTTAAACCACGGTGTGTTAGAGCCACCTGTCATGCTCTTTTTTCCTCTCCTCCATATCTTATGAAGGCCTCTCATGCAGGTTCTGTGTATCAACAGACACTCAGGCACTTTAGGGTGGTGCAGTGCAGCACATGCTTTGTGTGCAACATTGCACTTTTGGAATCCGCTTGGCCTGCATTGATTAAATCATATTTGACGAGACATTGTTGCGTTGGGAGTCGAGTGTGCGTTTGGGTGTGTGTGTGTGTGTGTGTGTGTGTGTGTGAGTGCGTGCGTTTGGGTGGGTGTGACTGTGTGTGTGTGTGTGTGTGTGTGTGTGTGTGTGTGTGTGTGTGTGTGTGTGTGTGTGTGCGTTTGGGTGGGTGTGACTGTGGCCAGAGCCTCTTAAACAGCTTGGCAGTGATCATCTCAGTGATTAGTGGTTTGTCACAGGAGCCAATTGTCTCTGAAGACTCGTATTTAAGGGGGAAGGGGTAAAATTGCTGAAAATGCTTTGCTAAAATGGCATCTTAAAACATTGCACATTTGGCGTGATCTGCACTAAATGTCATGTCCACTCTCCTTCTCTTAACTCTTTTTAGAGGTGTCGTTTGTAACAGTCATAGCTCCCATCTTTTTCTGCTATCTGCCTCCCTCTCTGTCTTGCTGCATGCCTCCTCAGCCCCACACCCTTCATTCATGCATGAAGCAGAGCTGGATGGAGCTCTTCATTCATAGCCTGGTTAAACCCAGCCTCCACGTGACCTCTATCTATGTGCTATCAGTCACACAAGACTTGTGACTGATAGCACATAGATAGAGGTCACGTGGAGGCTGGGTTTACCCAGGCTACTTCATTCATGCATGAAGCAGAGCTGGATGGAGCTCTTCATACATGCATGAAGCAGAGCTGGATGGAGCTCTTCATACATGCATGAAGCAGAGCTGGATGGAGCTCTTCATACATGCATGAAGCAGAGCTGGATGGAGCTCTTCATACATGCATGAAGCAGAGCTGGATGGAGCCCTTCATACATGCATGAAGCAGAGCTGGATGGAGCTCTTCATACATGCATGAAGCAGAGCTGGATGGAGCTCTTCATACATGCATGAAGCAGAGCTGGATGGAGCTCTTCATTCATACATGCAGCAGAGCTGGATGGAGCTCTTCATACATGCATGAAGCAGAGCTGGATGGAGCTCTTCATACATGCATGAAGCAGAGCTGGATGGAGCTCTTCATTCATACATGAAGCAGAGCTGGATGGAGCTCTTCATACATGAAGCAGAGCTGGATGGAGCTCTTCATACATACATGAAGCAGAGCTGGATGGAGCTCTTCATACATACATGCAGCAGAGCTGGATGGAGCTCTTCATACATGCATGAAGCAGAGCTGGATGGAGCTCTTCATACGTGCAGCAGAGCTGGATGGAGCTCTTCATTCATGCATGAAGCAGAGCTGGATGGAGCTCTTCATACATGAAGCAGAGCTGGATGGAGCTCTTCATACATGAAGCAGAGCTGGATGGAGCTCTTCATGCATGAAGCAGAGCTGGATGGAGCTCTTCATGCATGAAGCAGAGCTGGATGGAGCTCTTCATACATGAAGCAGAGCTGGATGGAGCTCTTCATACATGCAGCAGAGCTGGATGGAGCTCTTCATACATGCAGAAGAGCTGGATGGAGCTCTTCATACATGCAGCAGAGCTGGATGGAGCTCTTCATACGTGCAGCAGAGCTGGATGGAGCTCCCTTCATACGTGCAGCAGAGCAGGTGGAAAAGCAGGCAGCAGCTGTAGCTCAGCTCTTTATGGTCCTGCAGGGCTGCAGCACGTCTCTGACTTCTCTTTAACAGCAATAGCTGGAGCAGGGTACACTGTGTGCTTCTGGCTACTGAGCAGCACTCTTTCTTGTCTTCTCTCTCCCTCCTTTTGACCTCTCTCCCACCCTCTCTTAGGCTTGGGTGATATCCACATTTAAATATCGCCATATAGTCCCGCCCAAATATGTACCACATCAGTGGGTATGTTAACGATTGTGGCTTTGTGGGGCATGACATGACCACATCGGTGGTTATGACATCATCCTTAACGTCGCTCAGTGTTTTCCATTTGAACTTTGCTCCGCTAACCGCTGACCTTGTCTCTGTCAGGGATTGGCTGTTTAGAGCGTGGTCCTCCTGGTCATACCAGGCCCTCAGTCTGTTTAGAGCGTGGTCCTCCTGGTCATACCAGGCCCTCAGTCTGTTTAGAGCGTGGTCCTCCTGGTCATACCAGGCCCTCAGTCTGTTTAGAGCGTGGTCCTCCTGGTCATACCAGGCCCTCAGTCTGTTTAGAGCGTGGTCCTCCTGGTCATACCAGGCCCTCAGTCTGTTTAGAGCGTGGTCCTCCTGGTCATACCAGGCCCTCAGTCTGTTTAGAGCGTGGTCCTCCTGGTCATACCAGGCCCTCAGTCTGTTTAGAGCGTGGTCCTCCTGGTCATACCAGGCCCTCAGTCTGTTTAGAGCGTGGTCCTCCTGGTCATACCAGGCCCTCAGTCTGTTTAGAGCGTGGTCCTCCTGGTCATACCAGGCCCTCAGTCTGTTTAGAGCGTGGTCCTCCTGGTCATACCAGGCCCTCAGTCTGTTTAGAGCGTGGTCCTCCTGGTCATACCAGGCCCTCAGTCTGTTTAGAGCGTGGTCCTCCTGGTCATACACACACACACACACACACACACACACACACACACACTAGTTTAGTATTGCTGAGGTGTGCAACCCAATCTCTCTTACACAGCTCTTTGTTGCTCAGCACCTTGGTGATACATTATTATTCATTAAATCAAATAGACACACGTTTGTCGCTCACTTTCTCTCTCTCCCTCACACACACACACACACACACACACACACACACACACACACACACACATACACACACAGAGTAATTAATATATACTGTGTGTGTTAATACTGTGGAGTAGGTAAGGGACTTTCTCCTTCTTCAGACTGTGGGAATGTGCTTCTGGACTTTCCGGGCGTCCCCTCCACACACACACACACACACACACACACACACACACACACACACACACACACACCCCCCCCCCCCCCCCCCCCCCCCTCGGGAAGTGTGTACACACACAGTCACGCACGCACGCACACACACACACACACACACACACACACACACACACACACACACACTCGCTCCACAGCAGAGGAGGACTTTTCCAAGGACATAGTGTACGGTGGAACACACTAGCCAAATGTACATGCATGCACACGTACGCACTGGTCACAGAGGCACACACTGCGGCACTAAACACACAAGGTCGTTCACTAGGGCACTTGTAGGTTAAGACGCACAGGTATGTTGTTGACAGGAACGGACACGTACCTGTTACCCCCCCCCCCCCTCCTCCAGTAACAGGCCCGGCTTCAATTGAAATATGAGTTTCACAGTTTATACATGTGAGATTCTGAGCTTGTCACCCTTTTCAGGGGGGATTTTATGTCAGCTTGGGTAATTTTCGAAGAATTCTGGAATCTCTGAATTTCTCCTATAGGCACAAATAGTTCAGTATATGATTCAGTCCCTGAAATGGAGTCGGAATCTAGTTTTCCATATCTTCTCTGGATAACATACAATAAAGTCTATGTATTACTTCAGTGAAAAAAATCCTGCCTAAAATAGTAACAGTCCCTTTTTGAAAACATGGCAGATAGTTTGATCAGGGGAGTGGGTGGTGGTGAGGGGTGTAAAAACTGATCATCAAACATGATGAAATACTGAAATACAGTAATTGATTAAATACTGGAAGCTGGCATGGATCATGGGAATGCCTTGTTGCCAGCCTACCAAGGTTTCTGGTGAGAGTTTGGACATTTTATTCTATTAAATGTAGTCAATTTGTTCCCAAATTCACGAAATAGCCCTGAATCCTCTTATCAACTCAAGTTTGGGTCGATAAAGACTTAACACTGTGATGATAGCATCACTAATTTACCGCCGCAATTAAGTCACCGACGTTTACAAGAAGAATGGAGCCATT
>NC_139642.1:49905483-50062983 GCF_964638095.1 Poromitra crassiceps | reverse complement strand
TTTCAAGGCCGGTGTGAAAGAGCCTACAAAGTAGACACACACACACACTCTCACGCGCACATACTGTACACACACACACACACACACACACAAACACAAACAGTATTATAGTCAGCCTGACACCGATCCACTCACAACTAGCCTTGACACCTCTCTTGATTGATATTTGTATGTGTCTGCCAGTGATAGCTGTGGCTGGAGATTACGTTTTCTGGTGGGGAATTTCTTCAAATTTGGCTCAAACGTCCACCTGGACTCAAGGATGAACTAATTAGATTTTGGTGGTCAAAGTTCATGGTCACTGTGACCTCACCACTGCCCATTCCATGCTCATTAGCGTGATATCTCAGGAACGCCTTGAGGGAATCTCTTCAGATTTGGCTCACACATCCACTTGGACTCAAGGATGAACTCATTTCGGTGGTCAAAGGTCAAAGTCACTGTGACCTCGCGTCCGTCCGTTCCATCAAGGGGCCGGGGCCTAGGTAAAACGGGCCATAGCTATGGATAAGAAGGTCGTAGAGAGTCAGAATCCGAGGGGTTGGTTGGGGGGCTGTCTAGTGGTAGGGGTGGGGGAAAAAATCGATACACCATAGTATCGCAATATTTTGCCTGACGATATTGTATCGATATTTGGACGCCAAGTATCGATATTGCAAAAAAAATGCCAGGCCACCGGGCATCTGCCCGAAGCGCCTGATGGTGCAGTCTGTGCCTGCAGTGGCGTATTGAGTCCAGAGAAGCTTAATAATGTAGCCTACGTGTGGGGCAAAAACAAAACAAAACAAAAAAACACTGCATGTTTTACTTCTGGTGAGGTCAAGGAAAAGGTAGGAAAACGAGTTAGGAGTGACAATATATCGAAATATCGCAATATTCAATACATCGCAATATTCAATATATCGCAATACTATCGTATCGTGACTCAAGTATCGTTTTAGTATCGTATCGTGGGCATCTGGTGATTCCCACCCCTATCTAGTGGTGGGATGGGGGCATGTCTGTTTACACGAGCTATGCGTCCTCTGATTTAAAATAACTGCCGAAGTCCGACTAATGCAACTGAAACTAACACAAAGCACCCTGGAGATAAGTCTGTTTCACCACTGAGCATTTGTCTGTACCGATTCAGACACCTTTTGCGCTGCCTGTCTCTCTGACTGTGTTTGTTTAAGTTGAGGTGCGTATTATAGCTGTAATGTTTCAGTAAAACGTGATTTTCACATTAAAGGCCGTGGATGTCAGAGGCGTCTGGCGAGTGGAGGATTCCCCAGGGCCCCGCCCCCTGCATGTGTTGCACACAAATGCACGAATATAATCGGCAATCGCCAGTAGAGATGTAACCGTATGAAAATTTCACATCACGATTATCGTGACCAAAATTATCACGGTTATCGTATTATCACGGTTTGTTCAAATGTGCTGAAATTTTTCAAAAAGTACTAATACACTCACAGAAATGATTTCGCCAAGTTTTATATTGAAAACTCAGACCCAAAAAGGATTGATATACTCACTGAAATCATTTCTCCAAGGCTGCACGTTCGCATCTGGGAGACCGTTGCCAACTTTGGTTGATGATGGACAGTATTTACCATGTTTTTCAAAGCACTGTAATCGCGGTACCACGGTTTTAATGATAATGAAAATTTGAAACGGTACGGTTATCATAAGGAATTTTATCACGGTTATCATTAAAACCGCTTATCGTTACCTCCCTAATCGCCAGTTGATGAGTTGACGGTGGCCAGTTGGTAAATTTTAACATATCGCCCAACACTAGTGCTGATTCACCTTCGCCCTATGATTGGACCATCTTATTTCCTGTTCCAGCTATATACACTGGCCCCATTATAGTGTTTATTCAGATAGCCTTAGGAAGGTCACACACGACTGATTCATTGTCTTTTGAAATAGTGGAGACAATGCGTGGGAGTCTACACATTTTGATTTCACACGGTGGGAAATGCATATTTTTAAGAACAATCTCAGTTAAATGTTGATGAACGAGGGCAGATGAATTTGAAATGATACTATTGGCTGCTTCTAATCTAGGGGAACCTTCATAATCCCTTGTCAAATCCCCTGGCACAGTTGCGAGCCATCACAGCCCTGACTTGCTGAACCGCTGTGGATCAGTCCAGTTAGTAGCACCCAGTAGAGAGAGAGGATTCTTCTCCCAGCACGGCTGCTTGTTGCTCCAGCAGGCGCAAGGGCGTTTCATGTTACTCATTTTCTGGCCTTTTTTGGGCTGTTCTGGGTTAGTCAGCACGGTCATGTGCTCTCTAATCCCTCTGTATACGCAGGTCTTCAATTCCAGTAGGTAAAGACGCAGCGCTGTTTATTATTGCTGCAAACGCTTGTGAGCACTCGATGTGCGCGGTGGTTGTTGACACGTTCAAGTGTTTTCCGCGTATGTGGGCCATTGTTTCTGCTGAAATCCCACTGCATTTGAGACTTAAAATCCCACTGCATTTGAGACTTAAATCCCACTGCATTTGAGACTTAAATCCCACTGCATTTGAGAAACCCACAAGGCTCTTTTTGACCTCAACTGACCCCCCCCCCCCCCCCCCCCCTGTGGCTAACACAGAAAAGAGGGAAGATTGACCATACTGGCGCTGGCGATTGCCCTGTTGCTAATGCTATCAAATGCTCCAGTGATTACCAAGTTTTAATGATGCTCAAAGCATGATTAGACGGTGGTTTTAGAGACGTTTTTGGGCCCAGGAGAGACGCACACAGAAACATAGTTTGAGTGAGTAGCACTGGGAAAACAGATCAAACATTATGGATGATGAGATTACATGGTATCTAGGCTAGTATTTACTCAAGTGCTAAACCCTCAACTCTAAACCCCCTCACCAAACAGGCACACACCTTAAGCACATGCAGACAGCACACTGACTTACAAACCTCCATTCTTAGCTTTGCAAACAGTCAAACAAGATACTAAATGGAGCGTCCCTATTGTTAGTGTGTGTGTGTGACAGTTAATGTATGACAGTCAGCTACAGAGGGACTAACTCTACAGAGTAATGAGGCCGTCCGGCACTGCCCGTGAATGGATGGAAGCCGGTTTCAGGTTTCTTGGTCCTTTGTGACCTGAGGAGGCAGGTGGTCTTGGTCCTGCATCTAGACAATGATTCCCACCACAGCATCTTCTCTTATCAGTCTAGTAGTTACTTTCAAGTACGTGTAGGTGAAATAGGTATTAACCATAAAACCTCAAATAAAGACCCAAGAGTGTCAAATAGTAGCGGGATCTATCTAACAATAGCCAGGGATTGTATGTGTGCCATAGATAAACACTAAATGAAAAAAAGAAGAAGAAATTTCTAAAATTACAAAAAAATTACAACAACAAAAACGCTAGCATGTATATTGTGAAAGCCTTAAAATTCATGACACAAACATAACTCTGCTGCTTGGATGGTCATTCAGCGTTGCTCCTTAGTTTTCTCCTACGTTTGTTAGTCAATGCGTCATGTGACAGAACCTTTCTGTATTTACTCTTGTGGCTTTGTCACTTTTCGTTTGATTGTGCTTTGATTGATGATGTATGTTCTGGTAGCCAAATGGTATGGTTACCATGAATAAATCACATGATGAAGTCGTTATTTTTCTTAAACATATCAAGCACAAGCACTTATTCAGCAGTAGTAGTATTTGCTATCCTTTCCCCATAGCAGTATTATTCTTAGGCTATAGGTGTAAAAAGGCAATGGTAGAAATTTGAGCTCTTTATATTCTTTATAGAATAGCAGTAAATGCAGTCACTTATGGGCATAGCAGGTACTGTGGCCCTGCCAAAAGAAATAATGCTCTGTTTCTAATAATAGCCTCTCTATAATAAAAGCTCGGTGCTCCCTTTTGTCGAGGTAAATAAAGGCAGCAGCCATTATTGGAAGTTTTACGGTAGATCAGATAACGCTGCCTTGTGAACTGTGAACAAGTGTGTGTGTGTGTGTGTGTGTGTCTGTGTGTGTATGTGTGTCTGTGTCTGTGTCTGTGTGTATGTCTTGTCACCAGACTGGGTCTCCCCTAGTGAGAGTGGCAGACAGAGCTTGCCTGTGCACAGGGACACATTAGCACTGTCTCTCCTGTTTGTTCTGTCGCACACTGCTGCACTCAACACACACTCTCCATGACCCTTCACTGGGCCCCTCCGGCAGAGCCACACACACACACACACACACACACACACACACACACACACACTCACACACACACCTGCATGCCTGTCTCTGTTTGAGAGTGATGATGGTGATGCAAGGCAAAGCCCAAATGGCATCACATCACATCTGTGACGTGAGAGACTCAGCAAAGCGACCTTCTCTCCTCCCCACGCACTGGATCAGCTGAGAGAGAGAAGGTCTGACATCACGACGACCTGTGGAAAGACGCACCAACATGCTAAGCTGCTTCTCTGCTCTGCTCTGCTCTGCTCTGCTCTGCTCTGCTCTGTGCTGCTGTGGGCCTCGTTTAGGCCTGTGATCTGGGTACATTTCCACTGGGAGATGACTGGCCTCTCTCTCTCTCTCTCTCCCCCCCCCCTTCCCTCCATCACCCTCTGTTTTTCCTCTTGGTGACTCCTCATCTTTCTTTCTTTTTCTTTGTACCTTGTCTTTACTGTCTGGCCTCTCCCCCTCAGTCCCCCTCCCTCTCTGTAGTCTGCGGTCCACTACAGCCCCCTCTCGTTTCTGCTTAGTCATCCTTGGAATAAGCCAGCCATATAAACAGTCCAGTCAAACCAGATGACTGGTCGGGGGGCGGGGGCGGGGGCGGGGGGGGGGGGGGGGTCAGTAAGAAGAGTTCAGTCATTGACCGTTTTTTCCTTGTAAATGCTTCCTTTATTAAGGCCGACTGGACTGTACACGTGGCAGCTTTCCAGAGCCCCTACAGGTTCTGTACATGTATTGGCACTTGTGTGTGTGTGTGTGTGTGTACGTACGTACGGGCGAGTGTTTGGCTGCTATGTGTTGAATGCCTGCGCCTCACTCACCCCTGCCGGAGTCTTAAGGCCCTGGACACTTGGCGGCCTTGTGTCACATTTTTTTGCCGCTGCAATTCCCTAAGAGACCAGTGGTTTCCCCCTGTTACACAATCCCTCACACGCAGGCACAAGATGCACACTTTGCTTCTTTCTCAAAATACACAGAAGCACACGGCGTTCCCTTAAATGGCGGCATGGTTATTATCTGTGGAGTTGGAGTAAGACCTTTGCTGCACACATGTCAGTCACATACTCAACACATCAACGCTTTCAGACTTGGCGACATGGCACACACAGTGCGCTGACACACACACACACTGCCTTTGTGCCATGAAAGCCTGTGTTGCAGAGCACAGACGTGTCGGGTTGCTTATTCATAGTCCTTCTCCCCCCGCAGACAAAGACATAGTAGGGAGGGAGGTGGAGGCCCAAACGGTCCGATCAGGCCATAGAGCAGTGGTCCACTGCCACAGAGTTACCGCAGGAATGAGCCCGGAAGACCTGGACGCTAGCACTTCCCGCTCGTACGTGTAAAAGTCAATTTCTTGTATGGAGATTTCTCTTAACACATTGAGTGCCAGCCGTTTTTTCAATCCTGTAGGTAAGTTGTGCCAGGTTTTTTTTTGAGGATTCTGGCTCATTTTACAAGAGCCGAGGATTCTTTTCTGTTAAGACTTCGTGAACACCAATCATCTAAAAAGAACTAATAGAATGTGTGCTTTCTCTGTCTAAAAGAGTTAGTTTGCAGAGTTAGTAGTTATGTAGATATTAGCCGTTGAGTACAGCATGGTTTCAGAGATTTTCAGAGAGTTTAGAGATAAATGGATTTTTAGAACCACCTCACGTGCCTGTGATTATGGGTGCCCTTGGGCAAGTCTGTATACTGTATTGTGTGTGTGTGTGTGTGTGTGTGTGTGTGTGTGTGTGTGTGTCTCCAAACTCCTCCCTCCGTCTGTGCTGCGGAGGGAGGAGGCTCCGCGGCCGCTCTCGGGCAGTCTGGACTGTAAAACTGGCTCGTTCGTTTCTTGAGGTGTCGGCTGAGAGCTTTGAAGAAGCTTTTGCGATTCTGGTCTTATTTATGCGCAAAGGTACTCGAGTGTGTGTGTGTGCTAGGGTTGTAGCGGTACTAAATTTCTGTTTCGGTGCCGGTACCAATTTGTATTTCGATACTTTCGATACTTTTCGATACTTTTTGTAAAAAAAAAAGTGAAACTGTCCAATGTCAAGATTTGGCTTTATTTTAAGAGTTTGGGAACAATTACACCAATAAATTGGTGTGGCATTTAAATGCTGAACAAAACAAACCTTTTGAGCAGTGAGAATACCGGTAAGTAAAATAAAGTAATGCCAGTGAAAATAAAATGACCATAAAACACTAGCCTATAGCAGCAAAAACTCAGAGAAACACCAATAACAACAATAAATAAATAATTGGTGGCATTTAAATTCTGTCTAACTTTTACTTGTCAAATAAGTACACACTCAGTAACATAACACAAATCTTTTGAACAGTGGGAAATGGGAATAAGTAAAATAAATAAAATAAATAATAATATAATAAAACACTATAGCAGCAGAAACTCAAATCTTTTTTTCTTCAACAAGCAGCATGGCTTCATATTCCCATTCTGTCCCCCAGCCTACTCAGTCTAAACCCTAGTTCTCCTATGGGTGGTAGACAGACTCACTGTTTGGCTGACTCTCAGTTTACTCACTCAGTCCCTCCCATCCCAATGTCTTCTTCAGGTTCCTAGCCAAGAAAACGAGGGTGTCAACATGTTCCTCGGTCAGTCTAGATCTTGTTGGACTGCAGATATTCCCAGAAGTACTGAAAACACGTTCAGATGCACAGCTTGATGCTGGAATACAGAGATATTGTCTAGCAAACTGAGCTAAGATGGGCAGGTCTGTCTGGTGTTGCTTCCACCATGCCAGGGGATCCTCTGCAGGGCTGATGTCTCTAAATTGTTTATACTCAGTAATCTCAACTTCCAGTTTAGCACTTCTTGTCATGGGTGGGGCATTCAGGCAGTATTACTCACAGTTTACATCTAACGTTATGTAGGCTACTTTCACGCATACTTCAGTCAGGGTTATCGACAGTCCATATTATTGCCTCTGCACGTTTCCCGACGCTACAGTGAGCGCTCGTTAACTAATGTTACTGCGGAGTCCGCTGTTAGTACAGCGGAGTCCGCTGTAACGTTAGTACAGCGGAGTCCGCTGTAACGTTAGTTAACGTTAGTTAACGAGCGCATTTTCTCACTGTAGCGTCGGGAAACGTGCAGAGGCAATAATATGGACTGTCGATAACCCTGACTGAAGTATGCGTGAAAGTAGCCTACATAACGTTAGATGTAAACTGTGAAAGGGCACAGCTGCTGCTACTAACTGGGCTGGGAGAGGCTTTGTGTTTAGCCATAGCCTACTTTGCTAGTTTGCTTTTAATGTGCGCGGGTCTGCTCAGTGCTCAGCTGCTTTTTTTCCTCAAACTCTTTTCCTCACCGCTTGACATGTGGATATGACGTCACTCACTCCAGCGCATTTCTTAAAGAGACAGGCTCATATTGACCATTATCAGTCATAGCAGCGGTCGGAAAAGTACCGGGTCTTTTTAAATCTTAGTATAGAACCTGTTCTACAGCAATAGTACCGCGGTTCGGGGGTAGTACCGGTAGTACCTACATCCCTAGTGTGTGCGCGCGCGCGCGTGTGTGTGTGTGTGTGTGTGTGTGTGTGTGTGTGTGTGTGTGTGTGTGTGTGTGTGTGTGTGTGTGTGTGTGTGTGAAATCGAAAGAGTTTTCGCCCAGCTATTTCCTTGAAAATTAGACTGGCTTTCCAGCGGACCCGTGGCTGTGGCTTTCTCTCTGTCTGGAGAGAACTGTCGCCACTTAGTCGTCGGTAAAATAGATTATACACATTCTCTTCCTCCAATATTGATATAGAAGACGTAAAAGGGGTTGATTGATGTCCCACCGTCAAAAAAAAAAAATGTTTATGTAAGACGAGATATCTCGTCTTTGGCACTCAACGGGTGGATTATGTAAGACGAGATATCTCGTCCATGGCACTCAAGGTGTTAAATGTATGAAATAAGGTAAACGGCGAAGTTTGTGTTCAGCAAGATAACTTTTATGACTTTTGAGGCGTTTTCTGAAAATGACGTTAAAACGCAATGCATTTACGGTACTCTTCAAAAGTCATAAAGGCTTGTTAACCACAGACCTTATTTCATGCCAAAATTCCCATACAAAAGTTCCCATAGACTTTTACACCTACGAACCAGGAAGTGCAGGGACGTCTGGGTAAGCCTACAAAAATACGTCATCCCTGCGCCACTCTATTCAGGGCCACATACACTGTAGAGTCCACTAACAACAGCTCCTCACATGCACGTCTACTTGTTGTGCTCGATGCCTCCTAGCCTCTTCTGTCACACCCAGATGTCACATTGTTTTCTTGGATTTCAACTTCAATGTCATTATGTCAGGGAAATTGGTTTTGCAGAAAGCGCTCAGAGTAAAACCACATCACAGAAACAATAAAAATGTATAACGATTTAACGAATAACAAGTCACCACACAGCATAACACGCAAGAGCAGAGAGGGAATCAATAGCTTGATATAGTGTAATGAGCCCCCAGCCCGCAAAATAACACACACTCTCATACACACACACACACACACACACAAAGACCACGACTCATGCACACTATACATCGCACACTATTTTTGCCTCTAGTCTAGCAGCTCTGTCACAGTCGTATTTGCACTGATAAAGACGTTCTCGCTGACAGGTGCCAAACTCAACTGGAGGCGGAGATTTCCTTGCACTTAAATTGCTCAAAATGTGTGTCTGTCTGCTCGTGTTCAGATAGTCAACACCACCTGGAGGTGAAAGGGCAACCAGGCTTTTTTGCAGTAGACCCATGGTAGACCATATTTCGAAAACAAACCAAAAAAATACTGTCGAAAAGGTTTTTTCTTTGTTCTTCTTTTTTCCCCTGTTTTCCATACTTTTGCATGTTATGTCCGGCCGGTTCCTCAGACCACTTCAGAAGTTCAGACGACTTCAAAGACCACAGCCTTTGTGAACCGAATTATCTTTTGAAATGACTAAACCCACATGACGCAATATTTAATCTGTTTCTTACCAATACGACAACACGGCTCATTAAATGTGGCATTTGATTAGCAACAGATTATTTTCACAACAAGCGCCCCACGCTGTGATACAATACAGCCAAATTTAATACTATTGACTTGAACAAATTGAAAGCCGTTAAGTCACGCAGCTGGACAGGAGAGGCCATGAATGAACTGTGATGTGCTACAGTACCACGCGTCAGTATGTTAGGCTCGCACACAGACACCTGATGGCAGTCACAGTGTGGCACGAGCCTGGAGGTTATGGAGTTCATGCTGAATGGGCTGGGCAGTGCAGTGGAGAGGGATTTGCTGCTACATAGTTTCTGTGTGTGTGCGTGTGTGTGTGTGTGTGCGTGCGTGTGTGTGTGTGTTCACACCAGGTCATGGGGTTACATATCTCTCCACCTTTTTTGATGTGTTGATGGTATGTTTCAGGCTGCGTCACGAGACACACACGTCTCTCTCACACACACACACACACACACACACACACACACTGAGCAGGTCAATGAAGGCACTGGCAGGCAGCATGGGTGCACAGTGTGAATGGTCATGGCACATTTAGGAGTTGGCACAGCCCCTCTTATCTAGCTGCTCGTATCTAAGCTGCCATCCCCAGGACTCACTGTTGGCAAAATGGTTGCTGCCGCAGACCTCACCAGCAGTACCGAAACCCACCAGCGCACAGGGAATCAGATGCACGCACGCACGCACACACACGCACACACACACACACACACACACACACACACACACACACACACACACACACACACGTCACACGCTGAGTGTGCCCTGCACCTGCAGGTGCTTTTCTTTGCAGGCAGCAGAGGTTTATCTTAGTTTGCACAGGATCACTATTTGATCCCCCATGCTGATTGATTCCATGCACTCCTGCATGATGTGAAAGATTCACCATTTAAAAAGCAAAGTTTGATTCCATGGTGACGTACACAAACTCAACTGTGTGCCGCTCCCTGCCTGGTTTTTTTTCTGTCTTCTTACGGCTGCTTCTGTTTGTCTCTGTAGGAACTGAAAGACCTGACCCAGCGAAATGAATGCTTAGACCTAAAAGGTAAGAAAAAAACACACTCACACGTGAGACTACATTTTTTGGCTTTTTTGGCTTTGCAATCAACAGGCAATTGGAAAGAGACATTTTCATATTGTGAGATTGATTACTATTTTGATTAGCTTCATTTGACACGAGAACATATTGTGTCTTATTGCTAAATGGTGAATTGACTTGTGTATTTGTGTGTCCAGGTGAGAAGCTGGACTACAAGGCATGCGAATCCCTGGAAGAGGTTTTGAAGAGAGTGCAGTTTAAAGTGGTGGACCTAGAGCAAACCAACCTGGATGAAGATGTAAGAAGATACCATCTTTCACATCCTTCATTCCTCCCAGTCCATCCTGCACACTCTCCTCCTCCTCTCGTTTCTCACCCTCTTAAGATTCAGTTATTTTGTGGCTCTTTTGGTGAAGAAGAGGTTGTAGCTCATTGTCGATGGACGGTCTGTGGCACAGTAGCTGTTATTATTATTATTATTATAGGCTATTACTTGTGACGTAACCAATCAGATAGTGCTGTGGGCAGGACATTGTTCGAGACCAGAGAGTGGACTGTTTCAGACAGAGAGAGGTGGTTGCTGGCTGCATCAGACCCAAAATAGCGCTTTTTTTAAATGAATTTATTATATCAGCAATCGGACAAAAAAAATGCAGATACCGATAATCGTAAAAAATTCTGAATATCGGCCAATATCGTGGTAGACGAGTGCTTTTACCTCTACACTACGCTAACACTGCCTGAGGAAGACCTGCGTGGTTGAAACGCGTTGCATTTTGTTTGCCCGTAGTAACATTGAAGATATATTCTGTTTTGTAACTGCTTGTACACAGATATATTACTTCGTATTAAATATTGCCTTAAAAACTCCAAGTAGCTCCACCTTTTTTCACTTTGTATACTATTGCCTTTTGAGCTGCTTTGGTCCACACTTTTTGTGATTTCCCACCTCTACACTACCCAAACGTCCCTTAAAACGGCATCCTTAAACGTCACCGTGTAAAATTCTTGTGAAAACTGTGACTGATCACCACTTCCTGCGTGGCAATTACGTTTTCAACCTAATAAGCATGCGCAGATAGAAGAACTACAAGAACAATGGCGGCCCATCGAGCTGTGTTTGTACTGCAGACTCTGCTGGGTTTATTAACCCTCCTCCGGAAAGTGCTTGATGCTTTATGGTCCAGTGTCAGTGAGTAACAACCCTACTTCATCGTCCGTCCAGAACAACATGATCTGTTTTCAAGCGTGCTCTCGCCATGTTTGTTTGTAGTCACCGCGCTGTAGGAGAAAGCGTTTTGTACGCAGTAGGGATGGCCATTTCTAGCAAAAACACTATTCGAAATTCGCTGGCCAAATTCGAATTTAATTCGAATTTGAAAATAAAAATAAAAATGTAAAAAAAAAAAAAAAATTAATTTTTTTTTTTTTTTTTTTTTTAGTGAAATGTTGCATTGTCTCCCCTGATTCTAAGTCTACGGCTTTATTAATTAATATAAAAAGCTTCTGCTGTGGATTTTTTAGCTCAAACAAGCATTGCACCACTGAAGTAAAGAACATGTTACATGACATTGACATTTTCGAAAATAAAAAACAGTTTTGACAATCATGAGTGGTTCATTCATTATTTAGTAGGCTCAGGTCTGAGTGCCAAAGGGGTGCCAAAGTCACCCCCTCTCCCTCTTCATGGGATTTCATCCGCCATTCATTTTTCCATAAACCTTGCTTAAAATGCTTATAAAAATTGTTCTACTTGCTCAAACCAAGCGATTTCTTAGAATCAGGGGAGACAATGCAACATTTCACTAAAAAAAAAAAAAAAAAAAAAAATTTTTTTTTTTCGAATTTCGAATTTCAATAATAAAAGTCGACCTTGATAATAACAACGATTATTCGAAAATTCGAAATTCGATGCCCATCCCTAGTACGCAGGTGCGTGCCGTTATTCCGTGGTGTTGAGTTTCAGAGTTACACCGCCACCTACTGTCCTGGCGTTTTTGCGGATCCGTGTGCACGAGGATCGTTCTCAAAACGTCGTCGTATGAACGCGGATCGAAAGGGCCAAGCTGCAACAAAAGTTTGCCATTTCATGCAGGGAGCGTCTAAACGGGGCCTCGGTCCCCTTTCTGACCCTCTCTCTCCAGCTCTTACTGCACTGGCAGGATGTGCAGTGTTTGTCATGTCTTCTTCTTGTGATTACTGCAGATGTCAGCGTGTGTAAACACCATTAGGGAGGTCTGGGTTGTAGATACACACAGACAGAGACAGTGCTGCACTGTAGAGCAGACGCACACCGGCCCTGACCACTTCCCATCACACACACGTCCAAATATATGTTGCGACAGCCTTGAGGCTGCGTATCACACACAGACTGAAGCTCTGCTTTAAGCCCTATATCCCGATAGGATTAGCTTCTCCCCACAGTAAGTAGGCTCATTTTAATTATTACTTGAGCTCATTCCAATCCTGTCCGGAGGGACCGCACCAATGACTTTTCCCCTCGACCCCACTATTCATTTTGAGCCCAATCCCCTTCTGTTTTTTCAGCACACTTGTAGGTGGTCTGATACTTCTAGACTCGTCTAAAGAGGTGCGTTTGTAGATTATTTTTGTCTGTGAAAGTGAAGACAGGGTGACATTTGCTTTTTGCTAATTGAATTGGTAATGAACCCGCCTACAAATACACTCCTTTTTGCGAGCCAATAAAGCCAAGGCAGAAGTTAAAGTCGATCAGTAGAGTTGTGTCCTACAAAGTGCTATGATGGGTTGTTTTAATGAAAGCTGCAGAGCCAGTATTCTATCTGTAAGCTCATCAGTTAATGTTTTTTGAACCATTATGGCGGTGACATCCCTAGCCTTTATCATACTAATCAAATACCTTTTCTGCCAAATATCATTTGGCAGAAAATGTGCTTTCCTGTAGGATAGGCTATCCAGTATTTTTCTTTACAAACCCTGGACCCATAATTCACAGCAGCTTTCTTTGATATAATAATATTGTATCAGAGTTGATAGCACTATCATTGCCTCACAGCAAGAGGGACCTGGCTCTGACTCCCGGCCCTTCTAGCAAAAATGAATAGATGAATATGATATGACCGCTCACTCTGGCTGGACTGGGTTCATGATCTTCCTGGCTCAATTAGCCCCCCAGTTGAACACATTTGACCCAGTTGCATCCTGGAATATCTTCTCATACTTCAGTGTAATTTGCCACTGGCTAAAAATCATCCGGAGTGATGAGAATAAGAGGTAAGTAAAAACCTCGAGATCACACCAAACTGAAAGGTCACCTGGTAATGGAAATCGACTTCAACTGTCTCTGTAATATAGTAAGGGGCTGTGTCGACAGGACACGTGTATTTGAGAAGCCAGCGCCTTTCTGCAATTCATTCTCTATGGTAAGGAGGACGCGCTAGACGCGCTCCTCTTTCAAGGACCGCCCCTGAGCGTTTAAGCGCTCTTGGCGGGCTAGTGTTTTTGTGCGGAGCGACAAAAGGTGAACATTTGGAGGGAACGCGCGCTGCTCGTTAATGACACTGCAAAAGCCGGCGTGGCGCCGCTCTCGTTTTTTTTTTAGACCGAGGTCTTGAATTTGCATACACTGTGTGAGGCCCCTCACATGACTGGGCTGGGCCATGCAAACGGCGGGGGGGAAACAAAACAACAGCACTCCGTGCACTGTGGTCTGTGCGCGTTATAAGCAATCTGGATGATTTCCAAAGCATTCTGAATCTGATCTGAAAAACATGTTTCCTATGGACACAGCTGCTAATGTGTTACATACAGTAAGCGGATGTGAAGAGGATGATGTTTTATATCCAGGAATTTAAGGGAATTCACAGGGACCCTTTTATCACATATGATTGGTCACAAACAAAAATCGTTCAGACAAAAAAATCACAAAGAGAAAGACAGAGCCCACTGACTAAATGATATATATACACATGCAGCCCAGAGACTCACACAGCCAAGCTTAGCGTAATACAGGCCGAGCGAGTGCGCGGTCACGAACGCACACTGTTGTCCCGACATGGAACACTGCCCTGGAAATGTCAATGAAGTTGGTTGAGTGAGTCAGTCACTGAGTCACCGCAGCGCAGCAGCAGCAGCATCCCTCTCCGGGGACGAGCGCCTCGGCCCGGGCTGGGTTAACATGATGATGATGATGGAGGAGAGGAAAAGAGAAAGTGGGGCTAGTGGAGCTGAGAGTGGAGCATGCTGGGATACAAGATACACTCAATGGAATCTGGGGTGAGAAGATGGCTTGCTGGTTGTACAGTCATAGGTGTGTGGGAAATAAATGTGGATGGCTTGGTTTGGCTTGAGCTCTGTCTCTGCAGCAGTGGTGCTGCTGTGTTAGGAACGATGTGGGGAGACAAAGGGAGGGGGAAGCGCTCTGTCAATGCTAGTTTAAGGGGCAGGGGGGGGTGGAGCATGGCTTTGGGGAGTGCGGACAGACTGGCTTTTATCGGTCTGGATGTGACTCATCTCCCCCGCCCTGTCGGTAAACACACACGCACTCGCGTATACACACTCATGTCTCCAAACACACACACACACACACACACACACACACACACAAACACACTCGCGTATACATATTCATGTCTCCAAACACACACACACACACACACACACACAGAGGGAAAGAGGTGGTGAGACTGTGTAGCAGCAGCCGGCCTGCTTTGGTCTCCCTGTCGTCACTCCTCATCAGCCTCAGTGGGAGATGCTCTCTGACTCCATGTTCACCTGCTCATCATCACATGCTGCACCTGGCTGCACAGGCAGGGGGCGTGGCCAGTCCATCACTGGCTGCTTCTTTACTTGATATTTGCCCTTGCTTTTAGATCATGCTGAGTCACAGGTTGGGTGGGAGCACAGAATCCACAAGAGCGCTAATGAGCCAATAGCTCATTTTGGTCATTATAATATGCAAATTGCGGTGTAATAAGGGAGGCTAATGGAAAAATACAGAGAGAAGCTCAATCAGCAGCCATCGTTTGTGATGTGTCCTCGTCAACAGTTTATCATTTCATTAACCAGCGTGTCAATGATTGATTAGAGGAAGGAAGACCCCCCCCTATCCCCATTGAGATTTAATCAGTCTGTTCAGTCATTTTAGAAGCCCTCATTACCATAACCTCACTTTGACCGCAAGTTTCAAAATGAGTTTTCAGCTTGTAATGAATAGAGTTCATCAGAGAGTATTATGTCTAGAAGCGAAGAACGCTTAAAACTTGTTTGTACATGTGCACTATCATTTCATATCTTTCTGACTATTTGCAACCATTGACAGTTAGTCTAGACAAGAGAACGTCTCCTCCCTCGCAGCTCTTTAGTCTCTGCATCCCCACCCCCTGGTTACCTGCTGGAAATGCCCAGCAGGTCGCAGCTACCCTGAGAGGGGTTGTTACCGGGGCAACCGCAGGTGCTGCTAAGGGCCTGTGTCCACCTAGCTTCTTTTTCCGACGTTAAAAGCTGGGAGTGCGCTGGGGAACGCTGATCCCAGCGCACAATATACAAGGAAGCAGTCTGCAAGTAACGTTAGTTCAGCTTGATAGCTGACAGCTAGCAAGCTAACAACACAGGTAGGCTACGCTATTAAAAGCAGTAAGCACAACACTCACCAGAAATATTAAGTGTCTAGCCGATCTGCTCCCACAATTGAGCCGTTCTGTCTCTGTTGCGATAGTTTTTCCATATGATTAGTTACCAGAAAAGGAGCAGCCGACACCAGCGTCTTTCTGAAAAGTTAAAATATTTTCAGCTGGGAGCGCTGGGAGCCGGGCGCACAAAAACGCCGAAAATATACGCTGGACGCAACGCACTTTCTCTAGACGTCCGTGTGCGCTCGCATACGCTCTCCCCCCATTGGAAACAATTGAAAATAGACGCTGGAGCTGATGAAAAGATGCTAGGTGGACACAGGCCCTAAGGCTGTATCTCTTAACATCCTTCTATCTTCATCAGGTTTCATAACCGTTTGCAGAACACCAATGTACTTTGTCATAAACAGTTGGATTTTTTTTTCTTTCCAACTTTACATGTGAACCTGAAGTTACATCATGTTTATTAGGTCTCTCAACTCTTCTTCTCTTTTGCTTCTGTCTGTCTGCCTCTCTGCCCCTCAGGGTGCATCAGCTCTGTTTGACATGATCGAATACTACGAGTCGGCCACACACCTCAACATCTCCTTCAATAAGCACATCGGCACCCGAGGGTGGCAGGCCGCCGCACACATGATGAGGAAGGTGAGCGATCGCACACACACACACACACACACACACACACACACACACACACACACACACAGGCATAGTAGTGTCTGCAGAGAGATGCAGGTGGGCTATGGGAGGGGGTGATGGAAGTGGGTGGAACGAGATAGGATGAGAAGGATGATGGCTGTTCACCAAAATGTAAGTAGGAAGAAGGGGCCATGGGGAGCACTCTGTACCGTGTGTTTGCTGTCCTCCATGAGAGAGAGGGGCGGAGAAAACATGAAACGGCTCTTCATCCTCAAGAGCAAACTGTGCAGTATCACACATTCTGTCTGTAGGCTTTGAGTGGTTTTATTACATCAAAATGCTTGGTATGCATGTGTGTGGGCCAAAGAAATGCCACTAGGTGTTTTAAGTCATCAGTCTCAAAGGCTTTTGTCTTGAGGCACTGTCAAGGTCTCTCCTCCTACAATCTACTTCTTAATGTCAACTTTGTGGCCAGGGGGAAGGCAGAGGAGCTCCAGTGTTTCTGTGGGTGCTGTCTGAACCTGGGTCGGTACCCCCACACAGTTCTGTCAGCACTCTGACATAAGGGTCTGTCTGAACCTGGGTCGGTACCCCCACACAGTTCTGTCAGCACTCTGTCCTGCCTTTGCTTGCTTTTCTGAGGTCACACTTTTGCCCTTTCACCGCGTTCTTTAAAGTCAGTCCTCACCGTTCAAATCAGAATTCAAAATGGGGAGCGTCGTCCTGGTGGATCCATGTTCTTAAGGCGCAAAAACCACAACAACTTGGGTTTGAATCTGGAGCAGGACCTTAAGGCACATGGCATCCCCCTCTCCCCCCCCCCCCCCCCCCAACCTTTTCTGTCTCTCCTCGCTCTTATCTGTCTGATAAAGCCAAAATCTCTAAAAATATCATCAAAAAAAGCGAGGGAGAGAGAAATGGTTGTCAGACCATGTCAGAAGTGTATTCAAATTTCACCAAAGACTGCAGTAATTACAGTATAACCATGATTATAGGAGCCAACTGCAGTTATTTTGTATGACCGTTGACGTCAACTTTTGAATCAAAGCAAACGTGTTTGTTGCTCCATGGAAACTCATTTCACACATAATCAGTAATTGTGTGATGAGGCGCAGACTCAGAGAGCTGCTGGACACAAAGAAGCATGGCGTGTCTGTGGCTGAGGGAAGTGAAAGCCTTCATTGTGCTTCTGTATTGCTGTAAAAACACAGATATCAACAGCCACTGGTCAGGACACTTTGAACAGACTTCTTCCAGACACAGCTTCAGAGAAGCCTTTCTTTCCAAGAAGGATTTAATTGACTGAGGTTATTATGTATATTTATACATATCCATGTTGGACATTAAGCAAACCTCATCCAACTTGGATATTTCCTTTTATTTTTTTATTTTTTTTATTATCTTTTAAAGAGTTTTTGCACATTTAGTTTCAATAATACACAGTGTGTACAAAACAATTGGATGACTTGGATATTTCCTCTAATTTAATACTGTATAATACTGCAGGGAAATGCGAGATGAGTGCGCACGTAAAAACACATTTCATTGATTATTTGTGAGACGATAATCATAATTTAAAAACAATCTGGATCCCCACTGTAATCTCACCTGCTGTGACTAGGGGTGCACCGATCGATCGGCAAGCAATCTGTATCGGCCGATTTTGACCTCAAATATGCGAGCGGCAATTTTTTTATATAATAAAAAAAAAAAAATCCCTATCACTAATTAGGCTTTCCAACGATATAAAATACAATGCCAATTGGTATTATTAAAGGGGAGAAATAATCAACCTAAAATAACGTTTCCAAACTTTCTTTGAGGAGTTTATATATCGGTGATCGGTAATCGGTGATCGGTAATCGGTGATCGGTCGGTGATCGGTTGGGAAGATATTTCCCATAGGCGATCGGCAATCGGTGATTGGTGGCAAAAAATGTGATCAGTGCACCCCTAGCTGTGACTGTGATGTCACCACATCCACACTGTAATCTCACCTGCTGTGACTGTGATGTCACCACATGACTGTGTGATATCCAGCTGATTTGCTGTCGGATGGGTATTATGCCCAAAAGGCGTTTCTCCTGTTTGCGTGCGTTGATGAGTGATGAGGCTTGTCTCTTTCAGAAGAAGCGCCTGGAGACAGCGCTCACACCCTCCAGCCTGCAGACTGTTTGTGTCTGAGCTTGTCAGTAAAAAGACTGTAGCTCGTTTTAGCAAAGCCCTAAAGATATTTTTTTAATGCACAAATTGCTTGGGCACCCGCCTATCCTCGGGGGTTAAGCCTGGGATTAAACAGACCACGGCCCATATCTCACTGCCTCTGGCCGCTCTTCATGAAGGCTGTGCACAAACACGTCATTATCCTCATGGTTCACATGGCCTCATGTGAGGATAATAATGCTGTATGTTTGATGTATCAGGTCTGATAATGCTCTTAGCTTTTGGCATCGTGACGCCAGTCCTCAGTTGACCACAGCAGATCAGATTACAGGTAGTGGGAGGTCCTGGATTAGGATTGAGAGAGAAGAGGCATCCAGCTAGAGGGGGCAGAGGTGTGTGTGTGTGTGTGTGTGTGTGTGTGTGTGTGTGTGTGTGTGTGTGTGTGTGTGTGTGTGTGTGTGTGTGTGTGTGTGTGTGTGTGTGTGTGTGTGTGTGTGTGTGTGTGTGTGTGTGTGTGTGTGTGTGTGTGTGTGTGTGTAGACGTGTTTTCATTCAGTGCGTGCTTGCATGGGAGATAAACGTATCTCTGTCGTTACTCCGCCTGTAATTTCTGTTCCTATTACACATTTAAGAGACTGTTCTCATCTTGGTTATGAGGACATTATTTCAGACACTATCACAGTTTTATAGATTCTTATGTATTCCACCTTTCTCTGTGACATGTACATTTCTCATGTCCATATGTGCCCTTGTGTGCATGCATATACGACTGGTTGTTTCTAATGGTTTGGGTGTCTTGTGTCTTCCCTCAGACGAGCTCTCTGCAGTATCTTGATGCCCGTAACACCCCTCTGCTGGACCACTCGGCCCCGTTTGTGGCGCGGGCCCTCCGGATCAGCGGCAGCCTGGCAGTCCTCCACCTGGAGAACGCTGGCCTGTCTGGCCGGCCCCTCATGTTACTGGGTAAGACCGTGGGTCGGAGTCTCATGTTACTGGGTAAGACATGGGGTGGAGTCTCAAGTTAATGAGTAAGATGTGGGGTGGAGTCTCATGTTACTGGGTAAGACGTGGGGCGGAGTCTGATGTTACTGGGTAAGACCGGGGGCGGAGTCTCATGTTACTGGGTAAGACGTGGGGTGGAGTCTCATGTTAATGAGTAAGATGTGGGGCGGAGTCTCATGTTACTGGGTAAGACGTGGGGTGGAGTCTCATGTTACTGGGTAAGACCGGGGGCGGAGTCTCATGTTACTGGGTAAGACGTGGGGTGGAGTCTCATGTTAATGAGTAAGATGTGGGGCGGAGTCTCATGTTACTGGGTAAGACGTGGGGTGGAGTCTCATGTTACTGGGTAAGACCGGGGGCGGAGTCTCATGTTACTGGGTAAGACGTGGGGTGGAGTCTCATGTTACTGGGTAAGACGTGGGACGGAGTCTCATGTTACTGGGTAAGACGTGGGGCGGAGTCTCATGTTACTGGGTAAGACCGTGGGGCGGAGTCTCATGTTACTGGGTAAGACGTGGGGTGGAGTCTCATGTTAATGAGTAAGATGTGGGGCGGAGTCTCATGTTACTGGGTAAGACGTGGGGTGGAGTCTCATGTTACTGGGTAAGACGTGGGGCGGAGTCTGATGTTACTGGGTAAGACCGGGGGCGGAGTCTCATGTTACTGGGTAAGACGTGGGGTGGAGTCTCATGTTAATGAGTAAGATGTGGGGCGGAGTCTCATGTTACTGGGTAAGACGTGGGGTGGAGTCTCATGTTACTGGGTAAGACCGGGGGCGGAGTCTCATGTTACTGGGTAAGACGTGGGGTGGAGTCTCATGTTACTGGGTAAGACGTGGGACGGAGTCTCATGTTACTGGGTAAGACGTGGGGCGGAGTCTCATGTTACTGGGTAAGACCGTGGGGCGGAGTCTCATGTTACTGGGTAAGACCATGGGGCGCAGTGCCAGGGGGATGACAGGAGGGGCGGCGAGCCGCATACGTGGGCAAAGAGGAGGGTCCTCTCTTTCAAAGCCACGCTTCAATTAAGTGTCCGTTATGATTGAATGTACAATTTTAATCCCTGACTTTCTTCCTCCCTCCATCTCCCTCTCTTCCCTCGTCTCCCTTATCTGATTTGTCTCTGTCACAGCCACGGCTCTGAAGATGAATATGAACCTGCGGGAGTTGTACCTGGCAGACAACAAGCTGAACGGCTTGCAGGACTCGGCCCAACTTGGCAACTTGCTCAAGTTCAACTACAACATCCAGATCTTGGACCTGCGCAACAACCACATCCTGGACTCTGGTGAGCAAGATTGATGGAACGCCGGCGTGCTGCACTAAATCTTTTTATAATGGCGCATACGTTCTCTAGGGACAGTTGTTCTGTAAAGAAGATGTGTTACTCAGACCTTTATTGATCCCTGAGGTCATGTGCAACAACAAAAGTAATAGAAGTCGATAGAGAAAAAACTCAAGTGGATTATAAGCAGTACGTACATATAAAGCCATATAACAAATAAGCAATAAAAACTGTAAGATAGTAATAAAATAATAAAGCAATGACACAGAATATGAACAATGCACAAATGTGTATTGAATTACCACTGAGGGCCGTGCATGTGTCCATAAATGCTTGCAGGACTAGCGCAATAAAAGTGAAGTATGACAGTATGCCCTTACCAAATATATGACAGAATGTGCCTCTGGATACGTGCATTACCAACCATCCTATGTGACAAAGCAACTGGACAGAGGAAGCATGTGTCCAGCAGGAACACAGAGAAAAGGGCGGTGTGCAAAACACATGTGCCTCATCTGTTCAGAGTATCACTATTATTAGAACAGGACACGCTCGTTATTGTGAAAGAGTTGGCTGTTAATCTCTGTCCCTCTCTCCTGCTGTGTTTAGCTATGCAGCGCTTCACTTTAACATTAGACGTCCTCTATTATTTATTACATATCAGATTAGAAATGATACAGATTAAAGTGGATAACGATATTAAATAATGGCTTCTTCTTTGTTATTTATTGATATAACTGTGACTATTGAAGAATACACTGCCCTTCCTTTGAGTTTTACATTTTTATGTTGCCAATGCTCTCTTATCAATAGGTCTGCAAAGCTAATAATCTGAAATCTGCCAACTTGCTCAGAATAGTTCTAACGCATGGGGGGGGGGGGGGGGGGGATCCTTTGCTATGCTTTCCACTGCTACATCATTTTCCATCTACACTTGACTGACAGCTGCAAGATGCACACGCAACAAGAAGTTCTTCTGGCTTCCAAACCTTCATTTTGACTGTCTGCCATCGTGTCAGTGGAAGTGTTCTGCAAAACAGTGATAAATGCTTTGCTGAAGTACCACTGCAGGCTATACATTTTGGACCGTTTCCATTGCTGCTTTGTATCCAATAGCCAATGTTGTAATACTTGATGCATACGTCATTTGAAGGATTTGTGACTGGACTTGGACTTGAGAACTGATGACTTGGACTCGGGCTCGAGCGTTCATGCATTCGGAACGTTGGAGACGAGGACTCGGAGTTGTTAAATGATAAAGAGTGTTTTTTGTTTTCTTTTTGTTGTTGTTTTTTGTAGTAGGACCTAATTATTTGACATAAGATATTGATAGCTATATTAATACCATGAGATTATTCCATTTCGTGCAAGGGCAGGCCCCGGCACATGTGTTCCACCTACAGTCACACTCATGTTCAGTAACTCCAGACCTGCACTCGCACTCTGGGGACTCGAGACTGGACTGGGACTCTAGATGTAGTGGCTTGACTGCAACACTGCATAGCACATATGAGTGAGGTGTGTTTGTTGAAATGCCTGGTGGACAGGTAGAAAGGTGTAACTTACATTTTTCTACACGTCTTGAAGTTAATTGCATGCTCTCTCTCTCTCTGTGGGTGTGTGTGTGTGTGTCCCCCCCTCTCTGTTGGTGTGTGTCTCTCTGTGCAGGTCTAGCCTACGTGTGTGAGGGACTGAAAGAACAGAGGAAAGGCCTGGTCACCTTGGTGCTGTGGAACAACCAGCTCACACACAACGGCATGGGCTACCTCGCTGCTGCACTGGTCTGTACAAGACTCCCACTGTGCACACAGCTAGAGATCCTTTTGTTGTTATTGTCGGTCTAAGAGGAAACTGTGTGTGTTTGTGTGTGTTTGTGTGTGTGTTTGTGTGTGTGTGTGTGTGTGTGTGTGTGTGTGTGTGTGTGTGTGTGTACAGGCGCGGACTGGCTAATCGGGCGCTTCGGGCAGATGCCTGGTGGCCTGGCCTGGCATGGCCTGCAAAAATGTGCAGGCCAGGCCACTCACTGAACAGCAGGCCAGTATGTATAAGTGTTCCTAGTTGCGCAGCCAGTCAGGGAGGAATGAGTTAACTTTTCAGTCAGAAGCTGCTGAGACCCCAGCGCGGGTGGGCGGGGCTTGCTGTTCAATGGTGCCAAAATGGAGAAGAAAAGAGGTGCAGAGAGGTGGAAAGCAAGGAGCCTATGTTGTGTCTTGGCCGAAACTACAATATCAGTCATAGACAATTGTCTATTGCCTCTAGAATATTCGAGAGAAATTAAATGAACACTAATGTGTATTTATTTATTGATTGATTGATTGATTCATTTATATTAGGCTATATAATTGGTCAAATGTAAACGGTAGTGGCTAAACTGAAAGTATGGGTTGGATTGCTTTTGGGGTTTTCTTCACAAAAGTGGAGAAGGAGGCAGAAGCAGCACTAGCACTGCAGCAGGTGCTGGAGGTGGTGTTGAATTTATCAGAATCAGGAACCTTCAGGTGGGCTACAATTTCAGAGCATAAAGTGAAACATGTAGGCTATTTGCTTATTGCTTTCACATTAATGTGCTTCATGGGATTATCAGTAGGACTGCCCAATACAGTTTAAAGTGGAGATGAAGCAGTTTGATTTTTTGTACTCTCATTTAACCTCAGACAAGCCAAGACAGGACACTGCACTCTTCCTTAAATGAAGTTTGCTGTGAAGCTTTTGTACAGAGGCATGTTTTTGTTTTTACGTCTTCATATTATACTTGCAGTATCTAGGCAATGTTGAATTATATTAGTGAACATATAGGTAACAGGTAACATGTTAGCATTATATTCACCAAATCTCACCTCAACCGGCCCAATTTTTCACATGTGTGTCCATGTGTGTTGGCCTGGTCTGCATGGTATCTAATGCCCGTCCTGAATTATTGTCCCAGTCCGCCCCTGTGTGTGTGTGTGTGTGTGTGTGTGTGTGTGTGTGTGTGTGTGTGTGTGTGTGTGTGTGTGTGTGTGTGTGTGTGTGTGTGTGTGTGTGTGTGTGTGTGTGTGTGTGTGTGTGTGTGTGACCACAAGCAGCAATGTTCTTCTCATTACTGTTTCACAGAAGTAATAATCACAATATAGAACAACACAAGCTGCTGTTGTCTATACAGTATGTCCCATGGCGTGCTCATATCTGCTAATGATATTGGCAGTCTAATAGGGGAAGACAAGCGTTGAAATAACACCACCAAATGCAGCATTTCAACCTTACTGTCCTCTTGGACAAATGAGATTAAATATTTTTGCATTAACTAGACATTGTTATATTGGTGATGCAAATCACATGATTATTTGAATCAGATATCAGCAGGAGGATAAGCACATTCTGATTCATCACACTCTCTGCTGTCGGCGGTGGAGCTGAGTTTGCGGTTTTTCTTCCTCAGTATCCGTTAAGACAATGACACTGCTGAGTCATAACAGCCCAAGACATACAGAGAGATATAACTGACGACAGGGCTTCACTCTAATAATACTCAGACTACAGTCCATTTTTATATTCAAATGGTTCTTTGGTCTGTGAATAGTATAGCAAACAAGTTTAGCGGTGATTGTCTTTTATGAACTATTAGCAAAACATAGAAGTTAACGGAAATGAACCAAAGTCATGAGGCAGCATGTTTGGATTAAACGATCCCAATTCATCAAAACAGTTTTCGAAGATACGTAAAAAAAAAAGGGGGGGGGGGGCAGGGGGGGGAATTTGGTGAATACAAAATTAGAAGAATTTGTCCTGATTGCTGATTGATAAGCTATTCAGTAGAATGTATCCGAACATTTTATTATAATGCTGTTCTTAGAAGCAGTCTTGAGGAAATCAGACTCTTCAAACGGGAGCTCCTTTTGGTGTGCGTGCAGATCCTTGTTTTCATCTCTTTTCTTTTCATCTCTTAGAAAACTGTATCAGTAACATTTAATGAAAGCGCAAGTGTCCTCCGCCTGCGTCAGAAGCTGTATGATACACGAAAGCAAGACGTGGGCCCTGAAGGCGGAGCACGAGGAGAAGCTGGACAGAGAGGAGATTGGGATGATTAGATGGATGTGTGGCGCGTCACTGAGGGAGAGAAAGACGAGTGCAGAACTGAGACAGAAGATGGGAGTGTAGGCGATAGCAGATGTGGTGTGAGGAGAGGTAGACTGAGATGGTACGGTCACGCTGTAGGCCCAGCCCAACGGCGTCACGCCCATTGGGCTGTTTATTGACGCTGATTGACCAATCGTTAGTCCCCCTCGGCACTGATTGGTGAATCTGAAGAAAGGGCATTTGCATATTATGACGATGCCAGATCAGAAGGAGCCAAAACTCAACTCTGTGGCATGAGCGGATTCGAAGGTCTGGACCTAGAACAAACATGGCAATCCATGTTGTTTGGAAAATGCATGATTGCTTTGCGTTAAATTATTTTTTGGTATTATAAAAACAAAACAAAAAAGGACTGCTTTAGGCATTTTGTGAATCTTGAGTTTCTCAAAGAAATATGTCTGTTGGTGTTCCCATCACTGGAGCTTGTGCAGAACACATCGAAATGGCCTGGAGACTCCATTCACACTGATGTGGCATATCCCATGATTGTCCCGCCTGCTGTTTCCTAACCCTGGAGATATCCACAGTGTGGACTTATATAGATCTACACAGTGTGGACTTATATAGATCTACACAGTGTGGACTTATATAGATCTCCACAGTGTGGACTTATATAGATCTCCACAGTGTGGTCTTATATAGATCTACACAGTGTGGACTTATATAGATCTACACAGTGTGGACTTATATAGATCTACACAGTGTGGACTTATATAGATCTACACAGTGTGGACTTATATAGATCTACACAGTGTGGACTTATATAGATCTACACAGTGTGGACTTATATAGATCTACACAGTGTGGACTTATATAGATCTACACAGTGTGGACTTATATAGATCTACACAGTGTGGACTTATATAGATCTCCTCCACAGTGTGGACTTATATAGATCTACACAGTGTGGACTTATATAGATCTCCTCCACAGTGTGGACTTATATAGATCTACACAGTGTGGACTTATATAGATCTACACAGTGTGGACTGATATAGATCTCCACAGTGTGGACTTATATAGATCTACACAGTGTGGACTTATATAGATCTAATCTTCTAATAAAAACTTGATTTTCCAACAAACAAATCATCTATTCGCATTCTCACAGCTTTTCGTTCCCTGTGGTTGTTTCTCTCTCAGCCGTGCACCCAGAGTCTGGAGACGCTGAACCTGGGCCATAACTCAGTGGGCAATGAAGGGGTCCACAAGCTGAAAGATGGCCTGATCGCCAACCGCTCCGTCCTCCGGCTGGGTCTGGCCTCCACCAAGCTGTCCTGTGAAGGTGGGACCACCTGCCTGTGCGTCTCTGCTTTAGTGTTTTTTGTGTGGGATGTTGCTTTGTAAATCCTCCACCCCTGCTTGTCTTTCTGATCTGTGCTGCAGGAGCTGTAGCTGTGGCTGAATTCATCGCCGACAGTCCCCGGCTGCTGCGTCTCGACCTCAGAGAGAATGAGATCAAGACAGGCGGGCTCATGGCGCTGTCCCTCGCCCTAAAAGTCAACACCTCTCTGCTGCGCCTCGACCTGGACCGCGAGCCTAAGAAAGAGACTGTGAGAGCGGGGACTAGGGCTGGGGGAGGGGATAGAGAGGGGGGGGGGCAAAGAAAATTGTCTGTGTAGGGAAAGATGAAACTGTAGGGGGGAAAAAACCCGGAGAGAGGTATTGACCCGAAAACTATAGAATTGGATTGGATTTAGATGTTTCCTCTGTAGGGATGGGAATTGATAAGATTGTATTGATACCAATGCCATTATCGATTCTGCGTATCGGTCTGATTCTTTATCACTTCCCTTAGAGGTTTTCACAGGTTTTCAGTGCCAACGCACCTGTTTCAGTATCTCTTGAGTCTGAACACAGTGTAGAATGTTTGCCTAATAACATTTGAACATGGTCAAATAAATTGAATGCTTCTTTTATTAAAAGGATAAAACATGTTTCAACATATTGCTGGTGTTTCCACGCTCGAAATGATAATTTTACAGATGTTACAAGTTGCAATGTTGTCATCTTTCTTCATGAAATGAAGCCACACTTTGGATAGTTTCTTCCTCTCCACCATGACTCCTCACAATTTTCCTGCATCGTCGATGCAGAGTTTGACGTCATGACGTCATGAGTTTTTCCAATGCACATGCGCAACTGTCCGAAAAATATGCCGGCATCAATAAAAGGAATTCATAACCTCTGAGGCATAAGATCTAAGTAATTGGACAATTTGGAACCAGTTCTGAATGGTTCCGGTTCTTGATTACCATCCCTAGTCCTCTGATCGCCTTGTGGTTCTGGTCACTTGTTTTAGACTTCTTCTCTTGTCATGTGTCTCAGGTGAAGAGCTTCATTGAGACCCAGCGCGCCCTGCTGGCTGAGATCCAGAATGGCTGCAAGAGGAACTTCATCCTGGCTAAAGAGAAGGAGGAAACGGAGCAGAAGATGAGGCAGTCTGCTTCCATGGCCGAAATTGCCACCGAGGACGGAACGAGGGAGGACGAGGAGGACGCAGCAGCAGCATCGGAGGAGCCGGGCGAGAGAGTGGAGCAAGGAGGAACAGGAGGTAGTGAAGAACACACAAGCAGCCAATCAGGAGCCAGTCCTGAGACGGGCGTTCCTCCACTGAACCTGGAGTCTGACTCGGACACAGAGGATGAGGAGGAAGAGGTGGTGCTTTCTAAAGCCCCTTCCGCAGCTAACCTCTCCCCGTGTCCGAAGCCGACTGCCCCCCTAGCCCAGACGGTGCCCACACAGCCCCCCCTCAGTGCCTCACAGACACCCCCGTCCCCATCCGCCTCACCTGCCAGCGGGCCCAGTGTCATTTCAGGAATCACTGTCACTGAATCCAGTGTCCCACCCGGCACCCCTCCCTCCCCGGGACGCTGTATATCTGTCTCCAGTCCGGGGAGGGGCCATAAGATCTTCATGGTAACTCGGGTGGAGAGCCCCCCCAACCAACAGCAGCTACAACTCCAACTCCAAAGGGACAAGGGGCGGCGAGGTGCACCTGCTGCCGCGCCCAACCAGGACTTGGCCAAGGAGGCCACAAAGAGGCCTGTAGAGGCAAGCACACCCAAAACACAGCAAGCCCTGCAGCCGCTGCCCACAGTGAGGGGCAGTGAGGGGAGCCAGAGCTTAGCAGAGCTCTCCCAACCTCAGACACCCACACAAACACAACTGATCATGGAGGAAGTGAAGGACGGTTCATCTGCTCTGTCAACAAACTGTAAAGCACCAGAGCAGAGTCCTGTAGCGCCCTCGCATACAGCGTTGCCCCATACAGAGCCTGCACTAGATAGTACACAGATCCACACACTAGAACCACAGTCTACTGAACCAAGTCAACCTACAGAGGACATAACAGCTAGTGCCCTACAACCAGAAGTGACAGACCTGAGTCTACTAGCACCAGCCCTGCCTTCCCATTCCTTACTGGTGGAGGCAGTAGCAACCAACGATCCACTACAAACACCTCAGCTCACGGAGGAAGTAACAGAGGGTACTGAAGGCACACAACTAGAGCCTACTGCTGCAGAACAGCAAGAAGACAAGCAGGAGGAGAAGCAGGGTCTGAAAGAGGAGGCACAGGTGATGTCTCCTCTGCCAGATAGCACAGAAGAAGAGTGTAAAGAGTCAGAGGGGAAGGAGCTTAGTCAGACCCAGTCTAGTATCCCAGCAGTACAACCGCCACAGATAAACACAATACAGCAGCAGCCGTTGGCGTCTGTACTTGCACAGCTACAGAATGAGCTCGCGTCTGCATCGGAGGAGCCCCAGACAGAGGCAGTGAACCAAACAAAGGAGCAGACGGAGACACTTACACAGCAAGAGCTGCAGGGGGAACCGGCAAGCATGTCAGAGAGTCAAAGACCCACAGTGAGTGTAACAGAGAACGGGGACGGCCAGCAAAGCCCAGAAGAAGAACCAACACCAAAGTTACCTGGAGAACCGCAACAAACGGAGCTAGATCAGCAGGAATTAGCGCAGCCTGTCCTCTCTGTCCAGATTGATGGACAGGCACTTCCTCTGACCCACGTAGAAGCACAGGAGTCAAGTCCTCTAGCAGGGGAAGCCTCGAAGAGTCCCGACCCCGAGACATCCGCCCCCGCCTCGGAAGGGAGTCCTGCCTCCCCGTTCCAGGCAGAGGAATCGCCCGACGAGAGCTCTGCGGACGAGGGCGAGTGTTTCGCCGAGGCTCCGGGCGGCGTGGAGGCGGAGGTCGTGGGTTCGGCTCTGCCCAACGGCCTGAAGGCCGAGTTCTCCCTCCATCTCCTGGATGTGGAGAGTCCCAAGCCCGGCAGCTGTGTGATGGAACACAAGCCCAGCAGCTGTGTGATGGAACACGGTGAGAAACATCTTTACCGCTGTTTTTTTAGGATTCAGACAGACACAAATCACACATGCATTTGTTTTTGAATGTAAAGAAGGTATTTGTCATCGTGTGCGTGTTTGTTATGTGTAACTTGTGTAGTGAGTGTGAGCTGCGGACAAGACCTGGAGGAGCTGCTGCTAGACGCCAGTTTGGAGACCGGGAGAGAAGCGCCGTGAAGTCGGGAGGTAAACACCATCCGTCAAGTCTGTTTATACATTAAACAACTAGTTTATGCACAATGGCACTACACAAACAACAACATGTCACTGCTGTTGTGTGAAAACTTGGTATTTCCAAAATGATTTTAGCATTTTTCTGTTTATCCAAAGAGTTTTCAAAGGGTCTCATAATCCCAAGAGAACGGAACCCATAGAGAAGTCAATGCAATCCTTTAATTAAAGTTAAAGCATGAAAAAATTTCCGAATTGAATTGTATTTATGACTAACTCAAGTCGTCTCTCCCTTTTGAACAGGGACCCGCGAGGACAGGAGAATCGGAGCGCTCGGGTACTCCGCCTGGCTCTTCCACACGACTGGTCGCCCTGCAATGTTTTCATCGTTCCTATGAATCTACCGCCAACACAACCTTCCTATCGAGGACTGAAGGGACCCGCTGTTTCCCATCTAAGCTTCTATACATTAAAAAAAAATACAAGCAAATCTATGACGGAAAACAAATACAAAAATTTAAAAAATATATAATTGACAATAAACTCCTCAAGCTTGGTCGTACGAACTATAAGGAATTCACTACATCCACACTCTACATCCACACTACATCAACTACTGAAAAACACACGCACATCCAGTAAGAGAGAGAAAAAAGGAGAAATTCTATTGGCCCTACTATCACTACATTCTGTCAGTCAGGAAACTCGACACTCAAAGCGGGTACCTGCGAGGTGGACAGAAGACAGATCGGGGGGATATAACACTAACCAAAGACACAGAAAACACAAACCGGTCTCACGCCCTCGCAGTACGCGTTTGTGAAGATTGTTGACATTTACACTGTAGTTGAAGCGGGAGGGGATTAGTAGGAACTATTCCCCCCCCCCCCCCCCCATATTACACACACGCACACATAACGGTCACTCTCCTGAGGAAAGTGGAGTCAACGGCACACTCAAAGACACAAGTGACAGTCACGGACCCTGCTGCTGCGCGAGCGGAACCGACTGGCTTTGAATGTGCGGGACGCCTCCCTTTTTTTTAAGAGGTTCAACTAAGTCACCGACAAAGGCTTTTATATCCGAGGAAGCTGACGGTGTTTGTTAATGTGTCTCTATAACTGTTAATGTTTGATGTCAGTGCCCCCACCCTAACCCCACCTCACACCCGCCCAAAACACAAACTCTGTAAGGGACCTTTGCCAAAGTGACCTCCCCTCTTCTCTCCACCACCCCTCTCTGTCCACTTTGGCCCCTCAGGAATCAGCAATCTTCCTCTTTCTTCTCTCTCTCTCTTTCTGACTCTCTCGCCTGTCAGACTGCTCTGTGTCTGTCCTGAAACATCTCTGGGTTTTCTTTCAGAGTCATGGTGTCAGCAATTTACTCTAAACTGACACTGTCTGTAGGGGGGGGACAAAAACTATTTCTGTGAATGTTGTGTGTGTCTGTGGGGGGGGGGGGCAAGATGTCTGCCTTGGTTGAGTTTCTGCCGTTCATTACAGCCACAATCTTTTTCTCTCTCTTCTCCGATTCCCGACACTTTTATCGTAAACTTTTACAGTCGTTTTGTCACGCCGATCGTCGTCGTGTGAAACTCTTCCGAGAGTATAAAGAAAAGCAATTGTCTCTTGTGTCTCCCCCCCTCTATCACTCTTTCCCTTCTCCTATCCCTCCTTTTAGTCTTTGTCTTCCACTGGTACTATGTGCCATCTCACCTCACCGCTCCCAATCACAATTAATGTTGCCTTCAATTCAACAGTTTTAGGTTCAATCTCTCCATTTTGCTGCTTTAAGAAATCAGTTAATTTGTATTTATTTTATATAGTTATATGAGCCTTCTCTTTGTGTGATTTACTTTTCTCCCTTCATCCCCCCTTTAATTTTATCTTTTCTTTTCCATCGGGGTTTGCTTTTAAAGATTTGCCCCTTTTTGATGTATATTTCAGATTCAAACTAGAGAAAATATTTAGTTGAGTTTTTTTTTTTTCTTGTTTTTGGGGAGAGGGATTTGGAAATAAGATGACAGTGTTGGGGTAAATAAATGATTGAATGGCTGACTATGGCAATAGTGGGGGGTTGCAGTTATGAAAACAAAACACAATGAACGTTTTGTTCAGGAAGGGCAGCATAATGATGTGATGTTCGCATCAAAACCCCTCTTGTGATTTTTAACACTATTCTGCAAGGTTATGCTGCGACCACAAGAGGGCGTAGGAGGGTTTTGGTGTTTTCTAAAGGACAACACGGTCTGTCCAGCAACATCCCCAACACCACCATCGAGGCCCGTCGCCCTGCTGTTACAACACGACACAGACAGAGGGCATTGTTCAAATCAAACTGCTGTCCAGGAGGTTTCTGTAGCAAGGCATTAAAACTCCAAATGAAAAGTAATTTCATTTATGTATGTGAAGAATGCTGGTTTTGCCTTGCTCAGAAATGTTCATGAAGCAGATTTTTTTTCTGCTTCTCATATCTGCCAACAGTTTGTTTTGAGCTGAAATCAACATTGCTGTGCTGCCCCCACTGTTTGTAATGCTTTAATTTTTAGAGATTTTTAATAATTTGTTAACTTAATCGAAATGTGCTGGTAATCACAAAGATATGTATGGCAAAAATTTGTTCCTCTCAAATAAATGCATGTAATGACTAATGATGTGACTGAATGTTTCACTGAAATTACTCTGAATTTGGGATTTCTCGCCTTTGAAATGTCTGATCATTGCACATGTTGCATGAGGAAATGGAAACTATTTCATAAATCAAGTTTGGTTGGGAGCAATCTGGGAACCCAGAGTCTATCAGTCTGATGATGAGTAAATCACCTTATTAGTCGTCAGACTAGTAGACTCTAGATGCCCAGATTGGGTTGGGAGTTGTATCTCAAATATAGTAACTAATTTTAAGGTTTTATTATCTGCTGTAATTTCTGTGACTACTACGAGAATATTTAATTTGATAACAGCAATGTTATAGCCACTGCTCCACTGGTGCGATAAAAGTACTGATGAAGGATGAAGTATGACTGAAGAGAGTCAATGCAAAATGACAATCATGTTTTGCTGTAACGTTTAGATCTTAGAGGATTTGGCTAGGTTGCCATTTTTCTTTTCTTTTTTATTGAGCGCTTCACACTTCTCACAGGGACCCAAAACCAAAGCCTGCTATACTGGAGAGAGGGAGTTTTAATGTCCAGACTTTTTATTTTTATTTTATTTATTTTTTGCATTGCATTAAACTTGACCTGCCAGTTTTTATTCCCCATCACAACTAGGACCTATGTAATGTCAAGCTAAAATAAACTGTCTGAGCCCATCGCTCTCTATAGACAGATGGAGGCTTCATGAAATGGACTGAAAACCGATCCGTTGACCAAATGTTGATATGATAATTATATACTGAGGTGGGGGGGGGGGGGGCCGGGCGAGGTGGGGAGGGTTCAGCTGTCTTGAAGCCAGGGTGCGGGGCGAGGTGGGGGGGGGTTCAGCTGTCTTGAAGCCAGGGTGCGGTGCGGGGCGAGGTGGGGGGGGGGGGTCAGCTGTCCTGAAACCAGGGTGCGGGCCGGGGCGAGGTGGGGAGGGTTCAGCTCTCCTGAAGCCAGGGTGCGGGCCGGGGCGAGGTGAGGAGGTTCAGCTCTCCTGAAGCCAGGGTGCGGGCCAGGCAGAACAGGAGCAGAGGCAGGGGGTAGAGTAGGCTACAGGGCGGAGCTTTATTCTGTATGTATTACTGTAATTCTCCTCTGAAGGAATTCCAGACCGCGATAATCCACTCCTCCCCTGTTCCAACAATACACGGGTGGGTGGTTTGGTGTGTGGGAGAGTCAGAAGATATCATGTTGTGATTTTAATAATATAAATCCACCACTTAAGAGAAGGGCTTGACATATCGGATAGGCTACAGTATATCACAGGGTCTTTTTCTTTATTTCTCTTAACTAGAGCAGCCATTGTCATCTCATCTCTTTTTCCATACTAGATTCGTGCAGTCTGATGAGACCAATAGGAGAGTGGGATGTCCCGAAACAACACTGTCTAAGTCTCTTTCCTTGTATCCATAAAGTTTGAAAATTACGAAACTGTGGGCCGCTGTCACTTCTGAAGTCGGTGCAGGTCTGTGTGAGCTTGTGATTGAACCGCTGATCACTAGAATCCCATTCAAATTAATTTAAATTGCACAAATAGCCCCCCCCCCCCCCACCTGTACCACTCCTTCCCTATCTATGCAAGTGTTTCATTTTCACCCCCATGCATCCGCACCTCCACCCGAGGCTCAGGAGCAGTATAAGCAGCACCACTGAAAATCTAATTAAAAGTGACCTTCATTCCTCCGTCAGCTTCTCTCTCTCTCTCTCTCTCTCTCTCTCTCTCGCTTGATTTCAGTTTTTTGATTTTTTTTTTTAGGTTTTTTCTTGTAAGTGTGGTTCCTGCCTGAAATAACTGGCAGTGCGTCTATAGAGTAGAGTTTTTGGTTAACAAGGACATTGTGCAATATTGCAATCAGTGTTTTTGGAAACAAAACATTCACACTGCAGATTTCCATGGTTATGAAGCCCTGTCTTTTGCCAAATGCCTGTTCATTCATACCAACCTGCCATACAGTGAGTGTAGTTTACGCAGACTTTTTCTGTTCAGCCTCCTTCCTCTGGATGCTCTCTGTCTTGATGTGTCCAACATGGGGAGTCTGTTTGTAAGGCGGTGAGGATGGTGTTGAATGATAAAAGCACTTGGTGGTGTTTCCTGAAAAATTCGAGTGGTTCAAGTGAAACGGCACAGGATTTTTGGTTTTATTGCATTTCTGGTTTTCTTGTACAAAAATATATAAGTTTTGGTTGAAATAAAAGGTTTCCTAATGTCCTACTGTTCTGTTTTGTCTGCCTCCTGTTTGTCTCTGTTAAGATAGCTATCAGCCCAGCCGTGGTGTGTGTGTGTAATTTATGCTAGGGATGGGAGAGTCTGGCAGGCGAGACTATGGTAGGGACTAAACCTCTGAGATTTTAAAACCCAGAGACAACTCTTTGGAAGAGGGAATAAGGCTTCTACTGACTTAACTGGCCGTTTGTCTCCGTTTCAGAGAAAGTAAACAAGGCCGTCACAGTCTAGACAATGAAGTCTATTTAACATTCACACAGTTGTTGTTTTTCTTTCTTTCTAAGAATGTCGTCCATGTGATCACGAATACATCTCAGGGTGTTTACTTGAAACAGTCAAACACAATGTGGGGGTTGCCTTGTCCTAACGTTCCTCGGAGGACAAATGTTCCAGTTGAAGCTACTTTTTTTTGATAGCTAATGGATTCCCATCATCCTGAGAGTGAAACTGGAGCTGGAGCACCTGTGAAATAAACATTAACAAGCTCATTGTGGTGAACTGTCTGTGTAAGGAAGCTTATGTGCTTGCCTTGGGTGAAGTGTGAAGTGTGCTGGATCGTAGTTGAGGGCTCACGGGCAGTGATCGGTTAGAACCACGGAGATGTCTTTTCAGGCTATCTTTATTGAGTATCAGGCAGAAGCAGTATACGTCGTATACAGAAAGGGAAACAGGACCAACAATAATACATGGAGAGAATGCAGACCTGGCTGGTTGTAAGGCAGCCAGTGACCGAGAATACAATAACATAACAGAATAACACCTTGTTATATAACCCCCCACATTTGGTGTATGACATCGTTGGTGATGTCACAACGTCCGGGGAGGTATGACATCATCGGTGACCTCATAAAGTCCCGTCTGCCATCACAGTCAGTCTAGACCGTCTGACATCGCTGATGACCTCACAGGTGAACTCTGACATCATCCTTGATGATGTCACGGCGGTGTCATCATCATTACGTCGTTGGAGCCTTGGTTCGTGGGTGTCTGGTGGTGGGCCATTATGGACCCTTTTCTACAGTCTGAGTTATTCTAAGAACTGAAGAAAGGCAAGCAAGCATCAGCAGTTTAGATATTACATCTTTTGGTTGGTAACTAGAAATGTGTCTCACAGATTCGGCTCATATCCGTTCTGGTTAATTATTCGCCTTTGCAGCCAGTCAACATCCACAGACATCATTAACTGGACTATGTCTTAACTCAGGCTGTGTTGTGATGCATTTGGTACTGTGGCTGTCTTGGGTCTTGATTCCTTTGCTATGACTGTGATGAGAAAGTGCTCTTTTTTCCACCAAGTGATTGTCAACCCTTTTCATATCGAGGACTCCTATTTTTTGTCTCTTGTATCCAAATCTGAGAATATTTTTTATTGTTCGATAAATTTATATGACTTTGTCCAGAATCCCATTACTATCTGTATTGGAGGTAGAGAGATATCAGAGAAACTATGATCAAAACAATCATTGTTCTACATTCTCTAATTGTGTTCACTTCTTGTGAATGAATTCATCAATTTGCTGGGAACCCCCTAGCTGGAACCCTGTTAAGGTCAAGGACCTTCGGTGGTCCCCAGAGGAGCCCATGGTGAGAACCACCGGTCTACAGGGGCTGCGTTCATGTTGTAACAGTATCTGGCTCTGCTGCTCAGGAACTCCTTGATCTTTTAATTCCTTTCATCTTTAAACTTTGACATTTCTTTGTACTTTGTCTTGTCCATGTGTCAAAATGTGCTCCCACTGGATACAATGTGTACGATTCTGCGCTGTCTCAGGATACTATAGCCTACTGCACGCATGAATTAGTAAAGTCAAAGGAATCAGAAACACACTATCCAACACACATGAGCTGACAGATCTTGTCAGGTCAGGTGTGATTGAAATGTTCCCAAAACAGCAGCAGCACGTTGCATTCATGAGTTCATTGCATCGACTGAAAGTCCAGCAGGTCTCTTCAGGTTCAATTAAATCCTCTTGAGGAATGTGTACATGCTGTAATACAGCCAGGCGATGCTGCTATAGAAATCCACATTAACACTTTGGCCAGACTCAGCCAACTTTAGTGAGCTCAAGTTGTTTGAGGACAGTGATCAGATGCTTCCTCACCGGACCTTTCCTTGGGCATATAGCTTGGCCTCAGGAATGTGCTGTCATGCTGGTATAACAGTACTTATCCCTGGTGTCAGCCCCTATCTGGCCTGTTGGTTCCAGGTCCACTGGACTGCACTGACCCCTGCATGTTGCCACAGAGGAGCAGGGGGCGGGGGGGGGGGGGGGGGGGGGGCAGCAGCGTCACCCATAGGATTCATATCAGAGACAGAGAGGGTGCACCGCTTATTGACACAACACCTACAACATGGGCTGCAAAATATGTCACTATGATCATGTTTATAACTTCGTACAGGATCGAACAAATTGTAAATAATGAAACTAACTGAAAGCAAATATCAAGATACCAAGATTTATTCTGGGTGATGATGCGTCAAGTGCATCCTCTTTCCAGCTGAGCAGCTTCTTTGCCTGGAGACTCACAGCCTCAACATATTTCTGTAAGGTATGAATATTAATGTAGATTTAAGAATGACATTAAAGTAAAGTTGTATTAGGGGGCTTAAAGTCACACTGAAATTGCTTTTTAGCTCATTCTCACTCTATCATACTAAATGATATGTCTATTGACAATTTATGCCACAAACATGACCAATTGTAGTTATTGTATACAACATCTCATCACTACTACTACTACTTCATGTGATCATGAAAAATCTTTAGTGGTGATGTCATTGTGCACCAGGAGCAAGGTGACAGAAAAATCCCAACCAATTAACCCCATCACAGATTTTCCCCAAAACTACCTCACTTCCTATAGCTTTAGTAGCCTAATTATTAATATTAATATTAATATTAATATATATTATTTGCAATTATGTGATGTGATGTATTTCCTGAGAAAGGGAGAGAGGTACCGGTAATTTGGTAATTTAAATCCATGTATGTGGTAATGACCTTATCATAGCCTACTTTTTGTATTATCTCCCTATAGTATCATAGTATCATGGTATCATCATATTATTCATCTATGCTTATATTATACTAGGATGCTATTCATAAGATACAGAATTATAGTTTTGCTGTGACATTTGATTTAAATGTAGGCTAGTGGTTTCAATAAGTCTATTATAGGCTATCATAGTTTTCCATTCAAACTATCCACCTAATAAAGACAGCGCCGCGGGAAGTAGGGGTGCTGCAGGTGCTGCAGCACCCCCTAGATTTTTTCCCAAAAAAAAAAAAAAAAAAAATTTTTTTTTTTTTTTTTACAAATGTAATTAAAAATATTTTGCAGTGCACTATGTTCCTTTCTTGTTTAAGAATGTTTCGGGAAATGAAAATGTAGCCTATTTAAATAGAATTATCAACAATAACAATCAAGGAAGTTACATGCTTGTAGGCTAGAGAAGAAGAAGCGTGCATGCACGCACATGTTGTGTTGAACCAACCAACAACCAATACGAATTGTTTAATCTGGCAATAAAGAAATGTGAACTTGACATGCTATTTTAATAGCCTACTCAAAAATGCACCTCCCACTATACAGCAAAGAGAGGAGCCAATGTTTATTGATATATGCCATTCAGATCAGAATAATTAGTCTAGTCATTAAGTTTGCTGATAATATTTCTATCATGTTAAGTCTGTGTCATGTTAACTGGTGTATTCAGAGCAAATAGGGAGATATAGAGCATTATCATCATGCTATATATCTCCCTCTTTGCTCTGAATGAGTGAGAAAAGGAGAAAATACTGAATAATTACATCACAACAGTATCCTAATGTTAATTTAAAATGAGATATTCCTCTAAATATGGCAAAAAAATGTAAAAAAAAATCGCCCAAATTTTTTTCGGCGGGGCCCTTGCGGGCCCCACCGAGAGTCCCTTCCTCCCAGCACCCCCTGCTTAAAATGACTTCCAGCGGCCCTGAATAAAGATGTGATCAATATTATAATTATTATCTCTAACCTACTTGATGAGTTACTGTATAGGCTTTATGTCCCTTATGGACTTTGAAAGCAGCAGGACATCACGTTCTGATGTGATCCACTTATATAATCTTGACACACAACGGTATTTAATTAGTCGCAATGAGCTTGGGTCAGGGACAGGTGAAGAGGCTGGGTGGGCTGCGACGGGAATGCAAACAGGGATAAGTGAGGACGATACTCATCCCCCCTCATGACTGCGATTACAGAGCAAGGGTCTGGTGGCCGTGGGAGAGAGAGGGAGGGAGGGAGAGAGAGAGGAGAGAGAGAGAGGGGGAGTGAGAGAGAGGGAGGGAGGGAAGGAGAGAGAGAGGAGAGAGAGAGAGGGTGTGAGAGAGAGGGAGGGAGAGAGAGAGCGGAGGAGGTGGTGGTGGTGGTGGTGATGATGAGTTTATTGGCTGATGATGATTCAGCGTGGACATTATCTCCAAGGATTCAAGCTGCTTTTTGATTAGGCTACTAGTAGCGGAGATCGATCTTCTCTGAGGTAATGTGAAACTTTCTATATTAACTCACATGTAGCTCGTTTGTTGTGAAGTGCCAGCCAGGTGGTACTTTTTTCAAAGTTTGTAGTGGGTAACAACTTTGCTTCAAACTGCACGTGTGCATGTTCATTCAGGCTCTGTGCGCGCCTTTCGGAATATTCTTGCTGCAAGAATCTTGCAGTTACATTTTAACACAGGTGCAGCGCCGTCCAGTCTTTTTTATATATTTTTTTTTACTTTACTTTTAGCACAGCGCAGATTAACCCGTGTGTGTGTGTGTGTGTGTGTGTGTGTGTGTGTGTGTGTGTGTGTGTGTGTGTGTGTGTGTGTGTGTGTGTGTGTGTGTGTGTGTGTGTGTGTGTGTGTGTGTGTGTGTGTGCTTGCATGCGGGTGATTCTCAAACTTTTTCCATTATCAAGGACCCCTAATTTAGTCCAGAAACAGAGCCACAGACCCCCATTTGAGGACATGTCTGTTGGACCCAAATCTGAGAATATTTTTTATTGTTAGATGCTTTTGTCCAGAACTCCATGACTGTCTGTATTGTTGTAGATAACAGAGAATCATTCTTCGACATTCTCTAACTGTTAATTTCTTGTACTATAAAAATAATGCTGAAGTTTAACACATCGTTAATTTGATGGGGACCCCCTTGAACCCCCTCAAGGACCCCTGGTGGTCCCCAGACCCCATTTTGAGAACCACTGCTGTGGGGATGTTAGTATTTCAGTGTGTGTCTCGGCTCTGTCAGGTGCAGCTATGGGGGTGTTACACAGGTGCATGCTGGCCCTGACCCTGCTGCTGCTGCTGTGCGAGGCGGCCATCAGCCAGGTCTGCAAGGTCCTCATCAACATGGTGGACGGCTACCACCTGCTCTTCATCCTCATCCACATGGCTCTTCCTCCTCCTCCGCCAGCAGGGGGCGCATCGCCACAACCCCCCCAGCTCTCTCCTCCCTGCTCCCCCCCTGTCACTTCCACCCCCACAGAGTCATCTATTGAGCCTCTGCCTACCATCAGTTCTTCTAGCCCGACTCCAGTCCATGCAGCTCCCTCACAAGCCTCCCCAGAACACTCTCCTGGTCCTCCTCTGACTCTCTCCTGCGGTCTGTCTTATGCCCACGCCAGGATTCAGACTGTGGGGGTGTTGATCTCCGCTCTCCTACTGGCTTCCCTGTGTTTCTCGCAATGCATAGAGATCCTCATCCACACCTTGGAGCCCCGCCTGATACAGCGCCCCCTCTTGGCCATGGTGGTCGCAGCGGTCAGTCTGCTGCATAAGCTGCTGCTGCTGGGGCTGAGTTGGGGGCGACTGCCGGGCAGCGGGCAGGAAAGGAAAGGTGAGTTTGCTTTACCAACTTAGCTCATTCCTCGCCAGAGTTTCAAAGGAAAAGTCGCCAGCCACCACCAGGGTTTCTGATCATTTTCACTCATTTCCAAGACCCACAGAATATTTTCTTCTGTGACTATATATGTAAACACTGAATATCTCAAAAGAAAGAGGAGAGCCTCTACTTTCCTGGGGGTGGGGGGAGTTTGATTCTATCTTAATCCGTTCTTTAGTTATCGACACTTGAATGTAGGTAGTGTTAACTGAAAACGTCCCCAAAAAAACGGAGAAAAATGCATTTTTGTAAATGAAGTCATCTTCACGGGTCCTGACCTGAATAAATGTCTCTGATGGCGGATGCTGGCCGGTGTTACACTCAACTATGAACCAAATAATGATTTGGTTTCCCTTTCCGGCTGAAATGTAGTGTGAGAGTTTAGGAACTGGATTACTAAACTACCTGCAGACAAGTGACTTGTGGACGTTTTGTCAGCACCTGGAGGAAAGAAAATCCTTCAGGTTTGAGTGACAGGCTGTCATGGAGTCCATGGCTCGCTAAAACCTGCCGGCCCGACCAGCGCTTTGAGCGGCAAGCCTGCAGCTGTTTTGTGGAGCTTTTCTGACGGTCATGGTTAATCAATGAAAATACATTTAATCAATGACAACACAGACACAGACACAGGCTATTGGGGAAAAGATCTGAACATTTACTTAGACACATTTACTTAGACACTTAGACACACAACATTTACTTACACACATACTTAGTGCTTGTATATTACATGTATATGTCATGACAAACACAAGGCACACACCCATCGTGAGAAGCTAGACAATGACCCTCAAATAGCCAAGCCACTTTAATGACTTCTCTGCATGAATAGCAAATAGACTTTTGAATATTTTGACCTGAGGGAGAGAAAAACTAATTTTAGTGTTTACAAAAACCAAATGACTGTAGGCCACTGTAGCATTAGGGCTGGGCAGGATAACATTAATTCAATATCAATATATCACATGATTCATATGCAAAATAATACTGTTTTCTTGAGTGCACTTAATGCTGTTTGGTGTGGTTCCAGACCACACACTGTAAGCCACTTCTCTGCACAAATAGCCAATAGACTTTTGAATGTTTGGATATTTTTTATGGGCGGTACTAGATTTTCTTCTATATTCTCTGCTTCCTGGTTTTGTTGGAATGGTCGCTTCTGTACAACTCTAGACGTGCTGTAGTATTTCACAAGGTGAGTAAGAGAGCAATCTATCACATGACGGTAAAAACACGGCTTGACGTTCTATGGCGGCAATGGTGGGGAATGAGTTAAAGTCACAATTAAAGGATAAGTGACTTTTTCAGAAATGACTTTTGGTGGTTGAGTCCAGTAATGAGGAAACAGACAAAAAGCTTGACATTTTAAAAGACGCATTTCAATGGGCACGTACTTGTTATAGGCTACTTGTTATTCTCAAGCTATTCTCAAGGTGAACGGGAATCAAACTAGGTTTACAGCCAGGAGTCCAGGACCTGTGTTGACATTAATAATAATAGTTATGTTTTTCTACAGAAACTGTGTGCTTGTCCATCTAAGCATATTGCTCTGACAGACTTTGACACATGACCTTTCTACTTTGAAGTAGCTGTTAAGTGTCTATTCAGCTGCGCTTCACACCAAACGGCGCCCGTTGTTTGTTGTTCATTCCTCTGTTCAACTCCCACAGTGGAGGCCAAGGAGGATGGTGCTGAGCAGGGGTGTGTCGCCCCGGGTGACGTCAGCCGGGTCCCATCAGCTGCGGACGGCTCGCCCCACAACGGGACGCTCGTCCTCTGCAACCCGGGAACCTCCAACGTCCCGGACGGTGACTCTCCAGCCCAGACCCAGAAACCACCACCACCACCAGAGGCTCACCCGCGTACAGCGGCCCCGCAGGGAGCCTCTTCGGGCCCCGGGTACCAAACACAGACAGGCTGCAGCCGGGACTGCGAGGTGCAGAGCAGCGTGGCAGATTTGAAGGCCTGTAAGTATGACGCTTCTCCAAACGATGACTTCACTGAGACGCCCACAGGCAGCGCCTGCACGGGACGTCTGGGTAAGCTTAGTGTGCTTGGACTGTTGTTTCTTTTTCACCTTGACCTTGCTTTGGAAAGAATCTTGTGCAACAGATGAGCAGAAAAAGGGGTTTGGGGAAAAAAAGGAAGTATTTTATTCTCCAAATGGGCCTCACATCACAGATGTTCAGGGAACATTTACATTGGTGGAGAATTTTCCCGGGTCACAAAAAAACAATGTAAGGAAAGAACAGAAGCAAAAATAAATAAGCATTAGTCCAACGTGACCTTGTTATTTGTGTCACTCAAGTGTGGAAGTAACCCAAAACCTTCAGGAAGTCATCCCGGGTGTCAATTCAGTGCTGAGGAAGCAAACTTTTGGTGACTGAAGACGAGACGGTTTCTCACACCACCGCTTGCTTGACAGTTCAACCTAATTCATTTGACTTTGACAGTTTCCTGTGTCGTGCTGACCTGGTTCTGCTCAGTACTTTTTCTCTACCATTTCAGTCAGGATCACTTTAGTCAAAAATAAAGCTTTTATTTGCACAAGCTATATCTGCTGCTTTCCACTTTTGACCTGAGGGAGAGAAAAATGAATTTTAGTGTTTACAAAAACACAATGACTGTAGGCCACTGTAGCGTTAGGGCTGGGCAGGATAACATTAATTCGATATCAATATATCACATGATTCATATGCAAAATAATACTGTTTTCTTGATTGCACTTAATGCTGTTTGGTGTGGTTCCAGACCACACTGTAAGCCACTTTAATGACTTCTCTGCACAAATAGCCAAAAGACTTTTGAATATTTGGATATTTTTTATGAATAGCATGAGCCTCCCACTCACTACGTCCTGCTGGTGAAACTCCTCGATCTCAGGTGAAAAGAAGAGGCTGGCGACTGCACATATAAAGGAGGAAGCATGTGCTAGTCTACAACTCTCCCCAGATCGGCAGAGGGGGTGGAGCAACGACCAGGACAGCTGCAGGGGGAATTGGTCAAGTACAATTGGGGAGAAATCTGAGAAAAAAAGATGCATTTCAACCACATGGTCTTCACCTTGTTAGCTCATTCTCCTTATCATGACATACATGACATACATGACAAGGAATTATCAAAATGTCTTTTACAGTACCGGTACTTGTTATTCTCAAGGTGAACGGGAATCAAATTAGGTTTACAGCCAGGAGTCCAGGACCTATGTTGACATTATGTAATAGTTATGTTTTTCTACAGAAACTGTGTGCTTGTCCATCTAAGCATATTGCTCTGACAGACTTTGACACATGACCTTTCTACTTTGAAGTAGCTGTTAAGTGTGTATTCAGCTGCGATTTACACCAAACAGCGCCCGTTGTTTGTTGTTCATTCCTCTGTTCAACTCCCACAGTGGAGGCCAAGGAGGATGGTGCCGAGCAGGGGACCCAGAAACCACCACCAGAGGCTCACCTGCATACAGCGGCCTCTTCGGGCCCTGGGTACCAAACACAGACAGGCTGCAGCCCGGACTGCGAGGTGCAGAGCAGCGTGGCAGATTTGAAGGCCTTTAAAGAGCATGGTGCAGGTTAGACATCACTTTGCATTAATATGTGGGACTTTTATGTAGCAATTAGGATTCTCTTTTGTTTTTTGTTTTTTCCCCACACATAGCTGCATCTAGCCTCTTTTTTGTTAAGCATTTGACACGCTGCTCTCCTCCTGAGCTCCAGAGTGCCACTTGTGTCCACCCCCGACGATAATGTTATCCACCTGATACCATTGTGCAGTTTACATGAGCTGAGATGGTCGGTCCGCTGTGTCTTGCTGTGGCTCTCCAAAATTATATTTGCAAATAGGCGTTATTTTGAAAAACCGATTGCATATTGGGGGTCAACTAGTTTTACTTCTTAGTTACGTTTGACTACTGAAACTATAGTATAAAGTGCCATATTAACCATAGATAGAGCCCAAGCTAAACAGAAAGTAAACAGTTGCCTTTGGGGGGGAAATGGAGCAGAGTTTTCTTCTTCTCCCGTCAATGCCGAAATGCATTCTGGGCAGTGTCGAATTATTGTATTGAGGGTCAAAATGCTATTGGTTTTGGTGGTAAATGATCGTACAAATACGATAATTATCGCATGTCTGGTGTTTTGGAAAGTTTTCTGCTGGACACATTGACTGTATATTATTATTATTATTACAGTAAGTACAGTAGCCCAAGTGTCGTCACAGGTGTTATCTGCACAGATAACTTTTTTTTTTTACATGTGCATTATAATGCCACATTTTTCTCCATATTTCTGGCCTGGGGGCATGTTTTAATTTTGTTTTTGTTTTTTGGGGGTATTTTCATAAGAATCTTGAGTCCTAACTGTAATTTTTTTTTTTTTTTTTATCTGCACCACACTCTTTAGACCTTGCTTTTTAAAAATCTTCCTTACTAAAAATGTTACATGCAGAGAAACCCACATGTGGAATATGTGGAATAATGTCCTCAAAGATAAAAAAAAAAAAAAAAAAAAAAAAAAAAAAAATTAAAAACAGACATTATGGGCTCATATACTTCAGAGGGTTATGCTATTTTTGAAAACAAGGCATTCGTCATTCCACCTAAAATGAATTAATCAATGAATCACTGCTGAAAAACAACTGCAGAGAAATTATGGAACAGATGAGCAGAAAAAGGGGTTTAAAAAAAATAAGTATTTTATTCTCCACATGGGAACATTTACATTGGCGGAGACTTTTCCAGGGTCACAAAAAAAACAATCTAAGGAAAAAACAGAAGCAAAATAAATAAGCATTAGTCCAACGCGACCTTGTTATTTTTTGTCACTTCCACCCCGCCCCCGTGTCACTTAAGTGGAAGTGACCCAAAACCTTCAGGAAGTTGTCCCGTGTGTCAATTCAGTACTGAGGGAGTAAACCTTTGGGGACTGAAGACGAGACGGTTTCTCACACCACCGCTTGACAGTTCAACCTAATTCATTTGACTTTGACAGTTTCCTGTGTCGTGCTGACCTGGTTCTGCTCAGTACCTTTTCTCTACCATTTCAGTCAGGATCACTTTAGTCAAAAATAAAGCTTTTATTTGCACAAGTTATATTTGGCAGTATTGCTCTGTTCTGGAGGAGAGCAGCAGCAGATTCTGGGAACTCCTTGACCTTCCATGAGCATTTCCACTGTTCTTTTCACAGCCTAACTATTATTTGATTATAGCAGACCATGTAATTCCAAGCTCTGGTCACATGTTAAAAAAAATAATAACAGTCATGTTTAACTGCTTTTTTTCTTCTCAGACAACCAACATGAACCAGAAACATCGCCCATCTTCAGGTGGGATCAGTACCCGGCCTCTGTGGGTCCAGGGGCCGAGTGGCCAGGCTGCGTCCGGGCCCTCCTCCCCATTACCCAGACCCTCTTCACCTCCAGCCTGGCTCTCCTCACCAGCCTGGTGCTGCTGCTAATCAGCCCAGACTCCCTGCTCAGCCCTCTGGTTTACCTGGATCCTGTCCTCTCCCTGGTGGCTGTGGCGATGCTGCTAGCCACAGCGCTACCACAGGTGAGGCGTGTGTTCAACACCTGACTTTAGATTCAAGAACAAGGGAGCGGCTCTGGCTTTCAAAGGATTTCAAATGTAAACAAAATGCATTTCTACATGTATAACGCATTTCATACACAGAGGCAATTCACGTGCTTTACATAAAATAGATAGAATAAAGTTGCATAGAGAAATAAAGGGGTTAAAGTGAATAAGTTCAAATTCATGTAAAAGAACAAGCAAAATGCATTAAAGAATCAAATCTAAAGCTAAAGGAAACATAGAACCAAGCAGCTTTACTTCTTGGTAATGAGTAGTCACTCTCACACTGGTGACACTGCCAGTCTAGGATGAAGTGTGCCTTACCCCTAAAAAGATAATCAGACTCGACCTTAACGAACAAAGATTATGTATAGTGCTATAATTTTCAGAGAGTGAAAACTCCCTCAATTCTTCCTTCTTGGTATTGAGTAGTCACTTTCACACTGAAGACACCGTCAACCAGTATACATATTAAGTGTGCCTTACCTCTCCAAAGACAATCACAACTTAAAAGACCTCTTTTGTCCATCCCTCAGGTGTATAGATATGGCCTGCTGCTGCTACAGGCCATCCCTCCACAGGTGTGCATGTCTGACCTGGAACGGAGGATAGCCAGTGTGCCGGGGGTGCAGGGGATTCACGACCTGCACATCTGGCAGCTGACAGACTCGTGCACGGTGGCCACAGTGCACGTACACTGCCATGCTGGCTTTCAGACACACAGGTGGAGTGGCACACTGGAGCGTTCATGCTTGTTCTTGTAATTAATTACCAAGTTGGAGTACAGTATGTCTGCTATATATCTTCATGGGGAGGGGGGTCCTCCCCTGTAGTTCCTTATTCAAAATCACTCAAAGCTACACATTGGCGCCTCCAAATGGCAGCCAGAGGTAACTGTTTGACCCAAAAATCATGTAATCAAAGAAATCGAAGTCAGTAAACTAGTACACAAAAAGGATGAAAGGCACGAGGGAGGAAAAAGATAATGATATTGGTGATTCCAGCTTATTCTATACATTTAGGAGACAGATGTTTCACTTAGATCTGTCACTTGCTGTGGGTGAAGGGTCCATACTTGACAGCAGAATTATTTGATGATGATTTGAACTATTTACATTCTACAGGGTCTCAGTCAGTTAGGGATATGGCATACTCTTCTCTGCTGCTGCCCCACTTTAGGATTTAGACTGATAAGACAGGTGTATATTTTTACATAAAATATTGACAAGTGCAGCTTTAAGAAAAGAAAAGATATTACTTTATTAATCCCTGTAGGGCAATTGCGGAAATATTTAAAATAGAGGAGAGCAGTTGGTGAAGATGATATCATTGTCAAATAAGGATGGCCTGTCATCTTATAAAGCTATAAATAAGATACCATCTGCCCTAAGCTACCTATAAGGATATAGCCTACTAATATGATGTACTATCAATTAAAGAACCATCATTTGTTTTATATGTGTGCCTTCAGTCATTTTGTAATACAGTAGTTGGTGCCACCTTTTCAAATAGACCGCTCTTATTGGAAATTAACTATTCATGTCTCTACATTTGTTTTATGGTTTTCATGCAATATTCTCCATCAGTCTCAACTGTGCAATGCTTGAGTAAAGAAATCTATTACTTTATCACTCTTAAGTTTTATTAACGCAAAGTCCTTGCGCTGTGCCTCCAGGTGTGTCGACGTGACATCGGGCATTACCAAGGTGTTACAGAGCGTCGGGGTGAGCTGCTGCACCGTGCAGCCGGAGTTCCCCCCCTCCTCCTCCACCTGCCCGCTCCCCCTGCCGGCAGGCTGCAGCCTGGCCTGTGGGAGGGACTGTGCCGGGAAAAGCTGCTGCTCTTCCCCAGGAGAGGAGACCAAGCAGCCACCAGCGCCGTTAACCAGGGAGACGAAGGAGAAGGAGCCTCACATGCTGGTGATCGAGAACACCTTCGCGCTGCAGGAAACTAACTCAGTCCATAACAGCCGCACACAGGATGAACCTGCAGGGAAACTAACTCAGTCCATAACAGCCTCACACAGGACGAGCCTGCAGGGAAACTAACTCAGTCCATAACAGCCTCACACAGGATGAACCTGCAGGGAAACTAACTCAGTCCATAACAGCCTCACACAGGACGAGCCTGCAGGGAAACTAACTCAGTCCATAACAGCCTCACACAGGATGAACCTGCAGGGAAACTAACTCAGTCCATAACAGCCTCACACAGGATGAACCTGCAGGGAAACTAACTCAGTCCATAACAGCCTCACACAGGATGAACCTGCAGGGAAACTAACTCAGTCCATAACAGCCTCACATAGGATGAACCTGCAGGGAAACTAACTCAGTCCATAACAGCCTCACACAGGACGAGCCTGCAGGTAAACTAACTCAGTCCATAACAGCCTCACACAGGATGAGTCTGCAGGGAAACTAACTCAGTCCATAACAGCCTCACACAGGACGAGCCTGTAGGGAAACTAACTCAGTCCATAACAGCCTCACACAGGATGAACCTGCAGGGAAACTAACTCAGTCCATAACAGCCTCACACAGGATGAACCTGCAGGGAAACTAACTCAGTCCATAACAGCCTCACACAGGATGAACCTGCAGGGAAACTAACTCAGTCCATAACAGCCTCACACAGGACGAGCCTGCAGGGAAACTAACTCAGTCCATAACAGCCTCACACAGGACGAGCCTGCAGGGAAACTAACTCAGTCCATAACAGCCTCACACAGGATGAACCTGCAGGGAAACTAACTCAGTCCATAACAGCCTCACACAGGACGAACCTGCACATTACATTAATGACATGCACTTGACTTGGTGTTGTACATTTAGACTTAGGACTTGACTTAAGACTTGTGCCTTCATGACTTTGAGACTAATTACTGCCAATATTTTGGCGGAGACTAAAAAAACACACCTTTTCAGGCTACACCTGAACCCTTCTTGAACTAACCATCCTTCTATAAAAAATAGAAATTAAATTTCTAACTAATGCGACTTATTCCTTTAAGTATTGACAAATGCTGCGTATTCCTTTTAAAAGGTCTTGGTTCGATTCTCGCCTGGGACGCTGTGAGCGCTGAAGGAATGCGTGCCCGTCCACATGTCCTCGAGTGCCCACCGCACGGGTGGGGTCATCAAAAGGGCCTTTCTGTGTGGAGTTTGCATGTTCTCCCCAAGGGGGTTTCCTTCATATAGGAACCCCTCACCAAAACATGCAATATCCTGGTTGCTAATGTGGTGCCTCCTCTGGTCGTTAAGGGCGCCTGTTCGGAGGGAGGGGAACTGGTTGGAATAGCGTGAACCTCCCACGTGCTATGTCCTACCGGTGAAGCTTCCCCTCTCAGGTGAAAAGAAGCGGCTGGCTAACTGACCATGTCTCAGAGGAAGCATGGAGCCAGTTTCGGCTCTCCCCAGATCGGCAGAGGGTGGAGTAGCAACCAGGATAAATAAATTAAATTAGCACTAATGGGGGATAAAAATGGGATAAAAAATCTGGAAAGAAATATAAAAAATAAAATAAAATAAAAAAATAAAAGGTCTTGGTTGATTTGGACTGTGTTGCACAGTTGATTTCACTACTGTTGACAAAATGTACTTTGTAAGTCGCTTTGGATAAAAGCGTCTGCTAAATGACGTAATGTAATGTAATGTAACTTGGGACTCGAGCAGAGTTTACTTGGTCACACCTCTGTGTCAATAAGTAATGATGCACTGATGTAATGTGGGTGAGTGTGAATTTATGAATATAAATTATTATATGATGGAGAATGAAATCAGTGTACGTTTTCCAGGAAAAATCACCCATATGTCTTCTTCTTTTTCTTCTTCTTCTTTTTTTTTTTCTTTTTTTTTGCATTAACAGGACACTGTGGAATATGTAAATTCTTTGTCTCAAACGGACTATGAGTTTGTTAAATTCATCACACGTGGAGAGTGGTGGCATTTTCACTGCTGTGGATATGCCATGGAATAAATGTGGTTTCCTTTTGGTCATTGTCATTTGACATCTGTGTAGGCTATGTTCACTATAATGTATTTGAATAAAAAAAATACCAAAGGTTGTTGCTTTTCATTTTGTGAGCACAAATGAGAGAGAAGTGGCAAAGTCTGTCTGATTCATTGTCTGGCTGCAGATCTCACGAGATTGACCTGTCACAGTACTGTTGTAGGCTCTGGTCAGGCTCCACCTTTCTGTTTTCAAACAACCAATAGAAACGGGTTTGTCTCGCATAACTAAGTAAGTCCCGTTTCCTCGCTTCTATTCTGTGTTTATATGACAAAGATATGCGTGAAGGCGTTTAGTTATCTTTGATACTTCATGTATACGCGCTATTCTTGAGTAATACAAGCAAATACTAACATTTGTTATAAAACCATGACTGAGACACAAACTTGTTCTACCATCTATATATAGGTTTCAGCGTGCTGGTTAATAGTGCCCGGATGAGCCTCGGTGGTCCGGGGTGCAGGCTTCAAACCTGTAGCTGCTTAGCGGCAGAGTGGTTCAATTCCACCTTTCGGGCGGCTTTTGATCTGTGATCAACAATGACCCAAATGGTTGTTTTGTCAAACTCTATGAGTTTGTTAAATTCATCACACATGGAGAGTGGCGTGGAGAGTGGAGGCATTTTCACTGCTGTGGATATGCCATGGAATAAATGTGGTTTCCTTTTTGTCATTGTCATTTGACATCTGTGTATGTTCACTATAATGTATCTGAATAAAAAAAATACCAAAGGTTGTTGCTTTTCATTTTGTGAGCACAAATGAGAGAGAAGTGGCAAAGTCTGTCTGATTCATTGTCTGGCTGCAGATCTCACGAGATTGACCTGTCACAGTACTGTTGTAGGCTCTGGTCAGGCTCCACCTTTCTGTTTTCAAACAACCAATAGAAACGGGTCTGTCTCGCATAACTAAGTAAGTCCCGTTTCCTCGCTTCTATTCTGTGTTTATATGACAAAGATATGCGTGAAGGCGTTTAGTTATCTTTGATACTTCATGTATAGGCGCTATTCTTGAGTAATACAAGCAAATACAACATTTGTTATAAAACCATGACTGAGACACAAACTTGTTCTACCATCTATATATAGGTTTCAGCGTGCTGGTTAATAGTGCCCGGATGAGCCTCGGTGGTCCGGGGTGCAGGCTTCAAACCTGTAGCTGCTTAGCGGCAGAGTGGTTCAATTCCACCTTTCGGGCGGCTTTTGATCTGTGATCTACAATGACCCGAATGGTTGTTTTGTCTTTATGTTGCATGTTTATAGAAAACTCTCTCGATAATGCAGGCTAAACTCTCTCGATAATGCAGCCTTATTTCCGGTTATACTTTGCTATTGGACTTCACAATAAAATATAACTAATAATAATAATCATACTCATCATCATCATAAATCATCATCCAAACGCTTGAACGAGCTAGTGCTACAGACTGTAAAAAGAGACCAGTTCCAAAAAATAGTTGACAGACAGCTTGTGTCGACCAATCATCAACGAGAGCTTCCTGTCTGTCATCCAATCATTCTTCTCCGCAGCGCAGGCGTGTTCCATAATGCGGAAGTTGTGCTGTTTGACAGAATGTGCAGAATGTCCTTGATTTTGCCTTAACGTGGGGCAAAACACAGCTTGTACTGTATCGAGACCATATTCTTTCCTACTAATTGGTGAGATATACTTTTCACAGTACTCTTACAGGCACATTAGCATGATGAAGGCGCTATTTCATTAAGTAAACCGGCTTGTAACTGGGTTGTTAGCTAATGTTAGCCGACTTGCTAATGGGATCTTAACGTTGTCAAAGTAATTTGCGAGTTCCCCTTGCTAACGCTAGTTCTGTAAATTGTCATTTATTTGTTAATAGTTTAAAAGATAATTCTCACTTAAATGGATTCTGTTATAAAAGTAACGCTACAATCATGTCCTTACTGTCAACAGTGACAGTGTTGCTTTGTATGCACTCACTGCTTTGGCTTTAACTTGTAACTTTAATTTATTGTCCTAGACTGCCACCAAGAACCTAATAATCCATCACGAAACTGTTGGTATAAAAACCATAAAGATGTGTGTCTTTAATTGCATTATATGCTGGCAGAAGTTACCTAAACTCTACCATCTATTCAGGGAATCTATTAGGAATGTATTTGAAACGACATTTTAATGAAATACGGCATATGTCATATGAGTGACCCCAGATTGTGACGATTTATTGCCAATCTCACAGTCGAATAGTCACAAAATGTGGTTATGAAACAAGGATCATTCCATTCTCGATATACTGTATGGGGCCTGGGGGATGAATATAGGATTGATTGTTTTTTCTTGATCTTAATATATAGCCTATTTTGGTATATCAGCCTATCAATATCAAAACCAAGTCCCAATTATAAACAAACAAATCAAACAAGCTCATGCCAATGGATTTTCTGATTGCCAGATAGTCTTATACTCTATTTTACAAAAGAATAGTCGAATATTCGTATTGAACAGCCAAATCCTATTCGACTGACAGAATTCTGAGTCGGGTACAGCCCTAATATGGCAGGATGAGTGGTCACCTGTATGTCAATGCGTCTTCCTGACAGTGTTTACTCTTTCTTCCAGGTAGGCTTGCACTCGGCCAGAAACAATATCTGCTATGCCTCTTCATAAATACCCCCCCAAAATCTGGGAGGCCCTGAAACTGAAGCAGGGCATATACACTCGTCTCCCCAAACACTACCTAAAGTCCCTGGAGCAGAAAGAGCCCACCCCGGTCCACTGGAAGCCCCTGGGAGTCAAGTACAGAGCCAACCCCCAATCTGGACACAAGGAGCGTGTGCAGGATATTCCTATACCCATCTACTACCCTCCAGAATCCCAGGACGGCCTGTGGGGAGGAGAGGGGTGGATCTCAGGGTTCAGATATGCCAACAATGACAAGGTGAGTAGTCAGGAAGATTGTTTCCCCCCTGACCCCACATTTGTAGTGATCTCGCCAAAATGTGTTTGATTTGAAGCTAGCCTATCTCTCTCTCTCTCTGTCTCATCTTCCATGTCTCTCTTCACTGTAACCTGTCAAATAAACCGGAGAAACCATACAAAAATAATAGCAAAGTAATGGAATAATAAACCTGGGTTATATTTACCTTCAAATAAGCAAATATATATATATACAGCTGGCTGTCCTCAGTTATCTAGGGCAGTGGTTCTCAAATTCTTTCACACGAAGGACCCCTAAACTGACCACCATTAGACCACGGACCCCCATTTGATAGGATTTTGTCCCACGGTCCCCCATATGATAATAAGATTGATGCTTTTAGATGTTTTATTACAGAAAGTCTATAAAACCCCAAATAGTCAAGGAGGTACGGTGGTGCAGTGGTAAGCACTATCGCCTCACAGCTCGAAGGTCGTGGGTTCGATTCCCACCTGGGCCGATGTGAACGCTGAAGGAATGCGTGCCCGTCCGCATGTCCTCGAGTGCCCACCACCCGGGTGGGGTCGGCAAAATGGCCTTTCTGTGTGGAGTTTGCATGTTCTCCCCGTGCCTCCCGGGGGTCTCCTTCATATAGGAACCCCCTTCACAAAAACATGCAACATCCTGGTTGCTTATATGGTTCCTCCTCTGATCGTTAAGGGCGCCTGTTCAGAGGGAGGGGAACTGGTTGGAATAGCGTGAACCTCCCACGTGCTATGTCCTACCGGGGGAGCTTCCTCGGGCAGGTGAAAAGATGCGGCTGACTTGACTGCTCATGTCTCGGAGGATGCATGGAATCAGTCTCGGCTCTCCCCAGATCGGCAGAGGATGGAGTAGCAACCAGGATTGAGTAATTCAAATGAGCACTAAACGGGGGATAAAAATGGGATAAAAAATCGGGAAAAAAAACATTAACACATTAAGTGCCAGAGACGACCTAACTCGTCTTACATAATCCAGCGCTTAAGTGCCAAGGACGAGCTAACTCGTCTTACATAAACATTTTTTTTTTTTGACGGTGGGACATCAATCAACCCCTTTTACATCTTCGAGATAACTATTTGGAGCAAGAGCATGTGTGTAATCTATTTTACCGACCACTAAGTGGCGACAGATACAGAGAGAAGCCACAGCCACGGGACCCGTACAGCCGCCTCCCGCGGAAATGGCTTGGCGATTTTACAGTCAGGAGCCCGGAGACACACACACAGAACGGACAGAGATCCCCTCCCCCCCAGAGCCGCGGAGCAACGCGCGAACACACACACACACACACACACACACACACACACACACACACACACACACACACACCGCGGGAGCAAGCCATTCAAGGAAATGGCTTGGCGATTTTACAGTAATCCATTTCAGACTCGTCCCCGCACGCAGGCAAGCAGGCAGGCAGGCACGCAGACAGACAGGCAGGCAGCACAACGCGCTTCTGACACGCCCGCTGTTAGGAGGAAGGAGGAGAAGACACACGGAGGGAGGAGTTTGAATGAGAGGGGTGTTTCCTGTTGTTATGGAGGAAATTACTGTTCAAAACTATTGTTTAGAATGTCTGACGGTCTTACTGATGCCAAAAATGAATGGTTAAAGTGACTGTTTCACAAAAAGCCATTTATCTCTGAATAAATTTCCAGACGCTGAAACCATGCTGTACTCAACGGCTAATATCTACATAACTACTAACTCTGCAAACTAACTCTTTTAGACAGAGAAAGCACACATTCTATTAGTTATTTTTAGATGATTGGTGTTCATGAATTCTTAACAGAAAAGAATCCTCGGCTGTTCTAAAATGAGCCAGAATCGTCAAAAACACCCCTGGCACAACTTACCTACAGGAATGAAAACATGGCTGGCATTCAATGTGTTAAAAAAAAAAAAAAAAAAATAGTCATTGTGTTACTTATGGACTTATAGCTAAAATAAATTACCCCCCTTTTGGCTGGGGACCCCCTGGAACGCCTTCAAGGACCCCTGGGCGACCCCCATTTGAGAACCACTGATCTAGGGATGGTCGTATGACCCTGAAGCTCGTAACAGACTTTAGTTCCCCATCAGTTTCTGCTTCATAACCACGTACCAAGCTGCAACATTTAATACCGGTATTCAACTATAAAGCTGACCAAGTGGAATAAACTGCCCAGTGTCTGTTTAACCTTTGATGCTTCTCTTTCCTTAGCTGAACGTCCGTCTGCAGAAGACCTGGAAACCACAGTTGTTCAACAGAGAGCTCTACAGTGAGATCCTCGACCACAAGTTCACCATCAGAGTCACAGCCAGGACTCTGGACCTCATCGACGCCGCTTACGGATTCGACTCCTACATCCTGAAAGTAAGAGAACGCTTTCTTGTCTCAAGACACACTTTGACAGCACAACTTCCCATAACAAGCTTTCCACATGCCAGTGCTGATTCTTTTATCAAAACCTCCATTAGACATCAAAGGAAGACCTGAACTCCAAGGTGGGGATGGACCTAAAGCGGGCCATGTTACTTCGCCTGGCTCGCAAAGAGACAGAGCTTTACCCCGACGACCAGTCCAAGAGAGAGCATGTCTACAAGAAATACAAGGTGAGAGAGTTGTGTTAGCTCAGTGACTCCATATCTTTTGGTTTGCTTGGCTCGGCACTCAAGACGAAATATACGAAATACCTATTGACTGTTCAATAATATGTGACAGCGGGCGTCTGGGTAGTGTAGCGGTAGATTCCCTGCCCACCAACACGAGGGTCGCAGGTTCGCATCCCTGTGTTACCTCCGACCTGGCTGGGCGTCCATATGATTGGTTGTGTCTGCGGGTGAGAAGCCGGATTAGGGGTATGTGTCCTGGTCACTGCACTAGCGCCTCCTCTGGTCGGTCGGGGCGCCTGGTCGGGGCAGAAGGGAACTGGTGGGAATAGTGTGATCCTCCCACGTGCTACTTCCTGCCGGTGAAGCTCCCCGCTGTCAGGTGAAAAGAAGCGGCTGGCAACTGTGCATGTGTCAGAGGAAGCATGGTGCTAGTCTACGGCTCTCCCCAGATCGACAGAGGGTGGAGCAGTGACCGGGGCAGCAGGGGGAAAAATTGGCCAAGTACAATTGGGGAGAAAATGGAGAAAAAATTCTGGGGGGGGAAGTTACCTAGTGTGCATGTGAAGAACCCGGCAAACATTTTCACGTATAACGACCGTCTTCTGCACATCAAACCACTACGTCTAGTCAGGGCCTAATTATATATCTGGAATGGAAATCGTAGCGACGTCGATGATGTTTCCTGCACGGCCGCTGCACGTAGATTGTCTCCTTCCCCACAACGTCGAAATATGCCGCTCCCACAACGGCTATATTCTGATATTCAGATAAAAATCTGCATTCTGCACAGTGTGCATTCAGCAGCATTATATCCTACTACAGTATGTCCAGATTTAACGCCTCGCAGTTAACGCTAATTCAGTTTGATGATTCCAACCAATGATGAGACAGGTATATATTTTATATTATGTATGATAACGTGAGATTACCATTTATTTAGCAGACAGCATCATACATACAGCACAACACCCCATTATGGCCCAGATTACCCAGAACACAACACTACATTCTTACGGCAAGAGTAATGGGACAATACACCACAGGAAGCTTGTGATAAATACGATAAAAAGGCACACACACTACAGGTTAAAACTATACTATACTATATGACATAAACGTGTTTTCATATTTAAAAAAAAAAGGCATTCAGTAGTAGTCATTGTATGTGATCACTGATTACACAACCAAATACATTGTCAATCAAATGTCGTTTTATTCATCAAAAACACAAAAGACACCTAGATGTGGTGTTTTCTGAGGAATATATCTTCAATATCTCTTGTTTTGTAAGAGACAGTCTAGACTGTTACTTTGGGGGAATGTGGAGACGATGTCACCTTGTGGCCGGCGGCGGCATGACTTTCTGGGTAGACGACCGACAGAAATTAAACTGTGTGGTGACGTCGCGGTCGAGACAATAACGTTTGGTGGGAAGTGAAGGAACAGGATTAAAAACGTGTTGCTTAGTCAAAGCGTGTTTGTCCTGTACTTGTTTCCTCCCTGGGGCTGTTGACTGTCCTGAGCAGCAGTTTGAGATCCCACAGGAGGAGGCGGAGTGGGTTGGTCTGAGTGTGGAGGAGGCTGTGGAGAAACAGAGGCTGTTGGAGCACAAGGTAACAAACATCCTAATACACACATTACTCAAGTTGGCCGGTTCATTCAGCGCTTGGCAACCGTTTCCCCTAAACACCCCAAAAACAAAGCAATACGCCTTCCCTGTTGCTTGCTGTTTTAGATCATTATTAAAGGCAGACTAGAGGCTTCAAATATTTACGGTACTATTTCTCAAGAAAAATACATCGCATATGTGATTATTTGTATACAGTATTAGAAATGGATGTATTTAAGACTCCAAGCATCATTTTTCTGTCCCCACAAATCATCATCATGGGAGGTCCCGGGCCTCATATTAAGATCCACTGACCCTAATAATTAAATGCATGCAAAATACTTCAACTCCTATTTAGTGCCTTAAAGGAGAATTTAGTTTTTTTTTCAACCTGGACCCTATTTTCCACACTGTATCTGTCTAAGGGACTCATCGTGACATATTTTTTTCAAATTGGTCGAGAGAGAGAGTGAGAGAGTGAGTAGCAGGGAAGCTTGTGCTGTGTCAACACGGAGGATTTCACCTCTCGTCAACAGCGCTGTGCTGTGCTCCTTTCTCTATCTCTCCCCTCGCCTCTTCATACGCACATTTTCTCTGTCCGACAGTAAACCCCGGAGAATAATATTCATGTATAGAGTCGTTTCCATGTTGCCAAACACTATAATGACAGTTCGAGTCTCCCAGCGGCAAACCAAGCAGTTTTATTAGCGAACGTGTATTGACGATGCGGTGCGGGATTGCCCTGTGTAGTATCACTGTGTACCGGTAGTTGTTTGAGCACATTGCTCAAGCTGTAAACAAGGCTATCTCGGTGAGTTCTCGACCAATTTGAAAAAAATATCTCACGATGAGCCCCTTAGACACATACAGTGTGGAAAATAGGGTTCACCGGTCCAGGTTGAAAAAAAACTAAATTCTGCTTTAACATTCACATTTTCAATACTTTTGAAATACCTAGTATTCGTAATCTTACCGCCATGTACAGACTTACTCTGCTGTGGATTCTGACTCGGTTGTGTTGTGTCTCTTAGGAGCCGGATCCTTTGTTTAAAACCTGTGTGGACAAACTGGTGATGGAGCTGACCATCCAAAAGCTCTCTCAGCCACAGCTGGTAGAGAAGAAGTAACGAGCGGAACCATGTCAGCACGACACAGGAAACTGTCAAAGTCAAATGAATTAGGTTGAACTGTCAAGCGGTGGTGTGAGAAACCATCTCGTCTTCAGTCACCAAAAGTTTGCTTCCTCAGTACTGAATTGACACACGGGACGACTTCCTGAAGGTTTTGGGTCACTTCCACTTAAGTGACACGGGGGCGGGGTGGAAGTGACAAAAAATAACAAGGTCGCGTTGGACTAATGCTTATTTATTTTGCTTCTGTTTTTTCCTGGCATTGTTTTGTGCGACCTTGTTGTGACCCTGGAAAATTATCCACCAATGTAAATGTTCCCCGAACATCTGTGATGTAAGGCCCATTTGGGGAATAAAATAATTCCTTTTTTCTTAAACCCCTTTTTCTGCTCATCTGTTGCACAATTCCTCTGCAGTTGTTTTTCAGCACAGTGATTCATTGATTAAATACGTGATCTTAGGTGGAAAGACGGATGCTTTGTTTCCAAAAATAGCATAACCCTCTCAAGTATGAGCCCATAATGTCAGTTTTATTATCTTTAAGGACACTATTCCAAAATCTAGTTCAATGATGTTCATCATGTCTTCATTTATGATTAGACGTTTATGTTTTACTTCGTTTCGAACTCAAGCTCTCACTAGTGCCTTAAACGCTGCAACGCAGCCCTATGGAAGACTGTTATTTTGCTCCAAAATTACTTTTCATTAAAACCTGACCACCCACCCGTAGGTGGCGTGGTACCCCCTGGGACTGACACGGATCCACGTGACTACGTCACGTCCTGCCAGTCCAGGGAAAAATCACTTCCGCTTTCTTCCACCCGCTGTGAAGACGTGTTTTGTGAAAGCTCCGACGGTTAACAAGGAGTTATATTATATAGCTTTAGATACTAGGCTCGTCCCGGCTGACTTGCCCACCTCAAGAGGGTCGCGTGGACGGGATAAAGCAGGCTTCGGAGACCGACTCTGTACCCTTCACCCTGCGGCGTCGGAACAAGTCATCTAAAGCTAAGAGTATCTTCCTTAGTTAACTGTTTATTGCTACCGCCGTGTAGCTCTACTGCTATCGCCGTATAGTGGTTATTGCTGCCGCTGTGTAGCTTTGCTTCGCTCCCCTGGCTGGGGCAGCGTTTTCGTTTGAGGGCCGATTTAGGTCCGCGCTCAAACTGTTAAGCTTTGCATACGTGCAAATAGCTTGTACCACGTAGCACAGGAACAAAGAGGCTAAGTAGCCCAGTTGTTGCAGATAGCTACCTTGGCACCCGTGCGGGTAGTTTTCGTGTGCTAGGTACTTTAGGCGCCGGCTTTAAAGCGCGCGCGTTAGATAGTTAGCTAGTTTGCTCAGTGCAGCTAGCCTGGACTACCTTGTAAACAGCTAGGTGCTGTATTAGATGTGAGGCTACGCTGGTCGGTTACGACCAGCACAATTAATTTGATGTGTGCATGCAAGGCAGGAGCACGCCGCACAGGCGTTGCTGTGACCTACATAAATGTAGTGTAGCTTTACTGGCGTCTGGGATTTTAGCTGGGCGATACGCTAGCTAGGTGAGCCCGCCCCGCACCTTGTGTGGGCCGCTTCTCTCAGTACTTACGCCATCTTAAGGCCCAATTATACTCCATTTTCATCCGTAACTAAGGGCGTCCATTTCAAACGGTGTAATCGTCACTGTCCACATGCTTCCATGCGTCTTTCACGTTGGTATCATGTTAAGTAATACATCCACCACAGTAGAGAGTCAAATGCATGAGTGTGTGTGATTTCCTCCGTTTCATGCGTATCTGTAAGCTTTCAGATGACGGACAGAAAACGGACAAAATTAACGCAGAGTACGGACAGAGGGTCTGTCCGTCTCCGTCTTTAACGTTGAGTATAATTGGGCCTTTAGCCAGCTTGCTTGTCTGCTAAGTGTTGCTTGCCTCGTGCAATTAGCATCTACTAGATTGCAACTCCCTTTGAGGAGTTTCTTCTGAGATTGACTAGCTTCACGGGCCGCTGGCCTTTGCTTGCGGTCACGCTTGCTTCCCCGTGTTACTCAGGGTAGAGACGCGCTACACCGGCCTGTACGCAGGCTTGTGTTAGCGCACGCTTGTTTCAGTGCTTATGCTAGCTTAGCTAGTGGCTTCCACGTCTGTTCTCTCGGGTTAACAGGTTGTGGGTATTGGTGCCCCCCCTTCGGGATGGGCTATTGCCGCTTACGTTACCATTGCACGCGCACGTTCGCTAGCCTCCGGGTTGCTTACTGTCTAGCCTGTGCTTCTCGCTAGCTTGCTTAAGCAGTACTCCCGCTAATAGGGTGCGCCCTGCGGGAGCTTGCTATTAGTGGTTAGCTTCCTGCTTCCTCTTGCTACTGAGCAGGGAAGGTCAGGGAGGGGATGGGCCGTGTGTAAAACTACTTGGCCGAGTATGAATCGGCACGTTAAGTGCGTGTTCGGCCTTGGGCACGAGCACGCTGCACAGGCGCCTTGAACCTTCGGTTTTGTCCGCAGCTAAGCTCTTTAGAGCTGACCAAGGTCCGCTCTCAAAGAAGTGTTAAAGCTAGCGTGCCTTGCATAGGTGCAGATAGCAATATTAGTACTGTTTAGCACAGAACGATAGCATTTTGCAGATAGCTGGCGTGCACCCGTGCAGTTAGTACCTGTGTGCTAAGTACATTGGGCGCGAGATACCTCCGCTACAATAGACATACTGCTCCTTGCTGGCGCTACGCGTCCAGCAGGGCGTACAGCTCGCCAAGGTCTGGGCTCAGTGCCAGCCTTTGGCTTGTAGCTCTAAGGACAAGCCCACCGCCCTTGGTGCCCAAGGCCCGGGGTGGTTGGGAGCTCTCCATGGGTCGCACTCCCTTGTTGGGGCGCCCCCTGCAAGTGCAGGGAGCCTGGCTGGGGGCACAGCGCACCTTGGTCCATGGCCACGGCCTGGCCTCGGTTGGCAGCAGGCAAGCCCACCGGTTGGCTCACCAAGGCTGGGCTTAGTTCCAGCCTGCGGCTTGTAGCTTTAGACCCACCGTCCTCGGTGCCCAAGGCCCGAGTTCGGTCGGGAGCTCGCCCAGGGTCTCATACCCAGCATCAAGGCTCGCCTTGGTCCATGGCTACGGCCTGGCCTCGGCTAGAGGCTCCTAGGACAGCCCACCATCAATGGCGCCAACAGCTCATTGCTGGTCGGGAGCTCGCCTGGGGGCCGCACTGTCGGACAAGTCCACGTGCGTCTCGAGAGAGAACGTTACCTCCGCAGTCCCCCCAGCCTGCGAAAGGCGCACGGCAGGGGGGGGGGGGGGGGGGGGTTACTTCGATACAACAGCGCGTCAGTAGGCGGAGCTTGCGTAAGAAGTTCTCCCCCAGCATGCACAGCTTCTACGGAACTGTCCATGCGGCGGGGGGGCGTAGCCTCTCACGTCCCGCCCCCCCATCAGGGCACCGGATCGAAAGGTCCCGGGGCCCAGCAATATGCTCATGACTATATTTCAGGGATCATTTCTATAGTTTCTAACTTGAGAAATGTGTTTCTAAAAATGTTCAGTCTCGCTATCCAAAACGATGATGAGACGGTGATATTTTTTTCTGAGCGCGAAGCGGGCAGAGAGACTTGATTCAGTTCATATGCTCTCTGCTTTTGATGACCGTTCACTGTCTCCTATGGGGACATTGAGGGAGAGAGTATGATCCGAGTGGTGGAACGGGTTCCGCTCCGTTGGCCACAAGAGACCATCTTGTCCAACAGGCTCGATGCCTGGGAGCATCTATGTTCCCCCGTCCCCATTACGGCGCACCCTCCAGTGGGGATACGCGCTACAGTTTGCCCACCCACGTTCGACGGGACCCCCGATCTGGCCGTGGAGGAGGAGGCCATGGACGGCTCCATGCGTCCAAAATTGGACCTTCGGCGTCTCAAAAACAAGACGCTGAGGAAGTCCCGTCCCGAATGCTCTCTTCCCCGCCTGTTCAAGTTGAGACAGGGGGATTTCTTACTTCCAGGGATCTGGAAGGTGCGGTCTTCCATGTCCACATGGTCAGGAGACACAGGAAATACCTGAGGTTCTCCTTCCTGGGGAAGGCTTACGAGTTCTGTGGCTTGCCATTCGGCATGTCTTTGAGCCCGCGAACCCTCACGGTGTGCGTGGAGGCAGCCGTGGCTCCCCTCCGCGCGAGGGGGATCCGCGTCTTCCTATATCTCAACGTCGTTCTCTTAGCGGCCGACTCGAGGGTCGGTGCCGCGAAACATACCAAGGTGGTGACCGATCACCGGCAAACCTTAGGGTTTTTGGTGAACCGGCAGAAGAGTTGCCTCGTCCCAGCGCAGGCGGCGACCTTCCTGGGGCTCGAGCTATACTTCCTGCCTTTCGCCAGAGCGACAGGCTCGCACGGTTCGGACAGCAAGCCAAGGACGTTAGGTCTGTGCCCTCGGTGTCAGTGCATCAGTGCACAGTGATGTTGGGCCTGATGGCCTCAGCACTGCATGTGCTCCCGCTAGGGAGGCTACACATGCCCTCGTGGTCCAAATATGGTTCTCAGGCTTCGCCTGGACTCGGCCGGGGACCGTCATCGCAGGGTTCCTCTGACAGGTCAGGCCTGGCGGGCGATGGCTATATGGGCGGACCCCCGTTACCTCTCGAGAGGTACTCGGTGGGGCCCTGTCCCGCTCAGGATGGTGATTCGCACAGACGCCTCCCTCTGGGGAGGGGGTGCGATTTGCGGGCATTTTTCGGCGAACGGCCGGTGAAAGAGAACGTTGCCTCCGCAGTCCCCCCGGCATGCGGAGGTAACACTTCCAGCGGCTCACACATGGGCACCATGTGCTGATTCGCTCGGACAATAGGGCAGCGATCGCCCACCTGAACAAACAGGGCGGTGTGCGGTCGGGGGCGCTGAACCATAGCGGGGATTCACCTGTGGGTGTATCCCCGTCTCCTTTCAGTGTCAGCGGTCTATCTGCCGGGACGGCGGAGTTACGACCGGCCTGCTGTCTCGAGGCAATCCCCGTTATACGGAGTGGTGCCTCCACCCTCGGGTGATGGAACAGGTTTGGGCCAGGGTTGGTCGCGCCTGCGTCGATCTCTCGCATCGCGGCGCGCGACACACTGCCCACTGTGGTTCTCGATCCAGGAGGACAGCCCCCGTTAGGTCATGACGCGCTAAAAGCGCACGCGTGGCCGAGGGAGGGGCTCTATGCGTTTCCCCCGACCCCCCCTGATCCGTCAGGTGTTGGACAGGGTGAGGGAACAGCGCCTCCGGCTCGTTTTAGTCTGTTTGGCACAGGCAGACATGGTTTGCGGACCTGGTCTCCCTGGCGCAAGATCCGCCCTGGGCATTGCCGGTACGGGCCGATCTCCTATCCCAGGCGGAGGGGGAGGTGTTCCACCCCTCCCCAGGCAGGTGGAAGCTAGCGGTCTGGCTCCTGAACCGGACCAGTTGCTAGCCCAGGGCTTGCCTGATAATGTGGGATGCACTATGCAGCAAGTAAGGGCGTGGATCCAGTGAACTGCAGTGTGCGACCAGTTCTCCGTTTCCTTCAGAGCCTGCTTGACGCGGGTCAGTCCCCGCAGTCGTTTAAGGTGTACGTAGCCGCGATTCTGCTTGCCATAGGGGAATTGAAGGGAGCCCCGTGGGGGCGTACCCTTTGGTCTTGCACCTCATGAAGGGGGCGCGTAAACTGCGCCCGCCGTCGCGGTGCGCTTTTCCCCCCAAATCGGACCTGGTTACGGTGCTGGACGGGCTAACGGGTCATCCGTTTGAGCCCTTGGACTCCGCCGATTTAAGGGTTCTGTCTTTAGAGACCGCGCTGCTGCTGGCCTTTTCGTCAGGAAAGAGAGTTGGTGACCTGATTGCCCTCTCGGTGCAGCAGGCCTGTGTAGTAATGATGGGCGCAGGGTTACGTTGCGACCTAACCCGGCTTACCAACCTAAGATTATTGATGTCAGCTTTAGGTCTATGGTCATAGACTTATCAGCATTCTGTCCCCCGCCGTTCAGTTAGAGACGGGCGAGGAGAGACGTTTGCTCATGCTGTGCCCCGTAAGGGCGCTCTCGGCCTATGTGGCCAGGACGCATTCTTTACGCATTACAGATCAGCTGTTGGTTTGCTTTGGGCAAAGGGCCCAGGGCGGGCCCCTTTCCAAGGATCGCTTATCACACTGGATAGTGGAGGCGATCGCGTTGGCATACTCTGCCGTGGGCAAGGTTCCCCAGGAGGGTATCAAGGCGCTTTCTACGCGAGGTGTTGCGACATCCTCTGCGTTGTTGCGCGGTGTGTCGGTGGAGGACATGTGTGCCGCGGCCTCATGGTCCTCTCATCACACTTTTGTCAGGTACTACAGTCTCGACGTGTCCGGTGCGCAGTTCGCGCACGCGGTGCTGTCGGTGGCAAGAAAGTAGTATCGTTGCCACTCTAATATGTCAGACGGTTAGGCATAAACGTTGCCATATGGCCGTGGTTCACCGGTGCCGTTCGGGTCGCCCTGTGGGGTGCTCCCGGCAGCAAGGTCGGTTGAATGGAGGCACTAGTGAGAGCTTGAGTTCGAAACGAAGTAAAACGTTAGGGTTGTGCTACAACCCAGGTTTTACGAGTGAGAACGAGAGCTCTCACTACCCAGCCTTGCTGTGTCGATGCGTCACGGGGTGCGTCGGATCTCAGCGGGCTGGAAGAAATTAGAGTGATTTTTCCCTGGACTGGCAGGACGTGACGTAGTCACGTGGATCTGTGTCAGTCCCAGGGGGTACCACGCCACCTACGGGTGGGTGGTCAGGTTTTAATGAAAAGTAATTTTGGAGCAAAATAACAGTCTTCCATAGGGCTGCGTTGCAGCGTTTAAGGCACTAGTGAGAGCTCTCGTTCTCACTCGTAAAACCTGGGTTGTAGCACAACCCTAACGTTTTCTTGTGTTCAGACATAGGTTATAGATGTTTGTTATTTACCTTGACAGGTTCGATGAGTCACTCGTCTTCTTCAGAAGCAGTCACACTGACAGCTGGGTATGACGTGTCAGTTGCTTTTCAGCTGAAATGGGCTGAAAAGCAACTGACACGTCATACCCAGCTGTCAGTGCGGCTGCTTCTAAAGAAGACGAGAGTGACTCATCGAACCTGTCAAGGTAAATAACAAACATCTATAAACCTATGTCTGAACACAAGAAAATATAAACGTCTAATTCCAAAATCTAGTTATGTACATGTTCTCCCACTAGGTGGAGCTAATTGCTTTGGTGAAGATGACCCCTTTATAGTGAGAGTGGTAGTGAGGGAGATGATTCTTGTTTGGATGATCCAACCTACCCTGTTTCTTGAATGAAATATTCACATTACATTATGTCATTCAGCAGACGCTTTTATCCAAAAGTGACTTACAATAACACATTTTACCAACAGTAGTGAAATCAACTGTGCTAGTAAAAAAAATTGCTATTCCAAATATTCCAACTAACAAATAAATCAACAGGATTACGAGATGGCCGATATCAACTTCTGTTTTGCTATCAAACAGAAAACCTACCCTCCGCTTACAGAGCGTGGTCTGCCTACCAGGCAATGCTCTGAAAGAGTCTGCAACAACATGCTGCACCAAGTTTCACTTGATCTGAAACTGAAATTTTTGCCAAAAATGTGGATGACAGTTTAGTGTCTGTGATTGAGAAGAAAGGTGGCAACATCTCCAAATGGACTGTAAGACTTCGACCTGAAGCTGTTATTTTTCAGCAGTTAAGGACACTGAAGGTTATTGGTATTTTGTCACGATTTTCAACATTTTTCATTTTGCTTTCAACTAACATTAGTACTTTTTGGTTGAGTTTGTTTATTGCATACATACTACAAATACTAACTTTTATGATTTCTTACATTTGTGGAAATCAGCATCTCAAAACAAATATGCCCGTTATAATTAGACAATATTACATTACATTACGTCATTTAGCAGATGCTTTTATCCAAAGCGACGTACAATAGCCCATTTTGTCAACAGTAGTGAAATCAACTGTGCAATACAATACAATTTTGGGGTCAACAGATTTACAGTTCTTGCGTAATAATGGCAAGATATCTAAAAAACAAATGTTGCATAACAACTTGACACACTGTATTTCTCAGTATTTCCTAGTTCAAGATGACTAACAGTAGCCTAGCCTACTTGGGGCATGAAAACAAACGACTGCCTCTCATGCCTCACACTCACACCTGCTTAAAATAAAGGACAACCTTGACACAGAGACCGCCGCAGATGTCCTTATATGGCGCTCAAGTTTGACCAATGGAAAGGTTGACTGTGAAAACATAAAATCAAGGAGTTCCTGTGTTACTTTCGCTTTCACCTCTTCTGCTTTGATCTGTCACTTGAATCAGTGCTGGGGCGGGGAGTCCCTGCTGGGGACTCCCGTGGGTGTTGTAACCTAGCAACTGAACAAAAAAATGCAGTCCACCTGTAAACAGGCTGGTTCTGTCTTTATATAGATATGAGGTTCGTTGATTTGGAATTACCCCTTTCATATTGCGCAAGCCTGTGATGGAGAAAATCATGACCACCGCCCATCCCAACCAAATTTGGTATTTTTTCTCTTTTGGCAGGCAGACCTCATAGGGACTGATTAGTTCACCTCCAGATGCACCCCACTGGGCTAAATAAGGCATTCAGTTTTTCATATATAAGCCTTACATCAATCAATCAGATTTGTATATGTGAAAGACATCTGAAGAATCGGCTGCTAACCATGACCCTGTTTGAGGTCACTGCCTCATGTTTTCCAGCAGCGGTCCAGCTGTTGGAAAGATGGCACTGAACCTGGACATCTCTGATCATCTGATCCACCTCCTGACTTCTCCCTCCATAAACCCCAGTGCTTTTTACTGAAACGCTCGGCAGATGGTTTGTCCTCCATCACACGTGTAAAAAATAATGACGGGGTAGACCTTTGGGACCATCGATGTTTTGTTTTTATTGAAAAGGAAATAGACTGAAAGTCAGCTGGTATCTGGATTATTGTAACCTTTACCATCAAAAAGTTGGCCCTTGAAATCTGACTCGAGCACATCTCTGTTGAATCCATCACCATCAGAAACTACAGTACTATATGTGTATCTGGGTCACTTTAAATTCTAGACACCTCACAGCAGGCTGTTAGACCACTATTAGTATCTGCTGTTGTGTGTGAATGTCATAAAGCAATAATTAGATAGTTTTACTGTAGGCTACTTCTATTAAAAAAAATCAGAGAAGACATTTTACATTTTATGATACAGGAGCCCATGCTACCAGTCATTGTTTGGATTGTGTGATTTGCCCTCAATAGGTTTCTTATCAAATGTTGCTACAGCACCTGATAAGCAGTGAGTGGGGGGTTTGTGGTGAGCTGCTCACTGTGACCACATTTGGGTGGCTGTCACTTATGTTTTCCCTTGTTGAGGTTTATATTGTTAAACTGTGTCACCGTAATCTGCTGAATACATCAGAGCGAGTGATTATATCTGATTATTTCCACCACACATTACTCATCCTGTCAGCTCAGTATTCCCCAGAGTCTCCCCAAAGCAACAGGCACCTTTTTCTTTTAATCTTGAAAAAGCAACATCTGATTATTCAAATGGGGGTACAGAAGATACATGCTTGCTGTGTGGGCTTGGCACTTTTATGTTGAGTAAAAACGACTGCATTACCCCCTGGTATAAGAACAGGAAAACAGTACAGAGGTTAAGAAAAAGCCTTGGAAAACATGGGCTTATTAAAAATGGAGATCCATCACCATCATCTAATGCGGATGTATTTGTTAGTCCTTGATAGATAGATTAAATTACATTACGTTACGTTTGTTTTTTTTGTTTTTTAATGGGACCAGTGAGAACAGTCAACCTTATTATTTCATTGTGTTGTTGTATCTTTTAAGGAGGACAGTAAACATGAAATGAAATACTCATATATGGCAGTGGTGTCAGTCTGCATTGAATATACCCACGTCTAAATTCCCTCTATAGCCTAGTAGTGTAACTGGCCAAATGGATGCAGGAGTCACAGATTAGAGGAGACAGACCAGCAGAGTTCAGGTGACTGGTGTAAGTAACCCATATAAAAAATATGGCTACTAAAACTGTCACAAATAATTGTGTGTTGTTCCCAGAGGAGGGCGCAATACTGTGTGAATCTGAATTGGTAGGGAGCGCTCTGTGCAGTTATGGGTAACACTTTACAGTAACGTTCACAAATAATATAGTAGTTACTAGTAAACTAATCATTAACTAATAGTTAGTTAATGAGTAGTTAATGAATCATCATTAGTCAATCACTACGGTAGTTAATCATAGTTAATGAGTAGGTAGTCATTAGTTAATGATTAGTATCTAAGTTCCTGCATAGAGTAGTTAATCATTACTTAATGATTACTAAATGTCAGCTCCTGAATATAGTAGTTAATCATTAGTTACTGATTAGTCGGTCAGTTCCATGAGTAGAGTAGTTAATCGTTCATTAATGATTGTCAGTTCGTGAATATATTAGTTAATCATTAGTTAAGGTCACATTGTGAGTACAGTAGTTAATCATTAGTTCATGATTAGTTGTTAGTTCCTTAGTAGAGTAATTACTCATTAGTTAATGGTTACTCAATGGTCAGTTTGTGAGTATAGTAGTTAATTGTTAGTTACTCCTTACTTAATTATTACTCTTTTTGTGTACCCTATTGTAAAGTGGTGCATCATACTCAGTAGTTTATGAGTACTGATCATTACTTAATTATTACCTGTACAAAGTTACTCTTTTGTGTACCCTATTGTAAAGTGGTGCATCATACTGAGTAGTCTATGCGTACTTACTCATTACCTGTCCATTAGTTACTCTTTTTGTGTACCCTAATATAAAGTGAAACATCTCATATGTAATAAATTCAAGACTTGTTCCAGGTGAGATTTGAACCCTCAGCCCCAAGACCACATTTTGATGGTCTCGGTCTCGCCCTCCATTGGTCTCGGTCTCGTTTCGGTCTCGGGCAAGCCGGACTCAGGATTTTATTTCAAGACCAGCCGAGACCACAACTGCAGTGACATCATTCCTTGCCTGTGTGTATATATATATATATTTTTTTTACTGTGATTGAGTGTAAAAATCCCTCCTTCAATAGCAACCAACCTTGCAGTTTGAAAGTTTCTAATGCTGTAGCCACTCCCCTCACGTTCATGCACAAAGGAAGACAACACAGGTCAACAAGCTGGCTGGAGACAAACCACAAAGGGGGGAGTCATAGGTCTTGGTCTTCATGGTTTAGGCCTAATGAGAGTAAAGTAATTAGTTGCTTCCAGGCTTGCTTATCAGCAGGCCTCCCTGTCCCCATTTTAATGTATTCAATGTGTTTTCTCTGTGGTCTTTTACGTTTAGCAGTCACATGGGGACAAACCTGTGTCATAAGTTCACCTCTGTGTGTGTGTGCGTGTGTGTGTGTGTGTGTGTGTGTGTGTACACACAGTGTCGTCCCTGCTCTGCTGCTTCTTTATACAAATAACCTGGGAGGTAAATATCGAAGTATGCAAAATGTTTCTGGAGCTGTGTCCTGTTGGAATCAGTCCATTACAGCCATGCAGTGATGTCTCTAAATAAATAAACATCTGATAAAACTCTGACTTTATAGATATTCACCTGGTCTGTACCAGAAGATGGCCTATGCAGGGGTGTCAAACTCAATTTCATCCCGGGCCACATCAGCATTATGGCTGCTCTCAAAGGTCCGGTTGTAAATGTAACATGATATAAATGTATCTAGCCTACTTTTTTGCCTGTGATTCGATTATTGTTTTTTAGTAATAACTTGATAATTAATAACTAGCTCTGAAAGCAGAATTATAGGAAAGATAATGGCAAACAGACAAGTAGCCTACAATTATTAGAAGTAATTAGAATTGTATTGCACAAATTGTATTGTTTGCTAGCTCTCGCGAGCCACATAAAATGAGGTGCCGGGCCGGATTTGGCCCCCGGGCCTTCAGTTTGACATGACGTGCTCTATAGCCTAACTGACAATGTCCAGACAAGTCCAGACAAATCCGGCAGCAGGGTTTGGTATCACCTATTTACAAGAAATTGTGTGTGTGTGTGTGTGTGTGTGTGTGTGTGAGATCAAAGGTGTTGGCGGCCTGCACAGCATGGAGTTTCCCAGTGGCTGTTCAGTGCCGGTCAACAGTGACGGCGAAGACAGAACAGGTAACAGCTGCTCCTGTACAGCTGCAGATAGCCAGCCAGGCCTGACAGTGTTAAATATTTAACATTGATTGTCCTTTATCTACCGTTCTGTTAAAGAGTCGCTTTCTGGCTCAATAAAAAGCAGGTTTGTGGGTGTGACTGGTGGGGGAAAAAACACGTTTCTCGAGCCATGACTGTACTGAACTATAATTACTTCAGAATCAGAATTATTTTATTTGCCAAGGTATGTTTTCACATACTAGGAATTTGTCTTGGTGTGGTTGGTGCTCATGTAACATTGATAAGAAGTAATAATATAGGAGACATTCATATTGCATAATCAAATAATTGAATTGTATTGTGTATGCACATTTGGCTTCATTTATAGATACTTAGCAAATTTGTAATTGTGTTATGCAATGTATCTTTTTTGATACTTGATTTCCAGCGTTAATAGGCAGGGCTGTTCTTTATTATTGATCAAAAGACAGAAGAGGAGCCAATCTGTGTGTACAAGAAAGAGAAGATGCCAAATCGTGTTTGCTTTTAACAATCAAGTCCTCACTGAGCGAGATCTTTTTTCCGCTTACTTTGACTTTTTTTACTCTACATCATTTTACGAGTTTCCCGGGATGCCTTGGGCTAAGAATAGACCTGCTTGTCCGTGTGACTCAGTAGATACCACACAAACTGAACTAACACTATTAATAGAAAAAGAGAAATGGCACGGCAGATACAATCGTTAGCCTAGTTTCAGATGTGCAATAGCTCAGCTTGGAGAATGAAAGGCATTTAGATGCTGTGACTAAAAGCGACCACATGGTGTCCGATGACCATAAGCAACAAAGGACACAGTATTTATCTCTAATTTCTTGGGCAAACACGTCGTTCAAGATTCTCATCTAACATGAAGGAGATAGCATTGATATTCAAATCTCAGCTGCAAAAGAATAAAACAAAAACAAAACGTTATTTACGGCGTATAGTTCAAATAGACTTGCGTCACATTGTTGTTGTTCCAAGTGAGAGAGAAAGTTAGGAATGTGTAGGAAATACAGCAGGCAGCCAACAACGATCTGACACTTGAAAAAGCAGTCAAGCCTGAACATAACAGCAGCATCTTTATGCCTTTATCCGTTTTTCTTTTGAGGTCCATCTTTCTCCTTCCAAAGAAACTACGTTACCATGACGATAACACATTTTATTGTTGAGATAGTGATATCACTCAGTGCTACAGTGCGGGGGTGGAGCGAGTCAGACACATGACAAGCGGTGAGTGGGAATTTGAAAGCTTTAGCACAATGGCGAAACTCACAGGACAAAAGGAAGTAAGGACAGACAGCGCTATGGATATACGAGGACTGGTTTCAATATTAGTAGTAATATATTGTAACAGAGAAGAAAAGCGAGTTGTGCATTAAGAACAGATCCAAAACTAGACCGTATTTAAGACATTATTTGACATTCTTCAAATGTGGATTATAATCTAAAAAAGATCCCTTCACTACTGCAGACGACTTCCGATGCGAAGTCAGGTGTTTTTTCCCAAAATGATAAGCTGGACAAATTGAAAATACACACAGCCTACAGATACACACAGCCTACAGAGACACAAGACGACACACACACACACTTCTCTCGCCAATCATTTACCGCAGTTCATGGAGAGGGTTCCTCCTGTTTCCAGAAGAGAAGTTTCCCAGCTTCCCTTTTTCGGTGAGCTGGAGCTACATGCTAACTTGTGAGTTTCGAATCGCTCATCATGGCTTGTAGCCTTCCGGTTAATGCTAGCAGCACAGTGAGGACGACACCGGCCGCTCACAGAGACTCGGGTCTGGGAGGGCAGACATCTTGGAATGCCCCCGGGCAGCGAAGCCTTGACCAGCAAGGCCTTCGGACGGAGGTAAAGGTGCGGGGTTAATGAGCGGGCAACCGTGTGAAACTACATCTAAACAAAGGCACACTACACAGCTTCATCAGTCTTTTACCAACAACATAGTCTTTCCTTCCTGGCTCTAAATCCGTAAAGGTCAAAGTGGAGAAAGAGGGTGAAACTGAGCTGCATGATACTGACTGGCATAGTTCCTCTTCAGTCTTCACCTGAACCACCTGGGAGGGTACTGACTGTCCCTCCCTCATAGTTCCTCTTCAGTCTTCACCTGAACCACCTGGGAGGGTACTGACTGTCCCTCCCTCATAGTTCCTCTTCAGTCTTCACCTGAACCACCTGGGAGGGGCCGTCCTGCGACAAGGGCTCCGACTGCTGGATGTGGCTCTCGTTGACCAGGTGGTTGAACTGCACGTCATTGTACAGAGAGAAGTCCTGTGGGTACGGGCCAAAGTTTGGGTTAAAGTTCACATCCCTGATGGCAAACGGGACCGTGGAGTTGCCATCGGCCCCCTGGTCGAGCATGGCCCTAAACGAGGGCATTTCCAGCAGCTGCTTGATGATCAGTTCATCGGCGGTGCCTTCAAAGCCCTGGTTAGAGTCCTGGGAGGGCATCTCCAGCAGCTGGCTAAGGAGGCCCAGGTCATCGGTGCCTTCGTAGCTCTGGTTAGCGAGCAGGTTAGAGTCCTGCGCGGCGCTGTAACATATTTCCCCCAAAGCAGAGGCACCGGGCAGGGCGAGGGGCGGCTTCTCCTCCTGGACCAGCATGTTGTCAGCCTGGCTGAAAGGATGGAAGGGCTGCGAGGGGGACGCCTCCGCTGCTGCTGGACTTTGTGCTGCGGCAGAACAACAGGACAGCTGTTAGAGATCAACAAATAACTTGAACAAATATGATGGTACATTAGCTCATCAGGGAATATACTTTATGTCTGGGTCATGCCTTTCCAAGATTGACATTTTCCAAATCTTTGCCAATTAACAATAATCTATCTATAAAAGCGTGACCGTCTGCATGCGTGCGTTTCCTTCGTGTATCTCGAGAACCGTTTGTCCGATCGACTTCGGACATGGTGGGTGCGCTGCTGGGGACCCGACTGACCGCAGTGCCGAATTTTGTGCGATTCGACCAATCAGAACACAGTTTTGCACAAGTTTGCGGCAGGACTACTACCCGATGGGTACTAGCTACCTGGTGGGTAGTCGTCCTGGAGCAGGGGGTTGTGGGTAGTGTAGTCTTGGAGCAGGTGAATGGGCACTGCACTAGTAATAATAATATACTAGTAAGTAATAATATTATAATAATAATTATTATTACTTAATTAAAGTATAAATTTAAGACATTTGCACTTAAGAGGGGTATAGGCATGAACGTTTTTTGACGGTGTGTGTATAAACAAACTGATACCCATCTAATAGAATAGATGAACAAAAGATCTGAGATTTTCACAATATCTATAATATGTCTATGATAGAGCTGTAAAATGGGATAATAAACATTTAAATATTTGTATGTGACATTTTACAATAGGATTATGAGTAGATGGCAAGGGTTTATTATTTGCATGTTTAATTTCTAGTACAAACAGACTGGTCTGACGGGAGTCCGAGCCACCTGCATCATTGTCTCATTTAATCCTGTATTTGGTTACGCACATTTAAGCAAAGTCAAAAGGGAAGAACAAAGGTCTATTTCAAAAGAAAGAAAGGGAAGGACAAGGTCCAAGCCTCACCTGCTGAACACGGCCGCTCTGTGAAGCTGATATCTGTCTTTATCTTTCTCTTCCGCTTCACCTCATACGGATCTGAAACGGGATCAATTCATAAATACTTGAATTACTCGCTACTGTAGTTTAGTGTGTGGCATAAAATGATGCTGCATCCTGTTTAGAGTATGTGATTTTAAAACCATTTTAACCATCAGCAAAATGACAAAGCAACCAATAGTTGGGAGAAAATTTCTACAACTATAGGATGGTGTGGAGGAGAGAACGCTGTGTGCTAGGAAAACAAAACAAAGTGATATTGAAAGTTAGATGGGAAGAGATGGATCATATTTAAGCACGTCAAGCAGATTGTGTGCATTGTCCATGAGGTGTGGGAACAGTCAGTGCCAGCAGGGGTGATCAAACCACAGTTAATCTAAAAGCAACTTCCAACCATCAGATGACAGGTGAGCGAGCGAGCGGGCGATGCCTGAGGCAGAGTGGGATCTGACCTGGGTTGTGCGGCAGGTAGGTGAAGCTCACGGACTCGCTGTCCATGCGGTCGGAGAGGCGTCGCAGGAGCACGCTGACCGTCACCTCCTCCGTGATGTCCTGCTCCTGGTACGGCGGGCTCTTGAACACGATGGCGATCTGCCGGTGCACGTCCGTCTGGGCGAACTCCCCCTTGGCCTCCCACGAGCCTCGCTTGAAGATGATCTCTATGTCGTCTGTGGAGCCGCACGACAATACGAATGCACATTGAGAGATCAATGAAGCCAACGACTGACCTGAAAGCTGCAGCCCGAATCCAGGATTTTATTTGATCCTGGTTTGAATTATGAGCGGCAAATCTGAAGTGCTGCTGCCATTTTTATCTTTTCACATCTTTTATCTTTTTACAACAGCTAGAATTCAATTTCAACAAGAATATGAGGTATGAATTACATAAGTGTGAACAGAAGAAAGCTAATAGCATATAGAAAGCTAATATAACCAACTTTTCTGTCTCTTCCATAGCTTCAAGTTGAATTCCTTGACTTTAACTTGTAGTGTGGTAGGTTAATTAGGCCTAATTTTTGACTACAAACAACCATATCATAGAGACACTGCATGAAATAGGCCACGCCCATCACAGGGGAAAGCTCTCCATTCACTCCCACACACCAGCGTCATTTTCCTTGAATTAAACATAGCTAAAAGCTGTTGTGTGGTGGGCTGCGCAGACAACAAATGTAAAAAATCGCCAATTACAGTTTTTTTGTACTCCTGAGCAAAACAAGGAAGCCATTGAGAATTGGCAAGAAGAAAAATGTGGATCTAGCTGTCAAGGAAGTAAGTTGGAGAGTTCATCTTGTTTCCCCCCATTTTGGGTGTTTGTTCCTGAATGATGACGCGCACCGCAGTGTCTCTATACAACTAAAACTCTACTGGCTAATTTAAATCCTTTGTGTGTGTGTGTGTGTGTGTGTGTGTGTGTGTGTGTGTGTGTGTGTGTGTGTGTGTGTGTGTGTGTGTGTGTGTGCGTGAGAGATATCCCCTCACCTTTCTGCACTTTGTCACACAACATGTAGATCTCTGTCTTGCCAGTGCAGGAGCCGCTGTACAGGTTGAGACAGGTGATCTTCAGCTGTGATGTGGTGGTGGCCTCTGTGAAAGACACACGCTGAGCATCAGCTGGGCTTTTCAGGAAGGAAACACATTTACATATCTCTGGTGTTGGGGGCCACATTCAGATAGGATCCGTCGAGACGTAGTGGCCGCTGCGTGTAGTGCGGTGAACCAGGAAAAGACGTTTTTAAAAGGCTGTAGGTTATTTTGAAGCTTTAGTTTAAGTTCTCTCTTTTTTTTAAGTTTAGTTTCAGTTTGATATCTGCCATTTCATACTGATCACTTTAACTCGTATGGAGCGTGATGAAACTGATTGAAACATTTCTGCTGAGTGCTGAGGCAGGCAGGCTTTCATTGACAAACTAACCGGAGGATTTTTATTGTGAAGAACAGATATACAGCCGCGGTTTGTGAGAGAGAGAAAGAGAAGAGACGAGTGAAACAGAGCGAGCAGAGCTGTGTGTGTGTGTATGTGTGTGTGTGTGTGTGTGTGTGTGGGGGGGGTGGGTCGCTTATACCGGAAAACAACTTTCACACTCCAAGGCATTAGACCGCTTTCCGGGCATTTAATGGTAAAAAGCGCATATGTGAAAACGGCTTATGTGTGTGTATGTGTGTGTATGTGTGTGTGTGCGCGCGCACATGTGTGAATTGCTCTTACTCTTGTCGTAGACGGGGTTGGACACCACAGGGCTGAGGGAGTCCTTCCTGCTGTCTTCCCAGTCGAGCTCACACTGGAAACACAGACGCACCACATTCATGTCCATGTCCTCAATGCTCTTTGAGTGGCCGGCTGAGGGAGAGACACCAAATAAGAGAGTGATGGTTAACCAAAAGGTCTCGTAGAAACGGACGGACGGATGGATAATGAGGTGGCTGCAGAGTCATAAGGTTGCATGTGTGTCGGGAAACATCTCACTTCTAAAGGGGTCGATGTTTTGGCTTCTTCTCTTCTGAAGTGACGCGTCCAGCTCTTTCCGCCTCACACACTGGATGCCAAGGTTGGAGAAGCTACAGGGTGAGACAGAAAACACGCAGAGACATTTAGTCTGCACATACGCTGTGTCAACAATGCCATGAAGAGAAGGATACGGGGCATGAGGTCAATGCAAATATATATATATATATATATTAGTCTATAGAGGAGAAGAGGAGGAGATATGTACCTGTGTCGTCTGTTGCTGTGAGGGTTAAAGCTGACCACACAGATTCCCGAGCCTTCGGGACAGTCTTTACCCACAAGACAGTGGGGGTGCGGCCGGTACGGCAAGTCTTTGGTCACCAGGGAAATGGTGACGGTCACCTTCTTTATGTGCTCAATGGGGCCCTGAATCTGCAAAGGGGGAAAGGCACCGACAGAGACCGGAGGAGGAGAGAGAGAATGTGGGAAAGAAGTGATGGAGAGAAGATACAAAGAGGGGGATAACAAAGAGAGAACAGGGCCACAGTAAACATATGGTCTCATATAAGTGGGCCTAACAAATATGTCACCTTATATTGACCTGAATATAATAGGGTCAATATAATCTTAACGTCAATATAATCTTAACATCAATATAATCTTAACATCAATATAATCTTAACGCAATCATTGGAATTAGGAAAATGCTTAAATGCAAATACTAAGATGCATAATTTCCATCAGTCAAAATCTGATCAGTGATGTACGAGATATCGCACACAACACACGGATGAGCAAACAAATAATGTGGTGTGCCCCACGGGCTAAACAACAACAACAACAACAAAAACATGCTTATTAATGTGATTTTTTAAATGTTGGAATACAACAGCAGTATAATGCCTCATTTCCCCCATGTTTTGTCAAAATCCCATCAGCAGAGTCCAGGGTATGTCTCATGATGGACAAACAAACAAACAAACTGAAGGAGACTGATCCATAGTTCTCCCCCCAGTGTTATGGAGGGGGATGACAAGAAATAGACTAATTACAGATACTTGAGTAACTAAATACAAATTAAATCTGATCAAACGTGGAGATCCACTGCCTTTCGACCGACACACAGTCACACAACCCTCGCACTTCTCAGGGGGTTCACCTAGAACCCCCCGTGTAACCGTGTGCTGAATGTGACGGAGAACGCGGAGCCATGTTTGTTAGAGCGTGGGGGATAAACCATCCGTCTTTGACCACAATCAAGTTTGGATTTGTGGGGACTTTCTATTTCTACCCACATCCTTGCTACGCTCTCTCGTCTCCATCAGTCAGTGCAGAAGGGTTTGGCCGCGGCGCACAGTGACACAAAACAAAAGAAAACGTGGGTGACGCCTCCCTAATCCGGGACAGAGAGTCCTTCCATGTCCGAGACACTCAAAAGATACCCAACACAGTATGAAGCATCTGGAGCAGGCGAAGATACCGGCTTGTAAAAAGTCTATATATTATGTGTCCACACAGGTTTGATACTTGTACTAGGGCTGAAAAATGTACAATTGTTTTCATTGTCGAGTAATATGTTGATTATTTTCTCGATTACTTGTTGGAAAATGTAAAAAAAAAAAGTCGATCAGTGTTTCCCAAAGACCAAGATGACCTCCTCAAACGTCTTGTTTTGGCCACAACCCAAATATATTTAGTTTACTGTCAGGGAGGAATAAAGAAACCAGAAACGTTTACATTTAAGAAGCTGGAATCAGAGAATTTTGACTTTTCTTTCTCCTTAAAAATGTACTCAAACTGATTGATTATCAAAATGGCGATAGTCGACAACTAATCTATTAATCGATTAAAGGTGTAGCAAATGTGACTGGAAAAAAAGAAGAAGATATTCTGGTGAGACTTCATTGTAACGTGTAAGCAGCAGCAGCAGCAGCAGCAGCAGGCTGGAACAGTACCTCTATGGCAGGTTGAGTCTTGTTGCTTTCTGTGGTGGACGCTCCCAGGATGCTGCCGGCCGACCGCCCCTCGCACTCGTAGCGGAACCTCATGCCTCGCTCCTTGGGCTCCTCCACCACCACCAGCTGGGGCTTCTCCAGGATCCGCTCCAGCAGCTCCGTGTCGCTCCGGGCGTGAGAGATCCGCTCCAGCAGCTCTGTGTCGGTCCGGGCCTGCGAGGAGAGCGCGCCGGGCGCCTTGGAGGCCGCCGGACACGCGGGGCCGCGACCGCGCCGGGACGCACCGCAGTGAGGGGCTCCCCGGCCGGGGTGAGGCGACGCCATTTCCCTGGAGCAGGACGACGGCTGCAGGGGCTGGGGGAAGGAGCGACTCACCTGTGTGAAGAAAAGAAAAGAAAACATGCATGTTTATCAATGAAATATAAACGCTCTATGGGTGTAACGGAGACTGAGTGAAAATAAACAGCCAGACACAGAGGGATGTTTGAATATGATATTTAAAGTGCTTTATGGTGAGCAAGTTATCTCACCGTCGACAAGAGCACCGAAACCAGGTTAGTGTGCATCATTCCTCCATAGTCCATACATGCACTTTCTTTCTTTTTTTCCAGATTTGTCTCCTATTTCCCCCCAATCGTACTTGGTCAATTGGCCCTGCTGTCCCGGTTGTTGCTCGCTCCACCCCCTCTGCTGATCTGAGGAGAGCTGGAGACTAGCGCATGCTTCCTCCGATACAAATTATGCCGTCGCCAGCTGCTTCTTTTCACCTGACAGTGAGGTGCTAGTGCAGCGACCAGGACTCATACACCCCCCCCCCCCCCCCCCCCAGACACAGCCAATTGTGCCTGACCAAGCCAGAAGTAACGCTGCCGGGAATCAAACCGGGGTCTCCATGGTGGTAGGTGGGTGCGTTTACATCTACACTACCCAGACGCCAAAACATGCGCTTTCTATCAGTAGATATAATTGAGCATGTGTTGCTCATCTGACTCCCCCGCTAACATTTAGCGGTTTTAATCTGCCGTTACACCACAGACCACCAGCCTTTCCCCTTCCCCCTCAAACACATCTCTCTCCCTCTCCTCTCTCTCTCTCTCTGGCACTTTTACTTTCTCTAGGACGTCTCCAAGGCTCCCTCCTCTTCCCTTCTCACTTTCAGTCCAGCTCGGCCCAGCATGGACTCACAAAATTTGAGGAAAGGGGGGGGACATCGAAAGGCATCGGCAACAACATGTTAGCGTAGCAAAACAACATACTGTAACTTTAACTATCATTTCTATTTGAAGATGAAGCGTGTTCAGCAGTAGAAAAGCAAACAAGCCCACAGAGAACAAAGCAGAAGGAAATAAGTTGACCTCTTTGTCAGCTCAGCCGACTGAAACCCTGTTAAACGACTGCCTCAGATCATGTGTCACACCATCCTGACGAGCCACAGATGTGTGTGTGTGTGTGTGTGTGTGTGTGTGTGTGTGTGTGTATGTGTGTGTCTGAGCGAGTGTTCTGTCAGTGTGGGGCATACCTGTTTGTCTAAAACACCGCCAGACAAAAGCTTGGGCTGACTGATCTGGAGAACAGGAAGCAGGAAGTCTGGCGAACACAGCGTGCGGATCCACCAATCGGAGGAGCCGAGCGCGCAAAGAATGTGACCTTCCACCCCGGGGGGGGGGCGTGGCCAGCCAGGAGAAAGGAAGGCAAACCGAAAGTAGGAGTCGGATTACGGTCTTTCCGATCCAGGACACGCCTCCTCTCTCCCCCTCCTCTGACGAGCCCTCCACACGCAGGGAGGGGTGTGTTCGCCTCTCTCTTACTTCACAGGCTCACGACACAAATTAGAACTACTGTAATATAGAATTCACAAACAAATCAACATTTAAGATGTGCACTGAATCATACAGAAGGATCATATGCTGATAAGAAGGGGAAGCCCTTCCTACGCTGCCTTTCTGTGGAGGGTAGAGTGCTGCGGATCAGATTACAGCCTCTGATCTGCTCTCTGTGTAAACCACGTGCTTTACTGTAAGAGCCGGACCTGACTAACCGTCTAACGACTCTTCACAACAACAAAACTGACAAGCAAGCAAGCACGCACGCACGCACGCACGCACGCACGCACGCACGCACGCACGCACGCACGCACGCACACACACACACACACACACACACACACACACACACACACACACACAAACGCCACTGCAGAGTTTCTTCCATCCATCAACACCAAATCCACAATAATCCCCTGAATGAAAACTGTACAGTCACCTCTTTTTATATCCCAGTAGAGAATAATCCCAACGACAACTTCCCTCCTTTGGTTTGTCAGTAGTTGAATATGAACAAGCTTTTGTGCACTAGGTAAACAACGACATAGAGTAACCGAGGTGTCATGACCAGACCACCCTCCATCATGACCTTTACTGTCAGTCAGAGATACAAATATAATCACAATCAACCCTGCCCACAGAGAAATGTGGTTTGTATGCCAAATTCCCTTATAACAGAATTGTATGTAGACAGTCCATTTCAGAAAAAGACGTTCTGAGAAATACTAACACTCCAATGGCATAGAATGAAATGTATCTGTATTTAGTTTGTTTTGCCAACCCCCCCATTAGTGCCGGCAGCTGCCATGAACTATGACATTAGATAAATGCATCCATTCAAGAAGAGTCTTTTGATGATTATAACTACAATATGCAACTATTTCTACATTACAATAACATTAAATAAATAGTATGGTACTAGTATGTGTGCACAAGCATAAATCCCCCCCACACACACACACACACTCTGCTGCCCCCCCCCCCCCCCCCCCCGGTTTGCCGGAAACTGCCGACTCTCACTATTTCTATCTCTTTCGCTCACTCCAACTACAGTACATGCTGAATCCACGACTGAATGCAGCAACTTCACGCCCGTTCTCTAGGCGTTGTCCAGAGTCATTCTGAGAAGAGTAGGAAATCACTAACTGAAGTCGAAGTATAAACGAGGCAGGTGGTTGACCCAAAAAGTGAAGTACTTTATAACGCTGCATCACACGATCACTCCTGGAATCACAGACTGACGATATATAACAGTGTTGAGTGTCAAAGCGCTGTGGATTTTTCCTTTAAGATGCACTCATCTCATTCTTCCCAACTGCCATCCGCCTCTTCAACGAGACCCGTAAGCCCCCACAATACAAATCACGACTTTATCACTCCCTCCCCCAACAATGCCCCCTGAGCACAACCGGCTCAGTAACAGGCAAGGCTCCCCCCCCCATGTACATGATCCCACTGACACTATCCCCCCCAATTCTATATAAAGGACTTTTCACTTTGCACTTTATAATTTGAGATTATTTTTCTGTATTGTTCCGTCTTCTACTATTGATGTGACCGATGCGCTGCATACTTGCACCGAGTCAAATTCCTTGTTTGTAATCTGATTACTTAGGCTGGCTTTACACGGTGAAACTTTCACGCAACTAGTTGCAGGTTGCAAATCGCATGAAGCATAATTTTCATGCAACTTGACATTTACACAAAGCAATTCAAAAATAATCACGTCTCTTGCAACACGGTAGTTTGTTTCACTATGACAGGCTAGCTAGATTGTAATGATTCATCTGTCATATTGTTTTTCCTTTCTCTCTCTTGCTACAGTAGATTATATTGTATCAAGTGTGGCGTGTCATTGTAACTTGCATCTTTGTATCTTATTTTGAATCGTTTTCTAGCTGGATAATATCAATTCAGACAAGTTGTATCAGGTTTTTCTTCTGCCACTGGCTACTTTCTTTCATTATGGCTGTCCTGGAGAATAGGAAGAGATCCATCAGTGCATTAATAGCCTACTTATCAGCGTTTTGATTGGCTGTTGCATGAAACTAGTTTCACAAAGTTGAGAGTTTTGCAACTGTTGCAGCTGAGTTTCAGACAAGTTTCAAGTCTGTTGCAGAGGGCTTTAGACCATGCAAATCATTTGCAACTTTAGTTTCAACCAACTAAAGGATTGTGTGTAAAGCCAGCCTTACTGTGGCTATTAAAGTGAATCTTGAAAAACACAAAGGTAAACTTGAGTCCGGTCCCTCACCTGGGGGGCCGTGCCTCTTGCCACCAGCACCGGCTGCGATGCAGGCGGGCCGCTCTGCCTCAGCATCCTGTGGTTCTGGTCGAGAGGCTGACAGTGGAGGTCTGCAGGGGGGGGAGGAGGCCCGGGGAGGCAGCCGCCCGAGGGACTCTGAAAGCGCTCAGAAACACCTCCGTCCTCGGTGATCAGCTCTTGGATGATGTCTGCAACACAGCCGATGCGAGACAGAGAGAGTGAGCAGAACCTTACAGCGCTAATATGTCATATCATCAAAACAACCCAAGAGGAGAATGGAGGAAGTAGAGACACGACTGACTGGAGACTCATCTGCATGTCACACATGAGTTCTTCACACAGGTCTAACGCCTCACACCCTCTAGCAGCAGACACGTGCATCACTGTGGTAAACAAGGTCAGACTAGTGCAAAACAGATGGAGAGAGAGACTATACTCACCCAAGTCTGTCTCTACCCGTACTGCAGGAGCTACAGAGAGAGAAGGCAAACTGTCAGCAAATAAAGAGCAAGACAGCTGCACATGTTAGGAGTTAGAATGGTGTGATCCGATCCAGGCAAGTAGGGTGTTGGCTCTTTCTCTTAAAGGCATAGTTCACCCATAATTGAAAGTTCTGTCATCATCTCCCCCTCATGCCAGTTAAACACAGATGAAGTTTGCCCATACAACACACAGGGAAGGTTGCCAGAGCACCACTCCAAGCAGCCTTCTCCAAAACAACTGAAGACTGAGTTGGACCAAAGATCATTACACATAAATTGATTTGCAACAAATAATGGTGTATAACTAGGTCTATTCACAGTGTGATTGTTTGGCTGTCTTTGTTTTGGAACTCTGAAGAAAGCTCCCCACTGACTGAGATGTTTTGGAGAAGGCAAAGGCACAACCTCCTTGTGTGTTATATATCGGACACACAAACTTCACCTGTGTGTCATTTGGCCAGAGGGTGAGGAGATGATTACATTTTCTCATTTTTGGGTGAACTATTCCTTTAACAAATCACATGCTGAAGACGAGTGATGTCAGTCTCTCTCTCTCACACACACACACACGCACGCACGCACGCACACTCACACACACACACACACGCACACACACACACGCACCGCCACACACACACACACACACACACACACACACACACACACACACACACACACACGCACACACACACACACACACACACACACACGCACGCACGCAGCTGGGAAATGACAACATACCGGGGGTGCCGTTGAAAAGGTCCATGTCTCTCATTGCATACGAGATGATGAGGTCAGCGGGCGGATCACCAACTTTTCCCCGTGCCGTCCTCTCCTCTCCTATCGTGCCAGCCGCGATCGTCCTGGATCCAGTGCTCTTTTACGCCAGAACAAAAACACTTATCTTCCGCCTTTAGTCGACTTGTCGTGAGTCCTTGTGATAAAAGCTGTCAAATAAATTGGACACCCATACCTAAGTAAGTCGTGTTCATCCGTGTTTGAGTCGGTGTGTGCCTAACGACCGTCGCCATGTGTTGTGTTCTGCTCCAAGCTGTTCAGACCGTTTAACTGTCGTTTCCGCACTAACGTTTTAGAGTCACGCCAGTCACGTCTTTTTGCCGAGACGTGACTGGCTGTGGATTTTGGGGTGTGGACATCCCCTCACGTCACGGGAAACCCCCCGGGGCAGGCCGCCCTGCTTCCACACGCCACCAGGACCAGTGTCAATGTTTACTCATTGAGTATTCAAGTTCATCCAGTTGGCTGGGCACATCGATTTGATTGCACTTGCAACCTTGCGATTGCCGTTAGTTATCTTCCTACTTCTTATCCCTGTATATTGATGTAACCGCTACGCTGCATACAGACACTAAGACAAATTCCTCGTATGTAACTTGCATACTGTGGCAATAAAAGTGATTCTGATTCTGACATCATGACCTAAGCATTTTCCATTGTGCCGTAACCTTACGAGCTGCGTTGGTCCTCCCCTTTTTTCACCAGCATGTAGCTACCCCTCTCCTCTCTCACATGTCCCACACCCGCTTCCCCCCCAATACAAGTAGAACGTCTTGGATATTTCTCCTGGTTGCATCATGCGCCTTTCATCATCCACTCTGGCCAGAAGGAGCGAGAAGTGACAATTCACCATTTCATTGATACTAAACGGCACCAATCAGCTCACTGCACGTCGAGGAGTCTCGTGTTAAAACCCGAGTGTGTTCCGTCCGTTCCGTCTGTGTCGTCATCATAATACCAACAGACTGTAATGTTATCATTAGCCTACTACTGCCTCGAAAGTTTGCAGGCGCAGCACCGCCATCTACGGGCGACGGGAAGCACGGTCGACTTAAAATAAATCAAAAGTGAAAGTTTCAATAAACGTTGGGTTTCCCAGACTGAGGAAATATTGGGAGAAAAAGTGATCCCAGAGCCAAGACAAGAGGGCTGGTCACAATAGACCGAGGAATATATTACTAACTAGGTCACTCTTGATCATTTATATTCTGGATATAGTCCAATTCTTATATAGCTACTCAACTGTGACTACTATGGTGTGCAAATAAAATCTCTAGTTTCTGGTGGTAAGTAGTGTGACAAGTAGACTACCGTACATAAATGCCTGAGTTAGGGTTAATCAATCTTAGGGTTGTGGTTAGATTAGTGCAGTGGTAGTATTCAAACCTTTTCACATCAAGGACCCCTAAACTGACACCCTGGAGGACCCCCATTTGATAAAACTTTGTCCCAGGGTCCTCCATCTGATAAGACTTTTGCTTTTAGATGTTTTATTACAGAAAGTGTATTAAACCCCTGACCAAAAGTCATACATTCTGTCATTGTGTTACTTATAGGATGGAATTATAGTGAAAATAAATTCCCATTTCTGCTGGGAACCCCCTCCACCCCCCGGACCCCACTTTGAGAACGACTGGATAGTGTGTAGACTAGAGATATGGTAGATGCATCAAACAAGCAAATGACATGTTGAATATCTACTTTCTGCCACCTGACTGAAAAGACAAAGATCTCCAGCGGAGAATATTGCAGGTGGGTTTTTTTCAACTTTTTCCATTCACTTTACATATCTATATTTTGCACCAGCGTTACTTCAACTTTTTTTTGTCTTTCTACACAGAAACTTTAAAGATCCATTGCAACCATTTCAATGCAGGCAGGAAAAGTGTGATGTTGATTTCTAACAAAATGAGCATAATTTTGTTTTCAGTTTTGATGGTTAGGTGGAACAAAGCTTGTTGCACTGAGTGAGAGCGGAACCTTCCACTGCAGGCTAATGTTTCTATCTTTGGGGAATAATATCCAGCTGGAATTTAGGATTTTGGCTCATTTGGCAATTTACAGTATGTATCTGGATGGCTATTGTCTGACAGATTACAGGACACCTCATTCATTATACATACTGTCAAGTTGTCAACCAATCAGAGAATCCATTAAATTCTATGTAGGTGACATCATTTACAAAAGATGTAGATTGGAATTCTAAATGTTTGATTCTGTTGGGAGTTTCTCAAAGGATGTTAGGCAAATTTCCACAATACTAACATGTTATAGTTGGGATAACTTTACATCAACAGCTCCTTTGGTAATTTCATTAGACCTTTAAGCAACTTTTTTTGGGCATGTTTTTTAGTTGGGGGGGGGGGGTTCATATCTGGAGGAATGGGGAGCATGGGGAGAACATGCAAACTCCACATAGAAAGGCCCTTTTGACGAGCCCACCGGACAGTCGGCACTGAGGACATGGGGGGATTCACCTCATCAATGAGCATCAGGGTCCATGGACACACAAAGGGTTTCCTCATAAAATACATTCCCGATCTCATGTAGTTATTGTTAAAAAAAATAGACATTTTAAATCACACTTATGTTTTACTATAAACATGAGTGCTCAAAATTTAATATGTACCAACAACATGGAACTTCATTTCAGAACGTACAGCACCCAAAATAAAAGCAAGGGAGACACTGTAATTCTTCCAATACGCGTCTGACTTTCAGACTCGACTGCGTTTGTCAAGCTGAGCTGGCTTGGAGCATGAACATGAAACAACTTGAAAATGAGACAACTTGAAAATGAGAAGTCCACCGGCTGGGGAAAAGAGACTTGCAAATTAGCTATTGCTAGACAGTTTGACATCGGTATTATTAACATGACGAGCTGAGATTCTGTACAGTTTCAGGACATACAAAAGAAAGATTCAGTGACTGAAAAAGCAAAAAAAAAAAAAAATCAAGTCATTGACAATATTAATATTTATATTAATACCAACAAGGCTGTTATTTTTTTCTGTTCAAGTTTGGAACATCAACTATTTGTTTAAAATCGAGGGTAGTAGTCACTGTGTTGTGGGTAGTGTTTCGACAGGGTCGTCCATCTTGGCTCCATTCACCGCCTCTCTTCTAGGCCTCCATCGTGGATCAGGACTTTTCCAGTTTCCTCTTGCACTACTCACCAGTTTGCAGGCAACCCGAAACACGGTGATCACATGGAATGAAAAGAAAAATTCACAAGGAATCTATAGACCGAACAAAAGTTGCACTTGGCCTTTCTTCCCTGTATTAAAAAACAAACAAAAAAAAAGATATGTAATAGAACTGCAATCCGTCCCCCTCCCAACCTCCGGTCCAAGACATTGTTACCCTCTCAAAATTATATAGAATACAGTACATCACATTTTGTTTTACTTCACTTGAACTGCAAAACGAGAGGGTGGGGATGGGTGGGGGAACAGAAATAAGAATTTACGAAGTCTACACTGAATATGATTCGCTGTGGATCCCCACACAGAAATCAGAGGGAGAGTTGAACCGATTTTTTTTGTAGCGGCGTCCATGACAGCTAAACAATGACTCCCCTTCCCTGGCAAACGCATGTTTGACCCTGCTTGGCTTCCACAAGTCCTCTTCGGCCCAGGAGTGAGGGGCAAGGGAGGCAGATAGGCGCATGGTCTCTCTTAATCGTTCTTCTTCTCCTCCTCCGGTTTGTCTGTGATGGCTGCGATGGCTGGGGGTGTGGCAGCAGCTTCCTCTGCCCCTGCGATGGCTGGGGGTGTGGCAGCAGCTTCCTCTGCCCCTGCGATGGCTGGGGGTGTGGCAGCAGCTTCCTCTCCCCCTGCGATGGCTGGGGGTGTGGCAGCAGCGGCCTCTGCCCCTTCGATGGCTGGGGGTGTGGCAGCAGCGGCCTCTCCCCCTGCTGTGTTGTCCTTGGTTGGGTCTACACCGCTGGTGCCAAACTCATTCATCCGGTTGGGATCGACCCGGTAGATCCAGCGCTGGTATATGTAGATGAAGAACACCACATCTGCAGGACAAGAAATCAATCAATCATACAATCAACATAAATTCAGTTGTCTGATGGAACAAATCCCGTCACTTACAAACAACATTTATACACAAACGCAAGACCTTTTGTCAAGAAAAATTCTAAAGAGTACACAGAAATTCAAAGAAATTGACGTTCTAATTAAAAAATTAAAATTAAATATATATATATATATACTATATCATATCCTATTATTAGCTCAATTTAAGTGTCACTAAAAAACAGTTGACATGTACTACTGTAATATCTGCCAGAAATGCACTGACAGTAAATTCCAAGAGTTGTAGTAATGACTTTGGTGAGCTGTAAACACATTTTGCATGGGGAGATGGATGATAAACAAGGCATAATAAAACTTGATAAGTAGTACCACAGATTTAGTCAATTAGCATATCCATAAGCCTTGACACCACACAGGCTCAGGCAACCAAAACATTTCATGTGTATTTAGTGACAAGATTTTGGTAGTCAAAGTGCTGAAGGATCCAATTACATAGCAACTCATAATAAATGGGGAATAGCAAGTGGCATTAGGAAAATGGCTAAGATCTCAAAAACTAAAACTAGGTGGTATATCCGTATACCGGACATAGCAGGTAGAGCACCACAGACAAGCTGTGCTGACGGCAACATGGCCCTCGCTCTGTGGTTATAGGCAGTCTCAACATGGCCCTGACATGAAGGACACCGACTTCCACATTCCTTGTGTGTCAGTGTGGTAAAACGCAGTGAGAATGGCCAGAGAAACTCTTTGTGAAACAAACCCTTCAGACAAACTCTGCCTAAACATAGAAACAAACAAATAGCAGACCTTTCTGGATAAATCATCTAACTACTCTACATGAGTTGCTACCTAAGATGGGTCATTCATTATAACACGCCTGTTTGTTATATACTGTACATGCTGAGCCATTTACAGTTCAACCATATTGAAACCAACTCCAGCAAAACCCTGCCCATCTGAGATCATCATCATGTAACTTAAGAAAACCAAACACTGGTTTGTTTTAGGTGGTTAATTAACTTCCCCTGATTCTTTGACAAAGGGTAAATTCAGGGATGAAGATACTGACGGCTTTCAAACTGCTATTAACACACAACAAAATGTCCCGAAATATCAAGAACCAGATGAGGAAGACATACCATCTCTGAGGCATCCTATCCTGTACATCATGGGCATCTTGATGACGAAGGCAAACAGGTCATCAATAAAGGTATTGAGAGCCTTGTAGGTGAGCATCCTCCACGGGAGGTGGGCCACTGACTTCATTTTGTAGTTGATGAATAGTTGCGGCGTCATTGTTATGAAACCTAAACAAAGGAAGACAGATAATAAAGGAAAGCACCAATTAGGTAAAATAAACAATTTCCCACCAGAGGTAGTAAATTAAACAACAGTGGGTTGCACCAGCTGTGCGTTAGTTCAAACTTTACCTAGTTTGAGTGTAAAGTGTCACTAAGTCAGAGTTTAGGCACTACTACAGTGGAATCTGCTTATAGTGATCACGGTTAACGTCGGTTATAGTGATCAACCGCTTATATTGATCAAAAAGCTTGGTCCCGAATCATTCCTATACACATGTTGTTTAAATAATTCGCATATAATGATCAATACTCCGCTTACAGTGATCATTTTGCGCCATGTCCCACCTGAGAACGGAAAAAAGTTTAAAAACTACAGTATTATTTATTTTACTTACAAATTGCCAAAAATGAGCCAATGAGATACAGCAGCGATACTCGGTGCATGTCTGTATATGGAGAGATCGTGGCATATCTGTCTGTGGAGAGATGGCGGTGTCTCTGTCTACGTGAGACCACTGTGTTTGAAACAGCTGGAGTATGGATTTTTAAAGTCAATAACATTTGTTTACTTTATATGTACTGTATTAATCTATATATTTATAGAAGGGAGCAAGTGGGCAATCTCTGTCTGTCTGTTCTCGGTTTCAATAGACCCTTCTCACGGGGGCCATTTTCTGTCGAAAAGGCAGGGTAAACACAGGTGAAGTAAAACACTAATGGGGGTTTCAAACTTCCACTGACTAATGTCAATTAGATGGTAATCTGCATGAGAAATAAAGAAAAAGTTAAAAAAAAATTTTTTTAGTGATCATCCGCTTATAGTGATCAATTTGACCCCTCCCAAGATGATCACTAGAAGAGTGCACTGTATAAAAAATAAGGGTTGCACAAGTGAAATAGTTCCAACGTAGGCATAAGTTACAACTTAAATCTTTCACTTAGCCCGTAGGTGGTGTATGTCCTCTGTAAAATAGCAGTTGGCACTGTTTGCAGTGTTTGTCAACTTGGCATGTCACCGCATCGTTTTGAAAGGTGAGGTAACTCGGGAGGATGAGGATGTTTGGTGATTAATGTTAGCTATTTTAACCAACACTTAAAATTCTAAAATTATTTTAGCCGTTTAACCTCCACTAACATTACTGCATAGCAAAGCCTACACACGTTAGATGAAAACAACTATAAACCCAGTGATCGACAACACAAGCAGCCTTAAGGTTAACAGTCTATGAACCTAACGAACGAATAACAATAACATTATCATTTGGTTAGTGTTAATGAAATATGAAAGCCCTAATTTGGAGTATCCTCACAACACATACCATCCTCAGCATGAATGTTTTCATTCCGCTTAATTTGACAATGGTAATAAACATCGATTCTACTGTGCTTTTCACTGATTGGTCAGATACTGAAAATGTCATTTTCTGTGACACTATTTTGGTTAGTGTGGACTACTACGGTCCAGAGCCGTATAATAGAAGAGTTCCGACATCTCCATTCACTCCAATGGACCAGTTTTTTTCAAGGAAGTAGAAAGTGGAACTCTTCAGTAAAAAAAGCAGCACTGTCGAGTTGCATCAAACTAGACAGTGTTGTACTTTGAAAGGGTTTTTCATCCCTTGAAATTAATCAAATTTTACATTATCGGCTTTATTTTAGCATGCAAAAGTAGCGCGAGACCCATTCCTGGCTGTTCATTGGCTAATGATTCTTGCATTTTGGTCCTCCGCTGACGCCACTCTCTTACTAGAGGACACTACTACGGTCTACTGGTTAAGCTGTACCTTATGTCTCCATGGTGCAACTAAACAAAAACACAACGTTAAGTGTCAAACTAACTAGTTTCAACGTAGCAGTTAGTGTGGACTTTACACCCTAACTTAAGAGAGAACTTACAGTATGTTCAGCTGGTGCAACAGGCTGCTGGTGTCACGACTGAATGTGTCTCTCTGATGTCTATTTATGAACAGCGCATCAGCAGAGGCTTCTGGGAGTTGGATATGTAACCATTATGTAACCATGATGCAAGCATGAAAACATTACCCTCATGTGTACTCAAGAGTAATTAAGATAGAGGATATAATTGATCAGGCTTTACGACGGCCTACAACTATAGATCTGTGTACACAGGAACAGACTATTTGGACAGAATGTGTCAATAGAGACAGGAGAAAAAAACAACAATAAAATAGTCGGTTCCAGAGAGAGGGTTAAGAATGATCACACAAGAGCATGTGCTGAACGGCATAACAGGAAGTTATTATCTTAATGCTAACAACAGGAAGTGTGAGTGTGTGCCGGTGCATCTAGACAGATTATTATCCATGTAAACAGTCTGCTTGTATAGATGTGATGTGGGCTTTGACAGACGATTGTACAATACTTAATGAGTCACACTGACTTACCGAAGGTTAACAAGAAGCCATAGAGCATGCCGAGTACCCATGAGTACCAGCCTTTGTGCTCTACATACAATAAACTGTAGACCGCATAGCAGCCAAACAGAGGGTAGAGCAACCACGACAGGTACTTGAAGGCCATCTGGACACAGGACATGAGAGAGCAGAGAAAACAAATTATTATTGACCATTTTGTTAGAAATAACAAAAAAAGATAGAGATAGATAGATAGATAGAAATTACATAATATGGCTGTTTTTAACACATTCTTGTGATATTCTATCTATATATATTCTATTCATCCCTCAAAGGAGAAATGTGTATTTTTGCTTGTCCCTCTTAAGTTTTTAAGGACCCTTAAGAAAAGATGCATAAACAAATGAAATATCAACCATTGTACCAATCTATCAACCATCTATGATGCCAGACTTTTTACCATGGAGGTTTCAAAATATCTTTAGAGATCATTTCAAAACGTAAAATCCCTCAAAGTGCATTTTTGAAAGTATTGGTTTAACTTACATCGTCGTAGATTTTGGTTGAGGACTGGATATATGTGGACTTGTCTTTGAATACCAATCGTGGCAATATCCCCAGAATTTTGTTCTCTCTGTCCAACTTGGGAAGGAGAGAAATTAGAGGTTACTGGGGTGTTGTGTTAAAAGTGTAATAGGCTGCACAAAAGCAAAATGTACAAATACAACAGGATAAGGTTTGAATGTACAACAATTATTAAATCAAAAACAAATGTGCATGAAAAGAAAGTTCAGACCCTTGTGTTGCCGTGACTTACTTTGACGTCCATGACCTTGGTGATCTTCCAGAAGTCGATGAGAAGGCCGATGAAGACGCTGACCTGCACCACAAAGTTGGTCTCGTTGTCCAATATGTACAGCAGCACCACCAGGGACTGGAATACCCCGAAGACGATGGAGCGCACAGACAGGCCTTCCAGAGACTGCCGGCTGTTCCAGAACTGGATATCTGAGGGAGAGAAGAAGGCGGGGTGTAGGTGAAGGCTTGGAATCAACTTGTATTGGAAAAAAGTCCTGCATACAGACCAACTTTTATGACCTTACCATTCTTGAAGGCAAGAAACTCGAAGATACTGTGCACAATGGAGACCACGATGGTCACTCCCAAGAGGTAGGGGTTGGTTTCCAGAAGGGCCACCTTCCGAAAAAAAGAACGTTATTCAGCCATAGTCACAGAGGCAACACCATGGATCTCAAATTTTATTAAGGGTTGTATTTTTTTTCTACACCTTCAATTTAGCTGCAGTGATTGCACCACAGGTGGAAAAGTGTCATGATATAAATATTCAAATAAGAGCCATTATTACTTCAACTGATCCTGGAATGGGCCCAGGAGCAAACCTTGACCCAAAATTACTGCCATCTCCCGACATCTACAAAAATTATCTTTCTTATTCTCCGTTTCCCACTCCTGCGACCCCTGACCTCTCACCTTGACAGAGTCCTGGTCTTCGTCGGACTGCTCGTAGGTGTCGTCAGGTAGGAAATTCCAAGGCGAGCGAGCGTTCTGGGCGGCGTACAGCTGCCAGCGCCACAGGGACAGCGGGCAGTAGACGAGGCGCAGCGGCAGGGCCTGCAGGGAGTCGTTGATGGGGTAGTAGTCCTTCTGAAGGTTCCAGTAGTCGTTGAAGTACACGATGGGGTAGTAGTCGCCACTCACCGCATCAAACTTAACATCTAACGGTGGAAGTGGTAGAGATGTGAAAACAAGAAGGCAGGTACGTTCAAAGTTAGAATGTGGCTTGACACAGATAAAAGAAACTAGGCACAAATTCACTCACTTATGAAAGAATTAAAAAACAACATGAAAACTGATGATATAGCTAAAACACTTAATAAATAATTTATAAAGCATAGCCCACTAATAGGTAAGAAGAACATACGTTGATCTAGTGGAGGGGGAACTGAGCCCTTGACCCAGGCTGTGTGGTCATCTACCATGTTGATGGTGAGGTTGGGGTGCCAATGAGAGATGATCTCCACTGTACCATGGCTCTCCGCCCGCTGCATGCAGGAACATTGGATTAGACTTGTCAGCAGAGAAATGCAACCATCTTTGAGGAAAGCTATGCTTCAGCTTTGAGAGAAGATTCCAGCTAAGTCAGATGACTTAGCTCATGTCACAGCTGCTGTGTTGTGATGTCGAGTCAAACCCAAAAGAATCAACTCGTTGACTCCTAAACATATACGGTAATAAAAAATATATATATTATTATAATAATAATAATAATAATAATAATAATAATAATAATAATAATAATAATAATACAAGTATTATTATTATTATTACCGTATTATTATTATTATTATTATCATCATTATTATTGTTGTTATTATACAGATCCATAGATCATTACTAGTGTTACCAGTAGATAGGTTGAGGATGATTTTGGGTTCCCAGCACCCAGGATCAGTTTAAGTAGGTGTTGCAGTTGAATAAGGTTTATTATTTGGAAATTCATGTGAAGAAATATGGACAACTGTAATTGGATTTTTGGGGGGGAAAGAAAGGCAATAAGCAGATGATGGATTTTCGTTCCATTGGATTTTTCTCTCTCGCTGTGGAGAAATTGTCCAGCAGTGGGTGACCACTACAGCTACATGAATGTAAAGACAATAATATTCATTGATGCTTGCACATCAACGACCAAGTCGGCACCAACTGTGTCCAATTCAAAAGTTAAGAGTCAAGGAGGTGATTCTGTTTGACTACAACAGTCATCAATTTCAGAAATCAAAGCGTTGCACCACTTCTCAATATTGGCACATTACAAATTCAAAGTACACTGAGAGACACTTCAAACATGATCATGAAGTTATCTACATTATGGCCATGTATCTTTATTAGAAACAAGAAAGAAGGGGTTGCTACATTAACCCATTGATACCTGATGCAGCATTTGTGTGTGTATCCCTTTAAGACCGCGAACCGTCTTAAAGGGATACGCACACAAATGAGGGATATACACGCAAATGCTGCATCAGGTATCAATGGGTTAAATGAGCTAAAGGGGAGCTTTTGGTCCAGCACCTGCCTTGAAGGTTATTTAGATAGGTGCGACTTTCTTCGTTCATTTATCTTTATTATACACCCGTACAAAACAGCCAACCTTGATCATCTCGGGATCTGCTTCTGTGTCTCCTGTCAGCAGATTCTTGGTCTTCAGAAACTTCCTGCGCTTGAATTTATTCAGCACTGAAAGAGTTAACAAGTAGCGATTAGGTAAATTTAAATGATATACACTTACACTTACAATCCATGATGTCTTGTACTTACTTCGCGTTGAATGAACTGTTGCCAGCCTGCGATACTGGCTCTTGCGTTTAGGGTCTGGGTGGAATCCACTTTTAGTGAAGTACACATGCATGTACAGGGAGCCATTCTGCTGCACCGTCTGCAAGTACACACCAGGACAGGAAGAGGTATTAGAGTTTCAGATAAACACACATCTACATCTGATTCTGATTCTGAAAATCGCTTCATCAAGCTCATCACTCACTTGTCTTTGCAGCCCCTTCACCACAGCCTACCACATGATCCCAAATTCACTCCTACTCCTTCTCACCACCCAGCTACTCTCATATTGCTACCTCCCTCTCTTTTCACTCCCGCTGCATCTCTCTAATTGCATCATTCCATCATCATTCCCCTCCCTACCTCTGGGATGTCCATGTCCTTGTAGTGCTCATAGCAGCCGTCCCCGTCCTCCCCCGTGCCCCAGTCTCCATAGACCAGATCCCTGTGGAACCAGAACAGGGCATCTGTGTTGTTGAAGTCGGAGAACACCTCGTCCTGGGAGATGTACACGTACAGGTCCTGGAGGCACAGTGAGAAAATAGAGGCTGATTAGGGCTGTGAATCTTCACTGGCCTCACGATTCGATTACGATTCATCTGTCAACGATTCGATTCCACGATGCATCTCGTTACAGCTCAAAGTATTGCAGCTCCATGTATCACATCCTCAATTTTCTGAATTATTACTGCACATGGCTACTTTTTCATCAATTAATACAAGCAGTCAGATAAATATCAACTCCCTCTTTTAGAAAGTGCTTTAAAATCTGAATGTCAACAGAAATTTAAACATAAATAATTCATCTGTCAACGATTCGATTGGATTCGATTCACACGATTAATTTTGACACCCCTATTTGTGATACAGTATTACAGGCCCAGGGGGCAGCAGAGCAAAGAGAGAGACAGCAAGACAGCGCGCCGAAGGAATGAGTCCTAAAACCCGGAAATGCATTAGCATGGGTTCTCTCGTCTCAAGTCAATAGGTTTTTGGTTAGATGCCTGGGGCCGGTTGCACCAACTGGTCTTAACTATGCCTGGTCGTAACTCCTACGTCGGTCTTAGTTAAGACCATGGACTTACGCCTGTTGCACCAACACGGCTTATGTCTGGTCTTAACTATGCTGGTCGTAGCAATGCGCGTCCATGTGAATTGCCAGGGAATGCACCCTGATTGGATGATGTTGCAAAAAATGTGCCTCGCGACCTGCTTGGAGCACTGTGCCACTACGCTCTCTCAGCCACTACTGTAAAACACCCTCCCTCCTCCCATCCTCCCTCGCTCCGGGGGAAAAATGGCGGCTATTGAGCAGACAGAGTCAGTCTGAATGAAATTGAATGTAACGTTCCCAATTCTATGTATTAACTTCTAAAAAACTAACGGCAACATTTTGGAAGGCGGGTTAGGTTAACTAGTTAGTTATAATCTAACGTCGTGCTTTCAAAGACGGCGAACTGGCGGTGTTACGACGATGACGGTCAAAAAGGTCTCCGCGGAGATCTCTGTTACAGGCAGGCTCTACGCCTCCTCCTGACGAGGCGTAGGAGTTACGCCTGGTCTTAGTGAAAATAAGGCTTAAGTCGTCTTGGTGCAACCGGCGTAGCTGTTAGGTCGTAAAGTTACGACCAACTTAGCTTAAGACCAGTGTAAGACCAGTTGGTGCAACCGGCCCCTGGTGGTTAACAACAGTGTATGATACTTAGATCTTTGTGTTCAGCAAGATAATCTTCACAAATTAACACAACTTTTATGATTTTTTAAGCGCTTTCTGACGATCGCATTTAAGCTTCAAAAACCATGAAAGTGGTGTTCATATATGTGAAGATTATCTTGCTGGAAACAAGATCTAATAAACTTTTGTTAACCATAGTCCTTATTTCAGGCATCTCTAGAGACCATCTAGACAGGCCTTGACTTCGAGGCGAGGGAACCCAGCGCAATACATTATCCCTGAGGCACTCTATTGTTGTATTGTTGTCCAAATAGTTATGGAGCTTCTCCCCAACTGTACTTGGCCAATTGGCCAGTCATTGCTCCATCCCCTCTGCCGATCTGAGATGTAGACTAGCACATGCTTCCACCGACACATGTTCAGTCGCCACCCGCTTTTTTTTTACCTGACGGCAAGGAGTTTCACTGGGAGGATGTAGCACCCGACACCCAGAAAAGGCCAATTGTGCCTGTATGGACACCCAACAAAGCCGGAGGAAACAAGGGGGATCGAACCTGCGACCCTCTTGTTGGTTAGAGCGGTCACTTTAAAAAAAAATGAAGTTTGAACGATCTTTAATTGACCCGCAACTTGTTCGATTATATCCAAAGTGAATTGGTTATTCCGCGCTGTGGAGCAGTTGAAACCAAAATGACACAGCCAAAGAAGGTCCCGTTTTATAACGTGTATATTGCGTGCAGCCATTTGAGCCAAACTCCCAGACGAAGAAGGAAGAATTACTGATGAGTCGCATTGAGGCTAGTGTTGTGATTGTCCGCTCCTGGCTTTGTTGTTGTCTGCATCAGTCTGCATCAGTCTGCATCAGTCTGCATCGGCAGCATCTTCGTCCGCCTCCATTTTGTCTTGTGTCTCTCATCAAACAACAACTCCTGTCGAGTCAAGTCAAGACATGTCAGGTGGTCAGGGTAGGTCAAGCTGTTAGAGCGGAGCGCCCTCTGCTGGATCATCAAGGAATTACATTTAAAAAAATCCTTTATTATTATTTTAATTCGGATGGGTCAATTACATATCGAACGTCACCCCCTCCCCCACATTCGAAGTTACATTTGAATTTCGAATAAAAAAGTGACAGCTCTATTGTTGGTAGGCATGGTATCTACCACTGCACTACCCGGATGCCCGTTAAAAGACACGATTAAAATGTACTATTTAGAATGGACGATCTCCGCCTGGCAAAGTTGGTCTGACACTATTTGTGCTTCCCGACCCAGGACAGCTGTTCCCCCAGTGTGTGTGAAAACGTCACATAACAGAAGTTTGGTGTACCATGAGGGTGTCCTTGGGGAAGAGGTTCCTGCTAGGTGCCCTTGGTACCCCTGCTGGGGTGTTGGGGTCAGGGGTGGACGACCCTCGACGAAACCAGCTGCTGATGGCCCAGATTATGAAGATTCTGGAGAACGGGAACAGAGTAGGAGCAAAGGAAGAACGGGCCAATAAAGAAAGAAAACAACAGATAAGGGGAAGAGGACAAACAGGAGGGGTGATTATTTGGGTTAGTATTCAAATTCGTATGTAAATTATCAAAAAGTGAGACAAAAGCATTTAGTGTTCTTATCTCTTGAGATCTTGAGAGGTGCAAGAGTTGGGTGAAACCAACAACAGCTAATCTGATAAAGCTGTAGTAGCTGGAGTTAGGCTACATTCAGGCTCTGCGAGAGATGTCTCCCTTCTACAATGAATCAGCGACAGGTCAACAAGGTCAACTTTGCAAAGCTAAGATATTGAGGAACATTCACAGGAATAAGACAGGTTATTTTAGTTTCATCACTCTAACTCCTAACCTGTTAAAGTGGGTTTGTGCTTTGGCTGGTTTTGTTGGAATTATATATATACTGTATATACAGATCCTTTCCAAAAAATTTGAATATCATGGAAGTTTTTTCCCCCCATAATTCCTTTCAAAAAGTGAAACTTTCATAGATTATAGATTCATTATACACAAAGTGAAATATTTCTAGCCTTTATTCGTTTCATTTTTCATAATTTTGGCCTACAGCTCCAGAAAACCCCCAAAACAGTATTTCAAGAAATTAGTGTGAAGAAGATCAAATCAGCAGTCAGTTATGACTGACTCCAGCCTCAGTCCACTCCCTCTGAATCTCCACCAAATTTTTGAATTGTCTTTGCTTGACAATCCGCTGAAGCCCACGGTCATCCATGGTATTTCCATGATATTCAAATTTTTTGGAAAGGATCTGTATGTGTGTATATATATATATAAAATATATATATATATACACAACACATACACATGTATATATAAACATATATACATGTACGGTATATGTTTTTTTGTGGTTGGTATGGCTCAATCTGGGCACCCAGAGTCTATCAGTCTTACGACGACAGACGGCCGGGAATATCGGGGTTTCCTGTGTAGAGCGGACATCCGTGCCAGGACTTCTGCTTCCATCATTGTTTACAGTCTGACGTAGTCTTGCATGCAGTTATCTGTTTATAGAGATTAGCCTAAATGCCGTCTGGACCTAAAACGCTGCAAAAAGTATCGATCAATTAACTCCAACTCCAATCATTCTCGCGTCAATCGGACTGTAAACAATGACCGCGGCACACGAGAGCAGAAGTCTTGGTGGGGACGTCCGCTCTACACCGGAAACCCCAAACCCCAAACTCTGTCCCAGAGTCTTTGTAGTCATCGGTCAGACTGTCTGAATGTTTTTTGTAACTGTGACCAAGGTTTGTTCCTGTGTCGATTAGAGGATTGGTTTCTTTCATTAGGTGTTGCAGTTTATGAATAGCTCTTTATAGACAATTTTGTTGTACTAGGCCCTCAATTCCTAGGGTGGAGACTCTGCACTGACAGACACCGCCCATCCACCTAGGCGTCATTGTGCAACTGTGCGCCATCAGCTCATACCAGGAAGGATTACATCACTGATAACATCACAATTGCTTGAGTAACATCGCTAATGACATCACAATTGCTTGAGTGACATCACTGATGACATCACAATTGCTCCAGTGACATCACTGATGACATCATAATTCACTGATTTATGACATCACTTCCATTACAAATCGTGACTGACACCGTCACCACAGACGCCACCCATATAGCCAATTTTAGCTATGATTATTGCATTATTGTTTTATTATTTTTTGGGATGGGATGAGCAATTCCTCTAGCTGAGGGCGGAATTTCCCAGCTGCTGGGTACCGACTAATGACTACCAAAACATGTTAAGACATTCTGTGCCAAAGTTCGGTACTTTAATGGTTAATCTTACTGTACATTGTTTTTATTACTGGCCAAAAACTATGATAAAAATAGGCTATTGGTATCATGAACTGCTATTACTATTAGATAATAAGCCACATGTGGAGGGAAAGACATTGAAAAACAAAGAGAAAGCCCCACCTGAAGACGACTCCTTTTATGACCTGCCATGCATTAGGTGGTTGCTGCGGCTGCTGTTGCTGAGGGTCCTGTGCGTTTTCAGCCATCTGCACAGCTTGGCCATCTGTCGTCGCAACAGTTCCATTGCTGCTTACCTACACACACACACACACACACACAGCTCAACACAGTCAGTCGCAGCAACGCTAGGAACCTTTGTAGCAGCGGCACACTTGCCAAATTGAATGAAACATGGCATCAAACAAGAAGAGCTTCACTGGCAGTTCAGCATTTTGTCACATCAGTAGTTCATCCAAAATGATTTGACTGCTATACCTCAGCGAAATCTAAAAGCAGTTAAGGGACATTATTATAAGTCACATCCACAGTATAGGGAGCCGAATCACCGTCAATCTCCAATCCAGACAGAGTGAACAACACCTAGATACATTAAATGAAGGCATAACTCCTGCAGAGATGACAAAGCGCATGAGGTGGCAATTTTGGGTCACTTGGTTCTGATCTAGACCAATTTCATTTACTGCCTATCCAACAGCATGATTTCAGGCTGTTAGACAATCTATTAGCCTATAATAATGCCTTTGTTTTCGACATAGTTCAAATAACTTGTATAAGGTAAGGAAACTCACTGGAGAGTCGAGATGCAAATTTGCGTCAAACATTTCAAATCTGTAACATGTCACTCATGATGTCATTTATTTGCTCTTTAATTTGCTCTTCCAGGCCCTAGCACATGCATGACCCCCCCCCCCCCCCCAGCAGGGCCACATTCTCTCCAAAGTGACACAATGGACAAGCACATGCCAAGTCATGAGACTCATTCACTATCTAAACATCCAATCTGCCCCCTTGTCACCAACACAAGGGAGAGCAATGGTTTGCCTCTATAGACAGAGAGCGCTGAGGTCTGGAAAAAAATGCCAGCTTTTATTAGGATGACAAATAGGACTGGAGGTGAGTAAATTCATATATACAGTAGTGAACAGTACAATCTGAAGGTCTGGGATAAGATACTGGCCCAGCACCACCGTAAACTGTATATTTCAAGGCCATGAAGTGGCAGATAATAGGATTTTTCATCCATGCTGCCATGTCCTCCTAATAGAAGAAATTCTATTATCAGAGACATGGCTGGAGGGATCAACGACATAATATCCATTACACACACGGGTCACCACTCACCAATATGTTTAACATTAGAAATAGGTTCAGGAGGGTTTCCCCCAGAAAAGTTGTTCGGTCCAGTGGCAAGTAAGCATCTTTTGACAGGGGCCGCGCCTGAGCGGAGCTGACCGGAGCCTGACACGGGCCAGCAACAGACTGGTGGCACCATTACGGTAGGGCCCTATAGTTTGTGTGGTAACAATCACCGACGGAATCATGCAATTGAGAATTTAAAAAGCTATAAAACAGCTTCCATAGGCAAAAATGTATAATAATAATAATAATAATAATAATAATAATAATAAAATCTTAAAAATATATACATATTTTTTATACCCGATGCTTAGGGCCTAGTTGGGGGTCAACTTTGGCCCGGTGGGCCACCGGGTCTGCATTACACTGGGGGAAACTCTTGAGGTTATCTGCTTGAGTACAAGGTAATAATTTACAACTTACACTCTAAACGAGGATTAACAATTAACCCCCAATTCGGGTTATGACAGTAAATCAGACAATGCATCCTCAGGGTGGGTGTGAGTGTGTGGCAGCAAGAGGGCAGGCAGTAAGCCCTGGTGTGTCAATCTGTCACAGATGGCGGCAGAGTGACAGTATCTATTAGACGTTTTAACTTGACAACATAAACATCCTAAATTGCCCCTAGCTTACTTCCTGTTGCAGTGTTTGCTAATACAATAGCTGACAGGAAATACGCTTAGGTTTCAAACTGTTCCCTAGCAACACAATTCCGTGGAAACAGTCTATACATGGAACCAAACGGCTCAATTGAGAGAAATTGTAGCAGTTGATTAAAAGAATGGCTGTGGAATGTATGTCAATAATCCATCAAAGAAAATCAAAGCTGTGCACAATACTGACGCTACTTTGTTTAACTTCCGTCCGCACTCTCACAATGAACAAGTTCAAGAAGCCATTCATTCGTGTCTGAGTGTGGTTCCTGGGGCCCAATTTTGTTACGCCTGTGCTCAACAAAGAAATACTAAAGGGGAACGAAGAAAATGAAAAGGAAAGCAGACACTATTGTGTAGCTGGCCATTAGCCACACAGTGTTTCCTCTAGATTAACCTCACAGAATTTCCTCTGGATTAATTCACTAGCAGTGGAGCCCAAAAGGCCGAAATGATGTAAAACAATACCCCCCCCCCCCCCAACAAACACACACACAATTTAAAGAACATAATCACTAAGTACTGTACTAGAACCAAAAAAGCAAAATTACCTCCAATTACTGTACAAATATTTACAGTTTCTAGAGGTCGCTCGCTTGCAAATAATTAGGAGATTTGCTTGATAGCCAATTACACTGTAAACCAGTGGGATAACGTCAATGAAATATTATACAAGTTACACTTTCCTCTAACGCTAGTTGATTGTAAACCAAAGGCAGGAAGTGATATGACACGTCTGTAACGTATGTTGCATGCCATGAAATGACTGGCCTGGCTGCGCTGTTTTAGGTTTTAGGCCTTATGATAGCTTGACTGACAGTTGACTGCAGCATAGCTAGCAGTAACGTTAACCAACAGCCCAGAATTCAACTAGCTTGTCACCACTATAAATGCCGTGTGTCACGAAATCGTTAGCCTACATACAGGTGCTGGCTAGCTAACGTGAACGTTACACAGAAATGGTTTTCTCGACACATCGTGAACAGTAGGAGGGGGTCGGTTTAAAACCAACCGGCACTTACAACGTCACTGGGACTCTCGTGTAATGAACGGGAACACGTTTAACCATTAGCGGTGCCACACTTGGCCCCGTAACAAAGAATGCGGTCTCCGTCGGTTTGGCATGACAATTTTAAACATTTATACAGTGTCATTCATTTTACCTCGCCGTTGCTCACGGTGGCTTCAGTTGCTTCGGTCTCCTCCGTCGCCATCTTCCTTGTCTCTGTCGTCGCTCGCGCAGACGCGCAGTGCTGAATCGCGGCCGTCCTCGCGAGAGCTCAACTACAACGTCACTGTGACGTGCGCGTATAAACCGGTACAAACAGGCCTGGGGGGGGGGGGGGGGCTTGAGGTATTTGTAATGTCAGAGCACTGCCTAGTCTACAGTTATAACCAAACCTTGTGATATTCTATGTTTCTCAAATCTGGGGGGGGGGGGGGGGGGGGGGGTTAATTCAAATTTCTTGGGATTGGGCATGTAACTTGTAAGATCCATTTTCAAATTGTAAATTGAACCACCGGTATTATCTGGTGTTACAAAAAAGTAATATGAACAAAATGTTCATTATCAACCATCCCTTGTTCAATTGCATAATCCATAACCCAAACAGCAGAAATAAATCATTGTATAAATTCAAAAGCCATTGACACCAAATTGTTGTGGATTCTGTACGTTAGAAGTGCAATTACACTGTCTCAATCAATATTAGTATATTGTTATATTTTTGCATTGCCTACCTATGAATGAAAAGTACAAAAAGGCACGCACATCCAGTGAGGGATTTAAAGTCAGGTGCAGGACTGAAGTACAGATAAGTAATAAAAATAGAGTCCGCACACTGGCAGCTGCTCCCAAATATTTATTCGACCACAAAAAAGTGTGACGTTTCGGGCAAAGCCCTTCCTCAGACAAGGAGGAAGGGCTTTGCCCGAAACGTCACACTTTTTTGTGGTCGAATAAATATTTGGGAGCAGCTGCCAATGTGCGGACTCTATTTTTATTACCTACCTATGAATGAAAACATGTCCAGGTAGTGTAGTATTTATTACTCAGATGTTCAAACTTGTCATAACACACTCACACACTGAATGTGAACCTTTTAGTGAAGTATAAGGATGTTTTTGTCCTTCAAGATCATTCTTGCGCTTGCGCGCTTGCCATTCACGACCTTGCAGCAGCACAATGTGCCTTCATCGTCATGTGAGCCACATTATGCTACATTTTCAGACAAATTAACTCCACCTGATCTCCTGTACCGTCATTTTTTTATTATGCATAAGATAGGATTACCCGTTGGCACATAAAAAAACACCAGCACCTTTGAAATTTAAAAAGAAAATTTGACATTACATTTTTGTAAATGCAACACTTCAGTGAAAATAAACTACAAGAATAATTAGTTCTCCTCCAAACTTCAGAGGATGAGAAAGCATGAGAAGGTACTCATCATTTTGAATCGGCAAGAAATGCAACAACAAAGCACAAGTAAGACATGTCATCAGTTTGAAAAGTACATTGTCAAAAGGAGGAGTTAACACACAATGTGGCAGTACAACAGTTGTTGCGCCTTGTGATTTTCAAACATTACGTTTACTTCATAGTCAGCCTGCTACCAAGGGTAAGAGGACAATATTTAGATCATGGATGTAGTTAGTATGTGGTCAAAAGCATATGCATTTCAGAAAACATCCTTACTGGATGACCTAGCTACCTATGCCACAATAAGCAAGGGGATATGTACGGAAAGAGATGAGTGCCAACAGAGATTGTTTTTGAAATGCTTACATTGGGATTGACAGTTGTCAGTTGTCTGGAGACGAATGAGCAAACGTTCAATCCAACAATGTTGGAGGGCGTACCCACTCATTTCCATTGACAGAAACTTTCCAGCATGGTTTCTGTTCTTGTGTAGCTACTAGCTAGTTTAAGTGTAAGTAGAATAAGACACAAGACAAAAACCTCAGTGTAAACTTGTAGGAGTACTAGTAGTACCCGTCCGCCCTCAGACGCTGGTGGATAAAATCTTGTTTGTTAAATCCCCAGATGTGTGTCAAAGAGAGCTCAATCGGAATTGAGGAAACTGAATTTGTACTGAAAGACCCTAATCCTGAAATTGAAAGCAGTTCAAACTTAAATTCAATAATGGTCACCTTCGATTTCAATTACAAATGACAGAAAGAAGAAAAAAAAAACATGACAAATTCAAATGTATGCAATTCAAATAGTCTCTGCTGGGGGAAACCTCTTTCCATCGACACATCACTGACATTTGAATAAAGTGCAGGGGATTGTATCTCAAACTATTAAATCAAGTGAAAAGTTTGAGGTGTTCAGGCACAGAATAATCAAGGTAATTGTATCTTCTATACACTAGATTAACAGAAAGACTAGGAGATCAGAAACAACTCTGATTTTACATACAACACATCAAAGTGAAAGCTGGAACATCGAACGTTGTTGAAAGGAATAATCCACCCTCCGATACCCTACAGTGTCGTCAATATGTTATGTTCAATGCATTCCCGGAGTTATTCTGTTTTTAAGTGTTATTTACCATTTTACTCGGATCCACTTTCCCTCAACCTGCCTTGCCTTCAGTCCATTCCCTACATTTCCAACCAAACCTCATGACCACAATTGATTTTTATTTTTATTCCATATCATCTCCATTACGCTGGAAATACCTTGATGTTGACATCATGTCGTCTTTGTCCACTTCTTCAAAATAAGAAAAATACACAAAACAACAAAATGGACCCAGGAATGCAAAGTACATCACCTTTCTTTTTTTTGCAGTGTTGAAATGTTTTAGGGGGGGGGGGGGGGACTTCCCTTCAACAGACATTTGTCCAAACCAAACACATCCTTGGGCTACTGCCTGATCAATTTACAGTCTTTAAAAAAGAAAAAGACTATGTACTGTAGGTCTAGCGAACTATAAACAATTATATACAATCACCTTTGTACATATTGATAAGAGCTCAACAAAACAGAGAGAGACGCAGCTGGTGACCAAACTGTCCAAACACAACATTAGATTAGAAGAAATGACTCATCTTGAGACGAGCTGGGAGCACCAAAGTACTACAGTATTAAAGAGCAAGTGAATTAAACTGAACGGAAGCGCTCGGAGTTAAGGGCCACTTCAAAAACTCCAATTATGCTGGGTTTACATGCAACGACGATACTTTAAAAACGCCTTTTTATCCCAACCTTGTTGGTCTGAACTCCTCTTTGATGATCCTCCTGTATTATTCTCAATTTGATCACTGCCAGAGACACACACACACACCCTCACAGTCTACTTGATCTGGTGTTATGGAGAAGAGACACACCGCCTCCTCACAGTCTACTTGATATCGTGTTCCCAAGAGAACTCTCAAGGCTAAAATACCTTTTGACTAAAGCTCATTGGATTATCATGCTCGTGCCTTCCTGACTGCTACAAAACAAAACAATATTAGTTGCAAAAATCAACCTCCCGTCATATCTGGATGATGAATGGACAACGATGGAGGTCTTTGCTGAAATTTAAACCCCATCTGACACGGTGACATCCTCGTCTTAGATCTCATCCAGCCCAAAATCCTCCTCGGGGAAGTCTCCCACGATCACACTCAGGGGCTTCACAAATCCGCCGTATTTGTTCTCGCATTCAAAGTAGCGCTTCCCTTTAACACTGTGGAGAAAAACCAACAACAAAAGAAGCAAGGTCAATTGGAAAGATAAAAGGCCGGTCTAATAAGTAGGCATGTGATTGGACCATTCTAATAAGTAGGCATGTGATTGGATCATTCTAATAAGCAGGCATGTGATTGGACCATTCTAATAAGCAGGCATGTGATTGGCAAAGGACACGGAAAGCAGGAAAATATACGGAGCGCAGAACATGGTGCATTATATTATGGATCTGCATGATTCACGTGAGGCACGTTTTCAGGTGGAAAATTATTTCCTGATTCACAGATGCAAACTTGTCATCTTTAGGTGACGACGGTCACCTTATGTTGTAGCCAATTTTGATGTGTGCTATACGTTGTGTGTGTGTGTGTGTGGTATGGATATTGGTGTCAACATTACTGTAGTTGCTTCACCTGCACACTAGAGGGGATAGGCAGCTAAGTAATCGCCCTCACAGTACTCTACATAAGTGAGTCACAGGTGCACACCTGCAGGGAATCAGCAACTGGGAAGTGACAAAGTTTTTCAACCGTGTGTGGTTGGCTGTGGTTTAGGTCTTGCAATATAGATGTGTTTGTTTAATATGCAACGTTACAACAAGCTCGTTTTTATATCACTTACTCAGTGCCCCCAGCTTTTTCTAGGTCTATTTTAAATATTTGCAATAATAAAATGTCAAACACATATTCCATGGTGAACCTTGCACCACCACACGTTTGGAAATGTCATCAAATTCCCTCAAGTGGCATTTTTCTTCTTGTTAGATTGCCAGTACAAGGAGGATTTCTAAGAGCTTTTATGTCTGCCCTGGTGTCTGTCATCATTTTCACTCTCCATGACTTTGCATCCCTGTGATTAATCAGGAGGAAACCCATTCCTGAATAAGATCATGGAAGTTTTGCACAGATACAAGAAAAACAGTGCTCCTACCTTCCGTCATGCTTTCCCATGGGTTCGTCATACTTGAGGCCCACCCAGTAGCCTGGCTTGAAATCGGTTGTACCTGCAATCAAGGTGCGAACAGTCTCGTTTACACCGGGGACCCAATTCCTTTTGCTGTTTACTCTAACCCCCATCATCCACCCCAGCAAACAATTATGACCCCAAGGTATCTCACAGTCCACGTAAACAACTGAAAGGGGCAGTTACAATGAAAAGTTATTTCTTCAAAAGGAAGGGAGGAATAGGACCTTTTAGGGATGCACCGATACCACTTTTTTGCAGACACGAGTACTTACATTTGGGTACTTGCAGATACGACAAGTACTTAATTAGGGGTCAACGACAGATTTTTTTGTATGCCTTTAAGCATAATTATGTTGAATTAAAAGAGAACTTTTCAACATGATGGGTTTTAGTCATTTTCTTTAGTTTATTTATATTTGACAAGAATACATTTGAACACGTCATTTTTACTGAATGGACCTTGAACACGCATCAACTTGACTGGGTCTGGATCTTGAACGCACCATGGCCAGTGTAGCGGGGATCTATTTTTAGACACTTGATGGGAGAAATGGATTGTTTACATTAAAGGCAGTATGGATTTACACGAGACATGTCGCCTATTGCAACAATCTGGTAAGGCCTTTGCTTGTTCCTCAACACTGTATTATCTGCTAGAAGAGCAGCTAACGATGGTGAGCGAGCTGCGGACTGCGGTGTAGCTCTATCAGCTGATGACCGACCCCTGATAGCCTTTTATTTCTCCTCATAAAGTGCTCCAGGCAGACCGCAGCTTTCTCTATGCAAAACAAGCTGCAATAGTGAACAGCCAAGCTTCCCTGCAATGTATTATCAGCTGTGAGCCTGTTGCTGCTTTCAGGTTGCATGCCATAAAGTGGTATCGGGCGCGCAGCCGTGTCTGTATGGGGCAAGTACGAATTAGGCCAGTATCAGACCCATCGGTGCATCCCTAGATTTTATGATTGCAAAGTACATTTTTATAATAAAAGTTTACACAAGTAATTATAAAAAGGTACTTTAGCGAACACAAGTTGAGGGGAAGGGGAAAAAATTGCAAGTTAGAGGAACCCATTTTGCCAAGAAATCGCTGTATTCTTGAAAAATTGCATGCCCCCGGCCCCGCAAATATTGTGGAGATGGGTTGAATTTGCCTTAATTATTTGTTGCAATCACAAAATTGCAATTTCCTGATCAGTCGAGCTTTCAACGGATTCAAACTTGCTGTTGTCCCCCAGGTGGCATTATTTGTTACACATAACCATAACTTGACACTAAATACACTAAATATGATAGACTGACGATGCTACAAACCACAAATAATACAGACACAAACTGCTTCCCCTACAAAATAAAAATATATGTTTCACTCTGTTTTCATGTGTTTAGGAGAAAAACTCCCTTTTAGTGATCATGAATTACAACAAAGGCTGCTCTATTGGAAAGAAAATGCTCACCAGCACAGGCTTTTATACCAATGTCCTGAAGCTAAGCTTTAGCCGTACTTACCGACATACATCACTGTGGCCAGCTTAGTGGGCTGCCCAGAGACCTGCACCTGGCAGCGGTTGCCAACAGCAATGGCCTCAGCAGCAGTCTTCTCCTCAGCCCCCTGAGCAGCAAGCTCAGCTTCTTTCTTGGCCATGTCCTCCTCATTGAAGCGACCAACGCGTTGTTTCTTCATGAATGACCTTACACTCCCTGAAAGGAAGCAGGCTGGTTTGTACTTGTACTCTCTGTTGCTTCATAGAGCGGTAGCACATGGCCTACAGAATGCCCCCTTCCCTACTGGCTTATTTTCCCATTTTAGCAGGATACTTAAAAAAAATTGATAACACCATAATCTTCAATATTTCTATACATTGTATAGCCATTAAAGGAAGGCTTTGCCGATTTTCAAACCGCTTTGTATCATTACAATGTCGGTAATATATGCAGACGGGCAGCGTTTACCTTCTCTTCATGTTGTCCTGCACCGAGAGCTCTGCAGCTTACTTTAGGCACTTCTGTCTCCAAATGAGGCAAAACGTGTAATTTGGAGATGGAAGTGAACAGGTGTGCTGCTCGACGGTGGCTGCTCAAACTACACATTGTTTATTTGTATTTCTTTCTGTATGCACGCATCCACGGAGAATCACATCGATGGCCTTAACTAGCGCTAACGAGCCATACCAGCTGGCGGGGGGAGTTTCTGCAGGCAGACAAACAAGGCATTTCTCGGTGCAGAAAACATGAAGAGAAGGTAAACACTGTCCATCTGCTTATATTACCAATACCGACATTGTAATGATACAAAGCAGGTTGAAAATTGGCAACGCCTTTTAGCTTCTCCTTTGCAAGTATATTGAAAACACAAATAAATAAGATTAACATCGTACTTTTTATTTTATTTTATTTTAAATGAATTATGCTGTACTGAGTACTAGCTCGAGAGTTTGTGAGAACTAACGGAGCATGCCGGGCTGTACCTGTTCTCTTCTCATACGCATCGTCTGACAGTTCAAACTTCTCCACTTTGGAGGTGTCAGTGAACTCCCCTGTCTGAGCTCCACTTCTGTCAATAACCTGTGGAAACAAATCAGATTCAGGATGAGACAAATCACACCAGTGTCTCTGAAGCTCATGAGAATCCCATAGCAGAAGCTGATGATTAAAAGTCCTTTGTCAACGTTGAGCTACGGTAGTAAATGTTTCGCTAAGATACTGTATGTGCAATCTGGGAACCCAGAGTCTATTTCGGCATGTAAATAGACTCTGGGACGGCCGTACCTTTTTTTTAGGCTTCCTGTACACCGTGAATCTTCTGCCCGGGACTTCCGCCTCCACGCAGTGCCGCTCTGTTGTTGTACCGGCGAATATAAGAGTTCTGGTCCCGAACGCTAGTGAAAATATATGAATTTTGACGTTTAGCATTCAAAACGAAAGTGACGCAATGTATGTTTTTAAAAGACACCGGTGCGCGGAAGTCCCAGGCTGTACAGGAAGTCTCAAAAAAAGGTACGGCTGTCCCAGAGTCTATTTACGTGTCGAAATAGACTCTGGGTTCCCAGATCGAGATATGTGTAATCTGCGTTGTGTTGTCAGCACTGGCAGCCAGCAACCCATTGTTAAGGGCGTGCCCAGGGGTAGAGCAGGATTCGATCTGAAGAAACAAGAAGTGTGAATGGAATAGACAGAAAGAGAAGGAGAGAGTGAAACAGACAAGAGCAGACGGTGTGGTGTGTCTGTGTGTGGGCATCGATGTGATTGACCACCACAGCATGTCAGGTTGCGTTTCTCCAAAAGTTGAGTCTGTTTCACTTTCAACTTTCCACTGCAGGAGCAGGACGCTGCAGATTTTTTCCGGCATCCCCCTGCAGAGGACAGGCGTTTTCGCCGTAGCAACTCGCTTTTCTCCTGCCTTACTCAAAAGTGTCTGTCATGCTGCCGTAAGGATTCAAGTTCCCATCCATCTAGGGTGACTGTCTAGTACTCTCGCCCCAGACTCAAATATTATGTTGAATCACTGACAGGTTGTAGCACCAATGAGAGAGTGGTTCATTTGCAAAAGTCAACAGAGTCAGAATGGGTGGGCACGCCTGATCACTAAAGTCGTTACTGATCGGTGGGTCCAGGATTCCGAACCCACCATGAACCCACCAATCAATGGCCAGGACAGCAGTTTGGAGCTAGAAGCGTCCCAGACCCAGAAAAAGATCTGTTGCAGCATGCAGTAATGTAGTGTATCAGCCTAACTCTCATGGGTCTGGTGTTGAGACGGTCTAGAAACCTGAGACTGAGCTAATCAAATGAGCTCCATCAGAATGTGTTCAACTTGAGTGTTAAGTTTGATCGTTTGCCAGATATGATACTCAGTCACAGGAGGATCTGCAGTGCCATGACGTTGTACATCAGTTCAGCTGAACATAGTGAGCATAAATATTGACGCCCAACATTTGAACTAGGGATGTCAAAATTAATCGTATAATCGATGCATCGCGATGTGGACGTGTGAATCGAATCGAAGACAGATGAATCGTTTATGTTAAAATTTCTGTTGACATTCAGATTTTAAAGCACTTTAAAGTAAAAAAGGGACTTGATATTTATCTGACAGCTTGTATTAACTATTAATTGATGAAAAAGTAGCCATGTGCAGTAATAGTACAGAAAATTGAGGATTTGATACTTGGAGCTGCAATACTGTTGGAGCTGTATCGTGCAATCCGATGTTTTCTGGGGGTACATAAATTTACACCTGTGTTGGCTTTTCAAGGGGATATGGGTTGGGAGCCTTGTTTGATCAAACAAAAAGGTGAAATGTTGAGATTGTGGAACCGTCTATCTAATATGCCAGAGAGTAGAGTTGCAAAACAAGTGTTTAACTGGGATAAAGCACATAAGTATCCATGGTGTAATGATATTAATGATGTGTTCAGGGAAGCTGATCAGCAATTTGTTTTCAGAAACAGTTTACGCTGTAATGTTCGCTATATTAAACATAGGCTATTTCTTGATTATAAAGAAAAATGGGCCAATGACATCTGGCTCAAACCAAAACTTAGAACATATGTTCAAATTAAAAATATGTTCACTCCAGAACCCTATGTTACTTTACCCCTGGATAGATCCAGAAGATCTTTATGTGCCCAGTTGAGAACGGGTACCCTCCCTTTGGCTATTGAGGTTGGCAGGTTCAATTCTATTGCTGAGGAGGAGAGACTTTGTACTGTATGTGAATTAGGTGTTGTGGAAGATGAATTTCATTTTTTGTTTCATTGTACGCTATATGAGGAACCAAGATTATCTCTATTTCAGTTAATGCAAAATAAGAAACCGGAACTATTTTGGTCAGGAGATGATGCGAAGTTGGAATGGTTGTTCAGAGATGAAGTCTTCAGTTTGGCCAGGTTTATTGGGAGGGCTTGGAAACTCAGAATGGAGAAGCTGTTCATCTGAATATATAACTCTGTCTTGTTTATGTTTGAGCGTTTTGTAGCTTGTTTGTTGATTTGTTTGTATTGTTGAACTTGAATGATTTGTGTCTTGTAAGCCCAGACGGGCTGGGCACCTTGAATATGGTGCATGACACAGAAATAAAAATATCTATCTATCTATCTATCTATCTATCTATCTGTATCAAGATGCATCGTGGAATCGAATTGAATCGTTGACAGATGAATCGCAATCGAATCGAATCGTGAGGCCAGTGAAGATTCACAGGCCTAATTTGGACCAAGCAGCACTGGGCCTGGGATACTTTTTTTCTTTTATTTCAAGTCAAGCGGGTGGTTGCAGTTTAAAGGTAGGATTTGCTAGTATATAAATGTTATCATATGACACTTCATTGAGACTTGATGGACTATGGTGTGTGCTGAAAAGATAAAGCTATAAATGCTATATCACCCTGTAGCTAATAAAGACATTATTTAAGATGTACTTTCCCTTTATTAACTTGAATAGATTACGTTTACCATCACATGTTATGTAGTGTACTGCTGAACCTGCAAGCATCTGGGTGCATTTGGGAGTGTGTCTAATGTCTATTGCTGAACAGCTACATACGTGTATTCTGCAGTTGTCATCCACAGGATAGGCACCCAGCAAGGCTTCATCCTCATCAAGTTTCTGCAAGAAATTGTCAGTGGTGCTGAACAGCTCAAGGTCCATGGAGGAGGCAGGCACACCCACGACCATCTCCAGCTTTTGCTACCATAGAAACAAACAGAACAAAAGGTAAACTGTCTTATATTATGTGAGCTGGATCTTACAGGACCTGCACCATAAAGCTGAATAGTGCATTCTTGTGACGGTTTACAAAGAAACTCCTGACTTGCCTTGAACTCTGCTACACAGATGCCTCTGTTGAATCGGCGCTGCGACTCAAACGTGCTGATGGTGCTGGTCAGGCGCACATCCACAGTGGGATTGGTGATCACTGTCACTCCGCCGTCCATTATTCAGTATGGAGACAGCTAATACGGAAACGTAAAAAAAAAAAAGAGCACACAAATTATGCAGTGTAGTAGGTAGCACTAGCAACAGACAAGATACATGTTTAGTTTGAATCCAACGTTAACTTTTCATACTTTCTTCCATACATTTCCCCTAGACATGTTCTAGCGTAAGTGCTGGAATTCGAGGTTGCGTACTCTTGTGTATTCTACCATTTGCTGCAATAGTTCAATTTCCACACGGGGATCAATACACTTTCACTTTGACCTTATCGTAATTTAGCTATCTAACGCTATCTTAGATTAGCTCAGGTTAAGTGTTAGCAAACAGCTTGGGCGGCTAGCAGGACCCAGCACTGAGTCACGTTGGATACCCCTCAGCTAACAGTTAGTAACGTTGCCATAGTTACTTACATGTATGTTTTTCTTGGATGATGATAATACATAACTTTGTACAAAAAGCTAACTTACCAGTCCGTATCCGTATTAGCAGGTAACGTTAGGCTGCTGTTCATACAACAAGCATGAACCACAATTAAATAAATGGAACAATTTGCCTCGCTCTGTAACGTTAGCTGTTGCGTATGCCCAAAAAATGAACATCATTTCCTGCTACGCCCAGTTCTGGAACGTTCTACCCGCCCACCAACCGAAATACGCAAATGGGGTCGAGAGGCAATACGCTCAGCCAATGATAGTACGATACGACGCGAAAAGCCTGCCTACATAGCGTAGACTGACACGATCAATAACCAATCATCACGTAGAATAAAATCGTGTTTAGAAAGGGCGTGGAAGTAACCTGAGGTAACCACGCAGTGGCGCTACACTCCAGATTATGAAGCCCAACAAAGTTTCAACTTTTAAGACGTATCTCTCTTTCTGTTGTTTTTCTCAGGCTAAAATGGTTGAGTGAGTTGTTGGACCCCCCCCTTCCCAGGGCCCAGGGACCTACCTGCCAGAAACACATAAGGGCACTGCTCTTCAAATTAATTTCACAGCAACAGACATTCCCTTCAGAAAACTATAGTCCTAAGCACTGCTGGATAGTAGTAGAGCATGTATAGGCAGAAAGGAGAATATCAAAGACTGCCAGATGCCAGACAGGACAGGGACAGAGGGGGCTGAGAGGTTTACATTCCTGTGGTTGTTAGATGCAGGTCTCCTCTTCACACCTCACCTGCACATCATGCCCAGGTGCATGGCATGTTTACTGTAGTCCAGTTCGTTATCTACCCAGTCCCAGTGTTTATTCATCTGACACTCTGTTAATTTCTCACACTCACTGAGTGACTGACTGACTGACTGACTGACTGACTGACTGATCAATCAAGTAATGTAGTCAATAAGTGTGTTTTGAAGTTTGGATATTCAGACTTTGCCATAGGGTTTATTGAATGAACTGATGTCCCAGTGTTGCCTTAATCTGTCTGCACCAACTGGATCAAGCCCCTAAACCTTATTTCCTTCTTTTTAATGAGCATATCTGCTGCAAAATAATAATAATAATAATAATAATAATAATAATAATAATAATAATAATAATAATAATAATAATAATAATAATAATCAATATCACCCTTTTGTGCAGGCCTAATTGTGCCTATTTGTAGTGAAGGTATTTGCATGGAGAAACCACATCAGACACACCAAACTGTGGGATCCAGTTGGGGAACTCAAAGGTCCCATCCGAGCAAACACCCGATACACTGCCTTGCACAAGTCACCATAGTCACATATGATAAATGTTGACAAATGCTTTCAGCAGATTGTCAAAGTCTTCCAGGGATCTAAAACAAGGATGGATCAAAACCATATGGAAGGATATCCCTTAGCAGTGATACAATATGAAAAAGTAGAATATGGTTAGGCCTACTATATAAACTCACTGGTATCAGAAACTCATGTGCAAATCCCTATGGGGATATTTTAGAAATATTAAGGTTATGGTAGAGAAAGGATTTGACGCTTAATTTTCATTCCATGATAAATCAGAAAACTAGCTAGTGTTTTGATGGTGGAAACTCTCGAGCATTTTCCCATAAGGGTACAGTGCAGATTTAGGTTGGCCATATACTCCCTATCTTTAGCAGTACAGTCATTGACCACTGGACCTCTGGATGGAGACAGTCATCCTAAATGACACCATGGGAGGGGGAATCTAAGTGCATTTACTGGAATTGACTGTGTAACCTGCCATAATGGTTGGTAAATATCACTATGCAGTAACATTGAAGATAAAGCCACACATATTGCAGATTATGTATCGTCACACTGCACTAAATGCCCCCCACCACCCCATATTGAGTGGTTGTTTGTTGGGATCTGCTTAGAAATAGCCTGTATAGCCTACTTGTGTTGCCATACATGTCATTTTGTCGTGTATTTGAAATGGAGTTGCATTCAGTGCATAGACTAAAATACAGTTTAGGAGGATATTGACCTACTCTACAGCACATCCACATCATTGAGATTATGTCGATGATCCACATTATGTCTCTATTATTATTGGCCCAATTCCACAGCAGCTAGTAGCGCGGTCCCGCTCCGCTCGACTCGACTTTTGGTCTCATCCCACCGTCAAAAACCGGCCCAGCTCGGTTAGATTTGAGGCCGAGTCGTGCTACTTTTGGTCCCTGCCTCGTCGGGGTACTTCGGGCTGGCGAGTAGGTCCCAAATGGTGACGTAAAACTCTGATGGCTACTGATTGGTCAGAGAGAATCGTGTTTACTCTGTCTACTGACTGTCAATGCAATGCTGGCGGCTGCATACCAGTTTAGTGGTCTTACCTTATCTTCTGTTATGTATATTTCCATCAGTATTTTGTGTCGCTGCCTTCACCTCCGGTGAAATAAAATCGTGGCGGGTGTTCAATTGTCTGAGAAAAAAGTCCGCTGCTCGCTCAGGGAGCTCTGTAGCTGAGTGGAGGCTGCAGCGCTCCGCTAGGCCGCAGCGGGTGTTTGGAAGCCCCGGTCTTGCCTGGTGAGAGGCTGCGGGGTAGAGGCTTCACTCTGTTGCGCCTCTCCCGTCCCCGCACAGCGCAAGGCATGCCTGTGATATCATTCTCTTGGCCGATTGTCACATTTGCCCATGTACACTGTAGGTCATTTAGAGGCACCAGTATTTCATAAACAGTTTAAAAGTTCTGTGGATGGATTTAATTGTAACGTTATGTTATAGCCGAAGGACAGATATGCGGTCGCTATTTTTAGACGACCAGCTGTGGGCGGGGGTGGGTGGGGGCAGATCGAGCGCTGGTCGAAGCAAAACATCCATCGAGTAGAGACGAGTGGAGCCGAGTGGGGACGAGCTGTGCAGGGCTGTTAAGTGTGGTGGGATTGAGCCATGGTGAAAGGGGCGTGTCCGGGCTCGTAACAAACATTGGTTTCGTCGACGGTCGGAGAATGGGAGAGAGAGCGCGCTGCAGAGAGGGAGGGAGGAGGGAGGAGGAACTGGAAGAAAAAAAAGTTAAAGTAAAAATGGCTTCCTTGTCTTTGGAGTCTGCAGAACAATCTGAGACTAGCCCGGAGGAGCCCACGACAACGGAGCTGAAAGAAGAGACGGATCCGGACCAAATTTCGGAACAACTTCTCCAAACTTTCCAAAAGTCGGCTCTGAGTTTTTCCACTGACCAAGTAGCATGTCTTTGCGAGGCCCTTCTGCAGGCGGGCAATGTGGATCGCCTGTGGAGATTTCTATCCACCATACCTCATTCGGCCGAGCTGCTACGTGGCAACGAGACCCTGCTGAAGGCCCAGGCATTAGTGGCTTTCCACCGGGAGGAGTTCAAGGAGCTGTACGCCATCCTGGAGAGCCACGACTTCCACCCGTCTAACCATGGGTTCCTGCAGGACCTCTACCTGCAGGCTCGCTACAAGGAGGCGGAGAGGTCTCGGGGCCGCAGCCTGGGCGCCGTGGACAAATACCGACTGAGGAAGAAGTTCCCCCTGCCCAAAACCATCTGGGACGGAGAGGAGACGGTGTACTGCTTCAAGGAGAAGTCTCGCAACGCCCTGAAAGAGTGCTACAAGAGCAACAGGTACCCTACTCCGGACGAGAAGAAGAACCTGGCCAAAGTGACCGGACTGTCCCTCACTCAGGTCAGCAACTGGTTCAAGAACCGCAGGCAGAGGGACCGAACCCCGTCCGGGACACACAGCAAAAGGCAAGGCAGAAACCTCAAACCACACACACAACACAAATCATTTTAAATGCAGAGGTATCGTGGACCCATATTCAGGAGGCAACAATTGCCCTGGAGTTGAATGTATTTGTTGATTTGTCGACGATTTAAAGCGCAAAACACTGTGCTCGACTCACATTTGTTTACAGACTAGAGTAATTATGTTTTCTACTAGACTGATCACTGAAAGCTGAATCGTAAACAAAGAAAGCTCCGTAGGCCTAACGTTACTTGTCGCGCAAAGTAAAAAAAAGAAACGGGTGAAGAGTAAACACCTTAAACATCAAAATATTACAGAAAGCACTTAGCGGCAAGTAAATAAGAGGACTGTGGAAATAACTGTTGACAGTGATGAGGCCAAACAAGTCTAGAGAGAGGTCTGGAACCAAGAGCATGTTGCTGTGTTGTGAAATGTGAGATCCAGGCGCCCACTACGGCTCAAGTTTCCTCAAATCCCGCACAGCGTCCCAGCCGGGCTGGCTGAGGTTAAAGTTAAGCTTAAACTGGTGGGGTGGAAAGGGAATACATCAAACTACTTGTTCTTTATCAAAACCGTTGCAACCTTCACGTTTACACTGTCTGAAATCACAAAGTATGTCTAGTTTGCCATGCAGAGAGGAGAACATGTGTGGGGAGATAAGAGAGAATACAGCAGATTTATCTTATCAGACTTCAGGGCTTGTGGTGGTCTGGCACTGGTGAGACAGTCAAGCCACAATGTTATGGTAAAGATACTATACTCTTTAGAAAGGAAGGTTGCTAATAATTGTACCCATGTTTGTCTTCTATCTTCTTTGAGATAGCTTTGAGCTTTTAAGGGTCTCTGTACGTGATCCAGTTGCAGTAGCCTACTGTATATGGTTGGTTATGTATCAGTGGCTCTCAATGTGGGATCCTTGAGGGGGTTCCAAGCGGTCCCCAGTCAAATTAAAACGGGTAATAATTTATTTTCACTACAATTCCAACCACAACACAAGTAACATAATAGAACATATGACTATTTTGGTCATTGTGGGTTTCATACACTTTCTGTAATAAAACATCTAAAAGTGTGACGACCCTCCCACTCTCTGGGCCCTGTCTTGCAATAGTCTGGTGTTGGGGTCCTTATTGAAACAAATGTGAATACATGGTTATGAAATGAATTTCATGAGCTGAACTCACTGTGCACACATTTAGGATTACTTGCATTTTGGAAGTATGGGGTGCTTTGAGCAGGTCTCATACAGAAATCACAATAAAGGCATTTTGATGTCATTTTGCACTACAAAATGCAATTAACTGGAAGCTGGAGAAAGCTGTTCTGAAGCTACAGCAGACTTTTTTAACCTTACTGTTAATTCTAGGTGAAAGACAAACCGGTACCACAATGTTCATCTCTTCCCCCAGAAAAAACAACAACACATAATTTGTGATGAACTGCGAAAAGTGAAAATGGATTAACTCAGGATTAAAACCCAGGATCTGTGACATGGCAAACGTATGCTTTACCAACCGTGCTAAACTCAAAGTGATGCAGCAGTTGGACTCATGCAGCCGTTATAGCTGTGTGTTAAATCTTTGGGAACAACATAGTGGCTTATATTAGCTGCTTGTTGCAGCTAACTAAGAAAGAAAATAAAACTGTAACAGAGGTTGAGCATTTACACTCTTAAAAGTCTTTAGTTGTTTACTGCCCTAAAATGAATAAAAATCACAACATATCTAATCAAAATAATACAGCGCTACCTGATTGTTCCCAATCCTGTGTGGGGTCTTGCTGTCTCTGGGCAGTGGTGAGCTCAAAACATTTGCCTTGTACATTTATGAAAGGTAGAACAATAAAAGTATACCATCATCACCTTCTGTTCTGAGCTCAATCTTTGTAAAACAATAGTTTATATTAAAGAGGGAACGGATTATAACTATGTTGAAGGTGAGCAATCACAAAAGGATTTAGTCTACATTGCCAATAAGAGAGATGAGGAACGCCTGAACCCTCTAAACACACACACATTTTCTTCCCCTTTGATCCATCTTTTCTTTTCTTCCATTTCAGCGAGTCTGATGGTAACCACAGCACAGAGGACGAGGCGAGCAACATGGACGACACCCCCGACAGGTCTGATGAGCGTTCTGGCTCCACGCCTCCCATCATCTCCCTCTCGGGAGTCCCCTGCAGCACAGGCCAGATCCTCCTCAATGGCTCCAGTGGCTTCCTCACAGCCTCCCAACCGTTATTACTGAACGGAAGTTCCCTGATCTCCAGTACCGGTGCTGGGGTCATCATCAATGGGCTAACCCTGAGCGATTGCCAGGCAATCACACTGAGTCCTGTTGCAGCCAACTCCCCTTTGATCCTGAATGGGGCCCAGGTAATAACCAAGCCCGGCATCTGTCTGCAGCAGCAGCCACAGCAAACGCTATCTGTAGCAGAGCAAGGGCTTTCGGCCATGGAGGCCAAGACGAGCAGTCTCCCCGCAGTGGTTCTGAGCATTACCAACTCTCTTCCTCTGGAAAGCAAGGCAGACAGCGGCACGGGGACGAGCCCTGCTCTGGACTTCATCAATGTCCCAGAGGGACTGGTAATGCAATCAGACGGCAGTGGGCAGACAGTATCTCCCTCATCCTCGTCTTTATCCCCTTCTTCATCGACTCTGTCCTCCCCAACCTCTCTCCCTTCACTGGTCTTAGCACAAAACGCCCAACCCCAGGAGCCTCTCATCCTCCCAGCCTCCCATCCTGTAGTTTCTCTCTCCGGCCAGCAAGGGGAGTATGTTGTGTTTGCCACTGCTGGCTCCCACTTCACGCACCCTAGCTCCGCCTGCCACGTGGTGTCCTCCAGCACCTCCACTCCTCAGGTCTTCTCTCTGCCCCAGGTCGTGCCCTCCATCCAGGGTATACCAGTGTCCCAGCTGGTCCAGCACTCTTCTGGAGCCCAGGTCTCCCAGTGCCCTCAGTTAGTCCCTGTGTCCCCCCTCACTTCTCCGCTAGCCCAGGCCATGCTTCCTCACTTCCAGAGCCCTCAGACTATGAGCACAGGCCACAGACTGGTGCAGCGGCTCCCTCATCATCATCATCATCAACAACAACAACAACAACAGCAGAATGGAGCCATACATCTAGCTGAAGGTGCTACCACCATAGTCTCTGTCTCTCAGCTCACCAGTGGCCAGCTTCCCCAGGGACTGACACTTCAACTGGGGGACCAAACCACAACCACCACCCCAATTATCAGCCAAATCCAGACCGCACAAGGCCCACAAGCTATTCCCATCTCTTCCACGACACAGGTGGTCCCAGTCCCGCAGTCCAAAGACACAGCTCCAGCTCAATTAGTTCCCCTCTCCGTACCACAGCTGGTCCCAGTCTCGTCCATCCAGGCCTCTTCCACCCTCTCGTTCCCCCAAGTGGTCCCCGCCGCTCCTTCTCTCTCCATCCCCTCTGCTGGAGTGCCCTTACAGATCCTGACCTCGGCTCCTGGAGCTGGCGGGGTCACCCAGGGCCCTTTTAGGATCAACCAGCTGAGGCCCATTCAGAGTGTGGGTCCCCCCACCAGCGTCGCCCCGGGGGTGCAGCTCCTCAACTCCGGAGTTATTCAACTCCCCTCTGCATCTCCAGGTACTTTGAGTTCATTATAGCCATTTGTAAATGTACTCGATGGGTATCAATGTTTATTTGATGCCACCCTCAGGGAAATGTGAGAGATTTTCATCCAGATGCCACAGTATAGATTGGTAAGGTTTTGAAGTTTTAATGTTAACAGCCTAAATCTTTAAATGTGTAATTTTCCTCTGCTCTAGGTAACCTCGTCCTAGGTGGAGGCCCCTACCTGAGTGTCCAGCAAGGCAAGCTGATTCTGACCATCCCAGCAGGCATCCAGCTCTCTAGCCTCCTCAAACCAGTTCCTGAGGCTTCTCCCATCTCCGCCAATGGAGTGGGCCACATTCTCGCCCCTCCTGCAGGATGCCAGCTGACACCCACCTCAGGCTCGAACTTCAGCACTCTTACATCGTCTCCCCTCAGTTTCATCAACTCCTCCCCACTATACTGTGCACCAGAGACTGGGTTTGTCACCAGCCAAATGCCTATCATTCACTCCCCCCATATCCTGGACCATTCTGTCACCCACAACACCCTCACTCCAGAGAGCCTGCTCTCCCTCAGTCCCATGTGCAGTGGACTGACACCCAACACTCACCTGTCCCAGCCCACCTGGAGCCCCGTACCCCTCTCCACGTCGGCTAGTCTAACTCTATTTGACGTCCGTGGGAAGGGGGACCTACCCGAAGACCCGGCTTTGTTAGGCCTACCCGGGGGAGAGTCCCTGCTTCTGGCCAGCCCTTCTCCAGAGCAGGATGTGGAGGTTCGGTCGCCACTAGGGAATCCAGAGGAGATGGACGGGGACACCAAGATTCTGACTCAGCTCCAGTCTGTTCCTGTGGATGTCGATGATGAGCTGGGCTTGTAGACGGTTTGCCTTGCTGGCCTGTCAACACCACTTTTCTGAACGAAAACAACGAGACATAGGTTACAGGCTACGCTCTTTGTTTTTACCAATCTGATATTGTCTTTGTTTTTTTTTCCAATTGGTCTATCCTATAAGGCCTACATGTCTCTTTTGTTCACTTGCATGAAGATACTGTATGGACAGGTTCTGACATGTATGACAGTGGTGCGCTCAGTATGATCTGATACCATCACGGGCTCGGATGGCACTTAGACCGTTGAGATAAATCCTTTCACACGGACGGGAAGGGTAATTGTATGGGATATTCAACTGCTGGATGAACACCATATTGACTGACCTGGATCAGTGGGCACGTAACTGAATATTTTCCGTCTTTTACTCTCTTTTTTTTACAACGACAGAAAAATCTGAAGGCTGTCTGACATTTTAACACAGGTAATAATAGATTATGATTTACGACCCTGTCTGTCAAAATGACAGGCAACGAAAAAGTCTAATGCAACCTCTGACCTCTGACCTGGATAATATCCCTCTGAGGTTTTTTTGGTTTCAGTGCAAAGGTTTTCTTATGTGCCTCTTTGTCAGTCTCTCTCTGCCTGTGTTAGCAGATCCAGTCAGAAGAACCAATATGGACACTTGGCCCAGCTGCAGGTGTAAAAAAAAAAAAAGACAGTATATTATGTAAGGCGTGGTGACGACTTGGCCTATTCTCCAGTCCCTGCATGTCTGGGGTTTTGGTTGGCAGTAGCAGAGCAGTGGGCCCATTACTTTTCACCAGACTGTCTGGGAAAGCCACAAATCTCGACAAATTCAGGATAGCTGAGTATCTTATGACTGTCCAGAACTCAGGGGTCCAGGAGTTTGGTCTGCTTTCGCGTCTTCTTCACAGCCTTATTGAAATACGTATAATTCTACATACACTCCGACTATGTTCTTCTTCACATGAGGAACTGTGGGACATATAGAAAAGCTGGTTGAGAGTTTCCTGTGAAAACCATTCGACTAACAGTTTCTTCAACAGTATTTTATTACTGCAAGTTACTGAAGTCTGGGGTTGAAAAGTGCAGCCTAACTGACAGTCATCAGTAAACGATTTTTACGTTACTTTGTGTAGAACCCAAATTAGAATGATATCATCCGCAAGTAAAGGTGTAACATATGAGATGAAAAGGTTTGTACTCTATGCAATGCATGTAAAGTTCTATATAGGACACACTACGTGGCGCAGTGGCTGAGTTCAAAAGCCGGTGAACTTGGGAGATGAAAAGCTTTTTGAGCTTAAGCGTAACGGTGCGTTACACTAAAACCGTTGCTGTGATCCCACTGAGGGATATTTGTTGTTGAATGCATCCACAATCTCACGGTGTGTTTTCAATTTCTTTTACAACTTTAAGTGCCTTATTTTGAAGTTTGTTAGGATCGATGCTTTTAAAATATGTTTTGACTTTTCATAGCATCTCACAATTGCTATAATGTCCAACCAAATCTCCGCCTCTACTCCATTATATGAATTTTATGATGACCCACATGAGTGTTTCTGTTTGATCGCTTAATGAAAGGTAATGTGACGGCCCAGGTTGCATGGTCCTAGCTCCATCTCTTTTTTTATTATTATTTTGTATATTTTGCACATTTCATTCACATCATGTTTACGCTGCTCTGCGGTGTTGTTAGGACAGTGGTCGAGCTTAGATTACATTCGGAGATTTTCACTGTGGTGCTTCCCATTTGAAAGACGAGTCGAAATGGTAAATCAAGACGTGGGGCAGGATCTCCTGATGGACTCCAGGATCTCCTGATGGACTCCAGTGCCACTTGGTGCAATAGCTCTTTCAGCTTAAATCTAAAGGGCTCGCCATCGTATGAGCTTTCTACTGTCATAACACAGTTAGCAGTCAGATCTTTGGCCTATTATGGTACACAAAACTACACTTCAGTGTCACACATCTAGTTACAACAATGGCCTTTGTGTTTTTTTAGTGTGTTTGTCTCTTTTGTACATTTAATCTATTTAAATCATATATCAATCAGTTTCTACTTTTAATTGAAAGAAAATAAGTCCTTGTGGGAAATGGGCGTAGGAAATGGCGTTCATTTTCACATTTGGACGGTTACATTGTTTTCAAAGTTTCTCAGTTGAAAATCACCGGTTTTCAGAGTTGATCATTATGTTTTGAAAGAGGTCACCCCGTGTTGCTGGCCAAATGTGTATGCTAATTGGGTAGATTGTGAAATGATTCAGACAAATGAGTCTGATTTATAGCAATCATGCCACACATTAGTTGGAGGAAAGGGAATGTATGCTTGTATATGTAAAGTATGATAGCCTGCGTCTGTTTATATGAGCCATTTCTTGCCAAAGTATGTAGACGTTTAAGCCCATGTGGGCTTATGCACATTTATAACCCAAACGTTTGTCAAGCCTGGGATACAATGTATTTACTCCCTCCTACCTGACACGTATGCCTCCAGATTTAACCAAAGATAATCTATTTTGTTTGACTTATTGATAGTTCTGAAAGGGATTTTTTTTTGTCTCATTCAAGGTTCTTGTTTTCTCATTTTTGTATTCAAAGGCATTCTATTTTTTATATTACTGATCTTGATATTGTAATAAACTACATTTCCAAAACGGTTATGTGTATAATAGTATGATTTAGTTTCTCTTTGCATTTAGTATCCTCATGTGTCACACTTCACTTCTGTGAATTAATGTGGAGCATTTGCCGAGGGCCTTTTGCTTCTAATTTGGCAAGAAAATTTTATTCAAATACATTTTGTGTTTGCGCTGCACAGCCATCTTGCTTTCTCTGAATGACAATGGCGATATCCAAACTGTGTGAGGGTGTGTGCTTGCATGCATGTGTTTGCACAAGAGAAGGAGGGATACACGGTGTGTTTTTGTAACCCTCATCCTCTCAGATTACCTGCACGTTCAATACTGCCAGGGCAGAGGAACTGAAACGTTGACTAGCCAACATGCTCCTCAGAGCCTCCAGCTCTTTCTAGCTCCGACTTCCTTCCCTCAGTGAGAGAATCTGCCTGAAGATCTCTCGGCACAGACTTTTGTCTAACTTGTATCTCCGGACTTTTGCAGGCCACCATTGTCTTCATGGCCATGGTCTTCTCAGCAGAGCAGGTGGCTTGTGTGTGTGAGGTCCTTCTGCAGAGTGGCTGCATGGACCGTCTCTCTGGTTTCCTGCGCACTCTTCCTCCTCCCTCCTCCTCTTCCCCTCGCCTTGGGGAGTTGGAGAGCGTGCTGAAGGCTCAAGCGGCGGTGGCCTTCCACCAGGGCCGTTACTCTGACCTCTACACCCTGCTGGAGGGCTTCCGCTTCTCCCCGGACAGCCACCCGCTCCTGCAGCAGCTGTGGCTGCAGGCCCACTACACGGAGGCAGAGAGGCAGAGAGGACGACCACTGGGGGCCGTGGGGAAATACAGGGTCAGAAGAAAGTTCCCTCTACCACACACCATCTGGGATGGAGAGGAGACCAGCTACTGCTTTAAGGTAGGCAAGACTGCTCCTTTAGCTTGAGTTAGCCTTACGCCATGCACTGCATGGATGAAGGAGACTTGAGGTAAATGTATAGGCTTTAACTACTGACCCATTTTTGTTTAGCAGTGAGTGAACATGATAAAAAAGGAATAAGTAGCATCTCTTAATAGTTGAAGGAATATATATATATATATATATATATATATATATATATATATATATATATATATATATATATATATATATACAGACTGCAAACACCAAAGTGAGTTACTCATGGTGGCTTGGTGAAAAGTTTAGAAACAACCATAGACTGTATAAAGATATGGACGTAGCAGAAACAGAAAAACTGGTGAAATAATCACTAAAACAGGACACAATTTGGTTATACGGGAGGTAGTGTTAATCGAGTTATCCTGATTTTTATGTGTAAGTCATGCTTGTATTTGAGTAGCTGACAATGAATCGATTTACAACTCCTAACAGGAAAAATCACGGACTATACTCCGGGAGTGGTACTACCATAAACCTTATCCATCCACCCGGGAGAAGCGGGAGCTTGCAGCAGCTAGCGGCTTGACGGCCATACAGGTCAGCAACTGGTTCAAGAACCGACGGCAGAGGGACCGAGCAACTAACGTTAACGGGTCAGTAAGGAGCTGCATGTCACCCATTACTAATGGGTGACATGGGCCATTAGTCCCATTTGCAAGGGTGTCACTCAGAGTTGAAAAGTGGTGGGGATCAGATGAAGAAGAAAAACAAACATTTCAACGGTCTTCAACATAAGGTCAAACATCCTCGTGGGAGTTTTAGTTGTCACCTAATGAGTCAACACTGTGCTTTAACTTCACCCATGAGTTGATACATTTTCAATAGATTACTTTTCTTGGTGCAAGCTATTTTTCAGATTTTTTTTTATTATGCTTTGAAAAAGTGATGGGGATAAAATCAGCCATTTTGAAAAAGTGGTGGGGACATGTCCCCAGTGTAAATTACACCTATGGCCGTGATTCGAATCAGTTCGATCCATGGGATAATGTCCGTCGGAGTGGGCCCAGCCCATTGCAGAGATGGTTATGCACAGGGTTGACAAAGTCCTGATTTGTCTGGGCTTTTGGGTCTCATTGAGGAGGCAGATGGCAGTTGGGAAGAAGCTTTGGTACTGTCAGGCATCAGTCTTCTGCCATGGGGGAGGGCCCTGAAGAGTTTTTGACCTGGGTGGGTAGGGTCGGCCATGATTTTCCGAGACCATCCTGGCAGTGTGTAGGTCCTGAAGGGGTGGCAGGCCACCTTTTCAAAACGGCGGATGATGCGCTGCAGTCTGGAGATGTCCTTGTGGGCAGCAGCAGCACCAGACGGTGATGGAGGAGGTGAGGATGGACTTGATGGTGGAGGTTTAGAAAAGTGCAAATGTCACCTTTGGCACCTTGAACTTTCTCAGGCGATGAAGAAAGTAAGCTACATCATCTGTTGTGCCTTCTTGGTGAGAGCTTTGATGCTCAGCTCCCATTTCTTCCATGTTTTAGACTACATTACTACCAACCAATGGCCAAAGCAAACAATAAGTAGACATTTGAATATGTTGTCTTGTTATACCTCCCAGGTGGCCATTCGTTCTCTTCAATCACTCTGGTTTCAGGTAGCTTACCACTAATGGACCATTTTGTCGTTGTACATACTCACAAAGACAAAAAAACTGTATGTCTCTCTCTCTCTCTTTCTCTCAACACACACACACACACACACACACACACACACACACACAGACACACACACACACACACACACACACACACACACACACACACACACACACACACACACACACACACACACACACAGGTCTCTTTCTTTTTACATAGAATAACAGCACCCCCTTTTGGTTAAATAAAGACACGAACGAAGATTTTTGAGAATGGGACCAAAATTAAAGAAAAGATCTGCCTGTTACTTTTTCTCTCACGTTCCTCATCTCTTCATTCAGTTTCCAGATGCCTGGCACGGGAGGAACCCCGGGAGAAGCCTACCCCTCCTCTGACCATGACTTTTCACCCCCAGGCAGCCCTCACCCCCTCTGCTGCTGTCCCCTCCCACCGCTGTCTCACACACCGCCTCCCTTAAGACACATGTCAGCCGGATTCCTCTGAGCCGGCCAATGTCCAATCCACAGCTTATTTTACCTGGCTTGTTTCTTATTGATTAGTCTGACACGTTAATTTAGTTCTGCTACTTCTGTGAATGTAAAGTGTAGCTTCCTGTGTCAATAAAGTTTATTATCAAACATGGCTTGTATCAAACATTGTTGTCTTGTAATAATTGTTTTCCATCCTCCCTAATTGACACTGCATTTCAAATGCGGCATAGAAATGGCCCCGTCTTCTTTGGTGATCTTTTGGTGTATTCACCTCTTTTGACAGACCACAATATCCCAAAATCTCATTTCTTTAGGTGCTTACAGGCCAACAAACATTTCCCCTCATGCCCACCTCTTCCTACTAAGGGCCAGAATTTTGTTTAGACCTCAATCCCTGTTTTAAAGGAGCAATCTCCAGAATATATGACATGATCTAGAATTAGAGGTTCGATTCTCTACCTGAACCCGAGGCCGGCCCGACTGGGCCTGCAGGCCGGAATTTCCCTTCTATTCCTCGGGCCCAGGTCAGGCCGAGCTCGTGGTCAGATATTTATATAATTGGGGATTGAACAGACAACATGTACTGTATATAGTTTAGATTAACAGCCAACTCAATTTACTAAGAACATTTCTGTGTACATACATATATACACACACACACACACACACACACACACACACACACACACACACACACACACACATATATATATATATATATATATATATATATATATATATATATATATATATATATATATATATGAGGATCTTCATACTATGCAAATGCCTACATGGACTAGCTCCCCCTCCTTTATAGGAATTCATCCATAAAAATAGAATCACTGGACTTGGCACCAGGTCAGACACCAGAGGTGACTGCAAGGTCCATCGTAGACTGACCACGTCTGGTCAGAATGTCCTGTCAATAAAAGGCAGCCAAATATGGGAGTCTCCCCGTCTCCATAAGGGACAGCCCCACCCTTGCCACTTTCAAAGGCAGTCTCAAAAAATGGCTGAAAACAAACCAGTCATGTATTCACAGGTAGTATGTTTTTCTTCTCTTTCTTTTTGTGTATTATTATGTAATTTTATTTTTATAAGAGTAATTGCTGCCATGTATTTTAGAGTGTATTGCTGCTACTTATGTTTTACGTAGTTTTAGAGTGTACTGCTGCTACCTACCGTATGTTCTATGTATGTTTTATTATGTTTTACGTTTTATGGGGACAACGGATGGAAATTAGCCTCGTGCTAAATCCGGCAATTTTTACACTTTTACTATGTTCCAGGTTTTATTATCTGTTCTATGGTTTCTGTGTTCATTAATTTTGCACTGTCCCGTCCAAATAAACAAATAAATAAATACTGATGACTCAGCCATACTGATGACTCGACCCTGCTGAGGCCAAGAGGATCTTCTGTCAAGTGAAGGTGAAGAAAGAATTACCGTAGTCATTCACTCTTTCCTACACCTTTGTGGCTCTCTGAACAACGTTCAGAACTTATTGCATTGAATCACGGCTGAAAGCATATATATATATATATATATATATGTACTGTATATATATGTATATATGTGTGTGTGTATATATATATATACACACACACACACACACACACACACACAAGATCTTGTCTCTATTATTTTGAGAATTTGTTTATTGTTGTATTTTTGTTTGAGAAAATAAAAGTATATAAAAAACATGGCTTGTTATCAGATACTGTATCATGACTGAAACATAAGACATAATGTAAGAGACGGAAACTAAAAGTGGGCGACATGGATGAATGAAATGTTACACACAGATCATGTTTTGTGGGCTGCTGGATTTCCATCATCACTCATTCAGACAATACAGCGAAGACATCGGTTCTGATCACGTTTGTCTTCACTTTGTTAATAAGAGGACAAATGACAGCGAGACATTGGTTCTGATCAGGTTTGTCTTCACTTTAATAGAGGACAGACAATATGACAGCGAGACATTGGTTCTGATCAGGTTTGTCTTCACTTTGTTAATAGAGGACAAATGACAGCGAGACATTGGTTCTGATCATGTTTGTCTTCTTTGTTAATAGACATTGGTTGTGATCAGGTTTGTCTTCTTTGTTAATAGAGACATTGGTTGTGATCAGGTTTGTCTTCACTTTAATAGAGGACAGACAATATGACAGCAAGACATTGGTTCTGATCAGGTTTGTCTTCACTTTAATAGAGGACAGACAATATGACAGCAAGACATTGGTTGTGATCAGGTTTGTCTTCACTTTAATAGACAGACAATATGACAGCGAGACATTGGTTCTGATCAGGTTTGTCTTCTTTGTTAATAGAGACATTTGTTCTGATCAGGTTTGTCTTCACTTTGTTAATAGAGGACAGAGGGAACAAGATGGGGACGTTATTTAAGACAATCCAGATGTTCCCATTATGTCCATAGTAGTGCACAAGGGATAGTAACATCTTGTCCTGTGTATTAATTAATGAATTAATACAGCATGTCTAGTTACAGCCTTTTTCAGTGTCTTTTTCCCATCATTGCATCAATTAACCGGCCATCTACGGGGATTCGGCTCGAAAACTGAATAAAACCATTCTCACTTTATTGCAGACCCTTTAACCACACCTTCTACACGGTGTAAAAGAACATTCAACTGATTTGGTGCTATATAATATATATAATAACAGCATCAACCTGACCAAAATGTGCAGTATGAAACATACTGATGACTCAGCAGGTCTAAGGCCAAGAGGATCTTCATACTGATGACTCAGCAGGGTGTAAGGCCAAGAGGATCTTCTGTCAAGTGAAGGTGAAGAGAGAATTACAGTCATTCACTCTTTCCTCCACCTCTGTGGCTCTCTGAACAACGTTCAGAGCTTATTGCATTGAATCACAGCTGAATGCAAAGTCCATGTCCTCCATCACATGACATTACAGTGATTCACAATCATATTAATGGGGTAAAGAAGCGATAAGGCTGATATTTTTTCACAAGAATGAAACAAAACTATTCCATTAGGGCAGAGGTTCTCAAATGTTTTTCAGCCAAAGACCCCCTTACAAGATAGAAAATATACCAGGGACCCCCTCATCCTGATTTGTGATTTTGGGCTAAGCTTAATTGTTTTCACAGTAACATGCTTGACTTTTAAATTGATAGGTTTGTTAGATTAGAATGTAATGCATGAACCATTTTAGATTTAAAGCATAAAATATTTTCGTTGAACTATGAAGCTTTTGCACACACAAAATATATATTTTTCTTTTTTATTTTTTTATTTTTGCGGACTCCCTGGCAAAGTGCCACGGGTCTCCGGACCTCCATTTGAGAACCACTGCATTAGGGTACTTTTGAATTCACAGAGATTATTTTCCCAGGTGTTCACCATGTAAAAGGTACCGTGGACGAGGCTGTTTTCATCAGCCAGCATTCACCTTTAAATTAAGACTATTTGTATGCACCACAATGCATGGCTTTAAGTTTGGACAGGGGCCTCACACTCATCCATCAGATGAAACCGTGGAGTTTAGAGTCTAGTAGTGCAAGTCTTTGGTAGAGTTTAACTGGTATTTTAGTATACCAATCTAGATCAGTCTAGTTTATTTTGCCAGGTTCTTCTCATGTTTTGGTTCCAGTCCACTCTGTCCAGTCTGTAGGAACCTGGAACCTGAAGCTCCGGGGTTATGATTGTTTTCTCCAAACCCCCACGTGTCACCAGTGTCTTGAACACCACCTGCACTCCAGCAGCGGGTCCGGCCAAGCAGCGGGCCCCAGGTGACTGAATGGGCCTGGACCACCGACACGTGTCAGTGTTTTGGTTCAGAAGCCCAGGTATTCTGCCAGGAAGACAGCCAGGACCTTGGTGAGGTTCTCCACTGTGGGTCGGTGCATGTTCTCCTCCGTGTCATCCAGCGTATGCCAGAACTGGGGAAAGGGTGTAGCGATGACGTGTAGCACAGGGACACCTGTGTGTGAGGAGAACGAGGGGGAGAGAGTACCAAAGTGATGATAGGTGATGTACCTGTGGACCATTCCAGATCCCCTTAGCCAATTCTGAATGCACACTCTTTGATGCAGTTGCCCAGCAAAGATTTGGGAGTTTTCTGACATAAGGCAAATGATGTGAAATCCTACATTTGAAAAGCTAAAATGTAACTTTCAAAGTGACTGTAATTCCTCACTAGTACCTTATAATATATATACATTAACACATGTGTGTATATATAGTCTTCAACCTTTTTCAGCCCAAGGTTCGTTTGGTTGATAGAGAGACAGAGCAGGGACTCCCTATGATATCAAGTTAAATTAAATTGTGTTGTATTTTAAGCGTGGCCTACAATAAAATGTATAACCCAACGCACACCAGGATATCAGGATTGACACTTCTTTTTATTATTAGATTACAGTAAAAAAGCAAGGAGCAGCAAACAATGCGTTTCACATATTGCTTCATCAGATTAGCTTTGTAGCCTAAATATTTTCTTTGTCAAAAGTAGCTTATTATTGCCTATTCATGTTTGGAGTTTACTCCTTATTATTATTTTGTGTCTAAAACACATTTTTAAATGGCAGACCCCCTGCAGTACCTCTGCGGACCCCCGGTTGAAGACCACTGATATATATTAAGCAAAAATCAAATAGTAATGTGGCTCTGTGAGTCTTTATCTCTCACCTTTATGAAGGAAGGGGATGTGATCGTCCTGCACAGGGCCGAGGTACACGTCCTTCCTGAAGTAGGTCTGCTCTGAGGGATGAGCCATCAACAGACCCTGCCGATGGAGTCTCTTCTCTGAGAGTGAGCAGGGAAGGCAGAGTTAGGGGGCGCATTACAGAGAGACAGATTATTAGTGACAGCGCTTGACTCCCGTGCGACAGCATTTACCTGCAGCAATCAGGCGGTCGAACCAGCGAGCCGTGTTATCAAAGTGATTCACAATCAGAGGGTCAGGACCACCGAGCAGGTCTAAGAGCACAAAGAGGTCCTAGAGGAAAAGGAATAGAGAAAATTGATTGATTGACTGGAAAATGCTGGTCACTATAAGCAGAGTTTCCATTCAATTATGGCACAGTGTGTTGTTGCAGAGATGTAAAAGAAATGGGGAAAGATGCAGTTAGTGGTAAATTACAAGATTAGATGAAAGATTCAATTGGAGGAGTCGAGGTTGGAAGGCAAGGAAAGCGAGTGAGCACAGTTCAAAAAAAGTTCAGAGTTAAAAAAAAATCTGCCTGTGCTAAATTCTATAGTTAAATGGCAGTAGGAGGGTAAGCCTAGAAATACACTACTAACCTGCTGTTATTGTTCACCAAGTTTAAAACAGGTTCGTTTAGGTAGGCTGCTAAATTCAGCCTAGTCGTACATCATTTGGATTGTTGTTTCTGGATCAGCATCTGACCACAACAGAACATGTAAGCCTATTTCTTGTTCAGTTTCCTCACCACAGCCTGCAGCATGGTGGTCTGCTTGGAGCCTGGAGGGTGGGGGGTGTGTGCCATGCGGTCAGCCAGGTGACGAGACCCGTACAGTGAGTCTGTGGCGGTCCACTCCTCAAATGACTCCTCCCCATCAAAGAACACTAGCTGAAGAGTCACTGGGGGTTTCTAGGGAGAAAAGGGGGAGAGAGAGAGGGAGAGGGAGAGAGAGATGTTTGTACAAGCCAATCAAATTAAGGTATTCACTACCCCCCCCAAAAAAAACAGCAACTGAGGCCAGTTTCTCTCTCTGCAGTGTTGTCGCAGTGTGCGTGTGTAGTCCTAGCTCCCATAGATCACAGCCTCTGGAGAGATACTGCTGTACACGGATGACTGCTGCACTCACACAACAGGAGGCTGGAGTCAGCACTTTGGAGCCTCTGCTGCAGCGATCCAGGCAGGGAGAAGCAGAGGATTTGAAGCAAAAATGAGAGAAACTAATCTAGTCAGCATCTCCCGCCTTCGCTCTCTCCTTTGCATTGATCACTTCCAGAGAGAGAAGGAAGTGAGCAGATGAAGGGGAGGGGCTAGGGTCAGTAAAAACATCATAAAAAGGAAACTAGAATGTCAGCATTTCCTCCAACTGCTCTTATCTTGTGTTTCCATCCTTGCTTTAAAACAAATTAGCCGGTGCTAATTGCGATACAATCAGTATAGACTCTTTACACAGCAACCGTTTTGAGGTGGTAAAGCAGGAAGTAATAACCAATACCAATTAATGATGCTTCCATTCCATTTAGGTGTTCCAGTGCCAGGGCCCTCATTGAGATTGTTGGTTACACCTGCTTTACGCTCTGCTTTACTACCTCAAAACGGTTGCTGTGAAAAGGGCCTGTAACAACAAAATCGACCAGACACCAACCTGCTGTCTGAGCGATCTGAGCTGGCCGTCCAGGGCGGCGGCGAGCTCCAGGATCATAGCGCAGGGCACGGCCGAGTCACTGGCCCCCAGAAACACCTTCTCTGGGGCGCGGGGGTCCGGCGGCAGGGCCTTGGAGTCGTAGTGGCAGGTCAGCAGCAGCTTGCGGGGGGCCAAGGGGTCAAGGGTGGCAATGATGTTGGTGAAGGTGACCTGGCCACGAGGGGTCGCAGACTGGAAGGAGTCCAGGTCTACGGTCCAGCCGGCGGACAGCGAGGACAGCGTGGAGGAGATGTGCTGCGGTAGAGGAGAGAGGGAGGGTTGAAGGAGGAGGGAAGGAAAATGTGTAAGTAAGAAACTAGAGATGGATCAGTATCGGGTGCAGATGAGGACTCATATGAGGACTCATGTCACCGATCCACTTCTCCATTCCATTCCATTCCATTCCATTCCATTCCATTCATAGCTTGCGTTGGACCATAAACCCACTGTAACATAACATGAAACAGTGCTAGGAAGTAGTAGTAGTAGTAGTAGTGAGCTAGTAATGTTAGCAGTTAGCTAACTCAACAACATGTCCTTACTTTTGGTGATATTTTAGTCTTATTAAAAAGGGGGGGGGGGGGGGTAGGTTTCCCACTTTACCAAATGTGGTAAAGTGGCGGTGGTGTTTGTCAGTTTGATAAAATGTTATTTTAATAATTTTGAGTGGATCAATTGTTTTGGAAATATCTAATGACCTTTGTTAATTGTTGAATTTAACATTGTTGAATATTATGAACCAGGTAACTAATGCTATGAGATAATAATTCAATACTAAATCAAATACTAGATGATGTCACAGTAGAAGCCAGCTACTATGTAAAGGTGGAAGCTACAGCTGCTTGCGACAGTTGCCAAGAGCTCTGGCATCGGAATCAGTATCGGAATCGGCAGATATCCAAATTCAGGTATCGAAATCGGATAGGAACTGAAGAAAAGTCGATTGGTGCATCTCTATAAGAAACAATTAAAATGTTGAATACAGTAAATGTTTCAATGTTCACCTACACGATCATTTCACTGGCGCACACATACCTGCTGCACAGCCAGGCTGCCTTGTGTCCCGGGCAGCCGCTCTATGAGGATGCTCCTCAGGTGAGTCACCCACAGCCGGGTCCCGTCTACCTGGGAGGCCAGGCGGCGAATCTGAGCCGGAGAACACTTACTGGGCTTGTGGGACAACTGGAGGGGGACACGAGAGCAGCGATGAAGACGTGGGTGAAGCAAGAGGGACAAATAGAAATAAAATTGACATGTTCTAAATTAGGTGTAGTAAAGTGGAATAAGAAGAACACAGAGGATTAGAAGGATAGAATGAGGGTGAATGGACAAATGAACAACATCAACAGCAAGGATCCATGTTGAAGCTGCTGGATCTAGACATGATCTAGCATTCTGCCTGCAAGGTTCAATTTGCTAAATAAAACAGTGTCACTGATCTAGGCTGGTCACTTGACAGGTCCATCAAAAAGAAAGGGAAGATCTGTACTGTAGCTGGCTGGGCAGGGGAAGAATGGTGGAGAAAAAGAATACGTGTTTTCAAAACCAGACGCTGTTATTCCTAATTCACAGTTCAACTCCGTCATCACGAACTACTGTGATCTCTGCTTACAGTGAGGTCTTCTGTAATGGTCCCGACCAGACAATGCAATGCCCCAGGCGTGTGGCTATAGTATTTCCAAGAAAGGCTGCTTGCTTTTGTCTCTCTGGGACAAAATGAATCTTTGGAAAGCCGCCAGATGAACTTTCTGATCCTCCCAATGCATTGTGATGTGGCTCTTAGGTTTAATTGTATTGCTATGTTAACAAGATTATAATGTTGCGGTGTGTCTCTGATGTCCCTTACCCTGTCTTTGGCCAGGTCCACAGCCGCGGGCATGCGGTCCACTAGGCCACTGCTGGTGTCATTGGACAGGTAGACTCCCAGCACCACGGCCAGCATCAGAACGCCGAGGAGGCACAGCAGCAGGACCCGGGCTCGGGGCATCCGCACCCGGTCACAGCCGGGTAACGAGCCGCTGCCGTTGCTCGTCTGCAGAGGCTTGAACCGCCGACTGGATCTAGACATGACTGGGTCTATGGTGAACAACACACACTGGGACCTGCACGATGGCTTGTCTCTCTCCCTCTCCGCTGACAAATGTCACAGTCACCCTGAACGCTACGTGTCAATACTCGTTACAGCCCAGTGGAAACAGGCTGATCTGCACCTGCACCACCTTTGTTAAAATATCCCATTATTTGCAACGCCCTACTCCTGTTTCATCTTAATGGTCTATGCTATGGACTTACTAGCGTATCTTTTATATTGAAGGACAGATCACACAAAGCGACTCTAGCAGCCCCGGTGACATCACTGGCTTTAGGTTGCATTGAATGCTAACGTCAACCTGTTATAGCATCTTACAACACATATCTGCTATGCTAGAACTCGCACAAGTTTGTAAATAAGGATGTTGCTCAGTAACAAGATCGCCAACTTGCCTTAGCCTCGGTGGCACAACATTCGCTATAATGTGTAATTTTTACATCTCTTTAGGTCTAAATAGCCTACTGAACATGTTATAAGTCGCTGCGTCCAACCAGCTGAGCTGCCTAGCATCGATCAGATCGTCAGCAAATGCAAATAACTTCCGGGTTCGTACACGATGAGGATGACGTACAAAGCGACTTCTTTAAAGATACAGCATCCAAGCTTCACACACACACACACACACACACACACACACACACACACACACACACACACACACACACACACACACACACACACACACACACACACACACACACACACACACACACACACACACACACACACACACACACACACACACACACACACACACACACACACACACACACACACACACACACACACACACACACACACACACACACACAGTTTGTAGGCTTTCATTGTTTTCTTTTTCTTTTTACATAGAATAACAGCACCCCCTTTTGGTTAAATAAAGACATGAAAGCACACGACTATTACATGATGTTCTGGTCAATACAAAACATTTTCCTTTTCCAAACGGGATGGCGAAAAGCGTCATATGACCTACTTTCCTATAATCCCGCCAGATTTTCGCGCGGGGACAAATTAACGGAAAAGGAAATGGCAACATAAACTGTTGTGATTGGTCAACGACGGTCAGACCTATTTTACACCGTTTTACATCCTTGCTGATTGGTGTAAAACTATGTCCATCCCCGCGTGCAATGATAACGCCTTCCGTACAAATGCGACTTTAGCGGGGTTTTTAGGTTATTCGCGCTTGTAGTTGACTACTGGAGGGACGTGTTTAGCTTCACGGTGGTAAAACTGCGGAGCTGTTATTAACATTACTGCTTTCCGAGGAGACCTGTCACATCACAACCGGCCAGCATGCATGTGCTCAAGCGAGGTAGGCTCATTTCTGTTCATAATAGATTAGCACTAATGCTAGCTAACTGGCATTGTGGGTCTGTAACATCCAGTAAATGACAGTGATGCTTGTGATGATACTTGACAGTACATTTTCGAATTGGTGCATGTCTATTAACAATAGTAAGAATTCCATGAATACAATTCATTAGATAACTAACTAACTAACGTCAATGTTATCTTGCAGCAGGATTTAATTGAAACCTTGTTTTGCTACTCAGCTGGCTCGTCAAAAATGATAATTCTCTGATTTATGTCTAGGGAGATTTCGTTGTCTCAAAACGAGTAAGAACAGGGTGAAGTTAGTGGCCCGATAAGTCAGCTTTTGTCGTAGTTTGCTCCAAAAGGCAATATACATTTGGGTTCTCTTATGTCAGATGTTCTTATGTCAAAGCCAGCTGTTAGCTATGTAACATTACCCTGTTTTGGCTCTAAAACTACATTACATGGACACAGCTACGTCATTTGATTCTAATCACTTGTCTTTCTTACAATCATGGTTATTTTCCTACCAAGATGGGCGTGTGGTGATTTAACAAATGCTATGAATTGTTTCTGTTTTTCAGATGGACGCCAAGAGCGTGTCATGTTTGATAAAATCACCTCTCGCATTCAGAAGCTTTGCTATGGGCTGAATTCTGACTTTGTGGATCCAACCCAGATTACGATGAAGGTGATCCAGGGTTTGTACAGCGGAGTGACCACTGTCGAGCTCGACACGCTGGCAGCAGAGATTGCGGCCACTCTCACAACTAAGCATCCTGACTACGCCATTCTGGCTGCTCGGATTGCCGTGTCTAACCTTCACAAAGAGACCAAGAAGGTGTTCAGCGACGTGATGGAGGATCTCTACAACTACGTGAACCCCTTAAATAAGCGCCACTCTCCCATGATCTCCCAGCAGACGCTGGACATTGTCCTCGAGAACAAGGACCGCCTCAACTCGGCCATCATTTTTGATAGAGACTTCACCTACAACTTCTTTGGCTTCAAGACGCTGGAGCGCTCTTACCTGTTGAAGGCCAACGGCAAGGTCGCAGAGAGACCTCAGCACATGCTTATGAGAGTGGCTGTTGGGATCCACAAAACAGACATCGATGCAGCCATTGAGACGTACAACCTGCTTTCAGAGAAGTGGTTCACCCATGCGTCTCCTACACTGTTCAACGCTGGAACCAACAGGCCGCAGCTGTCCAGTTGCTTTTTGCTGGCCATGAAGGACGACAGCATCGAAGGCATTTACGACACACTGAAGCAGTGTGCCCTCATCTCCAAATCAGCCGGAGGTATCGGCGTGGCGGTCAGCTGCATCAGATCGACAGGGAGCTACATTGCTGGCACCAACGGCAACTCTAATGGCCTCGTCCCCATGCTGAGAGTGTACAACAACACGGCGCGTTACGTCGACCAGGGTGGCAACAAGAGACCCGGGGCCTTTGCCATGTACCTGGAGCCATGGCATTTTGATGTGTTTGATTTCCTGGAGTTGAAGAAGAACACGGGGAAGGAGGAGCAGAGAGCCAGAGATCTGTTCTACGGCCTCTGGATCCCTGACCTCTTCATGAAGAGAGTGGAAAGCAACCAAGACTGGTCTCTGATGTGCCCTGCTGACTGCCCCGGGCTGGATGAGTGCTGGGGGGAGGAGTTTGAGAAGCTCTACACCAAATACGAGAAGGAGGGCAGGGTGAAGCGTGTGGTGAAGGCTCAACAGGTGTGGCACGCCATTATTGAGTCCCAGACAGAAACGGGCACACCGTACATGCTCTACAAAGATGCCTGCAATAAGAAGAGCAACCACCAGAATCTGGGCACCATCAAATGCAGCAATCTCTGCACAGAAATCGTGGAGTACACCAGCCACGACGAGGTGGCTGTGTGTAACCTGGCTTCCATCGCTCTCAACATGTATGTCACCTCTGAGAGGACTTTTGACTTTAAAAAGCTGGCATACGTAACCAAAGTCATTGTCAAGAACCTTAACAAGATCATCGAGATCAACTATTACCCCGTGCCTGAAGCGGAGATGTCCAACAAGCGTCACAGGCCAATCGGAATTGGTGTCCAAGGTTTGGCGGACGCCTTCATCCTGATGCGTTTTCCCTTTGAAAGCCCCGAGGCGCAGCTGCTCAACATTCAGATTTTTGAGACCATCTACTACGCCGCCCTGGAGTCCAGCTGTGAGCTGGCCGCTGAGCTCGGCCCCTACGAAACCTACCCCGGCTCTCCCGTCAGCAAGGGCATCCTCCAGCACGACATGTGGGAGAAGACGGCCACGGACCTGTGGGACTGGAAGCTGCTGAGGGAGAAGATCGCCAAGCACGGTGTGAGGAACAGCCTGCTCCTGGCCCCCATGCCCACCGCCTCGACAGCCCAGATCCTGGGCAACAACGAGTCCATCGAGGCGTACACCAGCAACATCTACACCCGCAGGGTGCTATCCGGGGAGTTCCAGATTGTGAATCCTCACCTGCTGAAAGACCTGACAGAGAGGGGGCTGTGGAACGAGGAGATGAAGAACCAGCTCATCGCTCAGAATGGATCTATTCAGGTAAAGAGCCACACCTAATCCCTCTAATAAAAATAATAAAAAATCCCTTATTAATGAATTTCGAAAGCGTCTATTTATAGAGGCATATCAAGATGTTTAATGAAGGCATTGTTAAAATATATTTGTCTTAATGGTTAATTATCACATAAAAAAAAAAACGCCTTAATTGACGGTTTGGCTTCAACAGGACATTGCTGAGGTCCCAGCTGATCTGAAGGAGCTGTATAAAACTGTATGGGAAATCTCCCAGAAGACTGTCCTCAAGATGGCCGCAGACCGCGGGGCCTTCATCGACCAGAGCCAGTCCCTGAACATCCACATCGCAGAGCCAAACTACGGCAAACTGACCAGCATGCACTTCTTTGGTTGGAAGCAGGTGAGTGAGGGTTGGGCTGGAACCTGTTTTTGATGCCTTTAAACCGGGGTACCCAAACTTTTTTAGGATGAGAGCTACTTAGAAAAAATAAAACTAGTCACAAGCTACTTCTTTTCCCCTTGCGCCCCCCCCCCCAGTATATATTTAGCACATGTTAACAGCGTTATAGTTAGCTTATGAGTGGTTTATTTTATGCAAAAAAAAAAAAAAACATTTTGGATTTCTTTGGCGAGCTACTTATTGATGGCCCGAGATCTACTGGTAGATCACGATCTACAGTATCTATTGGGCACCCCTGCTTTAAACCTTCCCCAATTGTTACCCCGGTATACGGTACAGTATGACCGTCTGATTAGGAATCACATGAAATCAAAATAAACCACATTGTAGCCGGCAATACCAAATGCTGAAGCGAGACCGAGAGACAACAGGAGAGACAGACAGAGAGAGAGGTTTTCTGTTTTACTCGCTCAGGAGCTGTCGCATCACACGCGATTATAGTCACTTGACTCGCTTCTAAATACGGTAGTCTTTTTTTGACTATTTATTTGACAAATTGTGTTGTTTCCAACAACTTCTGTCATCACTTTCATAGCATCTTCAACCACACAGACAGTGGTGCTGGACAAACTCTCTGGCATATCTTATATATACAGTACATTGTACAGTACAGAATAACTTTTTTATGACTGTAATGAAACGGATACCTTTGACATTTTCAAAGGTATTACCTTACTACTGCACAACCCTAGCCGCAGGACAATTCTGGAGGAGATGACGAAACCATGAATGCCAAAAGACACGTTATAAATGCCCTTCTATCTCTCACTACAGGGTCTGAAGACCGGCATGTACTACCTGCGGACCAAGCCTGCAGCCAACCCCATCCAGTTCACCTTGAACAAGGAGAAGCTGAAGGTGGAGGTGCAGCCAGCCAAGACCTCCGAGGAGGAGATGAAGGAGCGGAACAAGGCTGCCATGGTGTGCTCCCTGGAGAACAAGGACGAGTGTCTGATGTGTGGCTCTTAACGGTCTCTCCCTCAACTTCCTCTCAACATGTTCACTTACTCGGGCTGGAGGTTTTCGGTTAAAATGTTTTGTGTAAATCCGCCCGCTGTGAGGAGTAGCTTAGCTTTCTCCTCCACCTCAGCCTTCCTCAATGAAGAGAGCCAAGACCCTTCACCTTGTTCGTTAAACCTTGGATCTCATCAAATAGCAGCTTGATTTCAGTAGATTTATTTGGCAGCTTATATTGTCTTAAAACGCACATTATACTGTTTCACCTGAAGACAGTTACTCAACACGAGACAGACTCGCATCCAAGTCACTTATCAGAGCGCCATCTTAAAGTTTCATGTTTTGAGAAAGAAGCTCTAGTGAGCAGGAAACTCCAGGCAGAACGAAATCAGAAAGCTCTGGAGAAACAACTTGGAAGTCGTGGGCCTTGCAGATTGCAGCTTATCAGAGGCTTTGCCCTGTTTCAAAACTACCAATCTGTGCTTACAACCTCACCATCTCGCTCAAAAGGTTCTTCTCATTGCTTCGGGCCATGTCCAAATCTAGGTGCAGCAGTTTGTTTTCAGTTGTGGCAGGCTTTCCTGGAGGAGCTGTTTCTTGCTATTGTAGTGACTCCATTGCCTTCTCAATCTGTGAGGCTTCTTTTTCTCAAGGCCCAGGACTTAGTTGTTTCTCCAGAGCTTTCTGATGATGTTCTGCCTGGAGTATCCTAGTCACCAGAATGGGATGACGGCCTGATAAGTGACTTAGATGCACTTCTGTCTTCAAATCACAAACCTAAGCATTTTCCATGCATTATTCTGGATGCACTGTCTGTCTCTGTAGAGCTGTTTCTCTCCATGTATGGAATTGTATTACGAACTATTTGTTATGTAAATCTATGGGATACAAAGTTAAATTAACTTCATAAGTGTATTTTATATTTCATGTTTGAGAAATAAAATTGCTTTATAAAATATGAAAATGAATGCTTGTCACTTTTTATTTAGCTATTAAAATATACCTTTCTAACTAGTCATTGAAGGCAAGAATTGACATTGTCAGCAAAGTTGTTTTTGCTCCCCCATATTTCAACGGTCACAAAATTTAATTGCAATTTTTCTGCAACAGCAGTGCCATGCAGCTCAACCTAGTTAAGATAACTCCGCAATCATATGTTGCAGTTCCCACAGAACTGAGATGATAAAAGATTTAGAAAATATAGCTCCTCATAAGACTCCTACTTTTACTCCGATGATGAGCATGAAATGTTCACATCTTCCCCTCCAATTCATTTGCTGTAATATCACGGGTTAGGTGGTAGAATAAACTTGACTTCAGCCTGTAGGGGGCAGTGGTGCCTGTTAAAGACAAATTGATGTCCTGAAGGCTCACCAGGACAAAACCTCAGTGCTGAAAATCGTTTGGAACTCCAGTTCTAGTTAGAAAAGCTGAGCGCCGTATTCTAGAGAATCTTCTTTAAGAGCAAAAAAAAGACACCATTCTGAAAGATGTTTTATATATATTTTCTTATAAAATAATGAAAACATAATTTACACTTTTTAAATGTACACTCATTGATACAACCCCACGTAAAACAATGTTCAACCAAAAGTTATCGTCTATGCATTATGCACCCCTGCCACATGCAGAAAGCACTAACGCAAAGAAAGGAAACATGAGGCCAGCAATAGAAAAAAACGATGCGTACAAATCAGCTTTGTACAGAGACCAGAAATAAAAAGGCATACACAAATAAGAACGGTACCCTCTCGTCTTCACTATTATGTTAAAAGTTTGCAAAAGTGGCCAATGTGTTCAAAAATAAATTATCAAAATATTTAACATCTAAAAAACAAACCTAGTCATACAATATTACCATTTACGTTATGCATTACTGTGATTTGTGCAAGTGCAACATCAATGCACCAAGCTATGTTCAACATGTATCATTGTGTATGCTATAAATAGCTTAATTATGTATTTAAAAAAAAAAAGAAAAAAGAATAGCCCCCTCCACATGCAAATAAACTCAACATTAAGACATTTGCAGATAGAAAAAGAAATCACAGCTATATCTGACACGCTGCATGGTTCAATGAAGGTTTTCCAACTTGAGGAATAACAGGAGTGTAAGACTGATGTTGTGGAATATGTTGGTTTGGTTTGTCACTCAGAGCCTGACCCAAACCCAGGAAAAGAAGAAAAAAAGAGATATGTCCAAACCTGAAGTCAGCCAAACCCCACTTTTTTTTACAAGCCCAAGCCCCATTAAAGCTTGAATTTGAGAATAATTTCCAAATTAGAAACTACATTTTCAACAATATTTTTGACCTCAAGAGAGAAGGTCCATTTGGGCTCCATCAGGTTCAGGCATAAAGATAACTGGTATCATCAGCTGAATCGTGACGCCACAAACAGAGAGGACCCCTGGCTTCTGGAGGGCGAGGAGGTGCAGGAGGACACAGATAGTGTTTTTACAATGGGCTGTGTTGTAGAAATATCAGAACTGAGGGAAACATAGGGATGAAGAGGATGAAGAAGAAGATGAAGAAAAACGGGTGGCAGCACCCCCCCTCCTCCCAGTGTGCCAGTGCAGTCTGTATCCAGCCCACGGTCAGAATTTGACACTTGAGCCGTCTGGGTAAAACAAAAAGCATGTAAAGATGGTCGTGTCAATAACAGTATTCTGAGGAACCTGAGTGAACAACTGGCAAGGTGGAAAAATTACAAACAGTTCCAGTTAGGACCAGGAAAGGCGCTGGGTGAGAGAGGATTCACTGCTATACAGGGTGGGGATGGGGGGAGATGATCGTTTAGTACAGTCTGATCAGCAATATTGAATGTCCACACTGAAACAGGAAGTTACATGTGGAATCAGAATCACAGATATACAACTTGCTTCCGTTCAGTACCAGCTTTCGATTTCCAAAAACCACAGACACACACACACACACACACTTCTGTATGAAAAATAGATATAGTAGAGAATATCATCAAGCAAGAAGCTAGCAGTATAAATAGTGTCTTTTGTGTTCATTTAGGTTATCACAGAGTAGGACTTAGGAAATATTACAGCGAAACATCCTTCCACACGCTCAGACAGACACATACAACCAGCACATCGGCTCTGATATGGAGGAGGAGCTACAGTGTTGTAGTAGAGTGACTTCCATGTACAGTAAATGTCCATTTTCTAAATATGCACAAATTACTGGTGACTTATGAGACGTTCTTAAAAGCTTAATTTCAATTAGTAGACATAAAAAAGGCGCTATTAAATATTAGAATTCATTATTTCAAAGATGTACTGAGATAACAACCGAGGGAAAATAATGATCCAGTACATTAGAACTGAGATGACACGACACTTGATGAAAAGAAACAACTCACTACATTTGAGATATGACTCCGTTATATCACGGAGTTCTCAGACATCGACGATCCACCGTCCCGCTAAACAAGTTGATGGCTTGTTTCACATCTATGGGCCAAAAAGTTGATCCGTGTAAACTGAGGGATGGGAAAACAAACTCATGGCCCATAAGTTTCAATATTACAGCAAAACTAGTTTGTTCGTATCTAAAAGCGTCCTGTACCAGACTGTCGCATTCTCGCTCTCTCTCACACACAAAACGGTAATAAAATGCATCTTGCCCCGCGCACGCTCTCCACGTTGTGCGATAATGCAGTTGCCTCTGAGTGTTTGCTGTACCCTTCACCGCCGTCAGTTACACACACACACACACACACACATCTCTTTAGTACGACTGTTATAGAATATCAGTACAATATAGATAATATTGATATATGAGAGTTGTACCACAGGCATATGACTACAGTACCATGTCTTTAGAGCTTGAAGATCCTTTAATCCTCCTAGTGCACACTGGGAGATGCAGTCTTTTATTTCTTTTTGGCTGATTCGCTTCAGGAACAGTATTAGGCCTCTCCATGTGATGTAGTGTTCGTTACTACAGTCAAATATCCTCTCTTACTAGCTTCTCTGGCATAGTAGCATACAGTATATATATATATATATATATATATATATATATATATATATATATATATATACTGGTGATAAATTAAAGGAAAGACCCTAACCCAACATAGTGTCTTAGTAAAGTGTTGGGCCACTACGTGCTGCCAGAACACCTTCAATGCGCCTTGGCGTTGATTCTACAAGTCTCTCTGGAACTCTACTGGAGGCATGGAACACCATTCCTCCAAAATATTTTCCCTCATTTGGTGTTGTGATGACAGTGGGGGAGAGCGCCATCTACTGTAACACGTCAGTCCAAGAACTCCCATAGGTGTTCAATTGGGTTGAGATCTGGTGCCTGCAAAGGCCACAGCATATGATTCACATCATTGTCAATACTCGTCAACCCCTCGTGCCCTATGGATGGGGCATTGTCATCCTGGAAGAGACCACTCCCATCAGGAGATTGCACCTGATCACACGGGTGGACCCAAACCATGGCAGGAAAATGCCCACCACAGCATAACAGAGCCAGTGGATCCCCTCACTGTATGGGTCAAGCATTCAGGACTGTACAGGTTTTTCCTTTAATTTGTCACTCGTCTGTATATTATGTATATATAAATATAAGATTTTAAGACTTCAGTTTAGAAAAATAAAACAACAGGTAGGCTCAGAGAGCAAAAGAGGGTGGGGGAGACGCTGCTCTGGGTGGTGCGCAGGCGGAGGTAAGGGCGGGGTGGGGTCGACTTGTTGGGAGTGTTGCATTCAAGTCTGCATGTCAAAAATAAGTCTTTTTGTGGCTCTCTCCAGATTAAGGCAGTCCGGGGGAGCTGAGTGAGGCAACATCTGTGGGGTCTCTGCTGGCCAGGGCTGAAAGGGGATTTTCTCTCTCTTCCACTTCCTCCTCTGGCCTGCATCGCACCCGTCGCTCCGCCCTCCCACTCGGTTCCCCGTGTTAAGCGATGAGGCGCGAGGTCACTTCCTCTCTTGTGGCGTGTTGGTGAAGAGGAGGCTGAACTTGCGGAGCTGCTCGCTGGCCGACGAGCTCTCCTCCTGCAGCCGCTGGTTGTTATGCCTCAGGTTGGCCATCTCCGCTAGCAGCACCACCTTGTCCTTCTTCTCCTGGGGGTGAGGAGGGTAGAGGAGAGGAGGAAAGGGAGGAGAAGATAGGCGAGGAGGGAGAAGCCGAAATGATCGGTCAGTCCAGTGTGACCGGATAATGGAAGTGAATTCACACAGTAACAACAAAAACTAACTGGGGAAACCAAAAGATCCCCCCCCCTCCCATTTTCTCCCCAATTGTACTTGGCCAATACAGTAGCGCAGAGATGACGTATTTTTGTAGCCTTACCCACAAGTCCCTGCCCTTCTGGTTCCTACATGTAAAAGTCAATGGGATTTTTGTATGGGAATTTCAGTTAAATGCATGAAATAAGGTCTGTGGTTAACAAAAGTTTATGAACAAGCGAACTTTGTGTTTAGCAAGATAATCTTCACAAATGAGGACCACTTTTATGACTTTTGAAGCGTTTGCGATTTCCCTTCCGCTCCGACTGAAATGGTCGGCACCAATGGCAGAGCTCATCCCCGCAGCCTGCTTCCAGTGAGTCAGACTACCCACCCGCAGACACGGCCAAACCAAAGGATTTCTTGTATAACTTCAACATACAAATCGGTATACCATCACTGATTACCATCACTGATTTATTATAGTGTGAGCCCGTAAAAAGGATGAGAAGAGTCTCACTTTCTCCAGATCGGTGTTGAGCTGTTTCAGCATCACCTCCAGGTTGTGGAGTCGTCCCGACAGATCGTTGGGGACCTCATCACTGTGAACACACGACACACACTCGTTTGCATAGAGTCACGACACTAATAACACACATTAAACACGACACTATTCACACACATAATAAACACCCAGTCTGCTATACAGGTCATGTTGGAGAAAGGAAAGACAGGTTCAACAGGTGCCTGTGTGTGACTAAGAGGGTGAGGAGGAACGTGTGGTTAATTAAAGGAACACTCCGCCGTTTTTTTCCCAACCAGCTTTGTATCAGTACAGTACAACATCAGTAGTATATCAGAGAACTGTAAACCATTTTGGTCCACAACTTAATTCAAATCAACTCTGAAAAACTGTCAAACTAAATGAATGACTTCAAAATAGTTTACAGTTTTCTGATATACTACTGATGTAATGATACAAAACTGGTTGAAAATCGGCAGAGTGTAAACACAACCATATGATTGGGAAAATAAATGGGTTTTGAGTCTAGTTTTGAAGATTTCAATAGAACCGGCTTCCGTAACTGACAGAGGAAGGTGGTTCCAGAGATGTGGAGCATGGTAAGAAAATGCTCTGATACCTTTAAGAGTGATTTGACTTTTTTAAACATAAGCCCAGGAGTTTCAGTCATATCCTGTTGAAAATGGTAAACTGTATCTCGAACACTTTTAGGCAATCAGCTGTTTTGACGAGAAATGTGATTTATATACAAAAACTGCCAGCTCATTAGGAAACTGCATGCCCTGGAAGTTGATGCCAATAAAAAATCTCAGTTGTAAGCAATCTGAATGCTATTTATTATATAGATTCTATTGTAAACGCTCATGCAGTATATGATGTGCTTTCTTATACGATGCCTTTGTGATTTATGTCTTGTGTGTTTTTAGAGGCCACAGGCAAATATCCATATACGTGGATAACAAAGATTCTAATTTAATTCACTTTAGCTGCTCGCTGGCCGACAGAGCAACACCACCCTGTCTGGGAACACAGAAACTGAAACACAGAAACTGGCACAACTTAACACATTGAGTGCCACAGCGCTTCAGTAAAATTGTCTGGAGCCTGTGCCAGATTCACTTCCATTCAGTTGAAAACAGCTATAGAATTTTTTCTATTAGGGCTATATGGACAGGGCTGGACTCTAATGAAACATTGACATAGCAAACATAGCTAATATTTTCTGATGTAGTGACATGGTGTAGTTCTGTGCAGCCTGCGTGCCCCACCCCCCTCTCCCCCCCTCTCCCCCCCTGAGCTGCAAACTCCTCCCCACACGCACACAGTCTATTTTCGCAGCCTCCGTTTTTGCCCCGGGCGGATCCCAGCGCGACAAGGAAATGGCAAACGGGACTGCAGGAAAAGGTTTGGCCATTCGGCTTCGGGTGCTGCCTTTCTGGCAGGTAATCGTGTGGAGAAACTATATGCAGACAGATAGACAGAGGCAGAAGAGCTCAGTTGTGGGCGCGGATCGCAGCCAACTGTCAGCTGCAGACAGAGCAATCTATATGGCTCTGGCTGCAGCATGCATCGGTGTCTCTTTGATCACGGCTTTCTCCTGCACAAAGTAAAGGATCTGCGTCAAGGTTTTAGGGTGGCGCAGCTCCCGTGTAGATTTTTAAGGTGCGCCATGTGATCCCTTGAAGGGATTCATGCTCACTGGCTGGGTACGACCTTAAACAGCAGAATTATGGAATAATATGAATTATGATTTTAGGACGTCCACAGACGTCCTTGGCACTTCTCGTTACTTTTTTTTAGGACGTCCACAGACGTCCTTGGCACTCAATGTGTTAAACATCTCCCTGTTTACTCTAGCAAGAACACACGAGGGGAATAAGACACCCAATTCAAATGGTGACAGTACTGTGAATTACCACTGGGTGGCAGTATTGACAAAGTTTACAAACAGGCCAGGACAGAGGCAGATCCCTGAGTTGCTTCCTAAAATCCTCTTCTTCATGGCTTTCCAGTAAATACTGTACTGTGTGTGTGTGTGTGTATGTTGCAGTGTGGTGGACGGACCCGCTGAAGGTTGGCGTGGTGCGCGGCGTCTTCGGAGTCTGGAACTGAACCGGACTGACGGCCGGCTGCAAGTCCTGACCTCCGACCTGTGGCTCGGTCAGAGAGAAGAGGGACACGGCTCTCTGCACTGTGAGAGAGACAGCAAACACAAAGTTACTTTCAGCAATGCTGCATAAATGTTGGCCCGTCCCGCGTCCCCCAATCTAGTGTCCCTTGGGATGCGTCGGACAATAACGCCCCCCCCCCCCCCCCCACAAGTCTAGCCGCTTGGCTTGGGCAGTAATTAAGGCCGTGGATCAAGTGTTTAGGCGGCTTTGTGGCAGTGGAGGACACTGGGGACAGGAGAGGGACCCAGCAACGGCACAGAGGCTGGGAAGGAGAGAAGGGGTTTGTCTACGAGGCACTGAACAACAACCCGATCGCTCGCTCTTTCCCAGGAGTGTCAGGTGACAGAGAGAGCTGGGGCATGGTGAGACGCATCAACCCCCAAAACCCACACGATACATATCACACCCTCTGGGGGTTGATTTGGCGTTGGTAAGCAATAGCAACCGACCACATGTTGTGAAAGCTTGTCATTTTGCCCAATCACTAACAATGTCCGCATAAAATAGTCATAATGTAGTGCTTTTAATGTTGGCCAATCACTAGAGTGTGTGTGTGTGTGTGTGTGTGTGTGTGTGTGTGTGTGTGTGTGTGTGTGTGTGTGTGTGTGTGTGTGTGTGTGTGTGTGTGTGTGTGTGTGTGTGTGTAATGAAAAATGAAAAATGCACAGAATCCTGAAAGGAGTGGTATAAGTGATGACATTTGGGATCCAACAATGAGCCTGAGCTGAGCACATTCACATCTCCTCAGGCGTCTCCAGCTCACCTTCATAGGCTTTGGCAGCGTTGACCAGGCTGGACCACTCCAGTCCGCAGGCGGTGTCCGGCAGCGGCATCAGCCCGGGGTCCAGCCGGCGCAGGGGGGGCACCTTGTCCCGCACCTCCGTCAGGGACAGCTCAGACGCAGACAGAGGGGCTGGGAGAGCACAGTGGAGAAAGTGGTGCAGAAGGTAAGCCGGGGTGTGTAAAACTGTGTGCGTGTGTAAAAACACATTCAGACAACGCAGGTCATAGCTACAAGTTAGAAGCTACAAATAATTGTAGGGCTTCAAGAAATTCCATTTTAAATCATGATAGTAGCGATGCTAATGCTGACAGCACTGTCTGGGACTGCCGAAAAAACACCTCCTTAACTTATTGAAGTTCATATCCGTAAGAGTAAAAACTTGGCAGCTAAAACGCTCGACACAAGTTTCCAAGGAATCAATTTTGGCAAGCAAAACATTCAACGGTTTTCAAAAGCTTGTTCCACCATGCCTGAAAGCATTCAAACAGTAGCGGAGCACTTTACAGCTCACCCTTCTTGTTCTGCGAGTGGCTGGTGGAGACGGCGTGTCTGCGTGTGGGCAGGGTGCAGGTGAACAGCAGGTCGGTGGGGGTGGTCGCAGCCTCAGAGTTGGCGAAGCTGGCGTCCCTGCGCCCGCTGCACAGTGACTCATCTGAGAAGGTGCGCTGCAGGGTGCGTCTGGGAGACTGGTGTGAGAGACGAGCGGGGTTAGAGCTGTGTGTGTGTCTTGTCTTCACGAAAGACTAGTCATTAAGTCTAAAGTATTAGTGTGTGTGTGTGTGTGTGCGTGCGCATGCGTGCATTCCTCACCGGATCTCTCTGTGGCGTATCTCCGGGGTTGTCCATGATGATGAGTTTCTTCAGGTCGTCTTCGATGGTGCTCTTGTATGTTCGTCGTGGAGAGCGCAGGTCCCTCAGTGACGCCCGGAGCCGCGGCTGTCCGAACACGTTCTTTGAATTCACATCCACCTGCCTGGAGACGCAATGCAATGAGCACCAAGGACAAAATCTTTGTCTGTTCTGGTTCTGGGTCTCCCCATATTAACCATAACAAATAGGGCAGTATTTTAGTTACCAGTTAGTGAGGCTTATATTTACTTATATCTGTGTTGGTAGTCCATGAGTACACAAAGTTACTATTATAAAACTGGAATGAGCTGGTACATCATGGCCGATGTTCCTATCTTGCAGAGAAAGGAGCTGGAGTTGAACAGACATTGGTCTTAATTTGGGATCAACTTTCCCTTGTATCCTTTGCAAAGGCAGAATCAGCAAAACTCACCCCATTTCAAGATTTCACAATCTCATTGACAAAATAGGAGGTAACTGAAAAAAAGGAATGTCTCTGCAGAGTGTTTAGATGCACTTTGAATGTCTACTCTTTAAATACATTTCATTTAAAGATTGATTATTTAAAAAGGATGCCTGATGATGAAGGTCCTTGAGCAAGACATGGCCTCAGAAAAAATAGATTTTTTTATGTGCAAGTGCAGATAGCGTGCGGGCGTTTTCTGTATCTTTCAGACAAGATTTCTAATAACAAACAGAACTGACATTGTCATTTATAGATGAAAGATCACTGCTCACCACTGGTGGAGAGCAGAAACTAAACAGCAGCACTGAATCAAAGTTGGAAATGTTATGCTCCCAATCTCCAACTTACTTCTTGCTGCTGCTGTCAGAGCTGGATACTGTGGTTGTGCTTGAAGGTGATGGACCGTTGTCTTCCTGTTGCCAAGCCTGTCTGCTCTTTCCATAGAAGGCCTTGGGGGCGGAGCTGGACAGAGGGGTGGAGCTTAGATGAGCTGAAGTGGGTGTGGTGGTGGAGGCCCGGACAGGACGGGCTTTCTCCGCTGTGGGAGTCTTGTAACCCTGCGGTGTGTAGCAGGCCCTGAGGACACACACGACAAGCATGGGAGGAATGAATCAAGATGATGAAGAGTGCTGACTCAACCACAGGAAGCTAACTGCGTTTGGCTAACACTGATGAGGTGGCGTCTCTTGAAGCATTGCAAACTTACACTATCTACTAGGTGTGCCATACTAAGATTAACCTCTCTGCTCTGCCTCTTCATTTCAACAAGCATTGAACACAGAAATGTCTTATGTCATATGTTAATAGAGTTCCAGGTTATTTTATAAATTATATCTAGCAAATACAATATCACACCGATACAGTAGGAAATATTGACAACTGAGGTAAACAGAAGAGTCATGAACCTCACTACCACCACCATCTATCCATTCATTTAGCCGCCTTGCCAGACGATACAAAGCAGAACAGCTGAAACTTCTGTTATGCACTGAGTGACCCAATTCTTCTCCACTGCCAGCCTAGCTACAAAGCTAACATAGCCAGTCTAATAAAACATCTGAATTATTCAGCTGACTACCAGTTTATCACACAAAAGATATTAAGACCAGCCAATAATCTTTTACATTTAGCCTGATCCAGAACCAAAACAAATGATAGATCTTTTCAACACTTTCTGTCAAACTGTGCACACTACACCTGCGATGAAGCATCTGTGTCCTAAAGCAGTCCCGTATTTGCGCGTCTGCATGATATAGTACGGTGATAGCCTGGCCCCAACACATCCCAGACACAGACTGGAGCGTGAGAGGTGAAGACACTCAGGGTCAACACACTCAATCCTTTAATCCATCACAGTGTGGTCAAAGCCTGCGTGCGTTTGTCTTTAGTGCCTCTATGCATTTAGAATGAGGGGGGGGGGGGGGGGGGGGAGTAAAGAGTCCACCAGCTTGATGATCTGGATATTCCACAAGGATTTAACTGATGATTACGACTGCTGCTCTACTAATGTCCACCATCAGCTTTACATTTTTTAAAGATACAGTAACAATGAGGATAACATTTCCCAACCTCAGGTCCGCCTTCCCCAACAGATTTCTAGTGTAAACTATAGTGGAGCAGCCAGTCGTAAGACTGAAACAGTGAGTTGGCTGTTTTTCTCCTCAGCAGGCCGATTTCTTATCTGGACTATTGCTATCAGGTCTACTAACCAGACCTGATACTTCATGTCTCTTACTGAGAACAGGCTGTGTCTGAGCCGTGCAGGAACGAGCCTGCTAAAGGCACAGCCCAGCTGGTTTATTATGTCAAAACCAGGCAGCTTTTTTAGACCAGTTTGCTGTTAGAGTGTGTCAAGAGTCAGTGAGTCAGAGTCAGTCTCTCACCTGGGTTTAAAACTATCTGATTTATCAGCACTGGAGCCAGGAGGCGGGAACGTCCTGGTCCGGTATCCTTTGTTCTGATTGGCTGAGGCCGGTATGACGGGTGACGACTCTCGTCTCCTTGCCTCGCCCCCGCTGCTCCTTCCCACAGACAGCTCCTGGAGGCCGCTGTACGTCGCAGAGCAGTGCAGGGGCTTGTGCGATTGGCTGTTGGACATGTTTCCGTGGCGATTGTGATTGTAGTGGGTGGGGGCGTCAATGCCGCTGTCGTTCGACCCGCCCTTGTTGAGAAGTTCAGGGTCAGGGTCGGCCGGGTCGCCGAGGCAACCGCCACCACCGATGCCGCCGCCCCCGCCGCCACTTCCTCTCTCTCCTCCGGCTCCTCCGTCGAACCAGCGCTCGTCACTGTGGCCGCTGGAGGCGTTACTGGACAGAGTGTTGCTGCTGGAGTGGCTGGAGTACTGAGTCTCGCCCTGCAGGGGGAGGAAACGGCAACAGAGACAATGAAGGAGAGAGGAGGCTCCAGGAGGGAGAGGCAAGGGGAGGAGGAGCGCTGTGTGTAGTGATGCGAAAGACATTAAAATAGACAGAAATGTAAGTGCTGGGCACTGGTCTGAGAGAGGAGAGGTTACAGGTGATGTACGTGTAGAGCTGAGTCTGACCTTTGAGTGTCTGTTTGGAGAGTCTTTCCCCGGGACGTCCTGTCTGGCCGGTCTCCTCTGCCCCCCTCCTGCAGCCGGCCCCCGAGACAACGACACTGGGACATGCCAAAGCGGTTCTGGACAGTAACCACACACACACACACACACACACACACACACACACACACACACACACACACACACACACACACACACACACACACACACACACACACACACACACACACACAGTGTTAAAGCAAATGACACTGCCGGACGTCCATGACTGGCAAAGAGGATTAAATACTTAGAGCCCATTTAAACACTGACCCCCCCCTCATGCACAAAATCACAGCCAGCAACCTCTACTGTGCAACAAACACACACAGACTCCACAGAGAGATCTTAGATATAGTTGGAAAGAAACACATCTGTTCAGCTTCAATACGAAGCAGCATATAAACATTTATCAGTTTGTCAGAATGAATGTACCTGTTTTACAGCGCTCCATGGTGCTGTCCTGGCTGGTGAAGCCAGAGGAAGACTCTCCGCTGGAGGTGATGTCCAGACTGAGGTGGGGCTCGTAGGGCAGCAGGGGGCGCTGTCCTGCTCCATACCTATACAGACAGACACAGCATACAGGACGGGGGCCATGTGATCAATGAACACACACATGCACAGTTATCAGCTGCAATGACGCACAGGAACGCAGGGATCCTCAGGTCGGGCGGGAGAATGTTATCAGCCCCCACAGTCAGGAAGAGCCACCCACAAATCAGATCCCTCCTCTATGGAGTGTTCGTACATGTCTAACTGAGGACCTCTACTCTACATCTTATGAACCAATATAATCCTCCTCTAGTATTCAAAACAGTTGTTATGTGTAACATGTTTAATCAAGATCAAAGGCGTGACAGAGGGGAGCTCAGAGAACAAAAGAACACACACACACGCACACGCACACACACGCGCACACACACACCTGTCAGGTGAGGGCTTGTAGCGTACGAAGGGGCCTGGTGTGATGCCCGGCGGCCCCATGGGGGAGAGGCCTACCAGGCCAGAGGAGGGGGAGGAGAAGCTGGCCGAGGGGTTCCTGTAGGGCAGCCCTCTGTCGCCCCCCGCAGGAGACAGGCTGTAGTGGTTCTCTGGGTAACTCACTGGCCTGGGGGGACAGCACAGACAAATGGTAAATGGTAAATGGCCTGCATTTATATAGCGCTTTTATCCAAAGTGCTTTACAATCAGTAGGTACATTCACCCATTCATACACCGATGGCGGCAGGCTACCACTGGCACACCATCAGGAGCAATTTAGGGTTCAGTATCTTGCCCAAGGACACTTCGACATGCAGAGTGGAGGAGGCGGGAATCGAACCACCGACCTCTTTTATCCAAAGCGATTAGTGGACAACCCGCTCTACCTCCTGAGCTACAGCCGCCCCGTGGACCGTGGTTAACAGACCGTGGTTAACCAACAGAAACAACAAATGGACCACAGACAGCGGGACATGGCATGGGGTAAGGTTGTCAGTCACTGGATGTGGATGGTAAGAATCAGAGACCAGAGCTGTTTATCCAAATGTAATTAAAAAAAACTAAAACAAAGCCACAACAACAACAATCCAGTTCCAACCAGCCAGGATTTGATTCCAATTACTAACTTGGGGTTGGATGTTGTGACCCAATTAGAAGTAAAGTTACAACATGTCTATACTTACCAATTATGTTGAGAAACACAGAAGGCAAAGAAATAAATACAATAACACTAAATTCTGTCTAACCTACTGAGAAGGCAATGACGTGCGTGTCTCACCTCTTGGAGTTGAGGTGCTGCGGCTCCCTGTAGGGGACGGGAACCAGGGTTTTGTGTGAGCGGGGCTGCGGGGGAGGTGGGGGGCCCATGGGGGTCCAGCGCTGTGGGTTGGGGGCGCTGTGGAGCCCCGGGGGAATGGGTGGGCTGTCCCAGCGCCAGGCCGGGGGACGAGGGGACGGCCGGTAGCCTGCCGCCAAAGGCTCCGGTTCTGGCTTCTGCTCCATGGTCTTCATCTCATACTCCTCTGTGCAGCCCCTGGAGAGAGGAGACACCAAGGCCTGTTGGTCAAAGGAACTGAGGAAGACCTGGTCAAAGGAACTGAGGAAGACCTGCACCGATTACAGGCTAAATGCTTTTGCACAGGCTGGAGCCTGGTGTGTCTTAACTGTTTTAAAATAGCAAGATGTCAGTGATTTAGGACCTAAATCACTGACATCTTGCTATTTTAAAACAGAAAATCTGAAAATTTAGGAGATTTTACGGTGAACAAATCAGGCTAAATGTACAGAATGCAAGGTTCGTGGTACTACTCTGAACAGAGGAGAAGGAAATCTGAAATAGTTTAACACCAGCAACCGAATCAACTACCTTAAAAGCCAGCATGGGGAAGGCATGTTTCAGTCGGCTACAGCTGCAAAGAAGACTAACCAATAACCACCAACAGCTAACTGTAGAGCAGGTTGCATGGTTAGTTTATATATAATGTGAAGAACACATATCAGTACTCAGTATTGGCAAGTACTCAAAATTAGATGACTCCTACTCAGTCTGGGGGGGGGGGGGGGGGGAGGAAAATAATAAATAAAAATGGTGTCAGTGCACTCCTAGTTAAAAAAAGACAACACAAACATAAGCAGAAGCCCAACATGTGAATCAACTCCTCTGGTACCTGACACACCTTCCACACACCCTTCATCCATCATTTGTTCTTCAGCTCCTCTCACTTCAAAGCAGCAGCTCTCTGAAGAGCTGAACTGCAGCTGAACCTGAACTGTGTTTGCCACTGCTCAGTGCTCTCTCCTCAGCATCCTCTCAAACCACACAGTGTGCGTGCGTGCTCTCTCCTCAGCATCCTCTCAAACCACACAGTGTGCGTGCGTGCTCTCTCCTCAGCATCCTCTCAAACCACACAGTGTGTGTGCGTGCTCTCTCCTCAGCATCCTCTCAAACCACACAGTGTGTGTGTGCGTGTGTGTGTGGGTGGGTGTGTGTGTGTGTGTGTGTGTGTGGGTGTGTGCGTGCCAACATCACACACAAGCTTAAACACAGCTCACTAATGAGCTCCCCTGGCACCTACACAGAGGAAACGAAACAGATTATTGGAACATCAGGACTCCATCTTGCCTACTGTGAGACGGAGTGTGTGTGTGTGTGTGTGTGTGTGTGTGTGTGTGTGTGTGTGTGTGAGGGTGTGTGTGTGTGCGCGCATATACGTACGTACCAGCAATGACCCAGTTATCACTTAAAGAACTTGTGTGATAACCCTCTAATGAAAAAGAGATTATCATTGTCTTACAGTGTGTGTGTGTGTGTGTGTGTGTGTGTGTGTGTGTGTGTGTGTGTGTGTGTGTGTGTGTGTGTGTGTGTGTGTGTGTGTGTGTGTGTGCGTGCGTGTGCGTGTGTGCGAGTGTGCCCGTGCCAAGGTCGCAGTAAATTCTCTCGCAATTCAATCAGGGAACTATTTTATTTAGTTTCTATACTGACAAGCCTGAAAGTGGTGTCTGGAAATAACTAACATGAAATTAAATTGTTTCAATATAGACCGCTGTCTTAAAGAGTATTTGGATTTGGTCGCCAT
>NC_139642.1:49885483-49900483 GCF_964638095.1 Poromitra crassiceps | reverse complement strand
GGATTAACAGGAAAGGTCACCGGAGTATCGTCAATCTCCATTTTCCAGGAAATAATTCATCAAATTTGGCAAGGATGAACTCAATCTAAAATGTGTGTCATCACGGTTATCTGCAGTTGTACCTCTTCATTACAAAGGTAAGATATCGGTAACGTGGTGACATATAATTATACTGTAGAATATACTGGAAGTCACTGAAATACATTGAATGGTTTGTAGTTGGGAAGGTTACAGGACTTTTACAGAATGACCAGATTGTCCAGGACCATTCACACGCCACACAGGAAGGACCCTTTGCTTTTTGTCTGAACAGCCGCCATACGTTCTTCCTGAGTTGGGGAAATTAGTCTTTGAACTTCCAGTTTTTCCGGGATGCTTGGGGAAACCTGTCTAGTGATGGAAAATAATTCCAACTGTGGAAATCCCCTGGGTCTTTATGCTTCAAAGCAGGTATAAGACGACAAATTGGTCAAATGTTAGACAGGTTTTATGCCGTCTTGAAGTCTATGAAGACATGTCATAAATCATAAATTCATTGAAATATGACTTGCTGAACTTTAACCAAGTCATTTGAAGGTCTAATTGTAAGGAGGAGTAATGGAACAATTACCACATCAATAACATATCTCTCCTATCAGTCTGAAATATAGTAACTGCTGATCATATTGTATTAAACTGACCCAGGTCAAATAGTTCAGATAATTAATTGATTTTAACCTGCATGAGCACCAGGCGGGTGAGGTGACCAATGACCAATAACCATGCCAAAACAATTCAGACACAGTACAGTCAGGTAAATTGTCAATCACAGAAGTATTCTAAACTAACTTCAAAATAATTTTCTGTGATAGTCTAATATCATCTTATATGGCAAACCCCTCCCTTCCTGGCACCTAGATAAGATACATTAACAACAAGCCAATTTTTTAACCCACCATGCTAGCTAACCCATGGCTGGTATTGAAACAAGTCCCTTAATTGCTTTAGGTCAACTTTAGGTACAATCCACTCCATTAGGTGGTCCTTACATGGTGACTAAAGGTTTATCATCTTAACCTGAACACTAACAACATGTTAACCTGCACATTAACCTGCACGGTAACATCTTAACCTGCACAGTCCCCATTGTTCTAGAGTTGAATTTGCAAGCTCCGCCCTCTCACCTTTAACCTCTGCACCACCTCCCTGATGTCCTGGGCACAGCCCTCTGGCACACGCACTGCAATGTGGTCTCCCCTGCCGTAGAAGATCTTCAGCGCCAGCCGCTCTGGCGTCCAGCCAATCACGTCAGAGCAGAAACAGTTAAACACCACCTCTTTGGTGGAACAGTCTATCAGGAGGACGTACTCCGCTGACAATCCCAACGCACAGGAGATCTCGGTCCCGCCCCCGCTGAAGTCCTGGGCCAGCGCCCTCCAGGCTACGGCCCCCGCAGCCCCCAGCTCCGCCCCCTCTCTCGCCTTACAGCGCTCGCGTTTCTTCGACGCGAGCGAGATGAGGTTGTTCAGTTTGCCGGCAGAGTCGAGCGGCGTGCTGCTGACGTAGTTCTCGGCCAGGTCGCGCAGGTACTCCTGCCGCGTGCGCGTCGCCATGGTGTGGAACTTCTCCGACTTGTGGGCGGCGGTCTCTGCATTGATGACTTTGGCCAGTAGGAAGTTGCGAAAGGTTTCCGGGTCACGGAAGGTCACGCCGCTGGGGATGGGCGGGCCGAAGGGGGGCACATCCTTCATTCGTGTCACCGCAACGCTGAAGGCACAAGAGTGCGACAGAGGGGATTTGAAGAGCAGCATGAGAGATGGTCAATACTAGCAATTCTAATATACCTCTGTGTGTATTTGAACATGTGTAGGAGCGTGTCGTACACCATCCGTTTACCTGTAACAGGTGTTTTCAGAGCAGGGATTGTGCACGCGGACGATCACGAAGACGTGCTGGAAGTGCGAGCGAATATTCTGAGGTGTGAAAGGCTGCGCACCAGGCTCCTGGAAGATTATGGTGACGATGTCGTTCCCTATGTGCCTCTTCCTCAAGAGCTGGGGAGGGGAGGGGAGGGGAGGGGAGAGAGAAAATATACAAATTAAAATGAGTGAATGGCAATTAGCACTGAGACTATTGACTCACTAAACGACCGACAGAGGGAGAGAGTCCAGCAAACCAAACAACAGCGTTTTTTTATTATTATTATTATGTTTTTTCCGATTTCCCCCCAATTTTCTCCCCCACTGTACTTGGCCAATTTTTCCCTCTGCTGCCATGGACGCTGCTCCACCCTCTGCCAATCTGGGGAGAACCGTAGACTAGCACCATGCTTCCTCCGAGACATGCTTCACCGGTAGGACGTAGCACGTGGGAGGATCACGCTATTCCCACCAGTTCCCTTCCGAACCGAACAGGCGCCCCGACCGACCAGAGGAGGCGCTAGTGCAGTGACCTATATGGACGCCCGACCAAGCCGGAGGTAACGCGAGGATACGAACCTGCGCCCCTCGCGTTGGTAGGCAGGGAATCTGCCGCTACAGTGCCCGGACGCCTGTGCTCTTTATGTATTTTAAGTAAAGTATTTTTTGACTACACAATGTGGAACCTTTAGTGTCTATGTGGTGTGTGACTGACTACGCTGTGTGTAACTATTTGTGTCTATGTGGTGTGCGACTGACTACGCCGTGTGTAACTATTTGTGTCTATGTGGTGTGTGACTGACTACGCCGTGTGTAACTATTTGTGTCTATGTGGTGTGTGACTGACTACGCCGTGTGTAACTATTTGTGTCTATGTGGTGTGTGACTGACTACGCCGTGTGTAACTATTTGTGTCTATGTGGTGTGTGACTGACTACGCCGTGTGTAACTATTTGTGTCTATGTGGTGTGTGACTGACTACGCCGTGTGTAACTATTTGTGTCTATGTGGTGTGCGACTGACTACGCCGTGTGTAACTATTTGTGTCTATGTGGTGTGTGACTGACTACGCCGTGTGTAACTATTTGTGTCTATGTGGTGTGTGACTGACTACGCCGTGTGTAACTACTTGTGTCTATGTGGTGTGTGACTGACTACGCCGTGTGTAACTATTTGTGTCTATGTGGTGTGCGACTGACTACGCAGTGTGTAACTATTTGTGTCTATGTGGTGTGTGACTGACTACGCCGCGTGTAACTATTTGTGTCTATGTGGTGTGTGACTGACTACGCCGTGTGTAACTATTTGTGTCTATGTGGTGTGTGACTGACTACGCCGTGTGTAACTATTTGTGTCTATGTGGTGTGTGACTGACTACACAGTGTGTAACTATTTGTGTCTATGTGGTGTGCGACTGACTACGCCGTGTGTAACTATTTGTGTCTATGTGGTGTGTGACTGACTACGCCGCGTGTAACTATTTGTGTCTATGTTGTGTGCGACTGACTACGCCGTGTGTAACTATTTGTGTCTATGTGGTGTGCGACTGACTACGCAGTGTGTAACTATTTGTGTCTATGTGGTGTGTGACTGACTACGCCGCGTGTAACTATTTGTGTCTATGTTGTGTGCGACTGACTACGCCGTGTGTAACTATTTGTGTCTATGTGGTGTGTGACTGACTACACAGTGTGTAACTATTTGTGTCTATGTGGTGTGTGACTGACTACGCCGTGTGTAACTATTTGTGTCTATGTGGTGTGTGACTGACTACGCAGTGTGTAACTATTTGTGTCTATGTGGTGTGTGACTGACTACGCAGTGTGTAACTATTTGTGTCTATGTGGTGTGTGACTGACTACGCCGTGTGTAACTATTTGTGTCTATGTGGTGTGTGACTGACTACGCAGTGTGTAACTATTTGTGTCTATGTGGTGTGTGACTGACTACGCCGTGTGTAACTACTTGTGTCTATGTGGTGTGTGACTGACTACGCCGTGTGTAACTACTTGTGTCTATGTGGTGTGTGACTGACTACGCTGTGTGTAACTACTTGTGTCTATGTGGTGTGTGACTGACTACGCCGTGTGTAACTACTTGTGTCTATGTGGTGTGTGACTGACTACGCTGTGTGTAACTACTTGTGTCTATGTGGTGTGTGACTGACTACGCCGTGTGTAACTACTTGTGTCTATGTGGTGTGTGACTGACTACACAGTGTGTAACTACTTGTGTCTATGTGGTGTGTGACTGACTACGCCGTGTGTAACTATTTGTGTCTATGTGGTGTGTGACTGACTACGCTGTGTGTAACTACTGTACTTGTGTCTATGTGGTGTGTGGGCTTGTGTCTGTCTATCTGAGTTTGTGTAGGCGACATGGCACATGCTGTGTCTGTGTTAGCACTTGCCAATCCTCTCTTTATCTGCAGAGGGAAGCGTGAAAGTATCAATTATGTCAGGCAGCCCACATATAGATAGGAGCTCAGGAGGTAGTCTGCTGCCGTCTGGGAATCAGAAGGTTCCCGGTTCAAGGCTCACCCCTCGAGGGCTGCGTGTTGTAGTGTCCTTGAGCAAGACACTGAACCCCTATCTGCTCCCGATGAACAGTTAGCGCCTTGCATGGCTGCAGATCGGTGTGTGGTGGGCGTGTGAGTGTGAATGGGTGAATGTAAACATTACTGCTGTGTTTGGAGCGGCTATTCTCCAGTGGCTGCACCACGGTTTTGGCTAAAACGATCACCCAGATTATTTTGTAGTTGATGTACCGTAAATTCCGGACTATAAGGCGCACCTTTTTCCCCGTTTTTTGGCCTTTTTTGGCCCCTGCGGCTTATATAACGGTGCGGCTTATCTATGGATTTTTTCAAAAAAAAAAAACTCTCTTTTTTAGCACTCTTTCTAACTATAAATCCACTTGTTTTAATTTCCTCTCTTGCCCTCTTTTCACCACACTGTATGACACTGTATGACACTGTGTGCACTGTAAATAACAACACAGGTGGTGTTGTGTTATGTTGTTTTGTTGAAATGTTAATAAATGGGAGCTTCCTCAAACAGCCATCTCTTTCCCGACAATCCCCTCTGTGCATGAACCCTTACATATGGTAATTAAACATTAAAACACAATAAAAAAAAAAAATACCATTAAAACACCCGCGGCTTATAGTCCGGTGCGGCTTATATAAGAAAAAAATAGTCAACTTTGCAGGTGCGGCTTATACACCGGTGCGGCTTATAGTCCGGAATTTACGGTAGTCATCACAAACATCAATCTTGATTATTAGTCTTGATCATTTGATGAAGATGTTTTTACTCCACATTTTGCATCAACATCCCGACCATTTCCGACTGTAGCAGACACTGAATCAAATTAAATGCTTCAATATTGCTGATAAATCAAGATTCTACTATTATTAATTGTGGAAACTACAACTGCAGCATACAATAATACACAAATAATTGTGTAGTCCTATCTTCCTCTCTCTTGCATACAAGAGCCTTTTTAACAACTCCAGTTGGGCTCCACTCCTCTCATGCCTCCCTTCACCCCCTGCAGGTTGTTCTTTACATGCGCAGATGCTGCCACCTAGCGGTGAATCTGAGGATGTGCTGGCTCTTGCTGCTGCAGTCGCTACGCCTCTGGATGGAGTTATTGTGCCGTTTCTACACCTTTACCCTCTGATTGACGAGTTGATGATACGAATGTTTGCAATAATGCTCACGCACACTCGTAGAACCTGCTCACCTATACATGCGTGTATACATGTTTCCTCGCTTTTTACAAGCTGCTTTTACAAGATGATGTAAGCGTCAAATAATGCAATGGCAGACAAATCATTGCTGTGTGTATGTTGCTGTACGTACAGTTCTCTGGTTCATCAGGTTTGTTTATGACAGTTTGATCATCAAAACACACAGCAAGGAACTAATTACTTCAACCTCCACCACAGCGATGTAGTGTATAATCATGGCCTGCTCGAGTACAACATGTGCTGCTCACCCACGTGAACCTCTCATGCAAACACTTATGCAAACTATTAAACACACACACGCACACACAAAATATTACCTTACACAGGTCACTAACACACACAGTTAAGTTACACACAGCAGCACCCAAGAGAATATGTAGGAAGGCAGCTTTATTTAAAAAGAGAGAGAAAAAACAACAACTAGGGACTAGTGAACCCCACCCAGCCTTGAACCACTTATGAGAAGGAGACAAAGAGTGAAAGAGAGGAAAAGTCCAGAAAACACCAGCGACAGAACAAAGAGTCTATAAAAACTATTGAAGGGAGAATAAGGACAGACGAAAACAGGAGGGCGACACTCGTCATGAGGTTCCATTTAATGAATGCTTGGAATAGTTTTATGCCTCTGGGTCAAAGACAGGCTATAAGTAACCACAGCTTTGCAAGGCTCCGGGTGACAGCAAAAGACTTCTGTCACGGATGTGTGCATACGCTCTCCCTAGCGTTCCCTCTTATTGGTCAGCTGTATACACATCAGGGCTCGACCTGTGTGAGACACGTTTCTCTGGTGTGTGGGGGAGTCGGGGGCAGTAGTGCACCTGGACAAGCTCTTACCTGCTGTGGGTTGTTGGGCATGTACGGCAGCATGGTGGACACGTGGAACATGACTTCATAGCCCTGGTAGGAGGTGTACAGGGAGTGGGTGCCGGTGGAGTCGGCTGGAGCAGGGGAGGAGGAGGGAAGATGATTAGATAAACAGAGAGAGAGGGGAGATTTACTTTTATGTCAGAATTCTGGAAGAAACAGCGTGAAATACTACGGACGAGTCGAGAGAGAGAGCCCAGATACTTTCTCTTTCGAGCAGATGCGTGGACTGTTTCCCAGAACTCCTGTGAACTGACATTGCACAGCTGAAACTAAGATGTTCTGCTTTTTCCGAGGCCAGCGACACTCAGGGCATCATCATGACTTGTGAACACTTACTCTTGGTGTCGAGCTGGGCGGCGTACTTGGTGAACCCTTTGAGAAGCACCTGCTCGCCCAGCAGCTCCAAGAAGGCAGAGAAGGCGGGCGACGCCTCCTCGTTGTTGTACATCTCCTCCTCTGTGCTCTGGCCCGCGCGGCACAGCAGAACGCCCACCTTGTGCTTCTGACTTAACTAGGAGCCGGGGGGAGAGAGAGAACATTCACATTAACATCAAACACACACACACACACACACACACACACACACACACACACACACACACACAGGCGCATTCTCCACCTCGTGCTCATGATGTAACTGGATGTCGGGACAGATGTTACAGATCAGCGTGTAAACGCGGGGGCCGCATTTGATACTTTCATAAGACAGACGAGCGTGACTACGTGGTTCGTTGTGTAAAAAAACACCTGCACAAACGCAAACAGGCCCACTCCTGGCACGACTCCACCTCCACCTTGCACTTCACAACCCTCCACTAAGTGAGAGATGAGATAACGCGGCTAAACGGTGATGCTTTTAGCGCTACACACACATGTACATGGACAAACATACCACACCCTGCTTCACACAGATTCCATTGCCCTCCGGACAACTTTGCACTTTGTACTAACGTTGACTCAATTACGAAGGTTTCAAACCACCTTACACACACTACCTGGCTGCCATATGCTCAAGGAAGCCGCGACGGGACACATGGCTGACTTTCTAGTCTTCTCTAACCTCTAGGCTAAACTAGTGTCCTCTAGACTGAGAGTGGCGTCAGCGGAGGACCAAAATGCGAGACTCATTAGCCAATGAACAGCCAGGAATGGGTCTCGCGCTACTTTTGCATGCTAAAATAAAGCTGATAATGTACAATTTGATTCAAGAAAAAAAACAACGTTCAAAGTCCAACACAAACTGTCTATTTTGCTGCAACTCGACAGTGCTGCTTAATCCAGGACCTTATACTTCCTGGAACTCTTGAGAGTAAAAAAAACTGGTCCATTGGAGTGAATGGAGATGTCGCAACTCTTCTTACACGGCTCTGGGCTAACTTATGATACAACTAGTTGCTGAATTTTTGTGCCCACTTCCATCAACCGTAACTACATGATGTCGATACGTTACCTCCCGCCAACAGAGAAGGTAGTGGATATAGTAACCTCAATCCACTCAGGAACACTCTTGTCATAGATGTAACCATTTATTGCAACAAATGGGAATACAGATATGTTTGCCGCTGATGGCTCGGCTCTATACAGAAGATGCTGCCTGGATTAGCCACGCAGCATGCTAAGCTAAACAGGGAGCACAATGCAGAATCCCCCCCATGGGTATACAAGAGTGAGCCCAAAGCAAGACATGAACACACGTTTAACCTTTGAGCCATGTTGACTCTGACCTAGAAAGGTGGAGGCTGGTGGTGGTGGAGGCGGAGCTTTGCAGCAGCGATGATGTGTGTGGCAGCATCGGAGAAGCAAAGATCAGCGTAGATTTAAATGGACGCCTTGTTGTGAGAATGTCTTGTCATTTGTGAATGATTAGAAACGCTGATTCATTCAGAGGACTGTCAGCTGATTGCAGCTGGGCCGTGTCCTGCATGAAATAATGCCATGCTTCATTCATCTTGTCTCTAACAACATATACAGCTTTATTATAAACCCATGAAAAAAAAGCAAATGCAAACAGGCGATCCTCAGCACACAGACAGCAGCTGTTGAACTCACCCCCTGCTCGTCCAGTTTGAGGAGCTGCTCGGTGACCTTGGGTGTGCTGAGAGCGAGTCTCAGACAGGAGACGTTGAGTTCGGGCACCACCTGCTCCAGGACCTCCTTGAGTGGCAGACCGCGCACCGTGCCGTGGCGCCCCGTAGACGCCACCGCGTCCTCCAAAATGGAGCCTCGCAGCGTCACCAGCTGTGTGCAGGGAAGGGACAAGGATTGTTGCACTGTAAAATAATCCATGATCACATTGTAAAACTGTAAAATAATCCACATTAAACATAGTAAATCAAAGGGATTATTCTATTCGGATCAATCAGGAAGCAAATACGTAGGGAGGAGGAACAGTAGAACATGTGACACACACACACACACACAGGAAGACATACCAACAACACGCCTTGTGGCTAATCAGTAATAATTATAATTAATAATATTATACTTTTATTGAGTCCAGTCCTCCTCCACACACAGAGAGGTTTAGGGTTTGCCAACACATGGACATCTGGATGCTCTCACTAGTCACTACAGTATCCTTCTCCCATTTCTCTCCCCAATTGTACTTGGCTAATTCCCCTTGCTGTCCCGGGTGTTGCTCCACCTCCTCTGCCGATCTGGAGAGAGCTGTAGTCTAGCACATGCTTCCTCCAATACACGTGCACTCGCAGGCCGCTTCTTTTCACCTGACATCGAGGAATTTCACCGACAGGAAGTAGCGCGTGGGAGGATCCCGCTATTCACCCCAGTTCCCCTCCTCCCCCGAACAGGCAAACCCCAACCGACCAGTTCAGTGACCAGGACCCATACCCCACCGGCTTCCCACCCGCAGACACGGCCAATTGTGTTGTAGGAACGTCTGACCAAGCCGGAAGTATCGCTAGCGGGAATTGAACCCGGGTCTCCGCGGTGGTAGGCGAGTACCTCTACACTACCCAGACGCCTTTGCTGTAACGAGAATGAATATTCTCCTCAGTTTTCACAGCTTCAGGAGTAGCCTGCATGTTCTTTCTAAACCCACACACACACACGCATGCATTCAGACTGCAGAGCAGGCAGGGGCCACAGAGATAGTTGAACCTCACAGTGTGGAGTGGAGTCCACCACAGGGACATGAAACCCCACTGACAGAGATGAAGTTATAGAGCTTTGGTTTGAACCAGTCAGCTTCTGGATGACAATAACATGAGGGATTGCTATGCTGTATGCTGAGCTGGAACATCAGAGGGGTATGTGTATGTGATGATGTGTACATATGTGATGGAGGGAGAGAGGGAGAAAGAGAGAGAAAGAGAGGAGAGAGTCTTTCCACCTCGCGGTGTCAGCAGTATTGCACAGAATTAAATGACAGCCGTGAGAGGGAGAGATATTTGAGAGCATTTGTGGCTTGAGTGGAAGAGAATAAAGTCTGCAATCAATCTCTCTCTGTCTGTGGGAACAGTAGGCTTTGATGTGGCTGTCTGTGAGCGGAGCTCTGTCTGTGGGAACAGTAGGCTTTGATGTGGCTGTCTGTGAGCGGAGCTCTGTCTGTGGGAACAGTAGGCTTTGATGTGGCTGTCTGTGAGCAGAGCTCTGTCTGTGGGAACAGTAGGCTTTGATGTGGCTGTCTGTGAGCGGAGCTCTGTCTGTGGGAACAGTAGGCCTCTGTGTGGCTGTCTGTGAGCGGAACTCTGTCTATGGGAACAGTAGGCCTCGGTGTGGCTGTCTGTGAGCGGAGCTCTGTCTGTGGGAACAGTAGGCCTCGGTGTGGCTGTCTGTGAGCTGAGCTCTGTCTGTGGGAACAGTAGGCTTTGGCGTGGCTGTCTGTGAGCTGAGCTCTGTGTACTTAGATGGCCGAGCGGCTCCATTGTTGTAGCACAGCTAAAGGTGATGAGGCCAGGCAGCCATGTAATCCAGCTAAACACAACACAGCAGCAGCCAGTCAGAGGAAGAGGCTGGCTAAAGACTGACTGCATGGATACACAACACTGTTTGTGTAACCTACGACATGTCGGACAGGTGCGAATAAAATACTGACAAACTATTTACAAAGAATGTTTTGACTCATCCAATGGCCAGCATACACTGAACAAAAAAAGACAAGACTATTTGAAATATTGAAATATCAAAATATTTCTAAAATTGCTTCTGTAATAACCACTCCTGGGGTTTGATCTGTGCCTTCTCTTTTTGGTCAGACATTTACATTGAGTTAACAATGACATTAGTACAGTTATAGGAAGGACATACAATATGCCTTCTCAAGAAAAGAGAGCAATGTAATCAGTCCTGTCCTGACACAGTTTGTTCAGCACTATTGATATCAAACAGGTTTGATTGGATCAGATAGCAAAGCTGCATGATTGTGTAGTGTGACTGTGCCAGTGTAAAGACTGTTTGAGAAGGATTAAAAAAGGTTGAGGAAGAGGTCCCTAATATTTTTTTAAAGGGACAGCTCAACCTAAAATCCAAAATACATATTTTTCCTCTCACCTGTAGTGCTATTTCCACAGTGGTGGAAAGGGTGGACAGCTTCAAGTACCTGGGAGTCAACATCCACCAGGACCTGACCTGGGCCGGTCACACCGCCACTGTTGTCAAAAAGGCCCAACAGCGACTACACGGACTCAGGCGCCTGAAGAAATTTGGGCTAAGGCCAGAAATCCTTAGGGACTTCTACAGAGGCACCATTGAAAGCCTGCTGACTGGCTGCTTCACCACCTGGTACGGGAACTGTACCACCATGGACCGCAGGGCTATACGAAGAGTAACAGGATGTGAGCTGCCAGAACTGCAGGAACTGTATAACCAGCTGTGCCTCAGGAGGTCCCTGAAGATCATCAAAGACACAAACCATCCCCACAACAGCCTGTTCTCCCTGTTACCCTCAGGGAGGAGATACAGGGTCCCAAAAGCACGCACAAATCGCTTGAGGGACAGTTTCTTCCCGCAGGCCACGAGACTCCTTAACATACACAAATAGTGTAGTAGCTGTAGATGCTACCATTATGTATGTCTAATGTTTAATTGTATGTTTAATTAGGTATATGCTATTTGCACCTGTACGTCAAATACGTCGAATTTAAAATGTTTAAGCACGTCTAAAGTATGCACATGACATGTGCACCTATGTGCAGTGAATATGCCACTGTCTCTGACTAGTCTTATCACTCTACTGCCTTATTGCTTGTTGTGTCTCTTGTTGTTTTTGCACTCATATGCCCTGTTATATTTGTACTATGTTGTAAACGGAGTCCACAGCACAAGAATTTCACACGTGATACTTGTACCACGGAGTGACAATAAAAATCTTGAATCTTGAATCTATTTATCCATCTATGTCGTTTTGGGATAGTTGCCTGAGTTTTGGAGATATCGGCCACAGAGATGTCTACCTTCTCTTGAATACAATGGAACTGGATGGCACTTGGCTTGTAGTGCTGGAAGCACCCAAAAAAAAACATTTGAAAAACCCAACAGCAATGTCTCTTTCCAGAAATCATGACCCAGTTACTCAAGATAATGCACAGACTTTGTTGTGAGCAGTTTCATGTAGGAACTATTTTCTTTTGCAGTCTCATGTAGGAACTAGCTAGCAGCTAGCGGGTGTAGTTCGGTCAAAAGAAAATAGTTCCTCCATGAAACTGCTCATAACAAGGTCTGTGGATTATCTTGAGTAACGGGGTCATGATTTCTGGAAAGAGACATTGCTGTTGAGTTTTTAAAATGTATTTCTTTGGCACTTTGAGTACCACAAGCCGAGTGCCATCCAGTTCCATTGTATTGGAGAGAAGGCAGAAACTCTGCGGCCGATATCTCCAAAACTCAGGCAACTAACACAAAACGATATAGATGGATAAATAGCACTACAGGTGAGAGGGAATATATGTTTTTGGAATTTTAGGGTGAGCTGTTCCTTTAAGCTTTATAACCTACACTTCATGCAGCCATTCATGCCCTAAACATTTAAAAAAGTATGTGTAAAAGTAAGTAGGGCGCTTCAGTGATGAAGCTAATCATGAGAGTAAATTAACTAACTGCCTGTTGGGGAGGGACTGTACAAAGTCTCTACAAGTTCTTTGTAATCCACTTCCCAACATGAAGCGTATTCCCACTGAAGTGGACCAGGGGTTGGATGTGCAATGATCCATCAGAACAGGCCAAACGCTTTGGCCTAGACAGTGTTTGGCTCGGCCTGAGCAGGTGGAATTTTCCACTGGCAGAGGAGAGAGAGAGAGAGAGAGAGAGAGAGAGAGAGAGAGAGAGAGAGAGGAGTGAGGAGGTGAGGGGGGAGAAGGGGAGGTGAAAAGGGTAAAGGATGTTACGGGGGGGGGCCAGCGAGGGCCACAGGAGGGACCGGGCAAAAATGAAAATGGCCAGAGAAAATGCGCACACACTGTCTCACCGATACACGGCTTCCTCACATCCACACACACAGACAGGCACAAGCACACACAGCCTGTAGACTGTGTGTGTAGACTGTGCCTGTAGACTGTGCTGTAGACTGTGTGCTGTAGACTGTGTGTGTAGACTGTGCTGTAGACTGTGCGTACCTCGCTCGTTCTGACAATCAGCCGGTACTGGTATTGGTCCTTCAGGTCTTTGGTGTCATCCAGTTTCTCCCTGCGGAGGCTCACAGCCACCGGGCCCAGCTTCTCATCCGTCCCAAAGTAGTTTGAGTGCTCTGACGAGAGACAGGGGGAGACAGAGGACAAGGTTAAGGTTCATCGTGGGGAGAAAGAGGGGGGGTCATTCACAACATGGATCGATACGTCAACAGATGAGAGGGGGATGGAGTGAGGGAGATGTTTTCAAGAGAAAGACCAGACAGGTTTGTGCGATCGAAACGTGAATAAACTACTGACCTGGGAGCAGTGTGCGGACATTACTTTATTCAAGTTTATCGTTTTTTTTGTGTGTGCTGCACCTGAGACAGAAGGCAGCAGCAAAAGTCAGGAGCTTGATGCCAGAACAAAAGGCTGAGTGGCATGAAAGACAGAGGAGGAGGCGGAGCTGCAGCAGGTGAATGACAGGAGTCAGGCCATGTCATTGTGCATACATCTTATCTAGTCATCAATACTCAATTACAAAATCCATTTGACTGGACAATGATAATTGCCTTCCAAGTAAAGGGTTGTGTGGCAGAAACCCTGGTCACTACACATTTCCCCACTCTTGTGAGGCTTCACTAAATCTGAGAGATGGTTGACACATCTCGTTATAAAATACATAAACTGAATCATGGTGTTCCAATTAGCAATTAGTATACAAAATGAATGAATAAAATGCAAAGTGAATCGCATTAATTTCAATCATACACTGTCCTAACCATTGCTGTAGTGTACGACAACAAATACAGTCTCGCTAGTGAAATATTGGTCGCCCTATCACGGCACGGACAGACTACCTGATTTATCACAGATAACGTTTGTTTTAATTGCGTTTTTATTCAGAAGTTCTTTTAACTTTTTTTGTGAGAAACGGTATGACTTTATTGACCCTCCAGTCTACTTGTCCTCAGGGCTGGTCGAGGCCGCACTTGCCGCAGTAATGGCGGTCGAAGTGACTCGCCATGAAGACGCCGGCGCCGCACTCGTCAGCAGGGCACTCCCGCCGCAGACGGTGGATCTTCTCGTTATCATCTACATTGTAGTACTTCAGCACAGCAAGCTTCACCTTCTGCCTCTCATGCTTCTTCTTCTTTGGGGTGGTGTAAGACTTCTTTCTCTTTTTGGCTCCACCGCGCAGCCTCAGCAACAAGTGCAGCGTGGACTGCTTCTGGATGTTGTAGTCTGACAGAGTGCGTCCATCCTCCAGCTGCTTGCCGGCGAAGATCAACATCTGCTGATCGGGAGGGATACCCTCTTTGTCTTGCATCTTAGCCTTCACATTTTCAATGGTATCCGAAGGCTCAACCTCGAGGGTTATAGTCGACCCGCCATAGACGAATATCTGCATCCTGGTCGTTCAACCCACCACAGGTTCACTCCTAATGGCGGATCGTAATTCCTCGAGTGATATCACTGGTGACATCACTGGTGGTGACATCACAATTGCTCAAGTGACATCACTGATGACAACATCGAGTGCTCGAGTGACATCACCAATTCCTATAGAGAAGTGCAGTGATTTATGACTCTCTCTCTCTCTGTCCACGGGTACCGGTAGCTCAAAGTGCGCACTGGGAGCATTCCCTTCTTTGTCTGCCTCTTTCTCTGTCCACGGGTGCATGATATTGGTAGGGACACGTCCCTAGCGTCCCTCTGTCCACGGGTGCATGATATTGGTAGGGACACGTCCCTAGCGTCCCTCTGTCCATGGGTGCATGATATTGGTAGGGACACGTCCCTAGTGTCCCTTCCCAATCCTTCCCTTCACCCATGAGTGTGAGTTAAAGGGAAAAGTTAGAAACACTCAAAGGGCGCTATGTTCAAGAATTGAGTGTGTGAAGCTCCGTTCATC